>NC_081414.1:297591663-298791663 GCF_030272615.1 Cryptomeria japonica
GCTCATTTAAAATGCTCGTCTCCTTTTTGAATAAGTGATCATTAACTCTTTCTAGCATAGGACCATCATTTTCCACTATCTCAAATTCTTCATCTTTCTCTTTATCATCTTCTATGATGATTTACATCTCTCTTACTTCTTGTTTTACTATCATCTACAAGAAAATCAATTTTATTTGAAGGATAATTCTCAACCTTACTAGTTTCCTTCTCCTCTTCTGTTTTACTTCTTGCCAAACAGATTCTAGTATTACTGCACATTCTCTCATCTACTTTTTCAAGGGAGTCAACTTGTATTGAACTCCATTTTTTTATAGAATAAGTGTTTTGATTGTCATAATGGATAACACACCTATCATATTTTCATAGTCTCCCTAGTAACAGGTGGCATGAATCCATGGGTATGATGTCATGTATGACACTTCGTCATAGAAATTTCTAATCTTGAATAGGAACATACTTTGTTTGAAGTAACCAAGGTTTTATGATCCTTCTATATCCATCTAATTTGTTATGGTGTTGGATGTTTCCTTCTCTCAATTTGTAATTTAGTAACCATTTCCTCTGCAACAAGGTTACCTATGCTACCACTATCAATAATAACATTATAACATTTACCTCCAACTTTGAACCTTGTGGGAAGTAAATTTTCCTCTAAAATATTTCTTCTTTATCATAAACCAAAGATTTCCTACTTATAAGAGTCTCTCCTCCTTTTTCTCTTTTTGAATTCTCAAACTCAACATCCTTATATATGCTGACATCTTGTGTATCTCCTTCAGGTTTTATATTCATCCTTCCTTGGTGATATGGACATTCATATGATTGATATCCCTTTTCTCCACACTAAAAATAAATTCCTCTAAAACCTCTCGTTCTAAATCCTTATCCAAGTCTCCCCCTTCATCTTTTCTCATTTCTATCCTCTTCATTCTTCTTTTTATCAACATCTCCACTTTCATCTATTCTTATGAAACTAAAAAAAAATTCACCTCCTCCTAGAGTGCACGTAACTACCATTGGATGGCTTTAAAATCCTCATCTATTTTAGCTACAATCCTCCCATCATGATTTATGTTGGGAGACATATTTTCTGTAATTCTTGTTCACCTTCTGCATAGGTCTTGATGTAGACTACCTTTGATTGGTGATTTGTCTACACATTCAAGATCTTTGGCTTTGGTACCATTTGATGCAGATGAATAACTTATAATCCACTAGGATTGTCAATTGTTGCAATAGAACAATCTCTCAACCTCATCAAAGCTCATAAAAAAATACTACTAGAAGGAAATAAATTAAACCAAGCAACACATTTTGGAAGACAAACTTGTTGAAATACACTTTATTGAAACATTAACAATTTCTTCTATCTTAAACAACACGCTACAAGAAACAACAAAATAATCTTGAATTCAACTCTACAATAGACTACAACAACAAAACAACTTCTAAAAATCTAATCTTGAACCTTGAAACTAAAAACATGAAAAGAAAAATAACCCTATTTTCCTTGTATCCAACTCTCATGGATGCCACATAGATTTCTTACATCATCCTTAATTTCCTTGCTTCAACCTTCAATTTCTTCATACTTGACCATCTAGGTGTAGTATTTTTGTTCTTGATGTATTTTATGAAATCATTAATGATTTTCCCACCATATTGGCATAGGATTCCCTATCTTACCTCCTCTTTCTTTTTTCATGAAAATATTTTCAAATTTTGTCATTTCTAGACCAATCCAACAAGGCCCTCTTCTACGTGCCTAGACTCCACTTCATCTCAAATTAGCAGTTGTCAATAGACCAAATAGGAGTTACATAAGGCAGTAAACAATTTATCCCTAGTTTGGCATGATTTTTTTTCATGCCCAATATTAAACATTAAACATTAAAACTTGCAAGTAAATAGCTCTAATGTCTTGCATCATCAACCTCATAAAAATATTATTGGATGATGTAGGATTTTCCTTACACCCCAAGATGCTCTTGCATCAATCTTTTGTTGTGTATCAATACGTAGAGTTTTTTTAGGAAGGCAATGTTGCAAACATCAGATGATATTTATATGAAATCTTATAAAATTGATTCTTTATTGATCATACTTACATTCTTACTCCCAAGAACCTCTATATGAAAGTGAAAATATCTTTATGGGGTGTGTCAAAACTAATCACAAGAAAAAAAGAATAGAAATAGAAAAATATAGTAAATGATCAAATTAAAAATACTTTAAATTTATTCCACCTAAGAACAATAAGGGACATGTATTGTAGAGATTATTATTTGATGCCAAGAATAATACCACAAAGATTCTAAGGAACAATGTTGTGGTGTAATAAATAACAAATATTTTTACACAACCGGCTCAAAATATATGCCAAAAAATGGTTAATGATATAAACAATTAATATTGGGAACTTGATGATAGTGTATTTATAAAGGATATAATACATATAAACAAGAAACACATGCCATTAAAAATTAAAGCCATGTAATATAAAAGGAGCAATGTGATGCAACCTTTTGAGGAGGATGAACTCTTAGAGGAAGATCTCTCTAACTATGTTTTAGGGGACATTGAACATTATCGTGCTAACTATTTATCTGCTTATAAATTAGTTTTTTATTTTTTACATTTTTTCTTCCACTTTGGTATTTTGATTATGCATTTTTTTATTGTTTTATTTATTCCATTCCCATTTCACTCTCCACATTTTTCTTTATTCTTTATCTCACCACTTGGTAGAATGTTTCCTATATTATTTTTATGTTCTATTACATGTATCATTTAATAGCTTCTTATTCTTGCCTATGATTCTTTATTTAAATTTTTGTTCTTTATAATATGTCTTGACTAACTTCCATGTCCTCCTATGAAGTATTTTTTTCATGTATGTTCTCACACATTTTATTTCTACTTTATATGTTTAGACTAGGTTTCTACACTTTCTATGTTTCACATTACTACCTAAATTAATATACACTTTACTATGCAGTGATTTATGATATTACTCCTAGACTACTTGACATATTGCCTATCTTTATCATGATTACATGTGCATGTTCCTTATCATGTTCCAAAATTATGATTTGATGATCCTTATATATTACTTACATGTTTTTCTCTTATGATAACATAAATTGTGATCCTTATCATCTCTACCTACATATGACTCCATGATTGTTACTTTATGCTTATGATCTTGTCAACCATATATGCAACTATACTTATGTGTGTGTTCATTTTTATATTAGAATTTTATGTTCTTCCATTTTTGTATTATTTTTTATTAAAATAAGTAGAAAAATAAGGGTGCTAACCCTATACAAACTTAGGTTGAAAAAGCCAATTATAGCATATCATGAATAGACCAATGTTAAAAAAAATAAAGGCCATAACAAACCACTCATAAAACACTAGCAATATAGCTAGGAACCCGTAACAAGAGTGGGAAAATAAATGACCACAACTTAGGGAAGAGTATGCGAGGAGGAAGAACTATGTTTTTCTCTACAACAAACAACAATCTAGTAAATACTACTATTTGGACCATAATTACAAGTGGGATCAAGAGGGGAAACTCTCTTAAAGGGTCTATCAACACCAAGAGAAGATTGTTGACCTCTAAACCAAAGGTTGGGGAAAACCAAGAGCAACAAGATTAGTATCCATAGAGCCAGAGGAGGCCACACTAGTAGCAAGAGGTGGAGTAGTATCCACAAGGATTGAGGAGGCCACACCAACATCAAGAGGCTTGAGATCATCTTGGGAGGAGTCATCAGTAGCCTATGAGGAGTCGTTAGAAGAAGAATAGAAAGCCTAGACAACCAGGTGATCACCATTAGTGTTCTTCCACCAAGTGGCAGTGTCTTTACATTGCAAGAGAGAAAAATCCATAGATAACTAACTAGTAGATAATTATCTCCAACAATGAAAGGGGAGGCCCTCATAATTCAGTGACTGAGTCCATGACCTATCCCTAACCATGAGAACCAAATCCTTAGAAAGAGGTGCAGAGATGTCAATGTCAACCAAAATGCAAGAAAAAGTAAAGTGACCAATGAAGGAAGTGGTATTGAATTAACCTTCAGAATGTGACCGATAGAGTTTCCAGTGATCTCATAACAAGAAATATCACAAAAATGAAGGGGAAGATTGGGAAGATGAACCCTTACTAGACAGACATTGAGTGGTTCAATAATAGGATTACAAGAAGTCATCCAAGGTTTGATCAAGAAAGATTTTACTGCCCAAGCCCACAAATTTCTCAACACCAAGTCATGAACATTAGACAAATCAAAGGAATCAATATAAAAACCCTTAGCATAAGGGAAGGGCTCAATTTTACCAGCAACTAAGGGATTCCATGAATCCAACTCCCAACTATGTAGATCTGGGATATAAGGCTAGAGACCCACAAATTGACACATTGGCCCACAACATTGGTAGAAATATAAATTTTATACCACATATTTACCACAAACCACATAGGGGATGTCTTGGCACAAAGAAGAGGATGATATTTCCATTTGGAAGGAAGATTAGCAATAGATCTAGCAACCCGAGAAAAGATTCTCCTACCAATAGTAGAAGAAGGCATTGGAGGGGAATACAATGCCCACCACACCAACCAAAGATCCCAGAGCATGTTGACTAGAAGAATGCATAGAGAGAAAAACACCACAAGAGAGTAGTGAAAGTAGTACCACTAGGGAAAGCCACCAAATTTTCCATAGTCCTAGACCCATCTGCATCACAAAAGGGCTCATCAACCCCCACATGATAGTTAGAGATCATAGGGGCATGTCAAAAAGATCTTGTAATAGAGATGGGTAAGTGCACCAAGATGATGTACAAAAAAGTGGACACCCTCTAAAACAATGTCTAAAAACTATTAATGCGAACGAGTAATTTTTAAATTTAAATAACCCGTTCACGTCAAGGCTCATATAACTGAGCCTAAATCCATGCCAAAATGCATTCACATTTTTAAAAATTTAAAATGCGTATGAGATTTTGAAAATACAAAACGCGTACGTGTTATGTTTAGTAAGAAAAACACATGCATATTTTGCTTGCATAAAGTTAGATTAATAATATGGACTTGTATGCAATTCATTTAGCATTCCCTTAGTTTTTTCAATAGGATATATATATAAAATATAAAATTTAAGTATAAGTTATATTTTCTCCTTGTCTTTTATCTTTCTTATACTTTAAGTTATATTTTATGTATATATTGTCAGGATGTTTGAGAGTGGTTTCAAATCTCTAGGAGTCATTGTTACCTATTTTCACTAACAAGCTCAATTAGGTATAACTTTTATGTTTTTACAAACAAAAAAGTACATTTTTATTCTACCGTGTTACATTCAAATGCAAAAGAAAGAACATAAAGATTATACTATCATATCTCATTATGCAGATGCATATGATAAAGGAAAAGTACACCATTTTTTGAGAAAAGTAATCTTTATTAATATGAATGTACAATGCCTCACACAAGCCATGAGACTAACTCTTATGGTGCAGATGTAGAAAATATTATATATTTGCAGATGCAAAATAAATATAAAATACACATAAGGAAGGGTGATTGGTCATTGCCTGAATGACGAGTCTTGTCTGAGTAACCTTGTGTCATCTTGAGTCTTATGCCCAACCTACATCCATTTGTTTCTTCCTTGCTGCTCCATGCCTGCATCTGAGAGAGAAAAAGTTGTTAGAGCAATGAAGGTCATCATTCGTTATATGCACTTGCACCTACAAACATATAATCCATCCCTCATGTGCATCATAACAACTAGTATGTCATATAGGTCAAGGGATTACTATGCCAAATCAAATCATCATGAAGAAACCGGATATACTCATTTTTTATCTAACTTGTTTGGTCACTGTGCAGATATAGGAAAATTGATGTTGGTGTTCATCAATTTAACATGAGTGGTGAAAAATGTGGCTCCCACAAGGGTTGAGCCCAACTCATTTAAATGTTTCAAAGCCATCAGGGCCTTGCAACAAGGCTACAAGGGGAGTTTTACTATCACAAAGATCCTAAGAAGTGACATCTCCTATCATCAAGTATGGAGCATGGTAGTATATGTAAGGATAACAGTATGGCTTTGCAACTGAAAGTTTGGGAGGGTACAATCATATATATGGTGTTCATTAGTAAAATAGTGTCACAGTCATGAGTATAAACTATAGTAGTGGCTAGCAAAAGCATCAACTCAACCTACAAAGTCAAAGGATATTCTGTAGCAAGAAATGACTAATAATGGTAATAACAGTCTTAGCCAACAACAACAATCATAGGAGCCTTTGTGACAATCATAAGCTACAATATGAACAATACTCAACATCAAATGCAAGGTTCAAATAGAGGAGTCTAGGGAAATAATTTGCCAAGTATGGCAGTTACACTACCGAGCTACTATAAGATATCAAAGCATGGGCATACCAAATACACCATGAACTTTAGAGTAGCACTTAGAGCTATGATAAAGATAGTGACAAAATGACTTGTAAGAACAATCGTCAATTGATAGATAAGGTCAAGGACAGTCAAAGCTAACACAAGATCTCTTTCAAAAATTTCAAATGTGTATTTCCAATACATAGAGCAGCTAAGCTACAACCATCAAGCCTCCATCAAAGAGGAGTCAGTATAGAATAAGAATACAATGTAATTGAAAGGGTCACCACAATAGCCAATACTGCAATGAAGAGTCATCTCAAAAAGGGCAGTGAAAACATAGGTCATGAAAGAGGGTACATTTCCCAACACATAGTGACCTTTAAGAGTAATACCCAGTGATCTCTAAATTCAAATGACCTTGCTGTAGATATCAATCACAATCACAACCCCAAAGATCACTATATAGTCATCACAAGAGAGACAACAACATGAAGACAACCATAAAGACAAAACACAATGAACATATGGTATGGTTGCAACATCTTTTAGGAGCAATCAATGCATTCAAAGAAAGAGATCATTGTATTTGAAGATAAGCCACCAACGAGTAGTCATCATCATGAACAACACACAATGGTTGTTACAATCCTAGCAAGATAAAGGTAAAGATGCATCACAACCAAATTCTGAGAGGGCACAATGATCATCCACAGTGAAGATGAGAGTATAGGCTAAGAACAATTTGATAGAAATTAGAGTCATAAAAGACTTATATTCATCAAGATAGCAACATCTTCTACAACACAGTAGAATATATTGAAATGAAAGACAACCAAAGCCACAGTAGCAGCAAATTAGAATTTAAGATAGTCCACAAATCATAAGATCATTGAACCTTCTTGTGACTAGTGAAGCTCAAGATGATTCATCCACCCAATGACAAACATCAATATACAAAGAATATATTTGCTAGAGTAAGGTATTATCATAATACATGCAATGAACAAGACACACAATATGAGGGTATTGACAGTCATGATGGTTTGAATATGAAATACAGATTTTATTTACCATTCATAACTAGATGAACAATGATAGTATGAATGTAAGGACATTGTATGATAGATTGGGGTTATTATAGCTTTACAAGGATGACAATATAGCCAAAAACTTGTAAAGGCAGTGAAATAAAGTGAAAAGACAACCATTGCTAGGGTTTTTGATAGTGATCAAAGATAGAACATACAAAGGTTTAATGCAAGAGATAACTTTCTGAGTCTTATCACTATCATGATCGTCATATTTCAAAGACATCATTCTTAGAAGAAGATAGCATGTTTGGCCATGCCACAAAGTCTCAAAGCAACAATCCATAGACACATGAAGAATCTCAGAGTAACACCCAAGAATCTTTACTGAGTAGGGTATTTCAAGCCAAGAAGATAATGGCAATATATAAAGGGTGATAGATCTCAAGCTTTAGTCATGAGGTTTCATCATAGAGAAACACATGATGAAGATGCTTCATCAAACAGTGATTATGAATAGTTATAACTACCAAGGATAGTCCAAGCATTCATATCAATAAGAACAAGCCCCATTCATAGTCAAGAGCATGTGAAAATCTTAAACGGTGAATGAAGGGATCCCAACATCAAAAGAGTAGTGACAACAAGGTACATTTATGGACAAAGAAATAATAGTCATCAATTTCCAATATGGAGGGAAACACCTTGAACAAGCCTCATGAATCATTCTCAGAGTTATACACTGTCAATGACCTATGCAACCCATATCTAGAGAAACATCCATAAAAAAGAGAGCCATGAACTTGTGAATGCACTTCTAGGGCAGATAAGACAGTCAAAAGACAATGAATGAAACCCCATGATATATTATTTAAGGATTCAATACATCTTTTCAATTCTTCTGAAAATAGTGATATGATAAAAAACTTGCAAGGTTATATATACAAAAACATTAGGCACAATCTTGAAATAACAGTGGAATCAAGGCCCAATTGAGCAAAAATGTAATAGAGCTTGCCTTACTCACTTTTCCCTGTAGAAATATTTTGTAAATCACTAGGAGCAAAAGAAATGAAATTCTTTTCAGCTCGAAACCTAGTTCTCCATGGTGGCTCATCACCAACAATGAAGCAAATGAAAGAAATATCAAATATTTTGATCTTTTGTCACTTTTGTGCTAGAGTTTGAAACCCTAAAGGAGCTTGATAGGGAAAAGGATTTTTGCCTTTAAAATAAAAATATTTATTCACATACCTAGGTTGTGGCATATTTCTTTTATTTTGTAAATCTTTTAAGTGTTTGATTAACACTTATAGATATAGTCAAATAAACCTCCTTAGGTTTTTTAAGAGGATGTTTTTATTTCAAACTTGTAAATCTTTGATTGAGTGATCATATAAATCACTTCAAATAAAAGATATTTTGAAATGCAAAAGTAATGAATATCTTTAAGCGCTTAGGTAAGATAGACAAGAAGAAGGGTTAGTTAAAGCCTTAGTGTTTAGCTTGCATCTAGGGCCTTAATGGAAATGTGTCAACATGAGGAGAAAAAATAGGTGTTTTAGTCACCTGATTGAGAGTTTGACTTCAGTTAGATAGTCCAAGTGGGTGGAGGTTCAGTCAAGGAGTGATTTGAGGGGCATAACTCCATGTTTCTTTCAGTTACATCCCTATTTTGGGGGGATTTTTAGTTAGATCCGACCCCTTGAGTTTTTTTTCAATTTGACAACTCTTGAGGCTTCCTTAGAGGGGTTTACTATCAGTTCCATGCTTGATTTTCAGGAGAAGTGACAACACCTCTTTTTAGGAGCCAACATTCAATTTTGGAGGCCTTTTGTATAAGTCTCTTCTTTACTCAATTTTAAAAAAAGTTATGAGTTTGTACCTACAGTGGCAGCAGTTTGTTCATGCTTTGTAACTCATTTCTTGTGAGTTCTACAGATTCAAAATGCAAAAAATTCCTTGTTTTCAATAAAGAAGTTGAGTTCCTTCTTGATACTTTTTGTCTAAGTGTCATTTTTGCAAGCATTTTTGATTAAAATTTTGTGATACTTTTATGGAATCCTTCATTTTGTCTTAGTTTCTTTAAATGATTAGCACAAAAAGTACATGTTATAGTGCAGGTATGTGATTGTGTTTGTTTTTCTATTGCATAAAAAATGTCAGAACATCATTGTTCTACTTTTTGTGAACATTAGAAAGCTAACCATTCATGAGAATCAATTTTGTGAACATGTGTATTTGAGTTTTGAGTTGAAGTAGCTTCATTACTTGAATATCTTGTGAGTTGTCACCATATCAAATCATTTTTCAGTCATTGGTGCATCACCTGTTAAGCAATAGTTTTCATTTTCTGTGTATCTTTCTTACCCTTTTCTAGTCAAGAATTCTAGTTAGTTTTAGGTGATAAAAAAGGAATCCGGCCAATAATCTGGAGGTTTACTCTCACAATAGGATACCCACGGCCCGAGAGTAGTCTAATATTTCACGAGATTGCAGAATTTCATCTTCTGCATCGGGTGTAGATCCTCGCACGACAAGAATCATAATGCAGATTCTAGACTTTAGGAGATCTTATAATTTTTCAGACTTAGTCAAATTTCAGTAATCAGTGGGATTGTATCATCATTCACTTGCTATCTCTCTATCTCATGCTGTTTGTTTCCCCTAAGCTCTAGACCTATCTAGTTTCCTATCTCTCTCATCCTCCCTTCACCTTGCTCAATCTCACCCTCTCCTCTCTCCCCAAGCTTTAGATCTTATAATTTCTCAAACATAATCAAATTTCAGTAATCACTAAGCTCTCTCTCTCTCTCTCTCTCTCTCTCTTCCTACATCTCTAGACATATCACTCCCCCTCTCCCCTTATCTCCCCCATCTCTCTATTTCACTGTCTCCTCTACTCCAATATTTAAACCTATCTCTCTCACCCTTATTTATATCTCCCTTCTTTTCTCTAAATATGTGACATATTCTCTCCTCTATATCTCACCTCTCTGTCCCCCTCCCCAAATCTCTCTCTCTCTCTCTCTCTCTCTCTCTCTCTCTCTCTCTCTCTACATACCTCTTCTTCCCTTCCTCCCTACCTCTATTCATCTTCATAAATATTTCTCTCTACTTTTGTCTGTCTCTCTTCCTCCCTCCCTCCTTCCCTATCTATTTTTTATTTATCTCACACTCTTTATCTTCCCTCTCCTTCTCTCTACCTACCTCTCTTTTCATCCCTCACTACTCTTAACTCCCCTAACTCTCTACCTCCTTTCCTTCATACTACTCTCTCTCTAAATATCACCTCCACCTCTATCTATCTAACCTCTCTATATCTCTCTCCTTCTCTTTGCACCTCTCTCTATCTCTCTATCTAGGTATTTAGATAAATATTTTAGGGGGGGAGTAAAAAATGGTAGGTAGATATAGATAAGTAAAGAGAAATGAAAATAGAGAGTGGTAGACATATAGGTAGGGAGGGAGAGAGATGCAGGTTGAGAAAAAGGTAATAGAGAGAGAGTGTGGAGAGAGTGACATTGATAGAAGTGGTAAGGGAAGGTTTGGGAGATAGAAAAAAAGATAGAAATAGAGGTATTGTACGGAGGGAGATATATATATAGAGAAAGAGAGAGAGGAAGATGGGAGATAGTGATAATTTGAGAGGGGGAAAATAGATAGAGAGAGGTGGAGAGGGAAGGAGAGAGATAGAGATAGGTGATATATACAAAAGTGGAGGGGAGACTTGGAGTGAGGGAGATAAGGAGAGGTATTTAAAGAGAGGTCCTGGGTAAATAGAGATAAGTAGATAGAAAGAGAGTATGGAGATGGAAGGAGGGAGGGAGAGAGATAAAGGGAGAGCTCGAGAGAGAGAGATGAGTGAGATAAATAGTAGAATAAAGGGAAGGAGGTAGAGAATTAGGGGAGATAAAAGTAGATAGCGATGGAAAAAGAGGTAAGTAGAGAAAGGGAGAGGGGGGATAAAGAGAATAGGAGGGAAGATAGATACCCATAGAGAGAGAAGAGATAAATACATAAAGGGAGAGGTAAGATAGAGAGTATAGATCGATTGGAACTTGATAGAGAGGTGGAGTAAAGAGTACCTCTCCTTCCTTCGCTCTCTTTGAATACCTATCCTTCTCTCCCTTACTCCAACTCTCCCCTCCACTTTTGTATGTCTCACCCACCTCTGTCTCCTTTCCTCTCCACCTCTCTTTATCTATTTCTCCCCTCTAAACTTATCACTAACTCCCCTCTTCCTCTCTCTCTTCCTATCTCTCTATTCATACATCCCTCCCTCCTTCTCTCCACCTGTTTACTTGCCCCTCAGGACACCATATGATCCCTTTTAACATCCTAGTACACGACATGACCCCTAGGACATCATATGACCCCTTAGAATAATATGATGTCCTAAAGGATCATATGGTGTCCTAAGGGGTCATATGGTGTTCTAACACGTCTATGGCCCCTTAGAACCTCATATGACCCCTTAGGACACCATATGACCCTTTTTAACATCCTCATATATATAACATGACCCATTAGGACACCATATGACCCCTTAGGATAATATGATGTCCTAAGGGGTCATATGGTGTCTTAAGGGTTCATATGGTATTCTAACACATGTGTGGCCCCTTAGGACCCTATGACCCCTTAGGACACCATATGAGCCTTTTTAACATCTTGGTATGTACAACATGACCCCTTAGGACACCATATGATCCCTAAGGACACCATATGACACCCTAAGGGGTCATATGGTGTTATAAAACATGTGTGGCCCCTTAGTACCCTATATGACCCCTTAGGACACCATATGACCCCTTAGAACCAGATGATTTCCTAATGGGTCATATGGTGTCCTAAGGGGTCATATGGTGTTCTAACACACGTGTCCCCCCTTAGGACCACATATGACCCCTAATGACACCATATGACCCCTTAGGACACCATATGACCCCTAACAACACCATATGACCCCTTAGGACACTATATGACCCCTGAGGACACCATATGACTCCCTAGGTAACTATATGACCCCTTAGGACACCATATGACCCACTTTAACATCCTAGTACTTGACATGACCCCTTAAGACACCATATGAACCCCTAAGACACTATATGACCTTGTAGGACAATATGACATCCTAAGGGGTCATATGGTGTCTAAAGGGGCCATATGGTGTTCTAACACATGTGTGGCCCCTTAGGACCCCATATGACCCCTAATGACACAATATGACCCCTTAGGACCCCATATGACCCCTAACGACACAATATGACCCCTTAGGACCCCATATGACCCCTAATGACACCATATGACCCCTAAGGACACCATGTGACTCCTCAAAACACTATATGACCCCTTTTAACATCCTAGTTTATGACATGACCCCTTATGATACTATATGACCCCTTGAAACACCATATCAACCCTTAGGACAATATGATGTCCTAAGGTGTCATATAGTGTTCTGACATGTGTGGCCCCTTAAGACACCATATGACACCTTAAGACACTATATGACCCCTTAGGATGCCATATGCCCCTTAGGATACTATATGACCACTTAGGACACCATATGACCCCTTTTAACATCCGAGTACACAACATGACCCCTTAGGATACCCTATGACCCAAACACCATATGACCCCTTACGACAATATGATGTCCTAAGGGATCATATGGTATAGGGGTCATATGGTGTTTTAACACATGTGTGGCCCCTTAGGACCCCATATGACCCCTAATGATACCATATGACCTCTCAGAACACCATATGATCCCTAACAATACCATATGACCCCTTAGGACACTAGATGTCCCCTTAGGACACCATATGACCCATTAGGAAATCATATGACCCCTAATGACTTAATATAAACCCTTTTAACATTCTAGTATGTGATATGACCCTTTAGGATAACATATGACCCCTTAGGACACCATATGACATCCTAAGGAGTCATATGGTTCTCTAACACACGTGTGGTCCTTTAGGACCCCATATGACCCCTAATGACACCATATGACCGCTTAGGACCCCATATGACCCCTAAGAATGCCATATGAACCTTTAAGACCCCATATGACCCCTAATGATACCATATGATCGCTTAGGGCACCATATGAGACCTTACAACACCATATGACCCCTCGAGACACCATATGACCCCTTTTAACATCCCACTACATGACATGACCCCTTAGGACACCATATGATCCCTAAGAACTCCATATGACATCCTAAGTGGTCATATGGTGTCCTCAAGGGTCATATGGTGTTCTAACACATGTGTGGCCCCTTAGGACCCTCTATGACCGCTAACGACACCATATGACACCTTAGGACACTGTATGGCCCCTTGGGACACCGTATGACCCCTTAGGATACCATATGATGTCCTAATGGGTGATATGGTGTCCCAAGGGGTCATATAGTGTCCTAAGGGGTAATATGGTGTCGTTACGGGTCATATTATGTCTTGAGGGGTCGTATGATATTGTTAAGGGTCATATGTGGTCCTAAGGGGCCACACTTGTGTTAGAACACCATATGAATAGACACCATATGGCCCCTTAGGACATAATATTGTCGTAAGGGTTCATATGGTCTCCTAAGGAGTCATTTGGTGTCCTAAGGGGTCATATGGTGTACTAAGGGGTCATATTGTATCGTTAGGGGTCTTATGAGGTCCTAAGTGATCACATGTGTTAGAACACCATATGACCCCTTCAGACATCATATTGTCCTAAGGAGTCATATGGTGTCATTAGGGGTCATATACGGTCATAAGGGGCCACACATGTGTTAGAACACTATATGACCCCTTAGGACACCATATGACCCATTAGGACATCATATGGTGTCCTAAGGGGTCATATGGTGTCGTTAGGGGTCATATGGGGTCCTAAGGGGCCACACATGTGTTAGAACACTGTATGACCATTAGGACATCATATTGTCCTAAGGAGTCATGTCATGTACTAGGATGTTAAAAGAGGTCATATGGTGTTTAGAGCAGTCATATTATGTCGTTAGGGGTCATAAGGGTAACTAAGGGGACACACATGTGTTAGAACACCATATGACCTCTTAGGACATCATATTGTCCTAAGGGGTCATATGGTGTCCTAAGGGCTCATGTCATGTACTAGGATGGTAAAAGGGGTGATATGGTGTTCTGAGGGGTCATATGGTGTCCAAAAGGGTCATATGGTGTCGTTAGGGGTCATATGGGGTCCTAAGGTGTCATATGCTGTCATTAGAAGTCATATGGAGTCCTAAGGGGTTACACATGTGTTAGAACACCATATGACACCTTAAGACATCATATTGTCCTAAGGGGTAATATGGTATCCTAAAGGGTCATATGGTGTCCTAGGGGGTCATGTCGTGCACTAGGATGTTAAAAGGGGTAATATGGTGTCCTAAGGGGTCATGTCGTGTACTAAGATGTTAAAAGGGGTCATATGGTGTCCTAAGGGATCATATAGTGTCCTAAGGGTTCATATGGTGTCTTGAAAGGTCATATAGTGTTCCAAGGGGTCATATGGTGTTCTGAGGGGTCATATACAGTCCTAAGGGGTCATGTGGTATTGTTACGAGTCATATGGGGTCCTAAGGGGCAATACATGTGTTAGAACACCATATGACCCCTTAGGACACCATATGACCCATTAGGACATCATATTATCCTAAGGGGTCACATGGTGTCCTAAGGGGTCATGTCGTGGACTAGGATGTTAAAAGGGGTCATATGGTGTCGTTAGGGTTCATAAGGGTAACTAAGGGGTGACACATATGTTAGAACACCATCTGACCCCTTAGGACACCATATGACCCTCATATGGTGTCCTAAGGGGTCATGTCACTTACTAAGATCTTAAAAGGGGTCATATGGTGTCCTGAGGGGTCATATAGTGTCCAAAAGGGTCATATGGTGTTGTTAGGGATCATATGGGGTCCTAAGGGGTCATATGGTGTCATTAGGGGTCATATGGGGTCCTAAGGGGCTACACATGTGTTAGAACACCATATGACCCCTTTGGACACCATATGACCCCTTAAGACATCATATTGTCCTAAGGGGTCATATAGTGTCCTAAAGGATCATATGGTGTCCTAAGGGGTCATGATGTGCACTAGGATGTTAAAAGGGGTCATATGGTATCCTAAGGGCTCATTCCATGTACTAGGATGTTAAAAGGGGTCACATGGTGTCCTAAGGGATCATATAGTGTCCTAAGGGGTCATATGGTGTCCCGTAGGCTCATATAGTGTCCTAAGGGATCATATGGTGTTCTGAGGGGTCATATAGTGTCCTAAGGGGTCATATGATGTCATTAGGGGTCATATGAAGTCCTAAGAGGCCACACATGTGTTAGAACACCATATGACCCCTTAGGACACCATATGACCCATTAGGACATCATATTGTCTTAAGGGGTCATATGGTGTCCTAAGGGGTCATGTCATGTACCAGGATGTTAAAAGGGTTCATATGGTGTTTAGAGAAGTCATATGGTGTCCTTAGGGGTCATATGGTGTCCTTAGGGTTCATAAGGGTAACTAAGGGGCCACACATGTGTTAGAACACCATCTGACCCCTTAGGACACTATATGACCCCTTAGAACATCATATTGTCCTAAGGGGTCATGTCACATACTAAGATGTTGAAAGAGGTCATATGGTGTCCTAAGGGGTCATATAGTGTCCAAAAGGGTCATATGGTGTCGTTAGGGGTCATATGCGATCCTAAGGGGTCATATGATGTCATTAGGGGTCATATGGGGTCCTAAGGGGCTACGCATGTGCTAGAACACCATATGACCCCTTAAGACATCATATTATCCTAAGGGGTCATATGGTGTCCTAAAGGGTCATATGGTGTCCTAAGGGGTCATGTCCTGCACTATAATGTTAAAAGGGGTCATTCGGTGTCATAAGGGGTCATGTCATGTACTGTGATGTTAAAAGAGGTCATATGGTGTCCTAAGGGGTCATATAGTGTCCTAAGGGGTCATATTGTGTCCCGAAGGCTCATATAGTGTCCTAAGGAGTCATATGGTGTTTTGAGGGGTCATATAGTGTCCTAAGAGGTCATATGGTGTGATCAGGGGTCATATGGGGTTCTAATAGACCACACATGTGTTAGAACACCAAATGACCCCTTAGGACACCATATGAGCCACTAGGACATCATATTGTCCAAAGGGGTCATGTTGTGTACTAGGATGTTAAAAGGGGTCATATGGTGTTCTAAGGGGTCATATGGTGTCCTAAGGGCTCCTATGGTGTTGTTAGGGGTCATATGGGCTCCGTAGGGGCCAAACATGTGTTAGAACACCATATGACCCCTTAGGACACCATTTAACCCATTAGGATCCATCATATTGTAATAAGGGGTCATATGGGGTCCTAAAGGGTCATGTCGTATACGAGGATGTTTAAAGGAGTCATATGGTGTCATGAGGGGTCATATGGTGTCCTAAGGGGTTATATGGTGTCGTTAGGGGTCATATGGGGTCCTAAGGGGCAACACATGTGTTAGAACACCATATGACCCATAAGGACATCATATTGTCCTAAGGGGTCATATGGTGTGCTAAGGGGTCATATTGTGTACTAGGATGTTAAAAGGGTTCATATGGTGTCCTAAGTGGTCATGTCATGTACTAGGATGTTAAAAGGGGTCATATGGTGTTGTGAGGGGTCATATGGTGTTCTAAGGGGTCATTTGGCGTCGTTAGGAGTCATATGGGTTCCTAAGGGGCCACACATATGTTAGAACACCATATGACCCCTTAGGACACCATAAGAGAGAGAGTATTAAAAAGGCTAAAAGGAGACAAAGCTAAAGAGGTCCTAAAAGGACTTAAGGGGAGAGAGAGAGAGAGTACTAGGACATATGACTCCTTAGGACACCATATGACCCATTAGGACATCATATTCCCCTAAGGGGTCATATGTTGTCCTAAGGGGTCATGTCGTGTACTAGGATGTTAAAAATGATCATATGGCATTATAAGGGGTCATATGGTGTCGTTAGGGATCATATGGGGTCCTAAGGGGCCACACATGTGTTAGAACACCATATGACTCCTTGGGACACCATATGATCCATTAGGATCCATCATATTGTCCTAAGGGGTCATATGGTGTCTTAAGAGGTCATGTAGTGTACTAGGATGTTAAAAGGGGTCACATGGTGTCCCAAAGGGTCATATGGTGTCGTAAGGGGTAATATGGTGTTGTTAGGGGTCATATGGGGTCCTAAGGGGCGACAAATGTGTTAGAACACCATATGACCCCTTAGGACACAATATGATCCATTAGGACATCATATTGTCCTAAGGGGTCATGTGGTGTCCTAAGGGGTCATGTCATGCACTAGGATGTTAAAAGGGGTCATAGGGTATCCTAAGGGGTCATGTCATGTACTAGGATGTGAAAAGGGGTCATATGGTGTCCTAAGGGGTCATATGATGTTTTGAGGGGTCATATAGTGTCCCAAGGGGTCATATGGTGTCATTAGGGGTCATATGGGGTCCTAAGGGGTGACACGTGTTAGAACACCATATAACCCCTTAGGACACCATGCGACCCATTATGAAATCATATTGTCCTAAGGGTTCATATGGTGTCCTAAGGGTTCATGTCATGTACTAGGATGTTAAAAGGGGTCATATGGTGTCATTAGGGGTCATATTGGGTCCTAAGGGGACACACATGTGTTAGAACACCATATGACCCATTAGGATCCATCATATTGTCCTAAGGGGTCATATGGTTTCCTAAGGGGTCATGTAATGTAATAGGGTGTTAAAAGGGGTCATATGGTGTCTTGAGGGGTCATATGGTGTCCTAAGGGGTCATATGGTATTGTTAGGGGTCATATGGGGTCTTAAGGGGCGACGATGGGTTGGGGTTTGGGATAGACTAGCCTAGTCTATGCTCCTGGATCCTTTCCTTGGATCACCTGGTGTTCTCTACACACCCTGGGGTCTCTAGGACTTCCTTTGCTTGAGGAATCCCCTGACCTTGCCCAATCCTCCCACCAATGAGTTGCTTTGCTACTCCTAAGGTCTCACCTTCTCATGAGACTTCAAACCCCTTACTATGGCTCATAAGGGCTAGGCTTGTTCCTCACCTTCCAAGGTCTTAGCAAGGTTAAATCAGGTCTTAAATCATGTTTTGCACCCCTCCATGTGCCCCCAAGAAGTTTCTACCTTCATCCTTTCTACCGATTTCACTGTTTTGTGTTTTGCTTACAAAACAGGGCTACAAGGATTAGGACCAATTAGGCCTCCTACCCGGTCCTTTAGGGATTTCTCTCACAAATGAAGAATACACAACCCAAACTCCCAAAATAGACTGCCATTCAATTGGCAAGGGCTCAAGGATTTTCTAGGTTCTGGGTCTCCAAGTGGCCGTACAGTGCCTTGGGCAAATTTTGGTTTTTTTTAAGGGTTTTGTGGTCTGCCTGGGTCACAGTGAGTGTTTTGTGTTTTAGCCACCTTGTGTGGATTGGTGGAGGCTCCTCCTTCACACCAATTATGCTTCAAACACTCCTCTAGACCTCCTCCAAAGGGTGTACTCTCCTCTATCCATCCTTGCTCTCCAAGACCTCTGCAACTTAACCTCTCCTAGTTGGGCACTATTCAGTCTCGCCTAGGATTGGGTCTCTTGATGGTCTCCCTGCATTTTCAAGGGCCCTTCTTGTTTTGTAGTATGGTACAAGGTCTGCACTCTCATTCCCCATGGTTTCATGGTGGTTCCACAATGGGGAATGGAGTTATGCAGCCATTTACACAATCCTGTCCAAAACTGGACAGTAAGAAAACAATTTACAAACTATTTACAAACACACTCAATCTGTAAATAAACACCTAAATTATTTGCTTGAAATGAAAGTATTTACACCATGAAAGATATTCCACATAGTTTTGGACGTATCTCAATCCATTAATTTGCTTGGTTGCTTCATTCAAACTGACTGGTAACAGTTTTACAGTCTCAGTCTGGTCTTTTTGCTAGGGCCGTACAATGTCTAACATCCAGCCCATTCAATTAGGGTTTGCAACATCTTATACCACCCATACCTCAGTCGGTGTGCCAAATTTAGGGTTGTCCATGCACAACAAGGGTCTATGACCATGTTGGGTGGAAAAGTTGCTTGACAACTTTTAAAAGTTGTCATGCAACTTTTGCATCTTTTGAGCAACTTTGCCATTGTTGCTTTTCATGATTCCTAATCTTATTTTGGGCTATCCTAAAGACATCAACACGCCAATAAGGCTTAACACACATTCCAGGCACACTCAACCTCTCCTGCACAAGAAATCACAACAAAACACTAAGGACCTAAAACTAGGACCTACTCTAGCACACATGAGCTCATAACTCTTATTCATGTACAGTGGCTTCTAAAGAAGCATAAAACCAACAAAACAAGGAAAGAGAAAGAGTTTGGAAAGGTGCTCCTACACCAGGCAACACATGTGTTAGAACACCATATGACCCCTTAAGACACCATATGACCCATTATGACATCATATTGTCCTAAGAGGTCATATAGTGTCCTAAGGGGTCATGTCATGTACTAGGATGTTAAAAGGGTTCATATGGTGTCCTAAGGGGTCATGTCATGTACTAGGATGTTAAAAGGGGTTATATGGTGTCTTGATGGGTCATATGGTGTCCTAAGGGGTCATATGGTGTCGTTAGGGGTCATATGGGTTCCTAAGGGGCCACACATATGTTAGAACATTATATGACCCCTTAGGACACCATAAGAGAGAGAGAGACTATTAAAAGGACTAAAAGGGGACAAAGGGAGAGAGGCCCTATTAAGGAGAGAGAGAGAGAGAGAGAGAGAGAGAGAGAGAGAGAGAGAGAGAGAGAGAGAGAGAGTATTAAAAAGGCTAAAAGGGGACAAAGGGAGAGAGGTCCTAAAAAGACTTAAGGGGAGAGACACTATATGACCCCTTATGACAATATGATGTTCTAAGGAATCATATGGTGTCCCAAGGGGTAATAGTGTTCTAACACATGTGTGGCCCTTTAGGACCCTATATGACCCTTAATGATGCCATATGACCCCTTAGGACCCCATACAACCCCTTAGGACACCATATGACAAAGAGAGAGAGAGAGAGAGAGAGAGAGAGAGAGAGAGAGAGAGAGAGAGAGAGAGAGAGAGAGAGAGAGAGAGAGAGAGAGAGAGAGATCTTAGTGATTACTAAAATTTGATTATGTCTAAGAAATTATAAAATCTAAAGCTTGCAGAGAGAGTAGAGAGTGAGATAGAGAGAAGTGAAGAGAGGAGGAGAGAGATAGAAAAATAGATAGGTCTAGAGCTTAGGGGAGGCAAAGACTGTGATATAGAGAGATAACAAGTGAATGATGATATAAGCTCACTGGTTACTGAAATTTGACTAAGCTTGAAAAATTATAAGATCTCTTAAAATCTATAAAATATCAAACATCTTGACAATATATACATAAAATATAACTTAAAGTATAAGTTAAAGATAAAATATAACTTATACTTAAATGTTATATTTTATGTATATATCCTGCTGAAAAAACTAAGAGAGTGCTAGAATTGATTTGCATACAAGTCCATGTTACTAATCTAATTTTATGTAAGCAAAACATGTACATGTTTTTCTTACTAAACATAACACATACGTGTTTTGTATTTTAAAAAAAACAAACACATTTTTATTTTTTTTAAAACACGATTGCGTTTTTGTTTTAAATAACCTGTATGCGTTTTTAATTTAAATAACCCATACACATTTTGCCTTGTACTTAGGCTTGGATAACAATGCTGAGGCTTGGGAGCCTTTTTTCCCTCCTTTTTACATGTTTTCTTCTTCCAATATGGTTTCTCAACTTCATCATCATCAGGTTTACACATTATCAAGTGGGTACACCATAATTTCACCTATCTTCTGAGCTTTCTAATCATATAATTTTTTAAAAATTTGAACAACATTAACATATTAATTTTGAATTTCTTTTACTAGTGTCTCCATAGTTCTCAGAGACATATGTGTACCATTTTTTTAATAACTTTTGATCTACTTATCCAAATTTAAAAAACTTTATATATTATTGTAGTGCACTTGATTCTTTACACTTTAAAAATAAAATTGCATTTTGATTATTTTGGTGCAAGTTAGGCTTCGCACACGAACATGTACCTGATTTTCAAGATGTGCTTGTTTCAAAAAATCATTTAAAAAAAAAATACTCAATAGAAAATTACAAAAAATACACAAATTCTAGTTCTAAATCTTATCTATCTCTCTACCAAAGGATTTGTCAAAATACTAAATCTAACTATGAGTTTTTTGATGTGCACACCAGACACTATGTTATGTTTTTCAGAAAAAATTAGGATCTGTTTTTCGTGTGCGAAGGATTTGACCCCCTTAATCTTATCCAATTTTGAAAAAAAATAGTAGTTTGGAAACTAGATTTAGAGTACTACAATCTTTGTTCTTTTCTCATCTTCATATTTTGAGTGGACGAGTCTCAAATCGCTCCTCCAACTTTAGGTTTAGCTGATTTCAGAAAAAAAAGGTTTTGCACACCATCTTGGTGCACTTGCCCAGATAGGTGATGAAACAACGACGTGATCAATGAATATTGCAGGAGTGGGAAAACCATTTAAAAATTTCACGTGAGCCAGTGCTGTTGCATTGGTGAGAGACATCTTTGGATACTTGTTTGAATAGTTGATATGATTACATGATCCTCATTTAACAATTAGGACAATCTTTATTTTATAAAATTTCTATATTGAGAATGATACTATGTATTGATGCTTCTTTCCAGCTTATGATATCACATGAAAATACATATTTATTTTATAATCTTATTCATTTTATCATTTTTTATTATCTTATATCAATTTTCTCTCCTCCAATTCCTTGCATACTTCGTAACCAAATAGATGGGGAATATATTATTTCTAACATTCTTCATGGTTGAGATTTAAAACAACGTCTAGTGCTAAACACAATTTTATTATTATAGATTTAAATGGAGCTTAAAAATTTCCATGCCAACAATTTTCATATATCTATCGCATTACCACAATCATGTGGGGTTGTCTCAAATTACATGGTTGTATCATACAGATATTTATCACATTCTACATTATATAGAGTTTTGTGAATAATTTTGCCTCATCATAGAGCCACATATGTGGACTCATATCACAATACTACATTACAAGGACTATTTCATGTCATTTTCCATATAGACAAACAAATTATCCCTTTTCTTATTTTTTCCTTTTTTGTAGACAACTTTAAAGAAACTTGTAGTTTGTGCTTGTTTTGATCATGTAGGTTTTGATAGAGTGCTCATACTGAGGATATTTTAAGAAGAAATCAAGAATGGTTTCTTAGTCTATACAATTAGCACCTAGTTTTGAGCTTTTGAATATTTTATTTTATGTTGATTGAGAATGTCCATGTACTTTGAAATGCATTATCATATTGGATTCACACATACATCAAAATGGGGACAAAATTTAATGGTGAAATTAGTCTAGAACCATGACATTTCCCATTTAGTTTTTTGACACCCTAGTGGTTTCTTGGTGGGCACATCTTAATATAATAACATATCAACAAGTGACTTGCCCTTGCATTAAGATTGTATCATGGCCAAGCTTCTATATGCCTCTATTTCATCCCTCATTATGCTAATTTTCATACATTTACCATCTATTCATTAAATTATTATACCCTCATTTGCACTTGATTCCATACATTTTTTTCTTGCCTCAAAAGTACCTTTTTAGCCTTGAGGTTCTTGTCTAACTAGTTTGAGATTGTCCTAGTCCGATCTCATCCCAAGGTACACATGGGATTGGTTTAGTTAAATCCTAAACTATATTCGAATCACCATAAAGTTTAAATTTCTTCAAACTTCAAGATTTTCCCCCATTCTCCTAGTTGTTATAAGTCAACTTAACACATATTTATGCAAATGTTTCTATATTAGGGTGTTGAAGATATTAAATTTGCACCTAACTACACTAAAAAATATGTAATTAAATGGAAGAAGTCATTAGAGCACACTTCAATTTTTAATGGCTATAAGAGAATCAAATATATTTCATTATAAAGGTCAACTAAATGTCTATGTATGTTGTCTTGAATATTGTCCATTGTTGTTGATTCAAATTCATAAGGGGTTTGACCTAGAAGAAATTGTTCATCTATTGAGTGGACAAACTCCTAAACGCTATCCCTAGACACCATGCTAATAAGTCCAACTATCTGGAAGACAATTGTGAACATGTTTCTAGATGCACATTTTCTCATATTGATCCCACACAATACATAACAATCATGCCTATGATAATTGAGATCAAACCCACAACACTTGAAGAAGAATTGTCTATTTTCTCAAAGAGTATAGATTTTGACAAAGTCATCAAATCTAAAACATTAATTTTTAAACTAATAGACTCATCTTTATAACTTCAAAATTCTTCCATCATTAATTTTAAAACTAAATACCCCTATATTCCTTATATTTAATTTTCATAAATTTACTACAATTATCTTTACTAGATCAACTTAGCTGATTAACTGAATCTAGTTAAAGATAACTTCTAATTTAAATACACGCTTTTTTACATTATTGTTATCCATTATACAAAAACAAAAATATCCTTATCTATCCACAAGAAATTTAGATTTCAAACAAATGAGTTTACCAACTTTACCATACATGTGCATTCATTATAAATTGCTTTGTTCAATATTAGAAAATAATTAATGAATAAGGGTAAAAGCTTCTATAAATAGAAGGAAAATAAAGGTAAGCAGGCCAGTGCTGTTACTATCTGTGATTATAAAAAGAAGAGCTCAATCTAGTGACAGATTTTTAACATTGTCAACGGTAGAATCTCTGGCAGGGAGACAAAAGAGTTTGTAAAGCCTGCTCACCTGAGTAACATTCATTATATTTCACCTGGAGAGCTACAAAATACCCTAGTTTTTATTGTCAAAAATTTGAAGAAAGTACCAGATCAACTGTTCTTATACAGAGAATGAGCTAGAGTGAACTGTTGAACATGTAAGAAAAGTTAATGCATTTGTGTAAATCTAAAGCAGACCAAAAAAATCTGCAACAGCGGGGTCTTGCATATCATAATGGTTCTTGCTTGTCATAGTCAATGTGAATGTGTATTTTGATCTTCCAAAATCTAAGTGATGATATGATGAGGTGGGCATTGGAAGAAGAGGAGGAGTTTTGTGGTTGTGTCCAGGGGATCAAAGGGTGTTTGTGTGGGAATGTTAGGCAACACCCTTTTGTCCACTCTATCAAGATCAAAGATGAGAGATGGTTTGAAGATGGTAGATGAATTCAAAGGTCCCCACTGAAACAAACATTGAACTGGGTCACTTAGATTCTTCATCACCCAACAATAGGATATAATTCTGCATGCCCAATTCAAGGGACAGAATGGTTAAGTTAATGGTGGTTTCTGCAAGTTAGGGTCCACAGGGGCATTATTATGATGTCAGAAATGGAACGTGAAGGTGCTCAGAAGTTGAAATCATCAGAATTAGGTGTGTTGACTGCAACACAAATCAATGTAATGTGATTCTTCTTTCCTGTGCCTTCACATGGGTCATTAAGATTTGTGTAGGAAACGGAGTATATGAAATAGCAAGTGAAGAAATAAAGAAATGGATTGTTTGTTTGTTTGTTTGGGCTGGTACACACAATCGTTTCTGATGATATTTGATGCAGAATATGCGATGAAGAGAAGGGACATAAATGGGTTCAGGCGAAATTTGCCAGGATTCTCTTGGACATCTTTAGACAGCTCATCTTACAGCTGTAACGTTTGGTGGGAGGGAAGAATCCATGGCTTGAGATAAAACAGTGATTTATCCGGTTTGAATTTTTGTCTTTGGTACATAATTTGATGATATATGTGGAGGTGTGACATCATCTTGTGCAGTTGAATAACATTTTAGTTCTACCAAAGGCACTGTGGGGAATTAAATGCTCATTGATCTTGAAAAGTTTCAATTATCACCATTTTTGTAGTTCTACCACAGGCACTGTCGAGAATTAAATGCTCAGCTGAAAAGTTTAAATTATCACTAAGTCATTTTAAAAAAAAATTGTGTTGTTTTTGAATTTGGTTGTGTTTGTATTTTTTGTATCAAGATTTCCGATCACATTTTTTGATTTTTTTTACTCTTGAGCTCTCTAACATCTTGATGATGATCTTTCTACTTCTGAATTTTCTAACATCCTGATGATGATCTTTCTACTCCCAAGCTCTCTAACATAACATCCTGATGATGGATCTCAAAGTGTAATCCGAAACTTGATGCAAAAAAGATAAATACAATTGAATCCAAAAACAACACGAAAAACTATTATAGATTGTAGAAAACTGATCTCTCTTTTCAAGAACTATTAGGTGAGGTCCACTATATGTAATCTTATGAATGAATTATGTTTGTGTGCATTAGTACATTCTTTAAAAAAACAAAACCATGTACACAGATGATAAAAAGTAGATACAAGTTTTTTACAGTTCATGATAATTGAGGATCTTTCAAAAACTTATAGTTTTAACTTTTCTATTAACTTTTGAGATTTTCAAATTTTTATGATTGTAATGTTTTTTTTCTGTTTCTTTGATATGAATTTGTTGTTTTGTCTTTTGTTTATCATGAAGCCTTTCCTGGATTTCAGATCTGTGTTTTAATAAATTTTTGTTTCTTGTTGTTATTTATGTTTTATTTTGATGTTCAAGATTTTGAAATCCTTTAAAAAAAAATTCCAATTCATAATTCCATCCAAAAAAGTTTAATTAATGAAAAGGACAGTTAAAAAGACACCTCCAAGTCATAAAGAAGCTTGGATGGCATGTAAATATTCTTGAAGAGCATGTGGATTTAATGGCACCACTCTGCAATATTGGGCCCCAAAAATAGTAGCTAGGGGGAAGTGAGAGCATTAATTTTAAAAGAAAGAGACTTCAACTTTTAAAAGATTGGAGCTTTGGAAATTTAACAAAGGTTGACACAAAAGAAGGAGAAAATTGAGGAATTAAGAAGGGTAGGGATTTACTTAGTTTTGCAAACCTGAATTTAGGTTTCAATGAGGTTATGAGAACCTCGTTGGCGCTCAACAATTTATATACCAATTAAAAAAGCTGAAGGAAGAAAAAATAAAATTTTGGAGGGAAGACATATCAATGAAAAGATAAATTTTGAGAACTTTGTCAGAAGTCAACAATGATTTTGAATCTAGTTAGGAATTCCAACAAGATCAAGACTTAGCCAAAAAATGAGAAAGGTCGAAAGGGAAGGCAAAAGGAAAACAAAGAGTGAGGTTGCAAAACCCATTTTGGGACCCAACAAGGTTCTACAAACCTTGTCAGAGCCTGAAGTAGGTTTCAAAACTAGGCTGAAATATTGACTCGTCATAACTTGGTGAATTTTTTACCCTCATTTTGAGCGACATAGGATGTTAAATATTTTGATCAATAATATTTTCATAAGTTCACAATTCAAAATCAATGAAACATAAGCAGAATAAATTTTGAATAAACTTATACTTATAGAGTAATCAATTCATCTTGCATCAACAATGAGGGAAAAATAATATCTCGGAAAATCCCTTCCATCAAGATCAATAAAAAGGTTTTGGGAAACCTTATGTCAGAACAAAATATTACACGATTCAATCTTAGAATACTTCAAACTTGTTGAGGTATGTTAAACCATGTGATGTTGGAATCTATACTAGATGCGAGAGTTTTCAATGCATCAGGGTTCTTTAAATCAAAGATAAAAAACAAACTAGACAAAAAATGAAAAATTTCTTGAGGATGTGATAGAATAGGGTTGTGCAACACTTCAAAGCATGGCATCGATTGTGATGGTATGATGAAAGAATAAGTATCCGGTCAACTCCTAAGAGGAGGGGGGGAGGGGGGTGAATTAGTAGATAGAAAACTGATATAAACTTTCACTAATCTCAAAATCAATCTCTCAATGCAAACTCTAAACTGACAAGTTAAACCACTGAACTGCAAATGCAATATCACTGTCAAGTTAAACCGGCTGACTGTTATAACAGATTAACACTAAAACAACTTGAAACTCACAAACATCCAAATACTTTACTGACATAAGTAAAAATTCATTTCAGATTGTTGCCGCTTAACATAACATATCAAAGTGGATTTAGCAGTTAAGCATTTCAACCATAGTAAACATAACCACAAAAACATTCACCACTTGACACAATATTTTTGACGTGGAAACCCAAATGGGAAAAACCACTGTGGGGATTAATAACCACAAGTATTTTGAACTCTTCTGAAGTTTTCCTTGTTAGGAGCCAAGCCTATTAAAGATTTACAATAAGTCCTGTTAAGAAAAGATCATGTTAGGGACCACCTGGTTAAGGGATTGACTATAATGCCCTATTAGAAGCAATACCCTGTGAGGAGTAACCTCGTTAGAGGATTTGAAATCCAAGCTAATGGACCACCTGGTTAGAGGATTTGAATAACACTAAGCTTGTTAGAGCTTACCTGGTTAGGGGATTTTACTACTGTAATTGTTAGAAAACAACAGGAGTTTGCTGATCTATTTGAATAGCACTACACTTGCTTGTTCAAATCCTTTTCATACTCCTATCTACCTTTACACAAATTGCAGATACATCATCCGGTTTGACAACAACACTCTCACTCTCAACTACAAATTTTCCAACTCTGAAACAAAATAACTCATCGACCTTATAAACAAATCAATAGGTCAGTAACACAACACTAACCTGGTTCTCTCATAGATATTACAAACAAATCGGTTCAAGTATGACCGTTGGATTACATAACAATCTGTGCACATCATTCAAGATAGCCTCGACCGCTCCTTGATCATCGCTTCATCAAACTCTGTAACTCATCACGCGGTTTGCATTACATGCAATGTACTTTCTCATTCCCAAGATTAAAACCGTTATCTCAATATGCCAAAAACACTTTGAAACTCTTCTCATACAACATGCATACATGTCATAATCATTACCACTCATCATTAGATCATAAACCAATCCAACCAATTCACCAAACTTAATTGGTTATGGTTTATCATATCAACAGGTAGGGTTTACCGGTTGATCTCACCATTACTTAGCAATACCGGTTTCCTCCACAAACTCACCTACTGGTTGTAGTTCCCTTCACTAGCTCTTCCTACCGGTTACAAAACAACATTATAACAACATCATTATCGGTTAATTGACATCAATGACAACATAATATTTCATTAATGCAATCTTCATGCAAATGCCAACATATTGAACAAATAAAGGTGATATAATAAATAATACAAGTTGTAGCGTTGAGATATAGTTAAGTGGATGCATGCAAAGTGAAGAAAATAAAGAACAAAATGAAGATGGCTCTCAATCTCCTGGTCAAAGTGAGGAGATGAATTGACAAATAGACTTGGAAGATATTTGGTATTTTTGTTGGTATTTATACTTATTACTATATTTCATGAATCATATTCCAAAATCCAAATTATTGTTGACGAAATTTTATATTTTTATAATTGAATCATGAAATATAATTTTATTTTTCAAAATTTCATTTATAAATTAATGTACTACTATTTTTGACAATTCATTGTAGAATTTAAATTATAAACATTATCTTCAAATATAATTTATATTAAACATATTCTTCAATTTCCACTCATTAATAGTACTAATAAATATATTATTAATAATTTTAAATTGTTATTATGATGTTTTTTATTACGGTAAAAATAGATTTTGAAGGGACCCCGAAACCCTTTACAAAAGATCCTTAAGAAAAAAGAGCATTAAGAAACAAGAAGGGACAAGAAACTAAAAACCAGCATAGATACTAGCAAAATCCAGCAAAAAAGCCCCACAAAATCAGCAACGACCAGCCAAAATAGACAAAACACAAAAAAAGAACTACTTAATGTTTTTCAAGGCATTAGCCAAATTTCGGCTAATCCCATACAATTCTTTAATATTATCCCTAAGTTTAGGGATTTCCTTAGAAGAGGCCACAACAACTTTCTTCATGCTCGCCCTTGTTCTCTTTGCCGCTCCACTAGGAGCACTTTCCGCAGTCCCAGTCTCGATGGCATCTTCATCAATATCAAGGTCCACGATGGGTTTGGGAGTGCTGGAGCTTTCAAGGACCTTAGATATTTCCTCTAGGTTCTTAGTAACAACTATTAAGATGTCTGAAATCATAACCAACATGTTTTTCATAACATTTTTTCCTTCCTCCAGATTTTCGATTTGAGCTTCCATCTTCTTAGCTTTTTCCTCCATGTCCTGCTTCCATTGCTTCTAGTCCCTTTCATCTTTCTTCCTTTTCTCTTCAAACTGCTTCCCATTTTTTTCTAGATTCTTAATAACTTCATAAGTCCACCTGTCAAAACCCAATCTAGCCTCAGATAGGTTTTTGAGATTATCTAGAAATAACCCTTCTCCAGCATACTCCTTATCCTTGCTTAGATTCTTCTTGTCCATTTCTTGCTCAAATTCCTTATTCTTCTCCTTCTCAATATCCATATCTTTTTCCTCATTAATCTTATCATCATTCTCCTCCATTGGCTGACTATTGTCATTGCCTAAACTAACACTATGGGTAGGACTATCTTGGTCGGACACATCCTCAGCTTCTCCTTCCTCTTCCCCCACATCCTCTTCTTTCCAACTTTCCTCCCCTCTAGACTCATTTGTTTCCATCTCACTACCATCTTTTCCGATATCCTCTAAATCATTCTTGTCCTCTTGAATTTTCATCCTAGTAGCACTTTTTCTCTTTTTGCTCTGAGTCGACTCTTCCTTGTTGGGTCTGCCTTCCTCCACCTTTCTCTTACCTTTCCTTGGAGATGTAGACAATCTCTTATTTTTCTGGATAGCAAGGATTTTGCAGTGCTCATAGATGAGCAAAATGAGGCCACAATGAAGCACCAGAGTCGAAGGATTCTTGTTGTGTTTATTAAGAGACCTCGACAAAGACCTGAAGAGGTACTAGGCCAGTGAAATCCTTTTCTCATGCCTAAAATGATTTAACAACACAAAATGGTATGTGTGGGCCCTAGTGAAATGACCCTCCACTGTAATGTATTCCATGATAGAATTCAACACACAACCCCAAATTTTCTTAATGTTGGAAGCATCATAATATCCCCTCGTAGCTTTACCAAATTTTGCCCTCCACTTCTTTTTGCACGGAAAAAGCTTAACCACATTATTAAAAACTTTCAAATCTCTAAAAAAATTAAGACCTGAGTGGAGCATACCTGTTACTGTCGCTATGAGGTCCGCATCCAACTTAAACCTCACACCATGAATTTTGAATAACCCGCTAATCCATTTTTCAGTGATTTTGGTGACTGCAAGATTAACCCTACCTTTATCATAATCAACCAGCTTCTCCATGAAATTTGTCATGAACCCTTTTTCTAGCTTAGTCCATACCTTTGGCATTTCCTTCCATCTGGAGATGTTATCTGGTTCCTCTCTCCTTTTTCAAGTTCAAAATACCAACTCTGTTCTTCTGCAATTCTGGCACTTCCTTCCAGTTGCCTCTCGAAATTTTAAAAATGTTAACCCACAAAGTGTGCGGAGGATTAATATCTTTGATTAGGATTCTACCACTTTTCCAAGTAATCATAACCTTTTCTATAAATGTGTAGATTACTCATTACAACTTTCATAATTGATTGTGCAATCCATCTTTCCCCATGAATATGTCCTTTCTTAGAAGATCTTTAATATTAAAATTAATATTACCTTCCCCGTACCAAATACTTTAAGCTTCAGAATTAACGCCTAGGTTTGCCAAGCCATCCACAACCAATTTTTTTTCTCTAAAGGCATGTTCAATTATAATAACTTTAAAGCTAACAATAATTTCTCTAGCTTTAAAAATTATATTTTCTATAGACCGCGATGGCTCAGTTTCACCCTTCAGACACTCGATAATGTTTAGAGAGTCTCCCTCCAACCATAAGTTATCATGATTTAGATTTTTAGCAATAATCAAAGTATTCAAAGCTGTAGAGGCTTTTGCATAATGACTAGTTTGATTACCCAGAGGACCAGCAACTGCCACAAGGCAACTTCCAACAAAATTCTTGACAATGCCCCCATAACCAGCTTTACCCGGATTCCCCTTGGATGCCCCATCAAAGTTGGCCTTAATTCATCCCTGAGACGGAAAGCACCACACAAGACCATCCCTACCCTTATCCTTACTTGATTTGATATTAGAAAGGTTCCATCTATCATTAAAGTCTTCTTTAGCAGCTAAACCATGATCAGTTCCATTTAAACATTTAACTATTCCTCTATAGATTTTATCCACCACAACTTCAGGGTTAGCACTTTTATCCCTAAAAATCTGATTATTACGCTCCTTACAAATATTCCAAATAACATTAGGGAGAGTAAGTTTCCATAGCTCAACATTCTTAGGGTTGGAATTAGGACAATACCATTGCTGCCAGAACTCCCCGAGAGAGTTCGGGAAAACCTAGCTCAACTTCCACATACTAAAAATAATTTTCCAAATTTCCTGGCTAAAAGTGCACTGGTAGAGGATGTGATAATCAAACTCCTCTTCCCTGCAACAAAGAGAGCACCTGTTAAGAAAAACAAATCCACGCTTTTGGAGGTTATCAAGAGTCAGCACCTTATTTTGGATAAAAATCCAAAAGAAGATATTAACTTTGGGTATTAACTTCTCTATCCACACTTTAGCTCAAATAGGAATCTCTTCCAAAACTTTGTTGTGGATAGCCACTGCCAAAGGCACAGAGTAATTCCCATCTGAAGTCTCCCTCCAAATCAAAAAATCCTCTTTATTGTCCCTCAAAATTTTAGAAGAAAGCAGAATCTCAAGAAACTTTAATCCCGGACATTGGTGGCTGAACTCAGTCCATTTCCCATTTCTCCAATAGTCTAAAATGGAACCACCATACCTATTTTTGAACCAATCTTTCCATTCCTTAAGGATAGGAATATCCTCCAAAGGTTTATCCAATAGCCATCTGTCTTCCCAAAATCTGATAATTCTTCCATTCCCCAATTTCCACATTCTTCCAGCAGCAACCCAACTTTTAGCCGTTTGAACTGCGTTCCAAATTGTAGAGCCTTCAACAGAAAAATAGTTGTCCATAAATTCTTCCTCGGAAGGTTACATATAAAGATATTTATTTTTTTAGATTAAATTCCATTCTCTTTCCTCCCCTTTCATTCTCCAAATTTGTTTAGCTAACAAGGCATTATTCATTATTATGATATTGATTTGCATACATCACCCCACAATCACACTAATTTCTTATTTTTTCACATCCTAGTTCTGAGAACACAAGTGATCATGAAAAAATTAAAACATATATTCATAGTTATTTTAATAATTTTTTTGCTTTATCTTATGTTTTGTTTGTGGAGTGATTGTTCAACCCACCAAGCCCATGAATCACTTGCAAGAAAAACACCTATCACATCTGAAGAGAAAAAGACATGATTAATGCTTTTCAACCTTGAAAGAGATTGATCCAAAGAGAAATCTTATATGTAAATTATACAGGTATGAAATTGGATAGATTACAATAAGTGAATGACTTGCTTTATAGAAAGCAAGAGAAACCTAATCTAAAATTAGATCAAAGAACTAAATATTGGCTCAACTAAGTGGACTCAATCTACTATTGTCTTAATCTAATAAAAGATATAAATAAGCTAAGTTTCAATTAAATGAATAAATTAATTAAAGGACCTAATTAATTAAATAATTAGATAATTTCCTAATTACTCCAATACGCCCCCATAAGATTAACTTAAGGAGAAGCTAAAAAGCTAATGAATCCATGAATGCAAGCATGAATAGATGGGTCCCAACAACAAATGCTTGATTAGGTACCCATGCACAAATCACAACTAGAGAAAAGAAGAAAAAGCTAGTGGGAGAAAACGCCTCTATTAAAGAGAGAAATAGAAATACAAAAGAGTACAAGTGGCAAGAATGAAGGACTGAAGACATCCCCACAAGTATTGAATTTGTCACAATAGTACAATCAAGATTTTCAGCATAGAAGAGATAAGATGAGGATATAAATCCCCCCAATGAATAAGAATATCCTTTGACAATGATGAGAGCCTAAAGATAGAACATGATCCACTACTTACAGATAACATTTCTCCCCTTAGGGAGAAAAAAATCTACTGGAGATATGAGAAGCCACTCCCATAAATCAAAAGAAGCAGAAATTCAAATCCAAATACTATGTGTCTCTAGAAACTACTCAAGTACTGATATGTCCATGAAAGATGATGATGCCACAAACCAATTAGGTACATACCAAATCAATGAAAAAGGTGACAATCTAGGGATATGTAAAGGTTGATGTAGAAGAAGCTCCTATTGAACCCAAGGAAGGACTGAGGGGGGGGGGGAATCAATATTAAACAAAAATTAATGTAGCATATAAACAATTAATAAAAAAAACAAACACAACACATCAATAGAAAGATTTTCTATGTGGAAAACCCAAACAGAGAAAAACCACGGTGAACACTTTCCCACTAAATATATCCACTATGTGTATCATATTATAATGAATGAGCTCACTGCTCTGGATTTGTAGACCAAGTCTAATTGTTCTTGGGGAAAGATACAAAAAGAGGACTTGCAAACTTGAAGCTAACTGCAATAAGACATGATGCAAAATGTGATTTGAAAAGAAGGATCTCTTGATCATGAAGTTGTCCTTGAACTCTACATGAAGCGACCAACATAAATTCACACAACTTTGATCTCAACTATCAACACTCTGTCTCATACTCTGCATAGTCTCAAATAATTCACATATCATTCAATCACAAATCTTTTTCTTTGCTCTTCACAAAATTTATCTGACTATCTTCACATCACATGCTTCCTCTCTCTTTCACACATTCTCATCCCATGTTCCATACAACGTAATCATAAACATAATTTGTTTACAAGATAGATCATCAAAGCTTGAATCAAGTCTCCCTGAACCAAAAGATACCTTTCTGAATAAAAACATACATGTTGATCCACTCTTGGAGAAAGAGGGGACCAAAACACATCTCCCAAAGATCAATCCACTGATCCACAATCATTGAAACATAACTAATGTCAACATACCAACATACAACACATCCATATGGTCAAAATATATCCTCTAGTGCAAATTACACTACTCTGAATCTCCACACACAACGGTGAGACCCATAACACATCAAATAATCTTCCACAAATCATATTCAGATCCAAATATAGGTCTAGCATAGAATATCACAACTTTCTATGAAATATACCACAACTTATGGAGAACACAAAGATATTTACAAACCACAAAACCAACTCATCCATGATACCAAAAACATAACCAAAGAAGATAACAAAATTAAACAACAACAACAACACTTTCTAGACTTGAACACTTCTAGAATAACCAATAGAGTAAATGCAACACTATCTCTGTACCACAGACATTCTGTAACAGCTAGTTTGACATCAATGATAATCACATCAACACATACTTGCAACAATCTCCCCCTTTGTCAATGATGAAAACACTTGACTTAACTCAACACTCGACCAACCTGCAAAACAACACTGTTCTATTTGAAACACTGCAAAAACTACTCTATCTTTTTCAAATAACTATCTTTCAAAACTACTCAATCTCTCCCATAACTACTCCAACAATATTTCCCCAAAATTTCTCAATCTCTCCCCCTTTGCCATAAAAGAAAAATGGCATGGAACTACTACACAGTCTATTGCTCCCCCTGAGAGAAACTACAACATCAATCCAAGAAAAAAATATAGGCATGAAAGATCCCCTTGGAAAGATGCACCTCCATAATGCACCTAGTGTTGAACACAATGTGCCACTAAGAGGGGGGTGAATCAGTGGTTTCCAAAACTCTTTTGATCCTAAGTGTGAGTACTAGTTAGAAATGAAAACACAAGTAAAGAAGTACCAGTGAGATAATGTAAAACTTCACAATGTAATCACACAAAGGCACATCAGATGACACCAATATATATGAGGAAAAACCAAGATGGGAAAAAACTTTTGAGAAGAGTTACTGGACACTACTGCTCCAATCTAGCCTCACAAAGAAACACTCGGTTACAACATTTAGGGCACCAACCCAAGGAGTACCACTCCCACTTCTAGGGCACTAACCCAAGAAGCACCAACCTCCGCACCGAGCTCCAACTTAGTGACAACAATACATTATATCAAAATAATGCAATAGTTGAATCCTGGTTGCACATGAGTTATGTAACCTCTACAAGTAATCCCTCTCTACCAGTTTCTCTCCTACTCATCTTTGCCAGTAGTGTTCTTTGTCTTCCACACTACCTCCTCTCCACTGGTTCACACTCCACTGCCTTACTGGTTCAATGCCATCTCCTGACACACTCCCTCCTCCTTGTTTGATCTCTATTTACTCTCTTCTTAGCTTGTTGTTGCTCCCTTACCAGTTCAGGATCTACCGGTTGTCTGTCTTTGCACCTGGTTACCCGTGACTTCCTCAGTACTAGTTCAACCCTGCTCTATCCTTCACCTTGCTGGATCTCCTTCTACACTTTCTCTACATGCTTTATTCTTCTCTGTCCGCTTCTTACCGGTGCAAACCCTACTAGTTTATACTACTGTTAAAATTTGTAACAGTTTACCAATTGCCTTGGCTTTATAGGTTAAACCGCTTTCAATCCTCTTATCAGTTGCACCTCCAAATACTTAGTTGTTTTACTCTCTCAGTTAGATTGACTCTTTTCATTTAACTGGCATCACACCTTCTAGCATCATCGTTAAATCCGGTCTTCTACCTCCATTCTTATTGTTGAGCTTTCCTGCCAAAATGAAACTTCAAACTATTGGCGTGCTAGGGTTTCTTCCACTGATCATGAGGAGTACTAGATCCAATCAAATATTGTTCTACGTGAAGATAAACGCCCTGCAAGCAATCAGGCATCACCTACCATGTCTTCTTTCTTCCAAGGCACGTTTGCTATACTTAGCAAACACAGATAGTCTGTCAGCAAGGAACTTCATCAATCACCATAAATGGTTCAAAAAATTGCATCACCAAACTTGTTCTGCACGTGGACATTCTGCATTGATCGATGCATCCCATCGATCACTTCTATTTGACCTTCCTTGAGCCACACACCTCTACAACACATCCCATGATTTATGGGGTCTGCATTTAATGTCGACTGACTCTGTAACTACCTCGTTGGTGCACACTCCATCTACCGTTGCATGCATGTTCACCACCTTGACTCCATGTGGCACCTTTGTCAGCATCCACCTTAGCTCACTAAGTCAATCTGACTTGGTTACCAATAAATTACACACAACTGGTGTGTTCTTCATACTACCGGTCCATCTTTGCCTACTGGTTCTCTAACCATACTGGTATATCTTTCCTTATCGATTAAATTTCTTGCCTTCACCATCCTTGTGCCGGTGCATCATGTCAGCTCGGTCATCGCACATACCGGTTCTCAGCATCTATCTAGGGTGACTCACCATGTGCTTCTTTAATTGACTGAGAGCACTTCACTTTTATTTCTCAGTACACTTTGCTACATGTTGGTATCCTTGTTCACCGGTTGGGACTCTTGATATCCTCAAGCTATCAATCCTCCAACCATCTCCATTGGTGGCAACAACAATCTCCATCTAAACCTCGATAATTCTAAGTGTGCAACTGGAGGGAATCATCTAAATCTGACCGATTCTCCTCTCAACTAGTTTGCCAAGATGGAAAACACATCATCTCAGCTCTTCCTTCTCTATCCCAACAACACATCTTGACTCCACATGTTGATCTGGTGTACATATTAGATCTTGACCTTTGGAGGCTTCCTCATCTTCCACTTTGGTCATCCGGTCTAAGCATCCAATCACCTGCCTTTTCTTATTCTGACTATCATATCCTAGAGAGTCATGATGTATGCCATGTATGATGTGAGATAAGCAAGGTATTACCACATATCGATGGGAGGAAAAGACAACTACACTTCAACTACTCAACATCGATGGAGTAAAATCTATGTCAGCTATCGATAATGATGTGATTTCATAAAGGAGAGGATACATCTCCAACTTTACATATGTCCGAGTAACTTTTCCATATGTCATCTTTTCTCATTGCAGCAACACACTTTTTGTCAACCTTCTCTTCATCTGGTGGGAGTCCTGCTAGATGGCATCACACTAGCATACTAGTTGCACTGTTGAGCCTTCATTAGTTCATACTGCAGCAAGCTCTACCAATTACACACTTTCTGATTCTCATCACTCATTGGTCACTTCTCTATAATGCTTGTTCAACATCAATATGAATACCCACTAACCAGTTCCTTCTTCCCAATATTGACATGTAAACCAGTTACTCTAACTTGCTTACCTGTTGGCTTCACTGTCCATACTACCAATTGGTAACACTGTCAGCATATCAACAATTCACCCGTGCTTGTTGTCCTACTTTATGCTATTCCAGTTGACATCAATGACAACACAATGCCAACAATCTCCCCCTTTGGCATTCAGGTCAACACATGTAGTATCCGGTATACTACAAATTCTTTCTCCCCCTTTGATAACAATGGCAAAGGGTCTTGACAGCTGGTATACTGCAAACTCTCTCGTCCCCTTTTGTGCTGGTTTCTCGTTCCCTTTTTATTACTCTTCTATGCAACCTCTCAACTAGCAACACTTGAACCGAAAAATTGACACCAATTTGTTTGACATATTCTCCCCCTGTGCAGGTAACTCACATCTTTGTTCATATATCCCTGTATACTGATCCATGATGCAACAACAATGATACTTGATCTCCTCCGGTGTCAAGTGTATCAAATACCAATCATAAAATATGACTGGAATTCCCCCTAAATCATAACCCTCTGGTCTTTATTTTTCTGTCAGGTCCTAAACCGGTACCCCATACTGCACATGTATTGGTGGAAGTGAGCATCTATAAATGTTGATGTTCTTTCACTTCCATGATATCCATCCCGTCTTTGTGACATAATGTTACTTGACCACAATGCCAAGTTGCATTGACTTCAAGTCAACTCTCACACCGGTTGACATCATGATGTCTCATACACATGGTATTGGCAACTGATCCATCACACTATCATTTAGGACTGCTTCTAATATCATCAGATACATAAATTCATCTGTCTAGGCCACCAGAGCCACTACAACATTACCAGAATGCATTGAAACACATATTCTTCAATACCAGTAACTGTCCCTACCAACAACATACTGCACATGTCGGTTTACTGTACCAATCCAATATCTCTGCCAGTATACTTTGTCCACTGGCCCTCCTTCCGGTGTCACATCCCACTCTGACACTTGCAGCAGTGATCCATCTCACCCGTGTGAATGTGTACCCAAGATATTAATTGCACACACTCTTTCATCTCAGCTTCTCCCTCATGCTAGTAACTGCTCATCCTTAATCTTTGTCCTTCTCAATGCTCGGAGGTGAATGATCTAATCAACATGTAGCTCCCCCTAATAACCGACATCTCCTTTAAACTTTAGGAGATACACAGTGCCGGTCCATGGTCATGTTTTCTTCCTTCTTCCTCTATACCTTCTTGGATTCCCTCTTCTTCTCATTTGTATCCATTAGAGAAGGTCTCATATTCTTTTGTTGATAGGTCTTTTCTTTACCAGGTTCTGTAGTATGACTGGATACATTGTCATAGAAGTATACTGCATTCATCCCAACTAGATGATTGGAAGACCTTCTATCGAACCGATTTGATCTTCTTCTCAAAGTCATGCCATTGTAGCCCGCTACCGGTTTCAACCGACTTCTTGAATTTGCAAGTACGATTCTCCTTTGGGAATTGTTGTTGTGCCGGTTTCCATGTGCATGAATCATCTTCTTCCCACACTCATTACTTCTATGGCCAGATCCATTAAAGTTATAACATACATAATTTATATTTTTTGAAGCAACAAATGGACTTTGGTTAGCACAACTGGTGGTGAGCTTATGCACATTTCTACATTATGATGTTCTATGCCCAAATGCATTACATCTTTTACAAACTGAATTGGTATTGCTCAATACCAGTTCAATTAGAGAATGAAGACCATTAATTTACAAACTGATTTTGCCAAACATGAGGTGATTTGACCAATTTGGCTTCTTCACCTCTACTTCTTTGGGGTACAACATCTCTTTGTCTTCCACCGGTGGGGGATCTCTTAGGCTTCCTTATTGTATTCTTGTTTCTGGTGAACCTATCTTCTCTCAACTTTCTTTTTCCTTTAGGATCTTTCATTATTTCTTGTTGTTGCACCGGTCTTCATTTTTAGCCTCATGTCCTCATTGGTTGTAGTTAGGTCAACCTTCTTTCTTGGTGCACTTTGGACTGTGAAGGTTTGAACCTTGTTGTCTCCATTAGGGGAGACAAACTGAATGTCCTTGTGGGAGACATCCATGCTTGTGGAGCATTCACTAGCAACATATCCTAATCCTCTGGTATCCTTGGAGTGTTTTTGTTTGCTCAACATTTTATCCAAGGCCTTAGTGTTTCCATCATACCGGATCCTTACCTTGAGCTCCTCTTGACACTTATCAAGATCTTTATTGATGTTCTCCATTTCACCTTTTAGGTCCTGACATTCTTTGTCCTTTGTCTCCACTTCTAGCTGTAGCTCCTCACATCTTCTCTCCTTAGCATAAAAGATTGATTTCAATTCACTAGTCATTCCTTTTGACTCTTCTAGTAGATATGTTAATATGCAGATATTATTATTTGATTCTTCAAGGCATGTTCTCAACTGACTGCAATCTTCATGATCTAAATCTTTGTACCTCTTAAATTCATTTCTACCATTTTGCAGCTCTTCTAGTGCACTTACGAGTTCACATTCAAGATAAACTTTGGATTCATCTTCATTATCACTATCAAACACATCTTTCCGGTAGGAATGATCTGCATGATTACTCTCTAATGTGTGCCTCTCATCTTTTGATTCTTGAGCCATAAAGAGGTGACTTGCCTCTTCATCATTTCTGCTACCGCTAATAGATCTTCCTTCATTATCTGCAGACACGTGCACTTCATTTTTTTTCTTGTTTTCACAAGCCAGTTCTATAGTGCAAGGTTCATTGCCATAAAGTTTCCTCAATCTATCCCATAGGATTTTTGCTGATCTGCATTTGTCCACCTATGAGGAGACATCACCAGATAGCCCACTGAGTATGGCCTCCTTAGCTTCATCATTACATTTATTTCTCCTTTCTGCTTCAGGACCGGTGGGAGGACTGACTTTACTAGGGAAAACATTTACTACAAACATCCATACATCAAACCCAAGGGAGGGCAGGTAGACTTCCATCCTACGAATCCAAATAGAAAAGTTTGAACCATCAAATACTGGAGTAGGGGGTGACACTGAACAAACCATTGTGTTCAAATACCAGAATCTACCTAAGCTGGAGAAAGCTTACCAACCAGGAACCTATGCTCTGATACCAATTGTTGAACACAATGTACCACTAAGAGGGGGGTGAATCAATGGTTTCCAAAACTCTTTAACCTTTTGATCCTAAGAGTGAGTACTAGTTAGCAATGCAAACACAAGTAAACCTACCGGTGAGATAATGCAAGACTTCACAATGCAATCACACAAAGGCACATCACATGACACTGGTATATACGAGGAAAACCCAAGATGGGAAAAACCTTGGTGAGAAGAGTTGCTCAAGATTACTGCTCCAATCCAGCCTCACAAAGAAACCCTCGGTTACAACATTTAGGGCACCAATCCAAGGAGTACCACTCTTTTTTTTAGGGCTCCAGCTCAGTGACAACAATACATTATATCAAAATAATACAATAGTTGACTCCTAGTTACACATGAGTTATGGTTTAACCTCTACAAGTAATCCCTCTCTACTGGTTTCTCTCCTACTCAACTTTTCCGGTAGTGCTCTTTGTCTTCCACTCTACCTCCTCTCTACTGGTTCACACTCCAATGCCTTAACAGTTCAATGTCATCTCCTGACACACTGCCTCCTTGTCTGATCTCTGTTTACTCTCTTCTTAGCTTGTTACTGCTCCCTTACCAGTTCATGCTCTACCGGTTGTCTATCTTTGCACCTGGTTACTGGTGACTTCCTCAGTACCAGTTCAACCCTGCTTTGTCCTTCACCTTGCTGGATCTCCTTCAACACTCTCTGTGCATGCTTTATTCTTCTCTGCCTTCTTCTTACCAGTGCAAACCCTACTGGTTTATACTACTGTTAAACTTTGTAATAGTTTACCGATTACCTTGGCCTTGCAAGTTAAACCACTTTCAATCCTCTTACCGGTTGTACCTCCAAATGCTCAATTATTTCAGTGTCCCAGTTAGATTGACTCTTTTCATTAACCTAGAATCACACCTTCTGGTAACATCATCAAATATGGTCTTCTGCCTCCATTCTTATTGTTGAGCTTTCCTGCCAAAACACAACTTCAAATTGTTGGCGTGCTAGGGTTTCTTCCACTGATCATGAGGAGTATTAGATCTCATTCTACATGAAGATAAACAACCTGCAAATAATCGAGCATCACCTACCATGTCTTCTTTCTTCCAAGGCATGTTTTCTATACTTAGAAAACATGAACAATCTGTCGACAAGGCACTTGGTCAATCACCATAAATGGTTCAACAGATTACATCACCAACCTCATTCTGCACCTAGACATTCTGCATCGATCGATGCATCCCATCGATCAACTCTGTTTGACCTTCCTCGAGCTGCACACCTCTACAACACATCCCATGATTTACAGGGTCTACATTTAATGTCAATTAACTCTGTAACTACCTCATTGGTGCACACTCCATCTAATGTTGCATGCATGTCTGCCACTTTGACTCCACGTGGCACCTTTGGCAGCATCCACTTTAGCTCACTAAGTCGGTCTGACTTGGTTACTGACTAATTACACACAACCAATGTGTGCTTCATACTACCGGTCCCTCTTTGCCTACCAGTTCTCTAACTCTGCTGGTATATCTTTCCTTACCAGTTAACCTTCTTGCCTTCACCTTCCTTGTGTCAGTGGATCATGTCAGCTTGATCATCACACGTACCGGTTCTCAACAACTATCTAGGGTGACCATGTGCTTCTTCAACTGACTGAGAACACTTCACTTTTGTCTCTCAGTACACTTTGCTACATGCTAGTATCTTTATTTACCGGTTGGGACTCTTAATATCCTCATGCTATCAATCCTCCAGCCATCTCCATCGATGGCAACATCAATATCTATCTGAACCTTGATAATTCTAAGTGTGCAACTGTAGGAAATCATCTACATCTGACTGATTTTCCTCTCAACCAGTTTGCCAAGATGGCAAACACATCGTCTCATCTCTTCCTTCTCTATCCCAGCAACACATCTTGAATCCACATGTTGATTTGGTGTACATATCAGATCTTGACCTCTAGAGGCTTCCTCATCTTCCACTTTGGTCATCTGATCTAAGCTTCCAATCACCTGCCTTTGCTTATTTTGACTATCATATCCTGGAGAGTCATGATGTATGCAATGTATGCTGTGAGCTAAGAAAGGTATTACCACTTGCTGGTGAGAGGAATAGACAACTACACTTCAACTGCTCAACATCGGTGGAGGAAAATCTATGTCACCTGTTGGTAATGATGTGACTTCACAAAGGAGAGGGTATATCTCTAACTTGACATATGTCCGAGTACCTTTTCCATATGTCATCTTTGCTCACTGCAACAACACACTTTTTGTCAACCTTCTCTTCATCTAGTGGGAGTCTTGCTAGATGACATTACACTAGCATACCGGTTGCATTGTTGACCCTTCATTAGGTCATACTACAGCAAGGTCTACCAGTCACACGCTTTCTATTTCTCATCACTCACCATTCACTTCTCTATAATGCTTGTTCAACATCAGTATGCATACCCACTAACTGGTTCCTTCTTCCCAATACTAATATGTAAACTAGTTACTCTAACTTGCTTATCTATTGGCTTCACTATCTATACTACTGGTTGATAACACTGTTAGCATATCAACAATTCACCCATGCCGGTTGTCTTGCTTTATGCTATTCTGGTTGACATCAATGACAACACAATGCCAACACCTAGATAGAAGGAGGAGGGGCAATGACCTCAATATTCTCTCGAAGAAACTCTAATGTATCCTTTGCCAATGGCTTAGCGAAAATATCTACTACTTGTTCCTTTGTAGAAATCTATTCCTATCAAATTTCTTTCTCAGCAACCTTCTCCCTTAAGTAGTGAAATTTGATAGAAAACTGTTTTGTTCTTGAATGCATAATCAGATTCTTTGAAATGTTTATTGCACTTGTATTGTCACACATAATAGAAATTGCTACATCATATGTTACCTTGATATCTTTAAGAGTCTATCTCATCCACATTACCTGAGTACAACAAGATGCTGTTGCGCTATACTCTACTTTAGCACTAGATAGGGAAATACAATCCTATTTGTTACTGAACTAGGAGACTAATCTATCTCCTAAAAAGAAAGCACTGCCACTAGTACTCTTTCGGTCATCAACACTTCCAGCTCAATTTGCATCAGTATAAGATTTCAACATAAAATCTCCACCTTTTTTGTACCGAAATCCAAAATCCACAATACCTTTCAAATATCTAAAACTTCTTCTTAAAACTTTCTCATGTGTCACCTAAGTTGGATTTGCCTGAAATTTAGCTACCGGACAAACACATTGCATGATATTTGGTTTGGATGCGATCAGATACAACGATCCACCAATTATCGACCTGCACTTATTTTGTTCAACCTCCAGAGACTCATCATCTTTGCTCAAGTTTCATCCAATTGTTAAAGGATTTGTAGCCGAGTTACAATCATCAAAACCAAAATTTCTCAACATCTCTTTCACATGCTTGCTTTGTGAAATAAAAATTCCATCTTTAGATTGAATAACTTGCAACCTAAGAAAGAAGGATAACTCACCAATCATTAACATCTCAAATTCTTTCTACATCTCTTTAGAAAACTCTTTACATAGGTTATCACATTTTCTCCAAATATAATATCATCAACATAAACTATAACAACCAACAACTTATCTCCATCAATTTTCAAATAAAGATTACTATCTGTTGTACCTTTCTTGAAATTTTGTTGAAACAAATACTTGTCTAATCTTGCATACTAGGTTCTAGGTGTCTGTTTGAGTCCAAACACTGCTTTATTCTGTCTACACACCATATCCTATTCTTGTGTTAGTCTAAATCCATCTGGTTGCTCAATGTATACCTCTTCTTCTAGATCTCCATTCAAAATGTTGATTTGACATCCATCTAATAAACTCAAAATTCTTGTAAGCATAAAATGCAAGAAACATACATATAGCTTCCATCATTTCTACTGGAGAAAAAGTTTCTTCATAATCTATGCCTTCTATCTGAGAATATCCTTTACATACCAGTCTCTCTTTAATCCTTGTAACTTTTCTTTTCTCATTTAGCTTGTTCTTGAGCACCCATTTAGTTCCTATCACATTCTTGTCCACTGGTCTAGGTACCAGTTCCCAAGTCTTATTCTTTTGTATCTGATTTAGTTCTTCTTCCATTGCTTTTACCCAACTCTCATCTTTACTAGCTTCTTCGTAAGTCTTTAGCTCAGTCATTGATAGAAAATAGTAGTTTGATTGTTCTTGAGCTTCTGCAATCTTCCTTCTTGTCTAAACACCTTTTGTCTTGTCTCCAATTATCTGGTTTTCTGAATGATGTTTCTAAACATATTTAGCAGGAACTTTTGTTGAGTCTTTCTCCTCCTCCTCCTCTTCTTCTTCATTTGATTGCTTCTCCTTTTTCTCTTCCAGATCACTTGTCTTCTCAAAATAGCTGGAACAATCTCAACACCAGTTTTAGTCTTAGGTTCAATCTAATTCCATTCTTCGTATACTTTTACATTTTACTTTCTACTATCTTGTTTAGCCTTTTATTGAAACACCGATAAGCCTTACTATTTGTAGCAGATCCTACAAAGATTCCTTCATATTCTCTAGAGTCAAACTTCCCAATATTATCCTCATCTCTTCTGATGTAACATTTGCTTCCAATTTTTTTCAGGTATTTCATAGTAGGCGATCTTCCATTCCACAACTCATAAGGTGTTTTAGTATTATTTAATTTGATCTGCACCTTGTTAAGAAGATACACAACAATATGCACTACCTTCTTTCCAATACACATTAGCCAGATTAGCATCCTTTAACAAATTCCTAGCCATCTCAACAATAGTCCTATTCTTTCTCTCCACAACACCCATAGGGGCTTCACTTAGTGAACCTGGGTTATAGCGTGTGCATTCATGACACACTAAATAATCCCCCTATTTTCAAAAAATATTGCCCTAAAATCCTTTTTTGTCACCCCGTCCCAATACACAACCCAAATTAAAAACCCCCTATTTTGACCATATATTGCATTTTTTTCATAGCCTAAATTTAAAAAAACCCTAATTTTACCAAATAGGCAATATATTGAGTTTATTTTTTGAGATATTAAACCCCCCAATATGAATGCACGTGATATAATATTGCCTAGCCAGTGAAGCCCTTGTGACAACACCATTCTACTAAGGAGTCCTTGGGGTAGAAAAGTGCCTTCTAATCCCATGTATTCCACCAAAATTATCAAACTCCCATGAAGTGATTTCTCCTCCTCTATCTGATCTCAAGCACTTAATCTTAGCATCTATTTGATTTTCAACCATAGATTTGAAAACTTTAAATCTTTCAAAATCCTCAAATTTATCCTTTAGAAATGTAACCCAATTCATTCTAGAAAATTCATCAATAAGTAACATGAAATACCTTTCTCCATTTAAATCTCTTGTCCTTGTAGGTCCACATAGATTTGTATGAATCAACTCTAGTGGTTTCATAAGGGAGTACTCTTTATTCTTGAATCTTCTCTTTGTTTGCTTCACCAATTGACATTCTTTGCACACTGTATAAGTAGGCTTCACAAGTCTAGGTAAATCTCTAATTGCTTCAGATCTACAAATCTTGATCATATTATCAAAAATTTTATGTCCCATCCTTTTGTGCCACAACCAATATTCATTACCTTGTGTTAGAAAACATTTACTCTCCCTTTTATCCTTGTTGTAGTATAAATTTTCCACCTATTCTAACTCCTTCCGCAACTCTTTTACCAGTCTTTTCTTTTCTGATCACACATCTGACACTACTGTATAAAACTTCATAACCTTTTCTACACATCCGACTAACACTTAATAGACTATGTCTCAATTCTTTAACATAATAAACATCATTATTTTTATGCTTACCATCAATAAAAACAATTCTAATACCTTGAAAAACTACTCCATCTTCTCCGACAAATTTTACTGATCCACCATCATATTTCTTGAGATTAATAAACCTATCTTTATCTTCGGTCATATGATTTGAACATCCAGAGTCAATGATCCATGTATTTGGTTGTATCTTAGCATGTAATGCAGTATTGACTATCTTCTCCTCTTCTAGTTTCTCCAAAGCATTCTCCTTTTCTTCAATTTCTAAAAATAAAGATTCTTCATTCGAGTCATCATCAATATCATCTTCAGATGTATGTTCCTCTATAGAACACAAGCCCTTCTTCCCTCTTTTGTTAAGTTACACTTCCTAGTTTTATTTCTCTTCTCATCATCATTTGGTTTCTTATCATTTTTCTTGTCATAATGTCCAATTCTACCACAAGAAAAACATTTCAGAGGTAACTAAATACTACTTCTTTCTTTTCTCCTTTGTCTTCCTCCATTTTTGAAATTTCAAAGGCTGCCAAAATATCGATAAGCTAACCAATAGTATACTTGCTCACGTCATTGCTTTCTTGAATGACACACCTTGTTGCTTTGTAGGATTTTAGTAAGGTCAACAAAATCTTTTGAACAACATTACCGTAGACACATAAATCTATCCACTAAATTAAATAAATATTTAATATTTGTTTAATGCACTGATATTCTTCTATTAATTAAATTTACTCAATTAATTCATTTCAACCCCATTTGACTAATTTAATTAAATAAATTTCATAAATTTATTTAAATTAAAATTACTAACTACAGTCTAGCTATTAAATAAATCTATCAATTTATTTAATTCCCCCTTTCTTCTCATTTAAATAAATTAAAGATTTATTTAAAATCCCTATTTAAATAAATCAAATATTTATTTAAATTGCCCATCCACTTTCATTCTCCTACAAATCTCACTTGCTCACTAACCCTTATTCTAGATTCTTCTAATCCCTTCTATTTTAGCCTAAACCCATTTCTAATCACTTGCACAATCCTAATCCCAAATTACAACTCAACCCATCATCTCACCCATTTGAGGGTCTTAAAAAAGACTTAAATGCTTCCCTTATTCAACACACTAACCCACATGGGTTTGGTCCCCTTTGACCAAGGCCTAACCATGGGCAAACCTCGCACAAGAGTTTACCCATTGGGTAATAGCTTTACCATTAGATAATAGCTTTATCCAAAAACCCAACCACATGAGGTTACTGTAATGTCCTCTCAAGAATTTAATGTTTCTTCCCTCTCCTCTCAAGCCCTCTCATGGTGCCACTTGTCACCATTTCATTAGTGGAAGTTGCAAGCATGGATTGAGGATCACGCCCTCCTCATGCAATCTTAGCCCTTGCTAAGCTAGATCAATCTTGACCCTTCAATTGCCCATTTTGCCTATAAAAGGAACCATTATCCTCAAGCAAATGAGGAAGCATTTTTTAGCATTGTTACTATAGTTGCATATGCATTTTACTTAGCTTTCTCATAGTATTTATATTTGTACATTTACATAGCAATAGAACTACATTTTCAACCACATTCAATCCTTCATTTCACATCCATTGCTACATGCTAAAAACTGAGGGTTACATTCAAACAAGCTTTTGGATTTTGGAGAGGAGAAGAACAAGGGAGAGCTATCAAGAGCACAATGTGAGCATCTTAGGGAGTCTTCTTACTCTTCTTTCACTTGTTTATACTTCTCTTGTTTGCTTTTCATCTCCTTTGATATGTATTTAAAGTTTTTTAGAGTTTGTTGTACTTATTTGGTTTTTGGTTGAGACTAAACAAAATTAACTCTTTGGGCTCTTGTTTACTTGTCCCCTTTCATGTGCATCATTTTGGCGCCCATCATGGGACTTGATTTCCCTATTCAACACTAACAAGTTAAATTTTTACTAAATTTTTGAAACTTGTAGATTTGTCATGCACATGTCTCAGTTTAGCACTTTTATCACACAATTTTGCGCTTTGTTCGAAGTTTTGGTGCTTTAGGAAAAATCCTATTCTAGCGCAATTATTTTACTTTAGCACTTCTATCTGTTATTAGTGAGGATCCGGTATTTACGAAGAGGGGGGGTGAATCAGTAATTACAATAAACTTTTAAACTTTAACAATCAACAAAAACTTCTTTCAAAACAACTCATAAACAATACCGACAATAACTAAAATTATACTGCTGATTAGATTCATCAAACTGTTCTTCTAAGTGTTCATCAACATGCATGCAATAGAAAGATATCAACTCAACACATAAGAATTCAATCAACACATGAACACTAGGATTTTCACGTGGAAACCCAAATGGAAAAAATCATGGTGGGAATTGATACCCACAACATTTTTACACTCTTTCAGAATGCGCCCTGCTAGGGGCCTAGCCCAGTTAGGAGCTTATAATTATTCCCGATTAGAAGCAGACCTTGTTAGGTGTCCCTCGGTGAGGGATTTATCTCAGCCCTATTAGGAGCTTTACTCTATTAGGAGTAACCTTGTGAAAGGATTTAGAACCCAAGCTAATGAGTCACCCAGTAAAGGGATTTATACAATCAAGCCTGTCAGAACCTACCCGGTTAAGGGATTTTGAGTCTGCTGCAACTATTAGGGAACAACAGATGTATGATTTGAAAATAGCACTCTTTTCTTTCTTGTACAGATCCTTTTCCACTTGAATATGCTTCTCTCTTGCATACACACACTAGTTCGGCCACACACTCTTCTTTTGATCACTGACACAGTAAATCATCACAGATTTACCCTAAATAGAGTTTACAGCTTAGTCGATTACAAAACCCTAACCTCAAACTAAGATTTATATTGTAGATCATCACATATCTTTACAAATCATTACAGAACATTGTATGAATCATTACAACAAATTATAAATCAATTACAACCAATGATCACCACACATCAATCTGATAAGCAATCAGGCCCTTAAAAATTTCTCCTAAGCACTTCATAGCTTCCCAACAAATTCCATCTTTGATCGCACCAGAAGAGCATTCAAACACTTCATGCGGATTCAGTCACGTCATCACCATCTTACAAACATAATGTAATACACTGCTGAACTCAAAATCATTACTGGTTATAAGATTTGAATACCAGTTTTTAAACCCTACTAAAACCCTACAGAAAATACATCAGTCAATCACAAACATGACTTCTGGTAGCCAGAACATGATGTGGTTCCGGTCATAACCTCATTACAATGTTACAAACACATATTCCAAACTGCAACACCATATTCCTCATCAATCTCTAGATCCAATTACTTAAGCATAACATAGTTTCACATTTACTTGTTAAAGTCCTATTTGCCAGTTAACTGTCAAATTCATTTCATATCTTTCCAGTCAATGAGAGATGATTTAGATAACATGATAGAACAATGTAACCATAGTTTCCATCAATGACAACACAAATTGATCATCAAGTCATCAAACAACACCTCGACTATATCATCACCAACAGTCCTTATACTGGTTCATCAATATCATCGATAGTTATGCCAATATGCCAACATTCTCCCCCTTTTACATTGATGGCAACACTGAAAAACCTCATCATGCTAAACTGAACTGATCTGTTCTGTACTTGTTCTTTTGGTCAACATCTCCTTTGTATTTCTTCTATCGGTTATCTAGTTCTTCTTCTTCTCAACTAGTTCTTCTCCCCCTTTGACAACAATGCCAAAGGTGCAAATACCTCTATTGTCTTCATCTTTGGTGCTACCATATTTGTTTATCTCATCGTAGCTGCTCCCCCTGAGGAGTAGTTCACTTCACATCAATCCAAAACTGAAAGATATTCAATGAATTCACCGGATTGATGCATCACCAACATCTTAGTTGATCTTGTGCAAGGGTACAACCCCTAATATACCTCTGAGATATTCAAAGGTTGTCTTAGGAAAAGGTTTGGTGAATATATCTTCTAACTGCTCTTTGCTAGACATATACTCCATTCTTACTTTCTTCTCTTGTACTCTTTCCCTTAGAAAGTGATACTTCAACTCAATGTGCTTTGTTCTTGCATGTGATACAATTTTTTTTGAAATATTAATAGCACTAGTGTTATCATAATGAATAGTCACTGGTTCAGATATGTCTTCCTTAAAACTTCCAAAATATGTCTCATCCATATAGCCTGAGTACAATTCATTGATGCTACCACATATTTTGCTTCAGCTGTAGATTGTGAAATACAAGATTGTTTCTTACTTATCCAGGACACCAATATTTCTCCTAAAAAGAAAGCTCCACCAGTAGTTCTTTTTCGATCATCGACATTTCCAGCCCAGTCTGCATCTGTGAAAACTTTTAAAGAAAAAATATCATTGTAAGGATACCACAAACCATAATCAATTGATCCTTTCAAATACCCGAATATCCTATTTACCACCACCATCTGTGTCTCCTTAGGATCTTTCTGTTATCTTGCAACCAATACAACAACATGTGCAATGTCTGGTCTACTATGAACAACATAATGCAACTTTCCAATCATAGAATTTTATTCTTTCTCATCAACAGATGATGAATCATCTTGTTTTGACAATTTGCAACCTACCACCATCATAGTACCAACTGGTTTACAATCTTCCATGCCAAAAGTTTTCAAGACTTCTTTTACATACTTAGTCTAATAGATAAATATTCCATTCACTAGTTGTTGATTCTGTAAAGCAATAAAGAATTTTATCTCACCAATAAGAGACATCTCAAATTCTTTGTTCATTTCATTTGCAAAAGACAAACACATGTCATCATCTCCACCAAATATTATATCATCAACAAAAACTTCAGCAATTAACATTTTATTTCCACCCGTCTTCAAATATATGTTACAATTTTCACTGGTTCTCCGAAATCCTATCTTGATTAGATGTGCATGCAACCTTTCAAACCATGCTCTAGGAGCTTGCTTCAATCCATATAGTGCCTTGTGTCATTTACAAACCATATTTTCATCTTCACTCAATGCAAAACCATCTGGTTGTTCTATATAAACTTCTTCTTCGAGGATACCATTTAGAAAAGCTTATTTAATGTCCAAATGATATACTTTAAATCCTTTAAAAGCAGCAAAGGCAAGCAACATTCTAACACCTTCAAGTCTTCACCTTCTTCTTGTGCATACCCTTTGCAAACCAACCTCGCCTTTGTTTCTAACAACTTCACCATCCTCATTAAGTTTGTTTCTGAATACCCATTTTGTCCCAATAACATTTTTGTCTTTTGGTCTAGGAACAAGAGACAATGTATTGTTCTTCTAAATCTAGTCAAGTTCTTCATTCATTGCATTCAACTAGTCTTCATCTTTCAAAGCTTCTCTAATAGTCTTCAACTCAATAGTTGAAATCAGACAGGAATTCTCTGTGATTTTTCTTCTTGTCTCGACACCAACATTCTTGTGACCTATAATCTGGTCTTCTGAATGATTTAGCCTTACATATCTTGGGATTACCATTTTTGGTGGAATGCTTTCCGCTTCATGTTCATCATCTTCTTCATCACTTACTGGTTGAGCTCCTATTTCTGCATTGTTCTGCTCATCTTACTTATGCACTTCTGGTTCAATATACACAAGTTTTTCTTTATCACCACCAGGCTCAAATCTGCTGGACTCATCAGTTTTGTCAAAAAATTCATCAATTTTAACATTCACACTCTCAACTATTTTCTTTGTCCTTTTATTATAACATTTGAACGATTTACTCTTGGTAGAATATCCAAGAAATATCCCTGTACCAACTGGTTTACAATCTTCCATGCCAAAAGTTTTCAAGACTTCTTTTACATACTTAGTCTGACAGATAAATATTCCATTCACCAGTTATTGATTCTGTAAACGAATAAATAATTTTATACCACCGATAAGAGACATCTCAAATTCTTTCTTCATTTCATCTACAAAAGACAAACACATGTCACCATCTCCACCAAATATTATATTATCAACAAAAACTTCAGCAATTAACATTTTATCTCCATCAATCTTCAAATATATGTTACTATTTTCATTGGTTCTCTGGAATCCTATCTTGATTAGATGTGCATGCAATCTTTCAAACCATGCTCTAGGAGCTTGCTTAAATCCAGATAGTGCCTTGTATCATTTGCAAACCATATTTTCATCTTCACTCAATGCAAAACCATTTGATTTATCTATATATACTTCTTCTAGGATACCATTTAGAAAAGCTAATTTAATGTCCATCTGATATACCTTTAAACCTTTAAAAGAAGAAAAGGAAATCAACATTCTAATACGTTCAAGTCTTCCCATTGGTGCAAAGGTTTCACCATAGTATTCACCTTCTTCTTGTGCATACCCTTTGCAAACCAACCTCGCCTTGTTTCTAACAAATTCACCATCCTCATTAAGTTTGTTTCTGAATACCCATTTTGTGCCAATAACATTTTTGTCTTCCAGTCTAGGAACAAGAGACCATGTGTTGTTCTTCTCAATCTGGTCAAGTTCTTCATTCATCGCATTCAACCAGTCTTCATCTTTCAAAGCTTCTCTAACAGTCTTTGGCTCAATAGTTGAAATTAGATAGGAATTCTCTCTGATTTTTCTTCTTGTCTGGACACCAGCATTATTGTCACCTATAATCCAGTCTTCTGAATGATTTAGCCTTACATATCTTGGGATTACCATTTTTGGTGCAATGCTTTTTGCTTCATGTTCATCATCTTCTTCATCGCTTACCAGTTGAGCTCCTATTTCTGCATTGTTTTGCACATCTTACATATGTAGTTTTAGTTCAATATACACAAGTTTTTCTTTATCACCAGCTGGCTCAAATCTGCTGGACTCATCAGGTTTGTCAGAAAATTCATCAATTTTAACATTCACACTCTCAAATATTTTCTTTGTCCTTTTATTATAACATTTGAATGATTTACTCTTGGTAGAATATCCTAGAAATATCCCTATACTATCTGGTTTACAATCTTCCATGACAAAAATTTTAAAGACTTTTGTTACATACTTAGTATGACAGATAAATATTCCATTCACCAATTGTTGATTCTATAAACCAATAAAGAATTTTGTCTCACCGATAAGAGACATCTCAAATTCTTTCTTTATTTCATCTGCAAAAGACAAACACATTTCATCATCTCCACCAAATATTATATCATCAACAAAAGCTTCAACAATTAATATTTTGTCTCCATCAGTCTTCAGATATATGTCCATGTTTTCACCGGTTCTTTGAAATCCTATCTTGATTAGATGTACATGCAATCTTTCAAACCATGCTCTGGGAGCTTGCTTCAACCCATATAGTGCCTTGTGTAGTTTGCAAACCATATTTTCATCTTCCCTCAATGCAAAATCATCTGGTTTCTCTATATATACTTCTTCTTCCAGGATACCATTTAGAAAAGTTGATTTAACGTCCATCTGATATACCTTAAATCCTTTAAAAGCAGCAAAGGCAAGCAACATTCTAACACCTTCAATTCTTGCCACCGGTGCAAAGGTTTCACCATAGTCTTCACCTTCTTCTTGTGCATACCCTTTGCAAACCAACCTTGCCTTGTTTCTAACAACTTCACCATCCTCATTAAGTTTGTTTCTGAATACCCATTTTATCCCAATAACACTTTTGTCTTCCGGTCTAGGAACAAGAGACCATGTATTGTTATTCTCAATCTGGTCAAGTTCTTCATTCATTGCATTCAACCAGTCTTCATCTTTTAAAGCTTCTCTAATAGTCTTTGGCTCAATAGTTGAAATCAGACAAGAATTCTCTCTGATTTTTCTTCTTGTCTGCACACCAACATTCTTGTCACCTATAATCTGGTCTTCTGAATGATTTAGCCTTACATATATTGGGTTACCATTTCCGATGCAATGCTTTTTGCTTCATGTTCATCATCTTCTTCATCGCTTACTGGTTGAGCTCTTATTTCTGCATTGTTCTACTCATCTTACTTATGCACTTCCGGTTCAATATACACAAGTTTTTCTTTATCACCAGTAGGCTCAAATGTGCCGGACTCATCAGGTTTGTCAGAAAATTCATCAATTTTAACATTCACACTCTTAACTATTTTCTTTGTCCTTTTATTATAACAATTGAATGATTTACTCTTAGTAGAATATCCAAGAAATATCCATGTACCAACTAGTTTACAATCTTCCATGCCAAAAGTTTTCAAGACTTCTTTTACATACCTAGTATGACAGATAAATATTCTAGTCACCAGTTATTGATTCTATAAACCAATTAATAATTTTATCTCACCGACAAGAGACATCTCAAATTATTTCTTCATTTAATTCGCAAAAGACAAACACATGTCATCATCTCCACCAAATATTATATCATCAATAAAAACTTCAACAATTAACATTTTTTCTCCATCAGTCTTCAAATATATGTTGCTATTTTCATTGGTTCTTCGGAATCCTATATTGATCAGATGTGCATGCAATATTTCAAACCATGCTTTGGGAGCTTGCTTCAACCCATATAGTGCCTTGTGTAGTTTGCAAACCATATTTTTATCTTCACTCAATGCAAAACCATCTGGTTGCTCTATGTATACTTCTTCTTCTAGGATACCATTTAGAAAAGTTGATTTAATGTCCATCTGATATACCTTAAATCCTATAAAAGAAGCAAAGGAAAGCAACATTCTAACACCTTCAAGTCTTGCCACCGGTGCAAAGGTTTCACCATAATCTTCACCTTCTTCTTGTGCATACTCTTTGCAAACCAACCTTGCCTTGTTTCTAACAACTTCATCATCCTCATTAAGTTTGTTTCTGAATACCCATTTTGTCCCAATAACATTTTTGTCTTCTAGTCTAGGAACAAGAGACCATGTATTGTTCTTCTCAATCTGGTCAAGTTCTTCATTCATTGCATTCAACTAGTCTTCATCTTTCAAAGCTTCTCTAATAGTCTTCGGCTCAAAATTTGAAATCAGACAAGAATTCTCTCTGATTTTTCTTCTTGGTTGCACACCAGGATTCTTGTCACCTAGAATCTGGGCTTTTGAATGATTTAGCCTTACATATCTTGGGATTACCATTTTTCGGTGCAATGCTTTCTGCTTCATGTTCATCATCTTCTTCATTGCTTATCGGTTGAGCTCCTATTTTTTCATTGTTCTACTCATCTTACTTATGCACTTCTGGTTCAATATAAACAAGTTTTTCTTTATCATCAGCAAGCTCAAATCTATTGGACTCATCAGGTTTGTCAGAAAATTCATCAATTTTAACATTCACACTCTCAACTATTTTCTTTGTCATTTTATTATAACATTTGAATGATTTACTCTTGGTAGAATGTCCAGGAAATATCCCTTCATCACCTTTTGTATAAAACTTTCCAATAAAATCATCTCTCTTAATAAAGCATCTACTACCAAAAGCTTTAGAGTAGCTGACATTAGGAGTCTTACCATGCCAAAGTTCATAAGGTTTTTTATCATTACCTTTCTTCACAAGAAACTTGTTCAAAGTATAAATAATAGTGCCAACTGCTTCTCTCCAAAATATTTTTGGAACATCTCCTTGCATCAACATTGTTCTAGCATCTTCCACTATTGTTCTATTTCTCCTTTCTGCAATGCTATTTTGTTGTGGAGTCCTAGGTGTTGACATCTGTCTCTTTATTCCATGTTCTTCACAATACCTAGTAAACTCATCAGAAGTAAATTCTCCACCTCGGTTAGATCTGAAGCACTTTAGATTCTTGTTGGTTTCCTTTTCAACTAGGGCTTTAAAGATTTTGAATTTGTTGAATTCCTCTGATTTCTCCTTCAAGAAAGTTACCCACATCATCCTTGAAAAATCATCAGTGAAAATCATAAAATACTTTTCACAATAAAAATTTCTAGTCCTCATAGGACCACATAGATCAGTATGCACTAAATCAAGAATGTACTCTGAAGAAAAAAATTTAATCTTAAAAGATGTCAAAGTCATCTTACCCATCTAACAATATTTGCATAACACATTATCCAGTTTAACAAGTTGGGGCATACCTCTCACCATACATGATTTGTTGACCTTTATCAAATTATCAAAGTTGATATAACATAACCTTTTGTGCCACAACCAACTATCTTCAATTTTAGCCACCAAACAACTATTCACATTAGCATTCAAATGAGAAAGATTACCTCTAGTCTGTCTACCAGCAACAATCAAATATCCATTGCATCCCATGATCCCTCACACTCCTTTTTTAAACTCAAGGTGATATCTTTATCATTTAATTGTCCAACACTCAACAAGTTATGTTTTAAGCTTTCTACCCAATAAACATCATCTGCATTACTCTTACCATTCAGTGAAATAGAACCTTTACCTTTTACCATGCAGGGTGAGTTATTACCAAATGTTACCACATCGGCATCAAACTCTTCAAGGGATATGAATTTGTTCTTATCATCGGTCATGTGATGTGAACAACCACTGTCTATTATCCACTCATCACTAGAGTCAAACTGAGATACCAAATCCTTTTCATCAGTTAGATCTTCCTTCACAACAACAAAGATAATTTTCTCATTGTCATCTTCTTCAGATTCCTCATCTATCACTCCATCAATTGCAACATATCATTGTTTCTTCCCTTGTCCTTTATATTTCCTAAACTTCTCCTTTCTATCACTGTGAGGGCAATTTGCAGCAATATGTCCAATCTTATTGCGAGAGAAATACTTAAGAGGTAGTTTACCTTTATATTTACCAGTGCCTCTTGGAAGTCTCTTAGCCAGAAAAGCTTAAAACTCCATTAATTTGTCTTCGTCATCATTATCTCCTCTGCTACCACCATGACTAGATCTATAATCATAACTGTGACATACATCTTTCCCTCTTCTCATAGGTGTACCAGTTATAGATGCTTTAAAATTTGATTCAGATGCCTTAGAAATATTGTTATCAAAACTATTTAATTCAAATGCAGTTAGTTTACCAATAAGAGAATCAACATGAGTGACCTTATCACTACTTACTTACATTAACTCTTGAATAGTAGAAACTTTGATTACATAGGTAGGTAAAAGAGTTCTAAGCATATTACTTACAACAATGTCATCTTCAATCTTTCCTCCAACACTTTTAATACCACCGACTGATAAACCTAGAGGATCTAGTTAATACTGAGAGGGGGGGTGAATTAGTATTAACAAAAACTGAAACTTTCAACACCAAAACCAACTTATCATAGATCTAAAAACATTCAACCCTTAAACCATATATTCATAACAGATTTCCTTATCAGATCTAGATAATCATTTCCTCTTATGCAAGCTTATTAATCAGACTAGTCATCAATATAATATTAGATCAGTAAACACATTTACCAACTTATTAACTGATCAGAACCCTTCATCAATCATATAATCATCATTACTGGTAATCACTTTAAGATCTCTAATAAATAAACATAAACTGTCTTTACCAGTTAACAGAAATAAAACATGAACACCATTAGAAAAGCATACCACACATGAACACCATGTTTTTCACGTGGAAACCCAAATAGGGAAAAACCACAGAGGGAATTGGTACCCACAAATATTTTGCACTCTTTCGGAATGCGCCCTATTAGTAGCCAAGCCTAGTTAGAAGCTTACAATGATGCCCTCTCAGGAGTCACTCGGTTAAGGGATTTACCTCAACCCTATTAGAAGCTTTGATATGTTAGGATTAGCCTCGCAAGAGGATTTAGAAATCAGATATTGAGTCACCCTATTAGGGGATTTTACAATGTAAGACCTGTTAGGACCTACCCAGTTAAGGGATTTTAGCTGTTGTAATTGTTAGAGAACAACAGTGAATGATCTATGTATGGCACTCTATTGCTTGCTTGATCAGATCCAATTATGTTCTAAGTCTACATCTCTCTGGCAAATCTTCTCACACACTGGTTTGGCTTCTCACACTTCACAAAATCACCGACACATCAAAACATCAACCTTGCTGACATAAATACTTTTACAAACAGGTCGGCATCAAAACCCTAAGACTTACAACATAGATCATCACATATCTTTACAAATCATTATAAATTATTATAAGGATCATTACAATCAATTACAAATCAATATCGGCTGTTGAATAATCATAAATCATCACAACAAATCGATCTGGTACAAAGTCAAACCCTTAGCACATTTTGCTAAGCACTCTGCACATTCCCAACAAATTCATTCTCCAAATGTGCTAAAACATCTTTTAAACTCATCACGTGGTTTGTGTCGCATTATTATCAACACGTGAACTTGATGTAGATCATCGCCAAACCAAAAATCATTACTGGCTAAGAGAATTCTTTACTGGTCCTTAAACGCTTGTTAAACCTTGGTAGAACTTCATCAAAAATTCAGAACATGCCTTTCGGTAATCAACATAGGATGCGGTTTTGATCACATAGTCAAATCCATGATAAAAGCTTATGTATCAAACCACAAGTCACCAAACATCTCCAATCACACGATTCCATCAAAACTTATCTTTTTTACCGGTTAAGGTCCTAATTCACAGTCTTGTCGGTAAACTCTGTCAAACTGCCAAACTCTTACTCCAATAGATCAAATCACTTAGCCAACAAGTCAATCACCAAAAAACAACTGTAAACTTCATCATTTCATCTTCATCTACTAGTATAGTCATCCACCATCATCTCATCTTCATCAATTATGCCAAACATATCAACAATCTCCCCCTTTGGCATCGATGGAAACACTAAATATCAACATACTTAACTCATACTATTTCGCTCTGTTCTGGACCTTTTCTACAACTCTTCTCTTCTCCGCTTTATCTCATCTGTCGGTTACACTATATCTACTCCAACTAATCATATGTCTTCTCTTAATCATATGTCTTCATACTGCTTTGCTCTGTTCTGGACCTTCTCTACAACTCTTCTCTTCTCTGCTTCATCTCATCTGTCAGTTACACTATATCTACTCCAACTAATCATATGTCTTCTCTTAATCATATGTATTCTCTTAATCATATGTCTTCTCCCCCTTTGACAACAATGCCAAAGGTGCATAAGCATCATAAATCATCAAGTTTGTTGCAGTTGTTGTCTTCAACATGTCTGCATACACATCTAAGATGCCCCCCCTGTGGAGTAGCCTGCATCTCATCAATCCAAAGTAAAAAATAGTCATGAAGCCCACTGGATTGATGCCTCCTGCATTCTAGTTTTGTCTGAGTAGGGGTCTGGCCCCTAATTTACCTCTGAGATACTCAAAGGTTGTCTTCGGCAATGGTTTTGTGAAAATATTCTGCTAGTTGTTCTTTGCTTGTCACATACTTCATGCGGACTTGTTTTTCCTGTACTCTTTCCCTTAGAAAATGATATTTCAATTCTATGTGCTTTGTTCTTGCATGTAACACAATATTTAAAAAAATATTTATTGCACTAGTATTATCACAGTAAATAGTTATTGATTAAGACATATCAAATCTGAATCCTTCAAGCACATGTCTCATCTAGATTGCATGCGTGCAATTTATTGATGCTGCAACATACTCTGCCTCTACTGTTGACTGAGAAACACAAGTTTTCTTCTTACTTGTCCAAGCAACCAATTTGCCTCCAAGAAGAAAAGCTCCATCGATAGTGCTTTTCCGGTCATCTACATTGCCTACCTAATCTACATCAGTAAACACATCCAAAGAGAAATTTCCTTTATAGAGATACCACAAACCATAATCTACTGTGCCTTTCAGGTACCAAAATATCCTTTTCATCAGTACCAAGTGAGTCTCCTTGGGATCCTTTTGAAATATAGCAACCAATCCAACAACATGTGCAATATTCGGTCTAATATGAATGACATGATGCAATTTACCAATCATAGACTTGTATTCTTTCTCATCCACAGATGGTGAGTCATCTTCCTTAGACAACTTGCAGCCTGTCACCATTAGATTACCAATCGGTTTACAATGTTCCATGCCAAAAATTTTCAACACCTCTTTGACATACTTACTCTGATAGATAAAAATTCTACCATCCAACTGCTAGACCTGCAACCCAATAAAAAAATTAATCTCTTTAATAAGAGAGATCTCAAATTCCTTTTTCATCTCCTCAGCAAAATCCATGCATAAGTCATCATTACCACAAAAGATAATGTCATCCACAAAATTTTCAGCTATCAATACTTTCTCTCCATCAGTCTTTAGATATATGTTACTGTCCTCATTGGTATGCTAGAATCCTATCTTGATCAGGTGTTCATGCAACCTTCCAAACCATTCTCTCGATGCTTGCTTCAATCCATACAGTGCCTTATGTAGTTTGCAAACCATATCTTTGTCTTTAGACAAAGCAAATTCATCCGGTTGTTCTATGTATACTTCTTCTTCAAGGATGTCATTGAGAAAAGTTGATTTAACATCCATTTGATAGACTTTAAATCCTTTAAATTCAACATAAGCAAGTAGCATTCTTACTCCTTCCAATCTCGCCATAGGTGCAAAGGTTTCACCATAATCTTCTCCTTCTTGTGCATAGCCTTTGCAAACCAATCTTTCTTTATTTTTCACAATCTTTCCTTCTTCATTTAACTTGTTCCTACAAACCTATTTGGTTCCAATCACATTCTTGTCTTCTGGTCTGGGAACAAGTATCCATGTCTTATTCTTCTCTATCTGATATAACTCCTAATTCATTGTACTAATCTATTCATCATCCTTTAATGCCTCTCTTACTATTCTCGGCTCAGTAGTAGAAATTAGACAAGAATTTTCTCTGATTTTTCTCCTTGTTTGTAATCCAACATGTTTATCTCCAATTATTTGTTCTTCTAAGTGATTTAACTTGACATACCTTGAAATAACTGGTTTTGGTTTTGTGCTTCCTGCTTCATGTTCTTCATCTTCTTCATCGCTCTCTTCATTTACCACTTAAGCACCTATTTGTGCAACATTTTGCTCACCAGTCTTCTGCACTTCCGGTTCTATGAACACAAGTCTTTCTTCATCTTTCTCAATCTCAAATCTACTGGACTCACTAGATTTATCAAGGATTTCATCTATCTTCACATTAGCACTCCCAATGATCTTCTTAGTTCTCTTATTATAACATTTAAATGCCTTACTCTTTGTAGAGTAACCAAGAAAAATGCCTTCATCACACTTAGCATCAAAATTTTTTAGTGTAATCTTCTCTCTTAATATAACATTTACTCCCAAAGATTTTAAAATAGCTTACACTGGGATTCTTTCCATGCCATAATTCATAAGGTGTTTTGTTAATACCCTTTTTTACAAGTACCCGGTTCAAAGTATAGACAATAGTGCTGACTGCTTCTCTCCAAAACATCTTTGGTACTTCACCTTGAATCAACATGGTTTTAGCAGCTTCAACATCTGTTCTATTCATTCACTCTGCTATCCCATTTTGTTGTGGAGTTTTAGGGGCTGACATCTACCTCTTAATTCCCTATTCATCACAAAACTTCACAAACTCATCAGAAGTAAATTCGCCTCCCCGGTTAGATCTCAAACATTTTAGATTCATCCCGGTATCTTTATCAACAAGATATTTAAATGCTTTAAACTTACTAAAAGCCTCAAACTTTTCTCTCAAAAAATTTACCCACATCATTTTGGAATAATCATCAGTAAAGATCATAAAATACTTATCACCAAAATAGCTCTTAGTCCTCTTAGGACCACAAAGATCAGTATGAACCAAATCAAGAATATTCTTTGAAGAAAAAGACTTACTCTTGAAGGATATAAAGATCATCTTACCCATCTGACAATCCTTGCATAACACATTTTTATAGTTTCACAAGATGTGGCAAACCTCTAGCAATACTTAACTTATAAACTTTAATCAAATTGTCAAAATTGACATGACAAAATCTCTTGTGCCACAACCAACTGTCTTCAATCTTCGCCACCAAACAATCATTTACATTAGTATTCAAATGAAATAAATTACCTCGAGTCTGCTTCCTAGTAGCTATCAATTCTCTATTATTTCCAAGAATCGTGCACACTGCACTTTTAATTCAAGTAGATATACCTTATCATTAAGTTGTCTAACACTCAAGAGGTTATGTTTTAGTCCTTCAACCCAAAAAAAATCATCCGCATTACTCTTCCCATTTAATGAAAATGATCCTTTACCTTTAATCATGTAGGGAGATTTATTACCAAATCTTACAACACCTCCATCAAACTCTTCAAGGGATAGGAACTTTTGTTACCGGTCATGTGGTGTGAGAAACCACTATCTATTATCTATTCATCATTGTTATCCACATGAGACAGCAAATCCTTCTCATCAGGCAGATCCTCCTTCACAACAACAAATACTATCTCCTCATTGTCATCTTCTTCCGATTCATCATCGGTCACACCTTCATCCACTGCAACATAACAATGTTGCTTGCTTTTCCATTTGAATCTCCTAAACTTATCTTTCTTATCATCATTAGGGTAGTTAGCAGATATGTGCCCAATCTTACTACAAGAGAAACACTTCAAGGGTAATTTGCCTTTATATTTACTTGTTCCTCTAGGGAATCTTCTAGCCAGTAATGCCTCAAGTTACATCAAATCATTTTCATCATCACCATCATCTCTACTACCACCATGATTAGACCTGTAGTCATGATCATGACAAACATCTTTACCTTTCCTTGCTGATGTACCGATTACTGAAGCCTTAAAAATAGTTTTAGAAGGTTTGGAAACACTATTATCAAAGCTGTTAAGTTCAAATACAGTTAACTTTCCAATTAAAGAATCAACGGTGACTTATCTTTTGAAATGGATCTGAATTCTTGAATAGAAGACAATCTGATAGAATATTGTGGTAAAAGAGTTCTAAGTATTTTGCTAACAATAGTATCATCTTCGATCTTACCTCCGACACTCTTTATTCCACCTACAACTTCCTTAATCCTTTGTCCATATTGAGTTATGTTCTCATCGTCAACCATTTTCATATCATCAAATTTTCCTCTCAAACTCTCTTCCTTTTCCCTTTGTACATGTTCATCTCCTCTATAGATTAATTTTAATTTCTCTCATACTTCATTTGTAGTTTCTAATCCATGAATATCAATATATTCAGAGTCAGATAGAGTACTTACAATTGCTTCAAGAGCCTGAATGTTTTCCTATTGTTCTTTGAGCTCATTTGGTGTCAAGGGATTGGTAGTAGGAGGAACATACCTGGTTATCACATGATTCCAGTACTGTGAACCCATTCCTTTAATGTATATCTTCATCCGATCACTCCATATCCAGTAGTTGTCCTTGGTAAACTTGGGACCCTCCTTCTTCATCATCTTTCACATAATCTTTTCCTCAAGTTGTTAGGCTTTCTGCACTCTGAGGACCAACACTTTGATACCAATTGATAAGCCTAGAGGATCCAATTAATACTGAGAGGGGGGTGAATTAGTATTAACAAAAACTGAAACTTTCAACACCAAACTAGACTTATCTCAGATCTAAAAACATTCAACCCTTAAACCAAATCTTCATAAAAAATTTCCTTATCAGATCTAGATAATCATTTCCTCTTATGCAAGCTTATTATTCATATTAGTCATCAATACAATATCAGATCAATAAACATAGTTACCAACTTATAATTGATCAGAACCCTTCATCAATCATATAGTCATCATTACCTGTAATCACTTTAAGATCTCTAATAAATAAACATAAACTGTCTTTACCAGTTAACAGAAATAAAACATTAACATCATCAAAAAATCATACCACATGAACACCATGTTTTTCACGTGGAAACCCAAATAGGGAAAAACCACGGTGGGAATTGGTACCCACAAATATTTTTCACTCTTTCAGAATGGGCCCTGTTAGGAGCCAAGCCTGGTTAGAAACTTACAATGATGCCCTATTACCAGAAGACCTTATTAGGAGTCACTCGATTAAGGGATTTACCTCAACCCTGTTAGAAGCTTTGATCTGTATCAAACTCACAAGAGGATTTAGAACTCAAATATTGAGTCACCCTGTTAGGGTATTTTACAATGTAATGCATGTTAGGACCTACCTAGTTAAGGGATTTTAGTTGTTGTAATTGTTAGAGAACAACAGTGAATGATCTGTGTATAGCACTCTACTACTTTCTTGATCAGATCTAATTAAATTCCAGGTCTGCATCTCTCTGGCAGATCTTCTGACACACTAGTTCGGCTTCTCACACTTCACAAAATCATCGACACATCAAAACATCAACCTTGCCCACATAAATACTTTTACAAATAGGTTGGCATCAAAACCCTAAGACTTACTACATAGATCATCACATATCTTTACAACTCATTATAGATCATCATAGGGATTGTCACAATCAATTAAAAATCAATATCAGTCTTTGAATGATCATAAATCATCACAACAAATTGATGTGGTACAAAGTCAAACCCTTACCACATTCCCAAGAAATTCATTCTCTAAACGTGCCAAAACATATTTCAAATTCATCATGTGGTTTGTGTCGTGTTATCATCAAACCGTGAACTTGATGTAGATCACCACCAAACTAAAAATCATTACCAGTTACGAAATTTTTTTACCGGTCCTTTAACCTTCTTAAACCCTCGTAGAACTTCATCAAAAATTCAAAACATGTCTTTTGGTAATCAACATAGGATGTGGTTCCGGTCACATAGTCAAATCTATCATAAAAGCTTATGTATCAAACCACAAGTCACCAAACATCACCAATCACCTGATTCCATCAAAACTTATCTATTTTACCGATTAAGGTCCTAATTCACAGTCTTGCCGATAAACTTTGTCAAACTGTCAAAATCTTACTCCAGTAGACCAAATCACTTAGCCAACAAGTCAATCACCAAAAACCAACTGTAAACATCATTAAACATCAGTTGAACTTGGTCGAAATCAATGACAATATAGATAGCTGATCATGTCATCTTCCTCTACTGGTACAGTCATCCACCATCATCTCATCTTCATCAGTTATGCCAAACACGCCAACACTGACAACCTCTTTTATCCTTTGTCCATACTAAGCTATATTCTCTCCTTCAACCATTCTCATATCATCAAATTTACCTCTAAGACTCTCTTCCTTAGATTTTGGAACATGTTTATCACCACCATAGATTAGTTCTAATTCCTCCCAAACTTCAAATGCAATTTCTAATCCATGTACATCAATGTATTTAGTATCAGACAATGCACTTACAATAGCTTCCAGTGCTTGATTGTTTTCCTACTACTCCTTAAGCTGATCTGGAGTTATAGGAATGGTATGAGGTACATATTTAGTAGTAACATGTTGCCAAAGATGAGAACCCATACCTTTGATATAAATCTTCATTTTGTCTTTCCAGTGTGTGTAGTTGCCCTTAGTAAACTTTGGAGCCTCCTTCTTCATCATTTTCCTCCAGATCTTTTCCTCAAGAGGTTAAGCTTCTGCACATAGAGGACCAATGTTTTGATACCAATTGTTATTTGTGAGGATCCGGTAATTACTGAGAGGGTGGTAATTAGGGGATTTTACAATGTAAGGCATGTTAGGACCTACCTGGTTAATGGATTTTAGCTGTTGTAATTGTTAGAGAATATCAGTGAATGATCTGTGTATAGCACTCTACTGCTTACTTGATCTGATCCAATTAAGTTCTGAGTCTGCATTTCTCTGGTAGATCTGCTCACACACTAGTTTGGCTTCTCACACTTCACAAAATCACCGACACATCAAAACATCAACCTTGCTGACATAAATACTTTTACAAACAGGTCAGCATCAAAACCCTAAGACTTACTACATGGATCATCACAAATATTTACAACTCATTACAAAACATCATAGGGATCCTTACAATCAATTAAAAATCAATATCATTCGTTGAATGATCATAAATCATCACAGCAAATCAATCTGGTACAAAGTCAAACCCTTAGCACATTCCCAATAAATTCATTCTCCAAACATGCCAAAACATCTTTCAAAGTCATCATGCAGTTTGTGTTGTCTTATCATCAACACGTTAACTTGATCTAGATCACCACCAAACCAAAAATCATTACCGGTCAAGAGAATTCTTTACTGGTCCTTAAACCCTTCTTAAACCTTGACAAAACTTCATCAGAAATACAAAACATGCGTTTCGTAATCAACATAGGATGCGGTTCCAGTCACATAGTCAAATCCATCATAAAATATTATGTATCAAACCACAAGTCACCAAACATCGACAATCACCCAATTCCATCAAAACTTATCCGTTTTACCGATTAAGGTCCTAATTCACAGTTTTGTCGATAAACTCTGTCAAACTATTAAACTCTTACTCCGCTAGACCAAATCACTTAGCCAACAAGTCAATCACCAGAAACCAACTATAAACATCATTAAACATTAGTTGAACTTGGTCAAAATCAATGACAATATAAATAACTGATTATGTCACCTTCCTCTACCGGTACAATCATCCACCGTCATCTCATCTTCATCAGTTATGCCAAACACGCCAACACCGATAACCTCTTTTATCCTTTGTCCATATTGAGCTATATTCTCTCCTTCAACCATTATCATATCATCAAATTTACCTCTAAGACTCTCTTATCTTTTTGAACATGTTTATCACCACCATAGATTAGTTCTAATTTCTCCCAAACTTCAAATGCATTTTCTAATCCATGTACATCAATGTATTCAGTATCAGACAATGCACTTACAATAGCTTCCAGTGCTTGATTGTTTTCCTACTGCTCCTTAAGTTGATATGAAGTTAGAGGACCGGTATGAGGTACATATTTAGTAGTAACATGTTTTCAAAGATGAGAACCCATACCTTTGATATAAATCTTCATTCTGTCTTTCCATTGTGTGTAGTTGTCCTTAGTAAACTTTGGACCCTCCTTCTTCATCATTTTCCTCTGTATCTTTTCCTCAAGAGGTTAAGCTTCTACACATAAAGGACCAATGTTCTGATACCAATTGTTATTTGTGAGGAAACGGTAATTACTGAGAGGGTGCTAATTAGGGGATTTTACACTGTAAAGCATGTTAGGACCTACCCGGTTGAGGGATTTTATCTGTTGTAATTGTTAGAGAACAACAGTGACTGATTTGTGTATAACACTCTACTTCTTGCTTGATCAGATCCAGTTAAGTTCTTAGTCTGCATCTGTCTGGAAGATCTTTTCACACATTGGTTCGACTTCTCACACTTCACAAAATCACCGACACATCAAAACATCAACCTTGCCAACATAAATACTCTTACAAATAGGTTGACATTAAAACCCTAAGATTTACTACATAGATCATCACAGATATTTATAACTCATTACATATCATCATGGGGATCGTTATAATTAATTAAAAATCAATATCGGTCGTTGAATGATCATAAATCATCACAACAAATCGATCTGGTACAAAGTCAAACCCTTAGCGCATTCCCAAGAAATTCATTCTCCAAACATGCCAAAACATCTTTCAAATTCATCAAGCGGTTTGTGTCACATTATCATTAACACGTGAACTTGATGTAGATCACCACCAAACCAAAAATCATTACCGGTTAAGAGAATTCTTTACCGGTTCTTAAACCCTTCTTAAACCTGGTAGAACTTTATAAAAAATTCAAAACATGCCTTTCGGTAATCAACATAGGATGCGGTTTTGGTCACATAGTCAAATCCATCATAAAAGCTTATGTATCAAATCACAAGTCAGCAAACATCACCAATCACCCGATTTAAGCAAAACTTATCTGTTTTACCGGATAAGGTCCTAATTCATTGTCTTGCCGATAAACTCTGTCAAAATGTCAAACTCTTACTCCGGTAGACCAAATCACTTAGCCAAACAAGTCAATAACCAAAAACCAACTATAAACATAATTAAACATCAGTTGAACTTGGTTGAAATCAATGAAAATATAAATAACTGATCATGTCATCTTCCTCTACCGATACAATCATCCACCATCATCTCATCTTCATCAGTTATGCCAAACATGCCAACATCGACAACCTCTTTTATCCTTTATCCATACTGAGCTATATTCTCTCCTTCAACCATTCTCATATCATCAAATTTAGCTCTAAGACTCTCTTCCTTAGCTTTTTAAACATGTTTATCACCATCATAGATTAGTTTTAATTTCTCCCAAACTTCAAATGCAATTTCTAATCCATGTACATCAATGTATTTAGTATCAGACGATGCACTTACAATAGCTTCCAATGCTTGATTGTTTTCCTACCGCTCCTTAAGTTGATCTGGAGTTAGAGGACCGGTATGAGGTACACATTTAGTAGTAACATGTTTCCAAAGATGAGAACCCATACCTTTTATATAAATCTTCATTCTATCTTTCCATTGTGTATAGTTGTCCTTAGTAAACTTTGGACCCTCCTTCTTCATCATTTTTCTCTGGATCTTTTCCTCAAGAGGTTAAGCTTCTGCACACAGAGGACCAATGTTCTAATACCAATTGTTATTTGTGAGGATCCAATAATTACTGAGAGGATGGTAATTAGGCGATTTTATAATGTAAGGTATGTTAGGACCTACCCGGTTAAGGGATTTTAGCTGTTGTAATTGTTAGAGAACAACAATGAATGATCTGTGTATAGAACTCTACTACTTGCTTGATCAAATCCAATTAAGTTCAAACTTCACAAAATCGCTGACACATCAAAACATCAATCTTGCCGACATAAATACTTTTACAAATAGATCAACATCAAAACCCTAAGACTTACTACATATATCATCACAGATCTTTACACCTCATAACAAATCATCATAGGGATCGTTACAATCAATTAAAAATCAATATCAGTTGTTGAATGATCATAAATCATCACAACAAATCGATCTAGTACAAAGTCAAACCCTTAGCACATTCCCAAGAAGTTCATTCTCCAAACGTGCCAAAACATCTTTCAAAGTCATCACGCGGTTTGTGCCACTTTATCATCAACACGTGAACTTGATGTAGATCACCACCAAACCAAAAAGCATTACCAGACCTTAAACCCTTCTTAAACCATGGTAGAACTTCATCAAAAATTTAAAACATGCCTTTCGATAATCAACATAGGATGCGGTTCCGGTCACATAGTCAAATTCATCATAAAAGCTTATGTATCAAACCACAAGTCACCAAACATCACCAATCACCCGATTCCATCAAAACTTATCTATTTTATCGGTTAAGGTCCTAATTCACAATCTTGCCGATAAACTCTGTCAAACTGTCAAACTCTTATTCTAGTAGACCAGATCACTTAGCCAACAAGTCAATCACCAAAAACCAAATCTAAACATCATTAAACATCAATTAAACTTGGTCGAAATCAATGAAAATATAAATAACTGATCAGGACATCTTCCTTTATTAGTACACCCATCCACCATCATCTCATTTTCATCAGCTATGCCAAACACGCCAACACCGACAACCTCTTTTATCCTTTGCCCATGCTGAGCTATATTCTCTCCTTCAACATTCTCATATCATCAAGTTTACCTCTAAGACTCTCTTCCTTATCTTTTTGAACATGTTTATCACCACCATAGATTAGTTCTAATTTCTCCCAAACTTGAAATGCAATTTCTAATCCATGTACATCAATGTATTCAATATCAGACAATGCATTTACAATAGCTTCCAGTGCTTGATTGTTTTCCTACTACTTCTTAAGTTGGTCTAGAGTTAGAGGACCGATATGAGGTACATACTTAGTAGTAACATGTTGCCAAAGGTGAGAACCCATACCTTTGATATAAATATTCATTATATTTTTCCATTGTGTGTAGTTGTCCTTAGTAAACTTTGGACCTTCCTTCTTCATCATTTTCCTCTGGATCTTTTCCTCAAGAGGTTAAGCTTCTGTACATAGGGAGAAATGTTTTGATACTAATTATTATTTGTGAGGATCCGATAATTATTGAGAGGGTGGTGAATCAATAATTACAATAAACTTTAACAATCAGCAAAAAATTCTTTCAAAACAACTCATAAACAATACTGGTAATAACTGAAATCATACTTTTGATCAAATTTATCAAATTGTTCTTCTAAGTGTTCATCAACATGCATGCAATAGAAAGATATCAACTCAACACATGAACACCATGATTTTCATGTGGAAACCCAAATGGGAAAAACCACGGTAGGAATTGGTACACACAAGATTTTTGCACTCTTTTAGAATGCGCCTTGTTAGGAACCTAGCTCAGTTAGGAGTAGACCCTATTAGGAGTCCTTCGGTTAAGGTATTTACCTCAACCCTGTTAGGAGCTTTACTCTATTAGGAGTAACATTGTGAAAGGATTTAGAACCCAAGCTAATGAGTCACCCGATGAAGGGATTTATACAATCAGGCCTGTCGGGACCTACCCGGTTAATGGATTTTGAGTCTGCTGCAACTATTAGGGAACAATAGATGTACGATTTGAAAATAGAACTCTCTTCTTGCTTATACATATCCTTTTCTGCTCCAATCTTCTTCTCTCTTGCAAACACACACTGGTTCGGCCACACACTCTTCTTTTGATCACCGACATAGTAAATCATCACAGAGTTACCCTAAATAGACTTTACAACTTAATCAGTTACAAAACCCTAACCTCAAACTAAGATTTACATCATAGATAATTATAGATCATCATATGGATCATTACAACAAATTACAAATCAATTACAATCGTTGAATGATCATCACACATCGATTTGATAAGCAATTAGGCCCTTAAAACATTTTGCTAAGCACTTCACAACTTCCCAAGAAATTCCATCTTTGATCACACCAAAATAACATTTAAACACTTCACACGGATTCAACCATGTCATCACCATCTTACAAACATAATGTAATACACCGCTGAACTCAAAATCATTACCGGTTATAAGATTTGAATACCGGTTCTTAAACCCTACTAAAATCCTACAAAAAATTCATCGGTCAATCACAAACCTGACTTCTGGTAGCCAAAACATGATGCGGTTCCGGTCATAGCCTCAATAAAATGTTACAAACACATATTCCAAACCACACCACCAAATTCCTCATCAATCTCTAGATCCAATTACTTAAGCATAACACAGTTTCACATTTACTGGTTAAAGTCCTATTTGCCAGTTAGCTACCAAATCCATTCCATAGCTTTCCAGTCAATTAGAGACAACTTAGATAATATGATAGAAGAATGTAACCATAGTTTTCATCAATGACAACACAAACTGATCATCAAGTCATCAAACAACATCTCGACTATATCATCACCAACAATCCTTATACAGGTTCATCAATATCATCAACAATTATGCCAATATGCCAACACTGTCATTTCTTTTAGCACAATTATTTTTTTCTAGTGCTTCTATCATTTATTTTAGCGTAAATGTGGTGTTTTTAGCACTTTTTTTCTATTTTGATGCTTTTGTTCTCTGTTTGAGTGCTTCTATTTCACAATAATAGTGTTTTTGTTTCAGACAGAGAACTTAAAATTGTAACCACAAAGAAAATTTAAGGCTTTTGAGCCCACCATTTGGACTAACAATTTCAAGGTTTTGGAGGTGCTAACATTGTGTGCAGGTTCTAAATGAGTTAGCTTAGTTTTATTTTACTTTTTTAATAAATTTTCATTTCTTCTTACAAAAGGGTTAAAAAGAACTATAAAAAATCTTTGCTTCTTGCAAAAGCTAAAAAGAATCTCACATTTCATTTGGTGCAAGTTAAAAAGAATCTAACAAGTCCTTTGGTGCAAATAAAAAGAGCTTCATTTTATTTCTTGCAAAGGATAAAAAGAACTACAAACAAACGTTTCCTTTTTGAAAGTAGCTCACAGTTCAATTTTGATGCAAATAAAAAGAACAAGATAAAATTTATTTTTCTTGTTACAAAGGGGTAAAACGGAAAAAACCATACTTCATTTTTGCAAGGTAAAAATAACAAGCCACCTTTCCATTTGCTACAAGGTTTTATTTTCTTGCAAAGGTTTTCAAAATACTCAAGTTCAGCTGTTGCAATTTTTGGCTTAAAAAGAATACTTCATTTTTCTATCTTGGTTAAAAAGAACACCGTGGTTGTTGGAGAAACATCTCCAAAGTAGCAATTAGATCACATTGCAATGATGGGATAAAAAGAACAAACCATATCTTCTTTGTCTTTGTGATAGGCATATGCTCTCCCCTTAATTGGGTGATCAAAACGCCAAAATCATTTTATTTTTTTTTGCAAAATTAGGACAAATCCTTTAGTAGGCCTGCCCTCTCAAGAAGCCCATAAGACCAGTGAGAGGGGAAAAACCTAAGTGGCGAATGACTAGCACAAAGTATTCCAACCTACTATAATCAAATGTGGATTGTGATGAAAATCACATCCAATGGTAGTGTGCATTGATAGCCTTCCCGCAATATCCTACTGATACATAAAGCCTTTGTTCTAAAGGTTGGGAAGCCTCTTGATGGAGTTTATCATTGACACACCAAACAAAACCCTTAATATGAACCTTAATCATAGAAGGTAAGTTGAGTCAGTTATCCAAAGATTTGTAATATCATATTGCAAGGGTGGGGAAGAATCCGCCCCCAAGACACTCATCATATATCTCCCAAGAAAATGATCCAATTTAGAAGAAATTATCTTTTTGTTCAACTTGTGCATAAGGCAAAAAAAAAAAAGCGCACCCTCTGGTGTGACAAGGATATTTGAGTTGACGGAGTATCAGGATGTGGGTTATGATATTATGAATGACCTTTTTTGACAATAGAAGAGTCTGATTGATTTGTATTTCAATTGTTCAAAACCGGAGAAACACAAAGGGGTTTTGAAAAGATCTTAGAACATACACATTTCATCGAGTTCAATTCAAAGTTACCAAGAAAAAGAAGTGTTTATTTTCTTGACGTGTTTGTCTTGTCCAAAAACTAAAACATTCAAAACAAGTGCATATCCTCAACTGATTAAAATAACTCACCACAAAATTTGCAAATGCGTCATATCATCAAGTCCATAAAGCATATCAAGAAGTCTATTCAACGACAATTAAAAAAAAAGAAACCTAGCCAAAACGAGATCTTAAAGAAGATAAATTTTCTCTACATAAACTGTAAAATCTTGTTCAAACATCAAACTTTCCTTCACCATTTGCATGATTATCTACATGGTCATGGAAATGAGTTTGATGAAGAATCTTTTAAAATGTGCACCTTTCAACAAAGACCCACCTTGTCCCAATCTCTCAATAGAAGTGGTAAAATCTCATTGTCATATCTACCTCAACAAGAAATCCCCTTTTGAGTCATTTCCCATCTAGGGTAGTCTTTCATCAACTTATCTTTCAATATCTCATCCACCATCTTACATTTTATAACCCATAATCACTTAATAGAGATTCCAACCTTCCACATTTGATCTTCTTCATCATTTTCTTAAGTCATTCTAAACACTCATCTTCCACATTTTCCACTCAAATCATTCAAAATCAATCATAAAACTCATAATTCCAAGGTTTACATTCACTTCAAAACTCACAACCAAAACATCAAAATTCCATTCATCTCTCTAAAACAAGGAAGTCTCATCCTTAGTTCTTTCAGATATTGCTAATCACAACAACACATACCATCTAAGTGCGTTTATACATCTAAGATCACTCATCCTATGGGTCATTACTAAGCATCATAGATAGGTTAAAACTAGCTTTTGAGTGCATCATCTCATAGTTAGGTAGTTGGTGATTTATAAATACAAATCTTGTTACACCTCGTCTCACAAGTGTTGAACACCAAACCAACAATCCCAAAAAGGACTTTGTTAACATCCAAACTTTAGTAAAAGAGATCACTCAACCACAAATATTTCAACTCAATCATCATCATCACCATCACCAAATCTTGGAACCATAAGAGGGGATCAACCACCAAGTTTTGATTCATTTTCCAAACACCAACTTCAACATGGCTAAGACTAGGCCTCAAAGTCAGAGACACATGCAAAATCAAATACAACAAGAATAGAAAGAGGTAGAAGAACTCAACCCCTTTCATCATGAAGAATTTTTAGGGGGAGAAGACCCATATTCTTCCACACAAGAGGAAATTGAACAAGCAACACATGACCATTGATTTAACAAACTCTTTGATGAGATTCTCAAGGGGAACGTTGATACCCATTTCCTAAGACTTTCTCCAGAGGGGTAAAAACTCCCTACAGACTTTGACATATCATAATTTAGGGACATAACATAACAAGCCCAACACAGTCATCGTCAAGAGAGAAATGAGAGAAGGTCAAGGAATACCCACAATTACGATGACAATTGGTATCACCAAGGGAACACTCCACTTCTACCCACATAAATGGATATGTTGAGATAACAAGTACAACACCTCGCCCAACAATTAAATTCATGAATGACACAAAGAGATATGCTCTTGAATATATTTTTCCCTATCCATTTGATAGGAACATGGTCATGCCTCCTTTCCCACGCAATTTTGAGACTACAAATTTGACAAATACAATAGAAAGGGAGATCCAAGAGACCATGTGAGAGAATTCTACTCTGCTTGCTTAGAGGTTGCATATGAAGGAATGTACTTAATGTGTCTCTTTCCTCAAAGTCTAAGAGGATCGTCCATGTAATGGTTTTCACGCTTGCTCGATAGAATCAGGACATCATTTTAGAATAATGATCAGTGAAAATCATGAAATACCTATCATTGTAATAAATATTTGTTCTCATAAGGCCACAAAGATCAGTATGTACCAAATCTAAAATATTCTCATAAGTACAATTCTTTCTCTTGAAAGAAATAGAGGCCATCTTACCGATTGGACAATCTTTGCATATCACATTATCCAGTTTGACAATTTGTGGCAATCCTCTTACAACACTTAACTTACTTAATTTAACCAAATTATAAAAATTAACATGATAACATCTTTTATGCCACAACCAACTGTCCTCCATTCTTGCAACCAGACAATTATTAATATTACTATTCAAATGGAATAAGTTACCTCTAGTTTGCTTCTCGGTAGCAATCAATTCACCATTACCTCCAAGAATTCTGTAGACTCCACTTTTAAACTCAAGAAAATAACCTTTATCATTGAGCTGACCAATACTTAAAAGATTATGTTTTATACCATCAACTCAAAACACATCATCAACATCACTCTTCCCATTTAGAGAAATTGAACCTTTACCTTTCACCATGCAGGGAGAGTTATTTCCAAATCTAACAACACCACCATCAAATTCATCAAGGGTTATGAACTTACTTTTATCTCTGGTCATGTGGTGTGAGAAACCACTGTCTATAATCTATTCATCACTATTATCCATATGAGATACTAGTGCCTTTTCATCTGTCAGTTCCTCCTTCATGCCTACAAACACAATTTCCTCATTGTCATCTTCATCTTCAGATAACTCATCGGTCACACCTTCATTTACTGCAACATAGCATTGATTTTTGCCCTTTCTTCTATATTTTCAAAATTTCTCTTTCTTATTAGTGTTAGGGCAGTTAGCAGCAATATGACCAATTTTACTACAAAATAAACACTTCAAAGGTAGCTTTCCTTTATACTTACCGGTGCCTCTTGGAAATATTTTTGCTAACAGTGCCTCGAGTTCCATCACCTAATCTTCATTGTCTTCATTTACCTGGTTACTTCCATGACTTGACTTGCACTCATGATTTTGACATATATATTTTCCTTTTCTAGCAAATGAACCAGTAACAAAAGCTTTAAAGGCATATTCACTAGATTTAGTAACACTATTGTCAAAACTATTCAACTCAAAAGTTGTAAGCTTACCAATCAATGAATCAACTATTACCTTATCCTTTGAAATAGATCTAAGTTCTTGGATTGTAGATACTCTTATAGAATACTAAGGTTCAAGAGTTGTAAGTATTTTACTTACTATTGCATCATCATCCATTTTACCTCTAGCACTCTTTATGCCACCATCAACTTCTTTGATTCTCTGACCATACTGTGCAATATTTTCTCCTTCAAGCATTCTCATGTCATCGAACTTTCCTCTCAAGCTGTTAGGCTTTGGCACACAGAGGACCAAATATCTGATACCAATTATTAATTCTATGAGGATCCAGTTAATACTGAGAGGGTTTTTTTAATCAGTATTAACACAAATTGAAACTTTAAACCAAAATCAAACATATCAGAACTGAAATCATTTATCAAATTTCTCAACTTCTTTTATCAAATCTAACAACCTCTTTATCAGATTTGCTAACACATTAATCAAATCATTTACCACATCTACCAATTCTTTCACCACTTAAGCAATCATATAAATTTGATCATTTACCAACTCATTATCCTCATCTTATCATATCAAACACTTTCTCTACCAACTCTTATCAGTACCGGTAACCTTAATTTGATAAACCTCTGATAAACTATCATAATCGGTGTACTTAGAAATAGTGCATGAAATGAAACATAAACAACAACATCACATGAAAATCATTCCACACATGAACACCATAATTTTTTTGACATGGAAACCCAAATAGGGAAAAAACATGGTGGGAGTTGGTACCCACAAATATTTGTACTCTTTTGAAGTATGCCCTGTTAGGAGCTTAGCCCTGTAGGCGTCACCCGATTAATGGATTTTCCTAGCAACCCGATTAGGAGCTTGATAATTTGTTAGGATCAACCTCGTGAGAGGAGTTACCACTCTTTTTGAGAGCTTCCCTATTAGGGGACTTAAATGTTTAAGGCCTGTTAGGACCTACCCGGTTAAGGGATTCAACCTGCTGCAACTGTTAGGGAACAACAGTGAAAAAGTGATATGTTACTTTTACTTCTCAGCTTGCTAGATCAGATCGAGTTATGCTCAACACTCTGCAACTCTCAGGTAGATCTCACACTTCTCTTGGATGACTCAACATTTTCTCTTAAGACCATCGACACAATAAACATCAACTAGGTCAGCCACTAAACCCTAATTACATCATAAATTTACAGTACAAATAATAAGAGATCATCTCATATCAATATATAGATCATTACATCAAATTAAAATGCAATATCAACTGTTGGTTAATCAAAACCCATCACAAAAATCAGATCTGTACCAAAGTCAAAACCTCAAAACACTCCACCAAGCATTTCGTTGTTTCCCAAGAAATTCTTCCTTGAATCGAGCCAAAACAAAAATCAAATCATTCACATGGATTGTGTCATGTTACCACCATCATGTAGACTCGTCGTCGATCATCACCATATCAAAAATTATTACCAGATTGATGATTTCTTCATCGATCCTTAAACCCTATCAAAACTTCATTGGAAATTTGAAACAAGCCTTTCGATAGTCATCACAAGTTCTGGTTCTGGTCAGATACTCCTTTCCATGATACAAGATCACATTTCAAACCTCAAAACACCAATCGCCACCAATCGTCCAATTCAACCAAAACATCTTTGCTTTGCCGGTTAAAGTCCTAATTCATAATCTTCTATTCTTTACCGGTAAACCAAATCACTTAGATGAAAAAAAAACATTAAGAACATCAGTTATCATCATTGGACACCAGTTGCCATCAATGACAACACAAATAACTGATCAAGTTATCTAATCACAAAATATCAGTCTTCTATCCTCTACCGGTCCAGTCATCCATCTTCAACTGCATCACCTGCATCATCTCATCTACATCAGTTATGCCAAATGCCAATAATCTCCCCCTTTGGCATTGATGACAACACTAATCAAATATACAATCTTAGTAACATCATCATCTACACCTTGCTTGTTGATATCACGTCATCTCCCGGTTCTCCTCCTTTTATCTTCTCCCCCTTAACCAATGCTTCTCTCAATCTGATATTCAAATTCTCCTCCAAGTCATCTACAACTTATCCCAAATCAGATTTCTTTTCTTCTCCCCCTTTGACAAAAATGCCAAAGGTGTAAATGCATCACTTTTCTTCAATTTTGCTGCTGCCTCTTCCATCATCTCTGCTAATCAAATCAGAAAAATTATATTAGAACATTAAATCAGAGCTTTACATCAGACTTGCTCCCCCAAAGGAGTAGCCTGCACCTTCATCAATCCTTAGTGAAAGATAAACATGAAATCCATAGGATTGATGCATCTCCATCATTCTAGTTCTTCCGGTGTAGGAGTATAACCCCTAGTTAACCTCTAAGAAACTCAAAGGTAGCTTTTGGTAAGGGCTTAGTAAAGATATTAGCTAACTGATCTTTACTCTTCACATATTCCATTTTTACCTGTTTTCTTGAACTCTTTCCCTTAGGAAATAATACTTCAATTCAATGTGCTTGGTTCTAGCATGAAGTACATGACTTCTTAGAAATATTTATTTCACTTGTATTATCACAATAGATAGTCACCAGTTCAGACATATCTATCTTGAATCCTTCTATCACATGTCTCATCCATATTGCCTGTGTGCAATTCATGGATGCAGCTACATACTCTGCTTCAATTGTAGATTGAGAAACACATGTTTGTTTCTTTCTCATCCATGCCACTAATCTTTCACCAAGTAGAAAATTTCCACCGGTTGTGCTTTTTCGATCATCCACATTACCTACCCAATTAGCATCAGTAAAGACATCCAAAGTAAAATCTCCTTTCTAGGGATGCCATAAACCATAGTCTACTATGCCTTTAAGATATCAAAAAATTCTCTTCACAAGCACCATGTGACTCTCTTTAGGGTCTTTTTGAAATCTAGCCACTAATCCAACATCTTGAGTAATGTCCGGTCTACTATGAACAACATAGTGTAGCTGGCCAATCATAGATCTGTACTCTTTTTCACTAACAATAGGGGAGTCATCTTGCTTTGATAACTGGCAACCCGTCACCATTGATGTTCCTACTGGTTTGTAGTCTTCCATAATGAAAGTCTTCAACACCTCTTTGACATACTTGCTCTAACAAATAAAGATACCACCATCCAGTTGTTGGACCTGTAAGCTAATAAAGAACTTTATTTCTCCGATTAGAGATATTTAAAATTCCTTTTTCATCTCATCAACAAAGTTCATACACATATCATCATTGCCACAAAAAATGATGTCATCTACAAACATTTCTTCTAGCAGCATCTTGCTTCCATCAGTTTTCAAATAAATGTTGTTGTCCTCACTGGTACGTTGGAATCCAATTTTGATCAAATGTGCATGTAATCTCTCATACCTTGTTCTTGGTGCCTGCTTTAGACCATATAGTGCTTTATGCAATTTACACATGATGTATTTATCATCAGTCAAGGAAAATCCATCTGGTTGTTCAATGTATACTTCTTCATCTATAATTTTATTTAGAAAGGCTAATTTGATAGACTTTGAAACCTTTATATGCAAAAAATTCCAGCAGCATCCTTACTCCTTCTAATCTAGCAACCGATGCAAATGTTTCACCATAATCCTCACCTTCTTCCGGTGCATACCCTTTGCAGACTAACCTCGCCTTGTTTCTCACAACTCTTCCTTCTTCATCCAATTTATTCCTAAAGACCCATTTTGTTCCAATTACATTCTTATCCTATAGTCTAGGAATGAGTAACCGTGTCTGATTCTTCTCAATTTGATCTAATTCTTTATTCATTACATTCACCAAATCGTCATCCTTTAGTGTTTCCTTAACTGTCTTGGGTTCTACTGTATAAATAAAACATGAGTTCTCTCAGATCTTTCTCCTGGTTTGCACACTTGCATTCTTATCACCAATTATCTGCTCTTGTGACTGGTTCAATCTGACATATCTAGGTATTGCCTGACCAATTATGCATCTTCTATGTCAGGTTCTTCATTTTCTTCCTCACTGTCATTGCTTACCGGTTGAACATCTAATTATGCATTTGCCGGTTCTTCATTATTTTGTGCCTCTGGTTCAATGATCACAAGTTTTTTCTCATTATCATCCTTTTTAGGTTATGATTTGCTTGTACCTTCAGACTTATCAGATAGATCATAAAATTTTACATTAGCACTTTGAACAATTTTCTTAGTTCTCTTATTGTAACATTTATATGCCTTACTCTTAGAAGAGTAACCAAGAAAAATTCCTTCATCAGATTTTGCATCAATTTTCTCAGTGTAGTTATCTTTCTTAATCAAACATTGACTTCCAAAAAATTTAAAATAACTTACACAAGGTGTTTTTCCCTACCATAGCTGATAGGGTGTCTTATTGTTACCTCTCTTCACTAGTACCTAGTTTAAAGTGTATACAATAGTGCTGATTGCTTCTCTCCAAAATATTTTAGATACATTATCATGTAATAGCATGGTTCTACTAGCATCAATTATTATTCTGTTCATCCTTTCTACTATGACATTCTGTTGTGGTGTCCTCAGAGAATACATCTGTCTCTTGATACACTGTTCATCACAATACTTAAAAAATTCAATGTGAATTCACCTCCCCGGTCTGATCTTAAACACTTCAGGTTCTTAATGGTTTCATTCTCTACTAGAGCTTTTAATGATTTTAATTTACTAAATGCTTCTGATTTCTCCTTCAAAAATGTCACCCACATCATTTTAGAATAGTCATCAATGAAAATCATGAAATACCAATCACTGTAATAGCTCTTTGTTCTCACAGGGCCACAAATATTAGTATGTACAAAATCTAAAATATTCTCAGAAGTACAATTCTTTCTCTTGAAAGAAATAGAGGCCATCTTACCGATTTGAGAATATTTGCATATCACATTATCCGATTTGACAATTTGTGGCAATCCCCTTACAACACTTGACTTACTTACTTTAACCAAATTATCATAATTAACATGACAATATATTTTATGCCACAACCAACTATCTTCCCTTCTTGCAACCAGACAATTATTAATATTACTATTCAAATGAAATAATTTACCTCTAGTTTGCTTCTCGGTAGCAATCAATTCACCATTACCTCCAAGAATTCTGCAGACTCCGCTTTTAAACTCAAGAAAATAACCCTTATCATTGAGCTGACCAACTCTTAAAAGATTATGTTTTAGACCATCAACCCAAAACACATCATCAGTATTACTCTTCCCATAGAGAAATTGAACCTTCAACTTTCACCATGCAGGGAGAGTTATTTCCAAATCTAACAACACCACCATCAAATTCATCAAAAGTTATGAACTTACTTTTATCTCCAGTTATGTGGTGTGATAAGCCACTATCTATAATCCATTCATCACTATTCTCCATATGAGATACTAGTGCCTTTTCATCTATTAGTTCCTCCTTCACGGCTACAAACACAATTTCCTCATTGTCATCTTCATCTTCAGAAAACTCATCAGTCGCACCTTCATCTACTGCAACATAACATTTCTTTCTGCCCTTTCCTCTATATTTTATAAATTTCTCTTTCTTATCAGTGTTAGGGCAGTTAGTAGCAATATGACCAGTTTTACTACACTAGTAATAGAAGCTTTAAAGGCGTATTCACTAGATTTAGTAACACTGTTGTCAAAACTATTCAACTCAAAAGCTGTAAGCTTACCAATGAATGAATCAACAATTACCTTATCCTTTGAAATAGGTCTAAATTCTTGGATTGCAGATACTCTTATAGCATACTGAGGTTAAAGAGTTCTAAGTATTTTACTTACTATTGCATCATCATCCATTTTACCTCCAACATTCTTTATGCCACCAACAACTTCTTTGATTCTGTGACCATACTGTGCAATATTTTCTCCTTCAAGCATTCTCATGTCATCAAACTTTCCTCTCGAGCTGTTAGGCTTTTTGCACATAGAGGACCAAAGCTCTGATACCCATTATTAATTTTATGGGGATTTGGTTAATACTGAGAGAGGGTTTTGAATCAATATTAACACAAATTGAAACTTTAAACCAAAAACAAACTTATATTAGATCTGAAATCATTTATCATATATCTCAACTTCTTTTATCAGATCTAACAACCTCTTTATCACATTTGCTAACACATTAATCAAATCATTTACCACATCTATCAATTCTTTCACCACTTAAGCATTCATATAAATTTGATAATTTACCAACTCATTATCCTCATCTTATCATATCAAACACTTTCTCTACCAAGTCTTATCAGTACCGGTAACCTCTGATAAACTATCATAACCTGTGTACTTAGAAATAGTGCATGAAATGAAACATAAACAACAACATCACATGAAAATCATTCCACACATGAACACCATAATTTTTTTGACGTGGAAACCCAAATAGGGAAAAACCATGGTGGGAGTTGGTACCCACAAATATTTGTACTCTTTTGAAGTATGCCTTGTTAGGAGCTTAGCCCTGTTAGGCGTCACCCGGTTAATGGATTTTCCTAGCAGCCCAGTTAGGAGCTTGATGATTTGTTAGGATCAACCTTGTGAGAGGATTAAACACTCTTTTTTAGAGATTCCCTATTAGGGGACTTAAATGTTTAAGGCCTGTTAGGACCTACCCAGTTAAGGGATTTAACCTGTTGCAACTATTAGGGAACAACAGTGAAAAAGTGATCTATTACTTGCACTTCTCAGCTTGCTATATCAGAACCAGTTATGCTCAACACTTTGTAACTCTCAGGAAGATCTCACACTTCTCTTGGATAGCTCAACACATTCTCTGAAGACCACCGACACAATAAACATCAACTGCGTGAGCCTAAATAGCCATCTCAACTAGGTCGGCCACTAAACCCTAATTATATCATAAATTTATAATACAAATTACAAGAGATCATTTCAAAACAATATACAGATCATTAAATCAAATTACAATGCAATATCAATGATTGGTTGATCAAAACCCATCACGAAAATCGGATCTGTACCAAATTCAAAACCTCAAAACACTCCACCAAGCGTTTCATTATTTCCTAAAAAATTATTCCTTGAATTGCACCAAAATATAAATTATTCATGTGGGTTGTGTCTTGTAACCACCTTCATGTAGACTCATCGGCGATCACCGCCATATCAAAAATCATTACCAGTTTGATGATTTCTTCATCGATCCTTAAACCCTAGCAAATCTTCATCAGAAATTTGAAACAAGCCTTCTGGTAGTCATCACAAGTTTAGGTTCTGGTCAGATACTACTTTCCATTGTACAAGCTCACATTCCAAACCACAAAACACCAATCATCGGCAATCATCCAATTCAACCAAAACATCTCTGCTTTATCGGTTAAAGTCCTAATTCACAATCTTATGTTCTTTGCTGGTAAACCCTGTCTTACGGTAAACCAAATCATGTAGAAGACAAAACAAAACATCCAGAACATCAGTTATCATGATTTGACATCAGTTGCCATCAATGACAATAAAAATAACTGATCAAGTCATCTAATCACAAAATCTCAGTCTTCTATCCTCTACCGGTTCAGTCGTCCATCTTCAACTGCATCACCTGCATCATCTCATCTGCATCAGTTATGCCAAATGCCAATAAATAGACCATGGATTCATGCCATGCAAGAAATACCATCCACCTACCATCAGTGCATTAAATTTCCACATAACATAGTGGAGATAACTATCCTTGGTGATGCTAACCCATTTGCCTTTTGCAACAATATAAGGCATCAACTAGATATCACAGTACCCAACAACAGAGAAGCCATTGCCTCATCATCATACGTCCACCCAACAAATCTCACCAGTACATCAATTCCTACACCCAAACATGACAAGCTGAAGATGAAGGTAAAAGATGAAGGCCCAAGAGAGTATAGCATTAGCTAGATTTTTTATGTTGGCCAACTACCTCTCACCTAGGACTCATGGAAAACCATAAATTTCACTCACACCACCTGTTGCAGCAAATGGTGTACATTTGATAGATTCACACCAGGAAGATCACAAGAACAAGAAACTATTAATGAAGACTTGGTAGGATGGATTTACAAGGACCCTTCAGATAAAGGTAAATAACAGATCAAGATCCCTACAAAGAAGTATGGCAAAGGTTTTACCATGATGAAAAAGATTGGTTATAATGGCCATAGTGTATTAGGATCCCACAAGAAATATGTACAAGAGCCATTACAACCCTTGTTAAAACCAAGAGATAAAATGGGACTCAGATTCAATTCTAGTTTTGGGGGCTCTTCTAAGCTCAAGCTTACAAGCAAACAAAGGCAACCAACTTCTAAGTCCATCACTCCCAGAATCAAGCTAATGTTCATTGCAGACAAATCTTCAACATCAAAAAATCCAATTCACGCAAGCACTTCTCAATCAAAGTCTGCACATACAGCAAATAAGAAAAAGAGTTATGTTGCACAAAAGTCAGTCACTCCAAAGTTACAACTCTTGTCTATTTCTGACACCCAAGCAACACCAACAACCCCATTAGATACAACACCTATAGTAGATATTGACAAACCTTTCACGCCTACAGACATCCCTATAATATATAGTGACATAGTTCTACAAAGTAATTTTGAGATATATTCACATGAATACGAATGGGGTTCTTTAGCTTCACATGAATTTGAAGAGGATTCTCTTGATACTTTTGAAGATAAAAGAGTTGAAGGAGACATGAATGAAAACCTTTTGGGATTTAGATACTGAAGATACTTCTAGGAGAGATAGGCCACCTCCCAAGCCCAATTACAAAGAGGAGAGTACTGATGATGACAACAAAACCTCCATCCTAACCATAACTGATACATCCTATGAGCTCAACCTAATTAATGAAGCAATGCCAATCATCCACCATGAACTCATTAATTGGGACCAACAAAATTCCCCATACCTTGACACCTTCCAAAATAATGAGACGATAATAGACTTTCTTGAATTATAGGATAACATACCAAGCAGGAATGACAAGACTGGGCATGTTGCTGAACTCGACATCACAAATTACTTTGGAAAGAATTCCAAACCTTTTAGTTGCAAAAATATTACAATCAAAACACGATCTTCAAGCAAAAATCACACTGTGGCACTTTTAGATCCCAAAAAACTGTTGGGTGAATATTTTGTCACTAGCAACCAATGACAAAATATGTATTTCACACACAACTATGTTGAGACAAAGTCTCTCCTCTCATCAAGGGGAGGTTCCTTGGTAGAATTTGGGTATTTCAACAACTTTGAAATTAAATTCGATGGTAAGCTTAGGGCATATAATTCTCTTTTTTCAGAATTAACGTATATCCCTTTACTTGATGAAACTTCTTACAAAATAACCCACTAATGAAACTTGCATACAATGACTAAACTATAACTCTAAAACCACATAAGTGCAAAGTCTTATGTGAGCACAATCTAACTTTCAAATCAATAACTTCTATTATAGCTTGTAGCTCAAAGTCTCCAAGATATAAGTGAAATTTGATTTAACCAAAAGTAATCAATAGTAGTAAAAATCATCCTGCTTAATCACTATATCACAAAACTAATTCCTAAATATGAAAATAGCTCAAAGTCTATTTGCCACAATTTAGGTGCTCCCTTAATCACATGAACAAAAATGCCACCATATATCAAGGAATTAAAGAACATATATAAGCAATAAACATAGGAACATCAACTCATATAAACAATCTTTGACCCACCACAACCTTTGGAATCAAAAGGAATTACTCTCTTTATTTACTTGATTGAATCTTCACAACAAAAAGCTCAAAGTCTTAGTTGAGGAAACAATTCGACAGAGTTTTTGCTTAGCATATAAAACATAGATATTTACAAATTAGGTTCCTCCTTTTATAGGAAAGGAGTTGAGAAAAATGTGGGTGCAATTGACTAATTCAACTATAGAGTCCCACTTGACTACAACTACTGCATAAATTTAAAATTCATTTGTAGGAAAATTTGCAGTAAGAAAGGATGTAACTACATGAAAACTACTTAGTGTCCATGAGGACACTTTATTCTTCATTTTCTTCCCTCTGGATTTACTTGGAGAAGAATCCGTCATTTGCCAGAATCTGCAACATTTTCATCATGAAAATCAATATTCACCGTTAGATTGTTGACTTCAAAGACCCAGAATGATGCCTGGAAGATCAAAATTACTCTTAGATAAAAAGACAAAAAAATCAGCAGGTTGGGTTTTAAAACCCGATCTGCACTTTGGTAGGTCAAGACTGTAGGTCGAGTTTTAAAACCCGACATTCAGTTGGGAAAAACATAGGTTGCAGGTTGGGTTTTAAAACCCAACCTGCACATGTGCAAAAAAAGACTGACAGATCGGGTTTTAAAACCCGACCTGCATTGGGGTCAGACATGATCATCACATTGGGTTTTAAAACCCGACGTGACAGTAAAAGAGGCTAGCACGTCGGGTTTTAAACCAAACCTTCCAATGGGGAAGACCTGCAAGCCAAGTTTTAAAACCCAACCTGCCAATAGGCAGACCAAAACTGCATTTTGGGTTTTAAAACACAACGTGCAGGAAAACACAAGAAACACTGTATTTCAGGTTTTAAAACGCGAAGTGCAATTAAAAGATGAAATAAAAGAACAAGGCAAAAAATTTAAAATGACAAAAAAAAAGACGCAAATTGACATGACTTATGAGGGAAGTCGACCGACCTTGAAGGACGTAAGTTATGAAATGGACAAATTTCGTAGGGGTTGTACCACGAAAAAGTAAAAACAAAGTACGCATCCAAAGGTGAAAACCTCTCTGAGGCACCTGAGGATGAAAGGTTTGACATTCTCCCCTTTAGTATAAAGCAGGAATGATCAGCTATCCTTGCAGAGGAAACAAAAGAAATAAATATGGGAAAACCAAAAAATCCCCACATGATACACCTAGTAGAATCATTGACTCTAGAAGAAGATCCTAATTTTGCAGAGTTCTTTCAAAAAAGATAGATCAATTTTGCATGGACCTATGTAGACATGCTAGGACTAGATCTAGATCTAGTGATGTATCAATTGATGGTAGCAAAAGGAGAAAAACTGGTAAAACAAAAGCTCATGAAAATGCATCCTCAGATCGCACTATTAGTGAAGGCAGAACTCAAAAAATTGTTAGATGTTTCTTTCATAAGACCAACTGATTATGCAAAATGGATCTCCAACATCATACCCATATAAAAACTGATTGGGGGCATATGCATCTGTACGTATATTAGAGATCTAAACAAGTAATGTCCTAAAGATGACTTCCCCCTACCCAAGATTGATATGATTATGGACCTAACAATAGGACATGCGATGCTATCTCTCATGGATAGGTTTTTAGGATACAAGTAGATTAAGATCACCCCAGAAGATCAACACAAAACCACTTTCACATGCCCATGGGGAACATATTGTTGGAATGTGATGCCATTCAGTCTAAAAAATGTAGGAGCCACATATCAAAGGGAAATGAATACCATCTTCCATGACATGATGCATACACTAATGGAGGACTATGTGGATGATTTTCTAGCTAAATTATTAACAAGACAGGATCACCTTGCAATACTAGAAAAAATCTTCACTAGAATGGAGTAGTATAATGTCTGCCTCAACCCAAAGAAGTGTGTCTTTGGAGTGACCTCCAGAAAGCTCCTAGGATACATTATCTTGAACAAAGGAATCGAGGTTGATTGTCCAAAAGTAAAGGCAATAATGGAGATGCCACCTCCTAAGAACATCAGCCAGTTGAGAACATTACAAGGGAGGCTACAGTCAATCCGTTGGTTCATTTCACAATTGGTCGATAAATGTCACCCATTCACACATCTGCTACATAATAATGTCCGCTTCAAATGGGAAGAGATCTACCAACAAGAATTCCAGTAGCTTAAGGACTACCTGATGACACCACCATTACTAAGACCACCATCTCTAGATAGGCCTTTCTTGTTATACATATTAGCTATGGATACGACCTTAGGGGTATTACTAGCACAACATAATGCAGAAGGAAAAGAGTGTGCAATATACTACATCTCTAGGAAACTAGTAGGGTATGCACCCAATTATATGCCTATTGAACAAGTTTGTCTCACAATAATTTTGGCAACAACCAAATTGAGTCACTACATGCTAACGCATAAGATATAAATCATCGCCAAGATAGACCCACTCAAGTATTTACTCAGTAAAGAAGCACTAATAGGCCCCTTGGTGAATTGGGTTATGATCCTCTATGAGTTTGACATAGAGTATGTGGACTGTGAAGAAATCATAGGGCAAGTTATTTTAGATCAATTGGCTGAAGTGCCACTCATAGGAGACCATCCTCTCATCTCAAATTTTCTAGATGAGGAGATCTTCACAGTCATGCCAATAGAACAATCGAAACTATATTTTTATGTGTCATACACTAGGCATGGTTCAAGAGATGACATTATTTTTATCACACCTCAAGGTTATAACATTCCAAAATCATACAGGCTCACATTCCCACGCACAAATAACATAGCAGAATATGAGGCCTTGATCACAGGACTAAGAATGGTCGTACAATGGAACTTGAAGGAGCTACAAGTATATGGTGATTCATAGTTGGTCATGCAACATGTTAATGATGATTACAAAACTAAGGACAATAAGCTCACACCTTATAAGAAAATGGTTGATAGTTTCAAGGAATTATTCACAGCTATCACCTTCAATCAGATTCCTTAAGAGAAGAACAAAGTTGTAGATTGGCTACAATAATCTCTCTTCTCGATCTTCCACATAACTCAACACGCTACAAGTTCTTAGTTGAATAGATTTGGGTCCCCGCTTATGATATCCCAAAATCTGAGATGGTATGTCAACTAATCTATCCCAATTCCCCATGGTATGGTGAGTTGTACGCTTACCTAGTCAATCAAATCCTTCCGCCAAACCAATCGAACAATAACCAAAAAACCTTTATATGACAATTCGCCTGATACATAATCATTGCTAAAACCCTATATCGACGAAGTATTGATGGTACTCTCCTTCGATGTTTAGGGCAAGGTGAGGTGACCATAGCTTCAGAAGAAGTACATAAAGGTATCTCTAGAGCCCATGTACTCAAGAGGCCCTTCATTGTCTAAAAAGATCACAAGGGCAAGATACTATTAGCCTTCCATGGAGAAAGACTCCTATTAATTTATCAAAAAGTGCAAGAAGTTCTAAGTACATGGAGATTTGATACATGCACCTATGCAAGAACTACAACCCCATTACAACACCATGGCCCTTTTTTTAGTGGGGACTTGAACTTGTGGGTAAAATCCATCCATGTTCATCCGCTGGTCATAAATTCATCATTACCGCCACTGAGTATTTCACAAAGTGGATCAGAGCCGTTCCAGTCACCCAATTTACCAACAAGAAGATCACCTCATTCATCCTAAATTACATCATTTGTCGGTATGGTGTACCCATGTCCATCATCACAGATAATGGGCTTCCCTTCAAAAATCAGGATGTCTGAGAGCTCTGTAAAAAGTTTCATATACAACACCATTTCTCCACCCCATATTACCCACATGGAAATGGTCAAGCAGAATCCTCAAACAAGAACATTATAAGGATCTTAAAAATGATAGTCAATGATACCAATCATGATTGGCACATTCATTTGAATCCTGCACTATGTGCATATCGAACTAGCATTCAAACCCCTACAGGCACAATCCCTTACTCACTTGTTTATGGAGCATAATCTATCTTGTCTATTGAGGTTTAATTACCATTCATATGGGTCTCCTTTCATAATTTGATTAATAATGTAGAGTATCGATTATCCCATCTTCAAGACTTGGAACTTCTTGATGAGAAGCGACAAGCTACCTACAATCACCTTAAGGCATATTGACAACACATGAGCAAAAGCTATAATCATAGGGTCAGACCTCTCACATTTGAGGTAGGAGATAGTTTTCTCAAAGAGAATCCTCTTAATCAACCAACAGAGAACACTAGGGCAAATTTAAATCCAATTGACTGGGTCCATATGTCATCACCACCGTCTTTGGGTCTGGGGCATATCAGTTAGCAACTTCAAAAGGGGAACCATTGGTAGATATAATAAATAGTAGGCATCTCTTAAAGTTCCACACATAATCTATGCAGAGACTCAACCTCGAACAATCTCAAAAAAGACCAAAAACATTCACAAAGATTCCTAAAACAAAGTACAAAAAAAATGGAAAAGATCATGAAAATATTAAATAAAAATCATTCATCCAAACGGTGAAAACCACTTCAGTGGCACCTAGAATAAGTATGGTGGTGAATACCTAGAAAATAGGAACCATTTGTAAATGCCATGCCTCCATTGTCTTTTAGACTTGTTGTGATCATATTCATTGCATTCGGTCATATATCATATTTACCATGGCTTGTTATTGATATGCAATCAGGGTTATTGCCATGTGTCCCGCATCCTACTTCTACACTGACACCTAATTAGGGGAAACCTTTTTAACCTTGATGGGAGTAGATTATCAATACTGGTGATTCACTGAGTTACACATTTGGAAAATGTCCTGAAATAATCCAAAAACATTCATAAAATCTCAAAAAGATAAAAAACATACGGAAAATGTTCTAAATAAAAGCAAAAACATTCAAAAATGGAAAACCCAAAAACATTGCAATAAACTTGTTCTTTGTACATGAACATCGAGTTAGACACAAAACAACATTTGGCCTACCTAAAAGATGACCAACTATCAAATCAACAAACAATCAAACATCTGAGCAACACATACGTGAGACCGTCTTAACAAGGATATATCTATCCTTATGACAAGACATGGTGACATATTTCTTTGACAAGAAGTTTTTGTTTGGCTAATAAGCACTTGGTTAGATTATTGCTTTTTATATTAGGTTCCTACGTTACTCCAGGATATCCACAAGTAATTAGAGTGGTTGAGATGGTTCATGATATTATTTTTCTTTGTTTTCTATCTATGGATTGTTCTAATGAAGTTTTGGGGAAAATACTCCTGGTGTCAACATGGGAAGTTCACTAAGCTATGAGATCCTATGCCAAAATATAAAGTCATGGATCATTATTGCTTACTGACTATAGCGCATACCTCGACCATGTGTATATGAACCAGAATGGAGGGGAACCTTTCTTGTCTGCGATGTTTGTTTACAGGTGGAACACTCAACCTTGGTTTCTGATACCTCGACCAAGATCAGTACTACCATGCTCGATGAGGAAATAAAGCATTATGAATAAGCCATGGATTTCCAATTTCATCTCATCTATATATATTGTATTCCGTTGCATATCACCCATACATCTGTTCATTCATACATTGTAAATATTTTTGTAAGCATACATATGCAAGGAATACAGTTGCTATGAGGAGGCTAAGTATGAAGGACTATTCTTACAATCTCGACAGAGTAATTAGATACATATCACCTTACTTACATCTACATCTTGCATCTGCATTTTTTTTAAGGAACATTAACCATTTCTTTAGGTGCCTGGATTACTCCATTCATAATCCATTTCACATTATCATTAGGACCATTTGCATTAGAGACATTCATTTGCATTTATCTTGTTACAAATTAATTAGTCATCATCATTCATTATCTTCATTATCTGCATTTTACGTGCATTCAGATTGCATAGCATTAATCAGTGCATTCCACACATTTAGGATTGATAAGTTACACATCATCATTTAGATTAAATATCATCATTTAAATCATTAGTTAAATATCATCATTGCATTCATCATTAAAAATCATTCCATTAAGTATCATCATTTCATAAATTATTATTTATATCACTCATTACATATACATCATTACATCATCATTCAGTGTTATTTCATTACAAATCATTACATTAAATACCATATTTTAATGTCATTACATATTATATTCATTGCATTCATCATTATCAATCATCATTTAGAGTAAATCTCATCATTTCATAAATCATCATTTATATCATTCATTACATATTCATCATTGCATTCATCATTACATAACATATACCAACACATTACATTTTATCAAAATCACAAACATTTGCCTTCATACATCATCATGTCAAACTATAGAATTAACCACATCATTTATCATATCAAATTGTCATACATCATCACAACTTATAGACATATACATCCACATCATTCATCATATCATAGAACAAGTTCACTTCTTATGCATCCACAACATGTATAATCATATGTATCTACAACATCAACCTAAGCATCATATCAAATTAAAACATACATGTCATACACATCATGTCATAAATCAAAACCATTTGCATTCATACATCATCATGAATCATCATATATAAAAAATAATGCATCATCATAACACATATAAAGATCTACCTCATATCATGTAGATCATCAACAACATACATCCTACATAAGCAATAAATCACCATCATAAATAGATCATATCATCACCACCAAAAAAGGAGATCTCATCATATATCTCTCATTAAAAAAAAGAATACATGTGTATCAGAGTACAATGATGTAAAAAATATCGACTACCAAGAGCCATCCAAGTGTCAATATGTAACAATATATCCAAATATCAAAATACAAGGGGCAATAAAAATCAAGTGAAACTCTCGTCAGATGTCGAAGGGGTACCACCAGTTGGAGGTGGCAGACGAGGGGGAGGACCATGACACCCCCACTACTCTGTGTTCTCTGAGATCGCTTAGATATCACTGCTCGCATCTTGGAATAGCTCACAGCTCGCTGACTGTTGGGCACTACCTGCTCATATAAGCCTCACCAATAATCAATCTCCACACCTGCTCATCACATCTATCTCATGGCCTCGATAGTAGGACCCAGATCTTGTGCCTACTCTAGGACCCAAATCATGTCTTTTGCCTGTGCAAGAAGATCCATGAGAGCATCACACTCTCTCAAAATAGCCATGGCCTCGACCCCTCGAGCAAATAACTGTACGTTGCTGACAACTATCTCTGCATCCCTATTGTCTAATCTCCCTCTAGGGCATGGATTTGAGTCTCAATGGTCGTAAGATGGGCCTATAATTGAATCAACATGACCTCTCTAAGGTCTCCCTATCTTGCTATCTCTGTTGGGTTGGCCGCCTCTCCCCCCATAAATAGGACAACAACAAACAGTATCACAAAATTTGCAAGAAAGAAAATAACTTTCTTTCTATTTCTTCAATAAATAAAATATAATACAAAAAAATACAAGGAATAGCAACATGGGCTTTTTTATTACAAAAAATTATAATACGGAGCCATAATCTACACTACTTAACCATCCTTTGTAACAACCATTCACCTTCTTTATCTAGAATGTGTAACTGTCTGAGAGTATTCTAAAAAGTGTAACTCCCATCCTGAGTACCTGATTCAATTGTTCATTTTGCTACTAAAGAAGATAATTTAAACTTTGAATTTTGGTAGTTTAACTTCTTGGGATCATAAATTTTGATATAGAACCTCTAAGTGCCTCAAATTTGATTTTGAATACATTTAAGATATGTCAAAAAATGAAAATATAAATATCTCATAGATGACGAATGGGTAGAAGTGATTTTTCACTATTGGCTTAATTTCACCGATCTAGAGGTTTGTGTAAGATTTTGTTTCCATGCATGCACAAATACCAACTTACTTAAAAAAATAACCTTACCATTTTAGTCTATTAAAAAAGAAACAATATTTTTGGGTGATGCAAAATTTCTCTTACACCTCGGGTGCTCTTGCACCAATCACACATTTGTATTCGTATCATAGCTAAATCTTTAAGCTTATTTAAAAACATTGGAATTCCCAATATGGTAACACGTGTCCTTCTCCTACCAACCTAAGATTATATGATAACACCTCTTTCTATCACAAGCTCTTATTGTGGGCTCCCTTCTCAAGTTACAATGATGTGAAGTCATGTAAATTGTTTGGCCTAAAGTCCATTAGGCCTAAGGCCATGTATTAGTGGCTTCCACATAGGCATTTGCAATTAGATTTTTCAACTTCTACTTATTGTAGGATTAAAATTATAATTTGCTCCAAGCTTGCAATAATGCAATACATTTACACATGAAATTTAGTCGTTTTGGGTTCCATGTTTCTTCTACAATGGATAAAGTCAGACCACACAAAAGAATTTGAATTCTACATGTCACAATATCTCTAGCCTTCTTTATATCATGGGCTAATCAAGATAACAAATTGTATAGTTGTGATAAAGCAACATGGTAATGTGTGTCTCAAATTGAGCCCACTTGTTCAAAGATTATGCAACTTTCAATTTTTTGTTTGTTTGTATGCATTAAATGAAATTTCCAAATAAATCAAGTGATCATGTGATAACTGTATATTTTCTAAGATCAATGGTCCATATTCAAAACTGAAAATTGACATGTAGTTGCCTAACATGTGTGTATGAGCCCTAATGACCTATTTGGCTAATGCATATAAACTTTCATTGATTTTCTTGACGCAATTTCAATTGTGCCCATCCTTTAGAATGTTAAAAAGAATCTAGTACAAAGAATTTGTATAAGTCAAACTAATCAAACATCTATAAAGATAGTTTATGGTTTTTTTAGAAGTGGTACAAGTAAGTAAAAAAAAATTCCTCATGTTGATACTTCTTTCTATGAAATATAATTATAGTATTCTAGGGTTCAATTGTTGAGAAACATCTATTTGTGGGTAAATTTTGAAACCATTACCCTACAAAAAATGGCCAAAACAATTAGAGGAGTCAAAAGGGGATTGGATGAAGATATCATAGATCTATTATCCAATTCATCTAAAATGGAAATGCATGCTTAGGTTAAAAAAAATTATTACTCAAAATTATAAGAATGAGGCCTACACGGATGCTATCGTCCCAATTCATGGATTGATGCTATTTTAGTATGAATATAATAAATGCTTAGTTGTTAAGCTTGTAGACAACATTTAGAGACTAGACTTCAGTAGGTTTGTGGTTATAAATGTCTTTATAAACATAGACCCAATTAGGGTGGTAGCCAAAATTTATGCCCTAAGATGAGTGTTATCCACAATAGTGAAGGTGTACCTTTAGATATTTTAGATAGTGAAGTTGAGAAAATATAACTTCAGAGATTCCAAGAGCACCTACAAGAAAAATACCCATCACAAGAGAAGATTGGAGACAAAAACACAATAATGGCTCTGAAGAAAAAGATTATCATTTAGAGAGGGAATAGAAAAGAAAAATACAATACAATCCTTATAAAAGGAGAATAATCAACCCTAAAGAAACCCTAAAGGGATAAAGTGTATTTAATAATTAGAATAATTATTAAATACCTACCATATTATTAAATGCCTAAGTTTAGCTTAAGCATAGATTATATTAGACTAATAATTAAATAAATAATTATTAGCTAATACAAGATAACTTTAACACCCCCCCTTAAGATGAACTTAGGGAATAGCTAAAAATTAAATTCATGAAAGAAAAATGCAACTACATGAAGAAAGAAAATTTGGGTCCCGACAACAAGGCCTGATGAGGTATCCAATCACAACCAAATCTTTATGAACCAGAGAAACGGAGAAAACCACATGTGAAAAAACTTTGCTCCAAAAAGAGATGGGAAAAGCATGCTATAAAAAAACATGAAGGAAGGAAGGCCTCAATGAAACCCCCCAAGGACAACTTCCTTCACCCCAAGCATAGAGTGCAACTGAAGATAGCGTGGAGATGCAAAAGGTTTAGTGAATATGTTAGCAATCTTCTCCTTTGTAGGAATGTACTCGAAGATGAGAAAGCCATCTTGAATCAACTGTCTGATGAAGTGCATTTGAAGCTCAATGTGTTTAGTCCTTTGGTGCTCCACTGGGTTGTGAGAATTGTGAATGGCACTCTGATTGTCACACCAAAGAAGAGTGTGACTATCTGGAGGGAACCCAAACTCAGTCATCAACTATCGAAGCCATAAAACCTCCTGACTAGCTAACACGGATACTTAGTGTAGACACCTAAAATTGTCCAGTCTAATTAAATAAATATTTTATTTATTTAATTATCTAAGCTTAATTCTTCTATTAATTAAATAAATCCTTATTTATTTAATTAATTCATTTATCCTCTTCTAGCCTTATTTCTCATTTAGATAAATACATTTATTTATTTAAATTATCATTTTCCTAAATTAAATAAATATCTTATTTATTTAATTGATCCCACTTCTTCTATTAATTAAATAAATCTTTATTAATTTAATTAATTCATTAGCCTTTTCTACCTATGACACATGTCATTCATCTCTTAATTCATACACTACCTACCTCTTTCATTATTTTATTATTTCTTTTACCTACCCTCTAATCATAGTCGACCTCCTTTTACACCTCTCAATCTTATCCCTCCATTTCATATAGTGTCTTCTATATAAGGAGATGCTTCCTTCATTATCAAACCCTAATGACCTAAGGAGCTAACTACTTGATCAATTGACTACACTACGATCCTACTTGCAACCACATTCCGTTCTTTGTTGAGCTCTTGTGCATATAAAATCTGAGAGCAAATATATCAAGCAAGATCAATGGAGATAGGAAGAATGGAGATCAAAACCCTATTGGACATGTGATGGTATAATCTTTGTGATTTCATGTGATTTGCATTGTCTTAGGTAATCTTCATATGTTATGGTGGATCTTTGTTGATTGTTAGGCTAGGGTTTTGCGGTTGAATTCATTTAGCCTTTCAATATTGTTATTATTGTTATCCATTTTCACCATATACATTTTGGTACGCCCAGTGGGACTCTTGTCCCTTTTTGCATTTAACATCTTGTTGCAGATTTTGTATTTTGAAGTTGCAGATCTGACGTTTTCGACAATATTTTTGACATTTCCATGTCTGTGAACTTTCGGATCGCGTTTTTGATTTTCTGGCGCGTCTGCGACATCTTGGATCGCGTCTGTGTTATTGGAATCTTTTTATTTTTGTAGGTTCTAGGAAAGCACATCTGGGTTTTAAAGTCGCGTCTGAGTTGTTTTTAGATGCGTCTGTGTCCTGGAAACACGTCTGTGTTATTTGGGCGCGTCTGTGCTTCACAGAACCACGTCTGTGTCACAGAGGCGCGTTTGTGTAGAGGGTAAGCACGTCTGTGTTCACCAGTTTTGAAATTTCGCATTTTTCATTAATTCAGTTTTCGGATTTTGCATTTAGGGTTTCAGATCTGGTTTATTTTTGGACTAACATTTTTAGATCTAGCTAACAAAATTGGTGCAGCTTGTCTTGGAAGCAAAATCGTTTGGTTGAAGGCCCCTATTTTCACAAAGTCTTTTGGGTTTTAAAATTTACCTAACTTGTGTGCATGCAGGAAAGGGTGATTATTTCAAACAAATCCAAACTACTAACAACTCTTTGTTGCAGATCCTTGGCGAGGGTTTTGGATTTTTATTGCGTGCCTTGTTTTCATAGACTAGCAAACACTTCCATTGGTGCACTAAAATTGAATCATTGTCTTTTGTGTCTTGAGCAATAGACTCTTTTTGTTTAATCTTTAGAGGGCCTGTCTTCCCATGTGGTCATTAGGACTACTAGTGAGAAGAGAACAACCCAAGTGGTAGCGAGGAAAACCCACCTCATCCGAACCACTATAATCAAATGTATTCATGGTGAAAACTATGAATAACGTGTGCTGATTAGTTCATACCGACACTATGTCTCCCCATAAACCCGTTTGATCAAATTTATTTGATCAGTTGTAGGGCGTAACCCCTACCAGCTGGGAGCCTTCTATATTTACAGAGCTGAAAGTGCCACATGTATGGCCACACGAGCGGATGCCCTTACTAGCACCTTTTTGTTTTAGAAGCCCAAATCCTTCTAGTTGTTGGGGCAGGAGGTCGGACCTCTGGTAGCGGCTCACACACATACGGTTCTTAGTAGAGATACAAAGTTCGCCATGGCGAGTTTTCATGGGGACTGATGCTTGGTTGACCCGAGAAGTGAGTGCCGAGGGTGGAGCCAGTGAGGTCAAGCATCTAAGTATCCGCTCTGAATAGCATAGCCTCGGGGGTAAAACCCCATGTGGGATCAACAACTATTGTCTTGGCCAACCATAAGAATTGTGCTTGACTTATTTTAAACATTCAAAACATTCAAAACCAAACAGCAAAACATTGTGTCTTTTGTGTCTTCAAGTGTATGCAAAACATTTTTACATCAAACAACACACTTTTCTTGGAGTCATTTTGAGTCTAGACACTTGCAAACATTGGGTCTTCATCAACACTGTGTCCTCTTATCACGAAAATCAGTCAAACAGTCAGATTTGATCACAACAAAACAACTTCACAGATTGGAAAAATTGCACAAAATTTGCAGAAACGCGTCTGTGTCGGGCATAATAGCGTCTATGTTATCTAGCCGCGTCTGTGAAGGACAAAATCGCGTCTGTATTCCAATAGTCAACATTGCATTTGGCAAACAAAAAAATCCCAGAAGCACGTCTCTGTTAAGCAGAGAAGTGTCTGTGTCGGGAAACCGCGTTTGTGAAGTATACAGGCGCGTTTGTGTCTAGAATTAAAAAATTGTTACAGTCCAGCAAGCATAAACAAAAAAATCTCAGAAGTGCGTCTGTGTTAAACAAAGCCGCGTTTGTGTCAGGAAACCGCGTTTGTGAAGTATACAGGCGCGTCTGTGTCCATAATTGACAAACTATTACAGTCCAGCAAACAAACACAGTCAGTTTCGGATTTCTTGATCTTCCTAGGTTATTTCTCCAGGTTTTCATCTAGCATTCAACCTGTCCTTGGGTCTCACAAAGTCTATCATTGCTTTACATCTCTCATTACATTCACAATTGTCTAAACTTGAGTCAAAAGATCACTTGCTTGTCCTCATCATACTTTGTCAACACACTACATACAACAACACTTTGCTAAGTGGTCCCTCATCAAGGTTTCTTACCTTTGGGTCTCATTTGGTTTTACTTAGAGTCAAGGTCAACTTACCTCATCAAGAGAAACTATCCTCTCTTTGGAAGTCACACCTACTCTACTACATACATACTTGGTCTTACACTTTGGACATTGCAAGTACACTTCAGACTCATTTACATTCAATTCAACTCTTGGTCTTCCATACTCTTTCCATTTTTCATCTAGTCTCTCACATCTTGGTCAATACCTAGTTCATGGTTGAAACCCATCTTCAAAAATCTAGGAGAGGAACTAAAGAGGCTCAAGAGTCCGCAAACATGAGTTCTTATGAGTATGACAATGATATCTTTTTCAATTCTAATCATACTACATTTCCTGACATGGATGTCTATAGAAACATTCCAAATGTTGAGAACGTGGACACTATAAACAACAATGCTACACACAATGACAATGTGGACAACTTTTCAGTACATTCAGCAGATGTGGAAGAATCCATCATGAATCCCCATTTCAATCGATTGGTTGAGGAAATAATGAGGGATAGACAATACTTCTTACAAATGATGGCACAAAGTGGAGCCAAGATACCTCATGATTTTGACATGTCTCAAATAATGGAACATAGACCTTTGCAACAACCTCACTCCAATATGGATCAAAGGAGACCTAATAGTGGAGGAAATAGAGGACCACAAATGGTACCTGAATAACGATCAGCTTTGCTTCAAAAACCAGAGGTCCCACATACATATGGTCAAACATATGATACTCATCTTCGTAGACCATTATGGAAGTCTTATGGAGAAAAATATGCTCAATCACATACTAATGCTAAGGATCAACCACCAAAGCAATTGGATGTTCAAAGGCATGCTCAAAATTTGGACACAAGGAAACCTCATGTCAAATTTGGGGGCAACACAATGGAACATGACATGCCTATAGAATATGGTATACATGCACAAAATAGATATGGTGTTCCTCAACATGAATCTATACCAAGTGGTCCATATACGTAGCATCATTATAGACCTCCTCCATATGAACATGTGTATGATCAATATCATCCATATATGCAACATGCACCTCCTCCAATGGGTACCTCGAACATAGGATATGGTCCAAGAAGTCGATCTCCACCTAAGAGAAATTTGGAGCAACAAATTAGGGACTTACAAAAGAAAATGGAGGACATAAATACACCGAAGCCAACATACACAATGAGAGACATATGTCCTTATCCATTTGACAAGAGCATTCCAATGCCTCCATTTCCTACACACTTTGTGACGCCTAAATTTGACAAGTATAGAGGAAAAGGGGATCCTAAGGCGCACATAAGACAGTTTTTCACAGCTTGCATTGAGGTAGCAGTAGAAGAGACATATTTGATGAGATTATTCCCACAAAGCTTAGGTGATCAAGCTATGGAATGGTTCTCCCAACTTCCAACTGGAATTAAGTCATGGGGTGATCTAGCAGAGGCATTTATTCAACATTTCTCCTACAACATAGAGACAGACATATCAGTCACTACTTTGTGCAACACCAAGCAAAAAGAGGGAGAATCTTTTGCATCATTTTTACAAAGATGGAGAAATCTAGCCAGCAGATGCTCTTGTGAAATTCCACAAAAACAAATGGTAGAAATGTTCACCCAGAATGTTAACAAAGAGATTGGCTATCATCTAAGGAAAGCTTGTTTGTCTACCTTCAAGGATGTCATAGAAAAAGGCTTAGCGACAGAAAAGGTCCTAATTGAACAAGGAGTCGTTAAAATATTCAAGGAAAACAAAGATGACTTTAAAGGCAAAGACAAGCCAAGATTTTGGAATAAAAACAAGAACATAGTCAATGATGGTGTTGTTGATGCCAACACAGTCCGACCCAAATTCATTTTTTCTAGATCAAGTTCTACAAACAATCAAGTGAATACTCAAACAACTTCCAGATTATGAAGGAAGTACACCCCATTGGGAGAACCACTTGAGTCAGTCTTCAAGAAGCTAGTGGCAAACAAGGTAATCACAGTTTCAAATTTTCCTCCATATGAAACAAAGGTTAAACCAAATTGGTGGAACGATGATGAGTATTGTGAATTTCATAAGAGCAAGGATCATAAGACAGGAAATTGTCATTGACTGAAGAACATCATACAAGATCTCATTGATAGAGGTGATATTGAGATTGAGGGACATTCATCCAATCAAGAACATGAGATGTTTAAGGAACCATTCCCAAAACATGACAAGGGAAAAGCTAAAGCCACATAGGATCAAACCAACTATACCAAAGCATCCTACAACTATGATTCAACTATCAATCACATCTCGATGGACAATTATGTCTCTACCATTATCATCAAGGACAAAACATCTGAGAATTCTACCCAGAGACCCAAGATTGTCCTAAAAGGTGTTGGATCTTCTTCTGAACCTACCTCTGAATGTCATGTTACAACCCGCCGAGGTAAAATAACTTTGCAAGGTGCTCCAACTAAAAACACCACTTCTTCATCAACCAAACCTGAGTATGACCTTGTAGAACAGCTAGGGAAGACACCTGCGCTCATCTCCATTCTTGAACTATTACGCATATCTCCCGCACATAAAGCCATTCTTGACAAAATCTTGAGAGATACCGCTGTCCCTACTGATCTAAACGTGGACCATTTTCAAGCCATGGTGGGATACATTTCCATTCCACACTCCCTTACTTTCACAGAAGCTGATGAGGCCTCTGTAAGTCAGCCGCATAATGCGCCATTACACATTGAAGCCTTCATACACAAACATCGAATAAAATGAGTTCTGATAGATGGAGGAGCAGGTCTAAACATTTGCACATTAAGCACTATCACATAACTGGGATATTCTGATAAAGCTGTGAATTCTACAAACAAGATCACCATTAAGGCATATGATGATGAAGAGCGTTCATCCAAGGGTACAATCATCTTACCTCTCAGAGTTGGGCCAGTTACAAAGGATGTGATCCATCAAGTCCTGGATTTAAATATCACTTATAACATATTGTTAGGACATCCTTGGATCCATGAAATGAGGGCAGTTCCATCCACATATCACCAATGCATTAAGTTTCCTCATAATGGAGTGGAGGTAACAATTAACGGCGATCCTAATCCATTCATATATTGCAATAACCTGAAATCAAAGACTGAGACCATCATTCCTAGTAATCGGGAAGTTGTTCCTTCGTCAACATACATTGATCCTGAGTCATTAAAACCTTTGACATCCAAACAAGGTGAGCTTAGAGGCAAGTTTCAGGACAAAGGCATGGGGGAATATACTTTCAATCAGACCATGTACCTAAGACAAGTCATGAGTTCCCCAAAAGAATATGGAAGACCATATCCTAACAAGCAAATCTCCATCATGACGCTCAAATGGGACCCTACTACCTTTCAAAGATGGGGTGAACTAGAAGAGGAAGATTTATACCAAATGCTTTTTAGAGACAATGAAGAGGAAACACAAGATCACATCAATCTACCATGTGAGAAATATGGCAAAGGCTTCAAAATTCTACAAAAATTCGGGTATGATGGAAAAAGCCCTCTAGGGTTACGAAAGGAAGGCATCATTGAACCTTTACAACCTGAATTGACTTTCAAGAAGGAACACTCGAAGGGACTTGGTTTCTTAACTTCCAAGGTCCACACCCAAAGGACAGAAGAAGCCTTACAAATCAAAGCTGCCAAAATTCAACAAGAGAATCGCTATTCCACAGATTCCAAGGAATGGGAATGGGGTTCCAACAAGTCTTCCAGTGACTACGAGCTCACTGAGACATTCAGAGAGCCAGGTGAACCCACAGAAGAGGAGGAGTTTTATAACAAATTCAGAGTTGGTCAAGAAACAACCCATGAGGAGTCTGCACAATCCTTGTCTCAAGGTTCTAGGTTGAAATCACATAGGATGAGAACACCTGTCCCAGAATGCGCTACTAGTGATGATAATTTGGATTCGCTCGTGATCGAGACTAATGAGGAGAGTGCCATCGATGACCTCGATAATTACCTTGACATACCCAAATATAACCACATCTTCACTCTTAGCCCCGCTAACTTCGAAGACATTAACGACCTTTCCCTTGTTCACCACCAACTCATTGACTGGGATCATGAAGGACCTGCACAGTTGGATACATTTCAAAATGATGAAGCTTTTATTGACTATCTAGGCATACGAGATGATCTTCCCCCTGGAGACCATAAAGCGGGATACACTATAGAACTCAATAGCGTGGCATATTTTGGTGAGGGTGTCGGACCTTCCAGTCATAAAAATGTGAAAATAAGAACAAATCAAGGGTCTTATGGCGAAAACCACATTGTGGCGCTATCTGACCCCAAAAAAGTAAAAAGAAAGGACGTATCTGAGGGTGAAAACCTCTCTAAGGCGCCCGAAGATGGAAGGCTCGACATTCTCCCAGCATCATATGAGGAAAAATCATCCATGTTGGTAGAGGAGACTATCAAAACAAACATCGGTATAGAAGAGGTTCCACACAACATATTCCTAGCTCAATCACTGACAGAGTCTGAAAGGTCAAAATTCATAAGTTTCTTCAAAAAGCGACAAATCAACTTCGCCTGGTCATACGTTGATATGCTTGGATTGGATCTGGATTTGGTAATGCATCATCTGACAGTCAAACCGGGGGCAAAACCAGTAAAACAAAAATTAAGAAAAATGCATCCACAAGTGGCATTACTAGTCAAAGCAGAACTTGAGAAATTACTCGATGTCGGATTCCTACGCCCAATTGATTATCCTGAATGGATCTCCAACTTGGTACCTGTCAGTAAACCAGATTGCAGCATCAGAATTTGCACAGATTTCAGAGACATCAACAAAGCTTGTCCAAAGGATGACTTCCCATTACCAAACATTGACTTGATTGTTGATCTCACAGCAGGTCATGAAATGCTATCATTAATGGATGGATTCTCTGGCTATAATCAGATAAGAATCGCACCCGAGGATCAACACAAAACATCATTTACTTGTCCAAGGGGAACTTTCTGCTGGAATGTCATGCCTTTGGGGTTAAAGAATGCAGGTGCTACATATCAAAGAGCCATGACTACTATCTTTCATGATCTCATGCATGCAACTGTGGAAGATTATGTTGATGACCTCTTGGTCAAATCAATAGATAGAAATACACACTTGGACATACTTTCAGTTGCCTTTGATCGGTTGGAAAAATATAAAGTAAGATTAAACCCTAAGAAATGTGTCTTTGGAGTAACCTCTGGGAAGCTCCTAGGATTCATTGTATCTAAAAGAGGAATTGAAGCGAATCCAGCAAAAGTCAAAGTTATCTTGGAAATGCAACCACCAAGAAATATCAGTCAACTTCGATCCTTACAAGGCAGACTCCAGTCCATTCGAAGATTCATAGTACAACTGGCAGATAAGTGTAATCCTTTTCAGCACCTGCTACATAAAAACATCAAATTCAAATGGGAAGACAACTGTCAATAGGCTTTCCAGACGCTTAAATATTATCTTCTAAATCCGCCAGTTCTGATGCCACTAGTTCCAGATCAACCACTGTTATTATACATTTCAGCTACTCCAATAGCATTGGGGGCACTCTTAGCGCAACAAATTGCTGAAGGCAAGGAAAAAGTAGTATATTATATCAGTCGCACATTGGTGGGATATGAGCTAAACTACACACCAATTGAGTGTGCATGCCTCGCTGTGGTCTTTGCTTCATAGAAATTACGACATTACATGCTTACTCATAAGACAAAGTTAGTTGCAAGGATAGATCCATTGAAATACCTTCTCAATAAGGCAACACTTATTGGGTGACTGGCCAAATGGGTAATGATACTGAGTGAATTCGACATCGAGTATGTGGACAGAAAAACAATAAAAGGACAAGCCATTGCAGATCAATTAGCAGATGCTCCCATGATCGATGATGTTCCTCTAAGTTCAGAATTTCCAGATGAATCCATTTTGACAATGTCACATGCAAAGCCATGGCAACTATACTTTGATGGCTCATATACACAGCATGGGGCAGGAGCTGGCATCCTCTTTATAACTCCTCAAGGGGATTCTATACCAAAATCATACCGCTTATCATTTCTTTGCACTAACAATATAGCGGAATATGAGGCATTAACAACAGGATTACGAATTGCAGTTCAATGGAGGATCCAGGAACTTCGTGTTTTTGGGGACTCCCAACTTGTTATCTGTCAAGCAACTAGTGATTATCAAACAAAAGATGAAAATTTAATGCCTTATAAACAAATGGTGGATGGTCTGAAACAACATTTCACAAAGATAGACTTTGAGCAGATACCAAGAGAGTAGAATCGCGCCACAGATGCCATGGCTACAATTGCTTCACTGGTCGATCTACCTCCAAACGAGACCCACTATGAGTTCTTGGTGGATAACCTTTTGGTCCCTTCATATGAGATCATGCCTACTGAGACACTATGCGTTGTCGGTCTCGAATCCCAGTTATATGGTCCCATTTTCACATACCTACGTGACAATACTTTACCTCCTGATCTATCAAATAACCAACGTCGTACTTTCATTCGCCAATCCTCTCGCTATGTCATTTTAGCTGATATCCTATACCGACGAGGTCTAGATGGCACTCTTCTTAGATGTTTAGAAAGCGATGAAGCTCAGATTGCGTTACGGGAAGTGCATGAAGGGATATGTGGTCCACATGCTAGTGGTCCTACCTTGGCCAAGAAACTCATCAGGACTGGATATTACTGGCCCAATATGGAGAAAGACTCATATCAGTTTGTCAAGAAATGTAAGCAATGTCAAATTCATGGAGACCTCATAAATGCACCAGCACAAGAACTTCAACCACTTGCATCTCCTTGGCCCTTTTGTCAATGGGGACTCGATCTCATAGGCAAGATTCACCCTCCTTCTTCCAATGGTCATAAATTCATTATCACTGCCACAGAGTATTTTACAAAATGGATTGAAGCCGTGCCTCTCACACAAGTTACTAGAAAACAGATTGCTACATTCATCCTTAACTATATCATTTGCCGATACGGTATTCCTGTTTCCATTATCACTGATAACGGGCGTCCCTTAAAAAATCAGGATGTTCACGAACTCTATGACCGCTTCCATATCTCCCATCGTTTCTCCACACCATACTACCCCCAAGGTAATGGCCAAGTTGAGGCGTCTAACAAAACAATCCTTAAAATCCTAAAGAAGACAGTCGACGATGCTGGTCATAATTGGCATATTCAACTTAATCCTGCACTTTGGGCCTACCGCACAAGTGTCCGTACACCTACAGGAGCTACACCTTATTCACTAGTCTATGGTTCTGAAGCCATCTTGCCTATTGAGGTCGAGCTACCCTCTTTACGGGTCTCTTTGCAAAACATCATTAGTGATGAAGCCTACAGGGTCTCTCGGTTACAAGAGCTGGAACTATTGGATGAATGAAGACAAACTGCTTTTAATCATCTCAAGGCTTACCAACAACGAATGAGTCGCAGCTACAATCACAAGGTCAAGCCTCACACATTTGAGGTAGGTGATTTAGTTCTGAGAGAAAATCCTAAAAATCAACAAGACAGAGAGAAGAAGGGCAAGTTCGAACCAAATTGGCTTGGTCCTTACATCATTACAACAGCATATGGATCTGGTGCATATTAGCTCTCAACTATAGAAGGTGAACCTTTGGAGGATCCTATCAACAGCATGCACCTTCGCAGGTTCTACACATAGCTCTTCAGAGTATCCTAATTCAGAAAATACAAAAAAAAATCAAAATACAAAAAAAAAATAAAAAAAATTATAAAACAAAAAAATTGTTACTTGGTGAAAACCTGGCAAACAGGCGCCTTGTGATGCAAAAAACATTGAAAAATCAAAAAAAGTAAAGAGAAATAATTTCGTCCAACGGTGAAAACCACTTCGGTGGCGCCCTGGGCAAGTACCATGGTGAAAATTGGGTCACCAGCGCCATGTGTAGAGACATTGCTCCTCCCTCCTTCAGGATTCGCTTTCATCCTTCACTTTGCACACACTCACGACCAATTCGTTCATAATAAACTTACCCATTCCCATCATGGCTTGTTATTGATCTACCCAAGATTGGTTAGCCATTCATAATAAACATTCCTTTTCATCCCTTTCCATCCATAATAAATCAGATCCTATCTGTGGCTAAGGCAAATCCTACGTCTAGTAATGGGTGTGGAACTGAGAACATCACATGTTTCGAGGAGTACAGTTTCTTCCAGCTTTCTTCAGTCTATTCGCGCACAATCCGCAATAAAGCAACATTTGCATCACAGATCCGCAATAAAGTTTCATCTTCTCCATAATAAAGTATCAGTTTCATGGATTCAGTCAGTTTCAGATGAGACAGCAGCAACAATGGGCTTCAACAAATCAAATCTTTCAACAGACTCAGACAACATTATGGTTCAGTGCTATCTATCCTTTCTGTGAAAGTAAACATTGTGACCACAATCAAATAAAACTTATACAAGTGACAAGAGACACTAAACTTGAGGACTACAGTGGATGTTGGTGTCGAGTCTTGGTTTTCTTTTGATTTCATCTTTTTTGGTGACATGTCTTTTAGCTTTTCCGGGATGTCTTTGACTAGAGATTCTATCTCCAGGATGTCTTTGACTAGAAAGGCGAGGATGGGGTATCATCACCTATTTGTATTTGCTGTCTGTGGATTGTCTCTTTGTAATGCTATGACTTGTCCAAGGATATGAGGACACTGTGAGTCTAGTGTGAACTGGGGCATTCCTTGTTTGTGACTATCTTATCTCCATGCAAACAGGTACAATGACTTTCTGGGTCGAACATATGCCTCGATTGTCATAACCTACTTGCCATAATAAAGCTCAATGATGATAATGCACAAGAAGCTCTTTCACTTTCATATCTTCTGTCTTCCATCCCCTTTCTTGATTGACTTCCATCATCCTTCTCGAGTCCGCGTAGCTTGCTATCACATGACTGAGTATAATGACACACCAAAAATATTTGCATTTCATGTAGTTGCACCTACACTACCACATATAAGAATTTCATACATACATATAGATATCACAACTGCATCACATCCTACACACAACACCTGTTAGCACAATAATCATTTGCATTATCATATTCATCTGCACTTCATACATTTACATTTGCATTGACATAACATTTTAAAATATAAAAAGAACAAAAATATATCGCATTGCATCATATACATATTTGCATCCATATCATAAGCATCACATAAGAACATCTCATCACATAGGTACACATGTATATAGCTGCCGCAAAGATGAATCATCTCATATATAATCATAAAGTGTCATAATACAATGATGTCAAAATCATATGGCTACAAGCACCCGCAAGTGTCTACAATACAAAAATGGTACAAAATTGATACATAGGGAGCCCTCTGAGGCTATGATGAACTCCCTCCCTCGGAGCCACCTGGCCTCGGTGGAATCTGAGCCCCTGAAGGACACGCCCCAGGATCATCCCTCCTGTCTCCTCTATCTGGTGGTGGTGGAGGACCCATGACCCCACCACTCGATGCCTGTCTCCTCCGGCTCCCTCCCATAGCTGTCGCTGTATGCGACGGTCTATGGAAGCTCTTCGCCCGCTGATCTGCTGGCACTGCACCATAGTAGAGGTCCCTCCAGTAGGCTATCTCCTCTCCTACCCGCAGGACATAAGCATATCCGGCCCCTGTGTCCTCTGCTGCCTGCCTCCCAGCCCTTAGTGCTGTCTCAGCCTCTGTGTAGCGCTGGATAGCCTGATCTCGCTCTCGCTCAATATCCCTGAGCCTGGTCCTGAGCCGATCCCTCTCCCTCTCCAGATCCTGAATCTCATCTGCCTGGCCCTGGTAGATCTCCCTCAGATCTAGCAGCTCAGCCTCCACTGGGTCAACCCCCTCTGCCTCTGCCCCTGCCTGTGGCTCCTCCTCTGCGGGTGCCTGCCCCTGTACCTGCCCTTGTGCCTGTACTGGTATCTGTACTGGTACTTGTATCTATCCTTGTCCCTGTATCTGCACCTGCTTGGGACCCTGTGCTACTGGCACCTGTAAAGGCAATCCACCGCGACCCCTCACCACCCGAGCCTGCCTCTCCTCTCCACCCTCCCTCCGAGGTGCAACTCGCCTCTCTCCAACTACTCCTCTCCTCCTCCATCGGCCTCAACCCCCCTCACCTCCACCATCTCCCTCCAGTGCCTCTCCTGGATCTGTGAATCGAGGGAATGGATGCTCTGCCCAATATGCTGTATACTCAGCATCCATCCCAGCATCCTTGATCTCAGGCCACATGTCCCAAGGAAGAGGTATCATCTCCACCAGCTGAGTCACTGTCTGATCATATGACAATAGCGGCCCAAACTGTGCCTGATCTCTGACTGTATGGGCATACATGCCTGACCCTCGGGGCATCCTCTGAATCTGACCAAACTATCGGCCAATCCTGTCTACCAGCTGCCTCTCTAGCACATAGGGTGTCCGCCCAATCAGGTACCTGCTCCGAAAGGTGTACGGTAACTCAACTGCGTCATCCTCCCACTGCTCGCAGCCTAGATATGGTCTCCATATGACCTCATCAATGTCATCAATCACTCGCCACCAGTACTCTAGCCTGCCAATCTGCGGCTGTGATGTGATCATATCGTACAAATGCACAAAGCTGCGTCCATGACCTCTGCCCTTGAAGTGTATCAATCGAGTAACCGGCAGATGCTCGTAGGCCCATACCTGCAGCAATGTCACTCCGTAGCCCAATCCCACCAATCCATGATAAACAAACTGATGCAGCTCGTAATACAAGTGTGCCAGCACACACGGTCCCCAGGCATATCTGGTAAGCTATGTCATCAGCATCTCCAGTGCTCCCCCCCAGCCCACAGCCAATCCCCGTGTCGCCCTATCCGGACATAGGAACCCACTGATAGCTCCTCCGATCACTACCGGCAAAGCTAACCCTGTGGCTGTCATGGTGTCCCATGCCACGTGTCCTGCCCTCATCTCCAGTCCAGGGTCCTGGAATACTCATCTCAGGGCCTCTCTGTCGCCATCTCAATCGTATGGGATCAGCTCCCCATCGATCGACACCCGTAGCATCCTATATACATCCTCTAGGGTGACTGTCATCTCACCCATAGGCAAATGGAATGTGCACATCTCAGAGTGCCATCTCTCAGCTAGCGCATTCAGCAAACCCATGTTTGCCCGAAACTCAGGCACATACAGTACATGTCTTAGACCTATCTCATCGATAGCAGCTCTGTCCTCGGCCGTCAACTCAGGTCGCAACCTCTGAGTCGACGGGAATCTCTCCCGTGACTCTAGCGTCAACAAATACTCCTACAGTCAAACAACTCAATTATGTCAGTTATAGTGGCATTCACTGTTTATCACAAAATGCTACTTGCTATCTAAATGCATATGGCTATCTACCCTAGTGACACTCACTGTTCATCACAAAGTGTTGCTATTTATCCTAGTGGTACTCACTGTTCATCACAAAGTACTACATGTGTGACACTCACTGTTCATCACAAAGTGTTACTCACATTTGCACTCCCTGTTCATCACAAAGTGCTGCTCATATTTCAGTACTCCCTGTTCATCACAAAGTACTCTATCTTGGTACTCACTGTTCATCACAAAGTGCCTTGATCTATCCTAGTCTTCCTAGAGGACCTGCTTGAGTGTATCCTCTCAGTAGCTTATCCAATCGACAATATATGTTCATCACAGAACTGCCGATTTGACCTAGAAGATGCAAATTCATAATTTTCAAACGCAAACGCACTTACATGACATAAACGCGCTCAAAGACTGCATAGACGCGCCTGAATAACACAGACACGCCTGCCTGACACAAATGTGCCTATGCTCTGCATAGATGCGCCTAGTTGACATAGACGTGCCTTCTTGGCACAAACGTGCTTGAACAACACAGACGCGGCCGCATTTGACATAGACACGGGTCCAGACATAGACACGCCTGGCACAAACACAGACGCGCCTTCTTGACCCAGACGCTCCTGGCACCAACGCAGACGCGCCTGGACATTTTTTGACACTTTTTGGACCCTAGTCTAAGCGCATTTATTACCCTATTCAACATGCATTAATGACAAAATTAAGTGCATCAAAGTACGAGGAGGTTTGGTGGTACTTACCGGCTCTCCTGCCTCTACTGGCCTCTGAAATCGGCGAACGTGGTCGAATCTGTGAGTGAAAGCCATCACTGCTGACTGCTCCTACTCTATTTTCGCTCTGCAATATGCTCTTGTAGATGTGTAGATGACAATGAGGATGTATTTTCCCTCGTGGTCTATCTTATAGCCTGCCCTAGCCCTCGTCTCCCGAGTCAGTCTTCTTTATCCCGTGACTTTGTCACTTTATCCGGTCAATCCATTCTAGCCTCTCTTTCTTATCGAGAGATTGTCTGCAATCTTTTCAGACATTTTCATCCAATCTCTCGAGGGGGCATATCATTCCCATTCTGGGGCAACTCTGTATCAGTTCATCTTATCTTCTTTGAAACAACGCGACAAGCTGCATTGTCTCAAAGAGGGGCAAAATGTAGACACCTAAAATTGTCCAGTCTATTTAATTATCTAAGCTTAATTCTTCTATTAATTAAATAAATCCTTATTTATTTAATTAATTCATTTATCCTCTTCTATCCTTATTTCTCATTTAAATAAATACATTTATTTATTTAAATTATCATTTTCCTAAATTAAATAAATATCTTATTTATTTAATTGATCCCACTTCTTCTATTAATTAAATAAATCTTTATTAATTTAATTAATTCATTAGCCTTTTCTACCTATGACACATGTCATTCATCTCTTAATTCATACACTACCTACCTCTTTCATTATTTTATTATTTCTTTTACCTACCCTCTAATCATAGCCGACCTCCTTTTACACCTCTCAATCTTATCCCTCCATTTCATATAGTGTCTTCTATATAAGGAGATGCTTCCTTCATTATCAAACCCTAATGACCTAAGGAGCTAACTACTTGATCAATTGACTACACTACGATCCTACTTGCAACCACATTCCATTCTTTGTTGAGCTCTTGTGCATATAAAATATGAGAGCAAATATATCAAGCAAGATCAATGGAGATAGGAAGAATGGAGATCAAAACCCTATTGGACATGTGATGGTATAATCTTTGTGATGTCATGTGATTTGCATTGTCTTAGGTAATCTTCATATGTTATGGTGGATCTTTGTTGATTGTTAGGCTAGGGTTTTGTGGTTGAATTCATTTAGCCTTTCAATATTGTTATTATTGTTATCCATTTTCACCATATACACTTAGTACTTAGCCTCTGTAGATGATAATGCAATAGCAGACTACTTCTTGAAAGATTATGTGATAGGACCAGAACTGAGGAAAAAAACAAAGCCAGAAGTAGACTTTCGATCATGAGAATCACCAGCCAAATCTGAGTCAGTGAAGCCAATAATATGAGGGTATCCTGAAGTATAGTGAATGCCAAACTGTGTAGTGCCCCGAATGTACCTCAAAATACATTTGGCAGCTTGCCAATGGCTCTTGAGGATCATGGGAGAACCTAGAGACAATACCAACTGCAAAGGAAAGATCTAGATGTGTATGTGTCAGGTACAACAAACCACCAACCAACTGCATGTATAAGGTAGGATCCACGGATGGTGTAGAACAAGTGGTAGACAAGACAACACCTGACTGAAATGGTGTGGGTGCAGGATTGCAAGAAAGAATGTCAAATCTGTGAAGCATATCAAGAGCATACTTTTGTTGAAGTATGGAAATCCCATCGGAAGACTGAATAACTTGTAGGCCCAAAAAATAGTACAAATGGCCAAGATCTATCATCTCAAACTGCTCCATCAAGGCTCTCTGAATATCCTAAATCAAGGAGGATGAGTTACCGGTAATGATAAGATCATCAACATAGAGCACAAGGATAACTATATCATCCCCCTGATGCTGAATATATACTCTGGGATCAAAATGACAATGTGTCAAGAGTGTGGAGAGCAAGAAAGAGTCCATCTTCTCATACCAGGCTTGAGCAGCCTATTTGAGACCATATAATGAACACCGAAGTCTTCAAACCAAAGAGGAATCCTACACAAATCCCTGAGGCTGCTCCATATACATCTCCTCATGAAGGTCTCCATGCAAGAAGGCACTCTTCACATCCATTTGAAAAACTATCCATCCTTGTGAAGCTACAAATGAAAGTACAAAGTGAATAGAATTCATATTGGTGATAGGAGCAAAGGTCTTGGAGTAATCAATACCCTCCACTTGAGAAAACCCCTTCGCAACAAGACAAGCCTTATTAATAAAACCATATGCAACATACTTGGTACAATACACCCACTTGCACCCAACCAACTTTCTTCCTTTTGGAAGAGTACAAAGATCCCAAGTATGATTCTTCATCAAAGAAGAATACTCCTCATCCATGGCCCTATCCCACTTTGGGTGACCCGTCACCTCTGAAAATTTCTGAGGATCATCCAAAATGGCATGACTCAGAAGAATAGAACCAGATGTTTGTGCACAAGTACGACAAGTGTCTGAAGGATCACCTGCCATAGAACCAATAGGATCAACTGTAAACCGAGCCCACTTGGACAAAGGCTTTGCTGCAGGTGGTGGTGGTGGTGGTGGTGGTGGACCATCATTTGCATCATCCTCAAAGAATAACAAATCCTCAAAAGATGAAGAGGGAGGAGGAGGCAGTGAGGGAGAAGCTGGTGATGGAGAATCCATCTAAGGAAGGTGCTCATCAAACTGGACATCTCGGCTAAATAGGACCTCTCAGGAATTAGGATCAAACAACCTGTACACCTTAACATCCTCACAGTAGCCAAAAAATATGATTGGTCAGCTCTTCCTCTCCATGGCTTTCCTTTGAGCATCTGGAATAAATGCCTAAGCCTCACTACCAAAAAATTGAAAGGATGAAACATCAAGCTTGACATGGGACCAAGCCTCCTCAAGAGTCATCTAGCACAATGCCTTATGAGGCATCTGATTCTGAATATAAGTGGCACAATTAACTACCTCAACCCAAAAATTAGGCTGTATACAACATGATTGAAGCATTCAATTGGCCATCTCCCGTAGTGTTCTATTCTTTCTCTCAATAACACCATTCTGCTGAGGAGTGTGAGGAACTGATAATAGATGTTGCAAACCATACTCTGTGCAGAAATCCATAAAAGCCCAATTCACATATTCTCGCATTATCTGTGTGTATCCTCCTGATAGAAAAACTAGAATGCTTCTCTACAAATGTCTTAAAGACTCAAAACGAATCAAAGACATCAGACTTGTACTTGAGAAAGTATACCCATGTACGTTTGGAGAAGTCATCAATGAATGTGAGCACATACTTGGACCCTGAAAAAGATGGAGTTGGAAAGAACATAAGATCATTGTGTAACAAATCCAATGGTGCCTTAGCAAGTGTGGCTCTTCCTGTAGGAAAAGAATCTTGGTGATGCTTTCCAAGTGCACAACCTTGACATACACCATCAGTATAGGATATCTGAGGGATCCCAATCACAAGTGCCTATGTGCTAATCTATTGTAAGTATATATAATTGACATGGCCAAAACGTTCATGCCAAATTTTTCTCACTGAATCTACATGTGATACAAGAGAAACACTTGAACCATCTAGACTCTCAAAGCCATCAAACTGGTATAACTGTGAATCAAGATCAACAATGCCAGTAGCCACAACCAAATCAGGATCATGGAGCTCTATAATAACCACATCATGTGGTGAGAACTCAACTGTTTTACTAGAGCCAGAATGACAAATCTGATAAATAAAGAGGAGGTTCATCAAAATGTTAGGAACCAAAAGAACATCTTGAAAACAACCACCTATCAATGGACAAAACCTGAACCTGAAAAATGAAAGTTTTACTGAGTCACCAACTGCAATCTGTAAAGTATCACTGTGAGCAAGTGAGGTAACAAGCTGATGTGAGTGTGTCATGTGGTGAGAATCCCCTAAATCAATAATCTAAGTGGATGCAGAAGTAATAGCTCGTGCAGTAAGAGCATGTCTTTTCCCTATAGAAGAGGAAGATGGAGGCTGAGGAGAAGAAATATGATGTTGTTGCATGGCTTCCTCCAAAGCCTCTAATCATTTCTAACAGCACGAAATTGGATGTCCTTCCTTGCCATAGAAACTACAAAGTTCATCTAATTTCTTCTTAGTCTTGGAGGAAGACTCACCAGACTTAGAAGATTTCTCCTATTTGGGATAGGAATTTGGTTTATAATCAGACTTAGGTGGTGTCTTGGAGGAACTCTCACTGCCGGTTGAATCCTTCTTAAGCTTCGGTTTCTACTTCTTGTTCTCTTTAGATGTTTGAGCAACCAATTATTTGTTCTTTTATACTGTGAGAGTGTCCAACTGAGATAGGTGAGCCTGCTCACAAGTCAACCGATCACATAACACATCAAAATTAGGCATGGTGAAGCATGTACCCAAGGCATCCATAGTAGAATTAAATATGGAAGCAAATATCTAATAGGGACCTCGAATCTTAGAGAGAATTAGATAGATACACTCTATGTCTATCTTATTTTTTACCACAGCTGCGGAGGATAGATTTGGTGGTTTTAAACTTGTTTAGAAAGTCCTCAATGTGAGGAAAGGACTCAAGTAACAAGGAAGAGAGCTTTGCCTCAATCTGTAATGCTCTGAACTAATTGATAGTACCAAAGAGAGTATCAAATTTGGACCACATAGCCTGAGGAGTGAGCAAACCATCAAGGTCAAAAAGCAAGTTGTCTAAAACATGTAAGGAGATGACACCCATAGCCTCATTCATCTTATTCCTGTGCTGAAGAATCTCAAAAGGACACTGCAACTGAGGCTGATCTGCATCCAAACATGACCACAACCCTTGTGATCTGATAAGTCTCATCATACAAGCTTTCCAGAGGTGATAGTTCTGGGATGTAAGAAGCTTAACTGAAGAATCTGCCATGTGTACCTATACCTGTACCTGGACCTGCTCTTGATTTTTTTTAATTAAGTGATCTTTTAGACTAGACAAAGGATGCAAAAGGTTGTTTTTTTAGTTTTATGTGTTTTGATTTTTTGAAGTAAATTACATAAAGTAGTAAAAAAAATATCCCCCACAAGATGAAAAACCAAACCCCAGTACAATCTGAGAGCCAGAAAAAAAGGCAAGAGCAAAAAAAGCTTCAGATGAATATCTTGTCTACCTAGTAAAATTTCTATAACAATGAACCCTAAACATGAATAGGGCTCTCCAAGATCTTTCCAATGCCTATTCGTTTGCTAAAAAGAGAGTCTGTTTGCCCAAATTATGGCTCCCAGAGTGCAGAAAAGAGCTCTAACTTTGACGATAAAAAATAGGTACAAATTGAAAAATCAGCAAATCTCACCTCCAAATTTGAATAGATCTCGAAAAGAGCTTTCCATCGATATAAGATTTTTCAAAAATCAACTCCGTTTTCCCAAGCTATGACAAATAAACCTCCCCCCTATCAAAAAGGCTTTCAAAGAGGAGCAAGAGGAGGTGACTGGGCGGAGGTGGCTCTCTAGCTAGGCGGCGGTGGTGGTCGGGTAGTGGCAGTGGTAGTTGTGCTCCGGATGGCGGAAGCTATGCTTTGGATGGTGGCAGCTATGCTCCAGGTGACGGGCAAGTCCTAAACAGCAGCTCCGGTGCTCCGGGCGGCAGCGACTGTGCTCTGGGCGGCGGGCAGGTCTCGAGCTACGGCTCTCAGCAGTGAAGCTACCACAGTCTCCTAGGCTCAGGCCAATAGTTACCGTGAGGGCTGGCCCCAGTGGGTCATAGACCGCCGATGGTCGATGGTGAGGGTTCCGACCTGGGCAAGCCGTTAAACTGCCCAAAAATATATTTGTAAATTTTTTTCTCGAAAAATGTGCCCTTGAAGGGGCAAAATAAAATTAAAAAATCCCAAAGCCAAAGTTGTCCAAAATGGATAAATTGTATATGAAAAATGGGGGTTTTTGGGTGTTCTGAGCTCAAAGGTGAGGTCTGTTTGATCCCAAAATGCCCAGAAACAAAGAAGTGTGCTAGATCCAAAATAAAACTCTTAAAAAAAACTGAAACCCTTGCTTCCAAAATAAAATCTTCTGAAGAAAAATCAAGAACAAGCAGCAACAGATGTAGGCTTTGATACCATGAAGAAGTTGAGAAAATACAACTTCAGAGATCCCAAGAGAACCTACAAGAAAAATACCTGTCACAAGAGAATATTTGAGACAAAAACACAATAATGGCTTTGAAGAAAAAGATTATCATTCAGAGAGGGAATAGAAAATATAAATAGAATAATCCTTATAAAAGGAGAATAAAAAACCCTAAAGATGTGCAACCCTAAAGAAACCCTAAAGGGATAAAGTGTATTTAATAATTAGATTATTAAATTCCTAAGTTTAGCTTAAGCGTAGAGTATAATAGTCTAATAATTAAATAAATAATTATTAGCTAATACAAGATAACTCTAACAGATAGAAATTACATTTGTGAAGTGTTTAAATTGAACAAGAATTCTTAGCTTCTAATATCTTGGAGTATTGCATAGAGAATATCACAAACCAAATGATAGCTATTGAGTTATGTTGTTGTCAAAATTTAGTAAAGAAGGGACCAAAGAAAGAATCAATCAAATTGGAAAGAAATGAATTATAACCTTTTAGTTATGACGTCTTTGAAGATTATTTTTTCAAGGCTTGTTTTTCTTTTTGCCAAGTTGTGGGTATAGATGTTAAGACCCAAATGCCTATCAACTTGAAGAAATTATAGATATTTAGAGCTAGGATGTTGATAAACCTTTTGATTATGCCACATTGATACATAAAGTTTATATAAGCTAAAGAAGGATTGTGACATTGTTCTTTTCAAATGGTATTCACTCTTGTGTCACATTTTATTATATAGTGGTAGAAAAGTATGGTTACCGAGGGTGGAAATTAGATTTAAAGATGAGCTTGAGAATGCATACTATGACCAACAATGTTTTATTTGTGTTCTTTGTTAGAGAAGCTTCAAGGAACTTAGGTTAGCCTTTGGATTGGAGATTAACATAAAAGGTTAGAATATTTTTGTGGCCATAGGATGATTACTTGGATCTTGGGGTCAATAATAACTAGGGTAACTTATTTTTCTACTTAGGTTCAATTGTTATTAGGGTTTATGGTGCTTCAATGACCCCTCATATATTTTCAAGATTAGTACTAGATAGAATTGCATTATTATAGATCATGTGGCAATCAAATGATTCTGACAAGAAACTTCATAAATATGAAGAAGGGGTCCCTCCTACCTACAACAATATTCTTCTATGATTTTCATATTACTTCTAAATAAGGAATGTAAACATTTTTCACCAAATTGAGACCATACAAGATGAATAACTACAATTTGGAAGATTTCATCACCAGTATAAGGGTTGCACACAAATTATCAGGATTTATAGGCATAGGGGCTCTACTCTTTTTTTTTTAAGAATACCTAAACAAACTCCATCAATTAGTTGGGATATAAGGATACCGAGAAGATATTTCCCTATCTACAAGTCTATTATCTATATAATTCCCATACCTTGGGCATGCCTTCCCATTTTCAAAGATCCAAACAATCGAGCAATATGTTAGCATATGATAAAGTGGTGATAATGTATGTTGTCATTGATGTCAATAAGTGCTCAAGCAGATGAACCGATATGAAGATCAGAAGCGGTTATGGTCAACCAAGATGGAGTGGACTGGTGTCGGGGTTCACTAAGCGTGACTACTGGTTGGTAGTCTCAGTTCAGCTCTAGGGTTACCGGTTTGGCTTGTGTGGTGCAACCGATGATGTTTTGTGACTAGTTAGTTAAGGAATAAAGATAAGGATCAAGATTCCACATCAGCTGTGTGCACGTGAAGAATTTCTTTGTGATTCTTGCGCATGAAGATTGAATTCATTGAATGCCTACCTCAGGAATGAGCATTTTTCTTAGCAGTGTGTGAAGAGTGCGTGATGGGTTATTGATTTCCAGAAGTGGTGAATATTGGACGATGCAGAATGTCTTGAGATCTATTTTAGATAGTTTCATTCTATGAAATGTGTTTAGACGATCAGAATTGGACCGCTTGTAATTGTAAACCTAAAATATTTAGGGTTTAGGGTTTATGCTACCGACTTGTTGTTGTCTATAAGGTTGATGAGTTTTGTTATTGCAGTGGTTGGCAAAAGTTGTATGTGTGTCTGTGTGTTGGAGATTTGATACTTGCTGAACCAGAGTGAGGAATCTGTAGAGTGTGATTGCAGAAGCGAGAAACTAAAAAGGATCTACCTTAGCAAGAAGTGATGTTATCAGATCAGAGTGTCTTACCTATTGTCTTCTAACCATTTCAACAGAAGGTAAATCCCTTGACCGGGTAGCTTTAACAGGATTTATTGTAAATCCTTTAACCAAGTGGCTCAATTTCATTGAGTTATTTAATTCCTCTAGCAAGGTAACTCTTAACAGGGTTTCAACCTTTAACAGGGTATATAGCCATCCCTTAACCGAGTGATCCCTAACAGGATCGGTTCCTAACAAAAACTTTATTGTAAAGTCTTTAACCAGACTAGGCTCCTAACATAATGGACTTCAAAAGAGTTCACAAACGAGCTTGTGGGTATTCATCCCCACCGTGGTTTTTTCCCATTTGGCTTTCCACATGAAAAACTGTGTTATGGGTTGTGATTTTTTCATGTGATAATTGTGTGATTCTAATTAAGTTAGATATACATACAGTGTTAAATGGTTGTGGTATTATTGATACAACTCATGCATGATCATATCGGTGAATTCGTCATCAAGATTTGAGATCTGTTGAATGTTGTTTGAAGTATTTTTGTTTAACCAATTTAGCTGTTTGAAGTAATTCTGTTTAACCGGTATTGCTTTGGTTAAGTACAATGGTGAAGACAACCGGTTAGCTGTGTTTTAATATGATAAAGTGTTAAAGCAATTTTTTGTGTGTACTTATTAACCCCCCCCTCTCAGTACCGGTTAGGACCTTAGTAGTTCATCATTATTCATCAATTGGTATCAGAGCACATCCAGGTCCTCGGTGATATAAGCTTAACCGCTTGAGGAAAAAGATCATGTTTTAATGATGAAGAGGGAAGGTCCTAAGTTCAACAGGGACAACTTTAAAATATGGAAGGACAGGATGAAGATATATATCAAGAGTTTGGGGGCAAAACACCAGAACTATGTTGAGAATGCCTATGTAATCCCCTCTGGCACTCTAACTGATGATCAAAAAATAGAGATACAAGAAAATGGGCAAGTCATGGAAGCCCTTATTAGCAGCTTGTTTGATGTAGAGTTCATTGATGTACAAGATAAGGACAATCCTAAAGAAGTATGGGACAAACTGAAATCCATTTATGGCCGTGATGAACATGTCAAGCAGGATAAGGACGAAAGCCTTAGAGGAAAGTTTGAAGATATGAGGATGGTTGAAGGAGAGACCATTCAATAGTATGGCATAAGAATCAAGGAAGTGGTTGGTGAAATCAAGAGCACTGGTGGAACAATTGATGATGCCACTTTTTTTCAATAAAGTTCTGAGATCACTTTTACCATTCTGTGTAATCAGGGTTGCTGCTATTCAAGAGCTAAGGTCTATCGACAAACCAAGGTATCTTTAGACTCTCTTATTGCAAAGTTGACTACATATGAATTGAATGGCTATGATGGTAGTGTTCAGAAGACCGAGTCAACCTTTATAGCGTATGCTTCCTCCACACCGAACAAGAAAGGAAAAGAGATCCGTACCAGTTATGAATCCAAGCCAAGTAGAGATATGGACGATGAGGAGATTCTGATGGAGTTTGAATCTCTTATTGCCAAGAGACTTCCAAAAGGCACCAGAAAATACAAAGGTAAGATTCCTCTGAAGTGTTTTTCCTGCAATAAGATAGGACATATAGTTGTTAATTGTCCTAACAGTGACAATACAGATAAACCAGAGAGGTTTAGGAAGTATAAAGGAGTCGGTAGGAGAAATTGTCTTGTTGCAGTGGATGGAGGTGTTACCGATGAGGAATCTGAGGATGAAGAGAATGAGGACATAGTGTTTGTGGCTGTCAAGGAAGAGTTGTCTGACCAGAAAGCCCTTGTCTCACATATTGACAACTCTAATGAGTGGATCATTGATAGCAGGTTTTCTCACCACAAGACCGGTGACCGGAGAAAGTTTTTGTCTATTGAAGAATATGATGGTGGTGTTGTCCGGTTTGGAAACAAAATACCTTGCATGGTGAAAGGAAAAGGATCCATCTCACTAAATGGAAAGAGCAGTGCACATGATGTCTATTGGGTGGAAGGCCTTAAAAATAATCTTTTGAGTGTTTCTCAACTAAATGACAAAGGACTCATACTAGAATTCAAAGGTGGAGTCTATAGAATAATTGGAAAGAGTGGTGAACCTATTGCCACCGGTAAGAAGACCAGAGGAAACTTGTTTCAGCTGAATGCCAAGATTAGTCAGTGCCTGATGGAGAAATTTGATGATAGTTGGATATGGCATAGGAGACTTTGTCATATAAATTTTGACAATATTGTAAAGGCTAGTAAGATCAAGGTAGTAAGAGGATTGCCTTTACTGAACAAACCAGAGAATGCCTTGTGTAGAGAATGCCAACTTGGGAAGATGTCTTCCTCAACATTCAAAGGTAAGCCTTTTTCCACAAAGAACTTACTTGGTCTAGTGCACACTGATCTGTTTGGTCCGATGAAAACTAGAAGCATTCAGGGAGATTGGTACTTCATGATTCTTACCGATGATTTCTCAAGAATGATGTAGGTCATATTCTTGAAAGACAAATCTAAGGCATTTGGAAAGTTCAAAGCCTTTAGGGTATTGGTGGAGAAGGAGAGCAGTAGAAGGATAAAATTCCTAAGACCGATTAGGGAGGTAAATTCACTTTTGATAAATTCAATAAGTACTGCGAGGAGAACAAAATTAAGATGCAATTGTCTACCCCAAGGACACCATAATGGAATGACATAGTAGAAAGAAACAACAGGACTGTGGTTGAAGCGGCAAGAACAATGTTGATCCAAGGAAATGTCACTCACACATTTTGGAGAGAAGTGGTGAGCACTGCAATCTATACCATGAATCGGGTACTCATTAAGAAAGGTAAAGACAAAACCCCTTATGAGTACTGGAATGGGAGAACTCCCAATGTGATTTATTTCAAAGTTTTTAGGAGTAAATGCTATATCAAGAGAGGTGAGCACCTGAGTAAGTTTGATGCTAAGCACGATGAAGGAATATTTATGGGATATTCCACTAAAAGAAAATCTCTCAAGTGCTACAACAGCAGGACTCAGAAGATTTTTGAGAGTATCAATGTCAGGGTTGATGAATCCCTTGAGAAGCCTAAGGAAACCAGTAGCGAGAAAACAAAAGATGAACTGGGTTTAGCCTTCTAGGAACTGGTTAAGAAAGAAACAAGTGACAAACACTGCAAAGACTTCAGTGTTTCTATACTAGTAGAAGCTTCAGTGGGTGAAGAAGAAGATGAAGCAGAAAAAGAAGAGGAAAAGCAAATGAAACCTGCTACGATCATTCCTAGGTGTGTAAGACTACATCATGATCCGAAGCAGATCATAGGAGACAAAGATGCATGAATACTTACAAGGAGGAAGGTGAAAGAAAATTATTGCATGATTTCAGAATTTGAGCCTAAGATCGCTAGAGAGGCACTTACCGATGAAGACTGGATAAAGGCAATGGAAGAGGAATTGGACTAGATAGAGAAGAATGCAACATGGTTCTTGGTACCTAGACCAGAACACAAGATGTCATAGGTACCAAATGGGTCTTTAGGAATAAGATGAATGAAGAAGGCACAGTGGTAAGGAACAAGGCAAGACTTGTATGCAAGGGATATGCTCAGGAAGAAGGAGAAGACTATGGAGAAAACTTTGCCCCAATGGATAGACTGGAAGGTGTCCAAATGCTACTTGCATTTGCAGCATTTAAGGGATTTAAGGTATACCAGATGAATGTGAAGTCTGCCTTCTTGAATGGAATCTTGGAGGAAGAAGTGTATATTGAGCAACCAGATGGGTTTTCTTTGTCAGAAGATAGTGACATGGTGTGCAAATTACACAAGGACCTATATGGATTGAAATAGGCACCAAGAGCATGGTACGAATGGTTACACTCTCATCTTGTGAAGATATGATTTTTAGAGAACAAGTGAGGACAACAACATCTACCTGAAATTTGAAGGTAGTCAGATTTTGATATGTGAAGTATTTGTAGACGGTATAATCTTTGGTGGAGATGATGATATGAGTCATGCATTTGCAGATGAGATGAAAAAGGAGTTTGAGATGTCTTTGATTGGAGAAATAGTTTTTCATTGGTCTACAAATCCAAAAGATGAAAGAGGGTATCTTCATTACCCAATCCAAGTATATCAAAGATGTATTGAAGACCTTTAGCATGGAGGAGAGCAAACCAGTTGGAATGTCAATGGTGACCAGCTACAAACTAACAAATAAGGATGATACAATGTTGGTGGATGAGAAGGAGTACCGATCAATGATCGGTAAGCTGCACTATGTGGTGCACAACAGACCAGATATTGCTCATGTAGTGGGCATAGTGGCTCATTTTCAAAAGAGTCCAAGAGAATCCCACTTGGTTGCGGTAAAGAGGATTCTTAGATACCTTAAAGGGATAGTTGATTATGTATTGTGGTATCCATACAATGACGACTTTGATCTCAAAGTGTTTACTGATGCAGATTGGGCAGGTAATGTGGACGACCGGAAGAGAACAACCGGTGGAGCATTCTTCCTTGGTGGAAGAGTAGTCTCATAGATGAGCAAGAAGCAGAGTTGTATTTCCCAGTCTACAACTAAAGTGGAGTATGTGGCAACATTTATGAACTGCACTCAGGCAATCTAGATGAAGCATGTACTGAATGGCTTCAAAGTGATTATATCTAAACCGGTGAGTATTTTTTGTGATAATACTAGTGCAATAAATATTTCTAAAAATCCAGTATTGCATGCTAGGACAAATCATATTGAGCTCAAGTATCATTTATTGAGAGGAAAAGTTCAGGATAAAGAGGTTGTATTAGAACATGTTTCCAGTAACGAGCAGCTAGCAAACATATTCACTAAGCCCATACCGAAGACTACATTTACCTATTTGAGAGGTGAATTAGGGGTTCTGCCCCTTCATGAATTAAATTAAATTTGTGTGCTCCACATCAGTCAGGTACTACCATGTCAGATCTTACAAGATTGATGTGTTGAAGGATGCTACTCCATAGGGGGAGCAACATAGTGGAGACCAGAAGCTTGTGCCTCCACTTTGGCATTACTATCAAAGGGGGAGAAGAAATCTGATGATGAATATATATGATGGAGATGATATCTAATGATGAAGATATATAGGGGAGAAGATATATGTTTGAAGGACAATATGCAAGTGTGAGAAGTGATTGTGCAAAGCACACACTGACCAGTCTAGGTGGTGGTGGTGATCTTTTTAAGTTGAACTGGTATATGTCAACCGGTATATGTTATTGAGCATGGTGTCGATACTAAGCAATGATACACTGAGTATTGCCATCAATGACAAAGGGGGAGATTGTTGGTATATGATGAAGCGATGATAATGTATGTTGTCATTGATGTCAATAAGTGCTAAAGCGGATGAACCGGTATGAAGATCAGAAGCGGTTATGGTCAACCAGGATGGAGTGGACCAGTGTCGGGTTCACTAAGTGTGACTACCGGTTGGTAGTCTCAATTCAGCTCTAGGGTTACCAGTTTGGCTTGTGCAGTGCAACCGATGATGTTTTGTGACCAGTTAGTGAAGAAATAAGGATAAGGATCAAGATTCCATGTCAATTATGTGCACGTGAAGTATTTCTTTGTGATTCTTGCAAGTGAAGATTGAATGCATTGAATGCCTACCTCGGGAATGAGTGTTTTTCTTAGCGGTGTGTGAAGAGCGTGTGATGTGTTATTTATTTTCAGATGCGGTGAAGATTGGACAATGCAGAATGTCTTGAGATCTATTTTAAATCATTTCATTCTATTAAATGTGTTTAGATGGTCAAAATTGGACCGCTTGTAATTGTAAACCTAAAATATTTAGGGTTTATGGTTTATGCTACCAACTTGTTGTTGTCTATAAGGTCGATGAGTTTTGTTATTCCAATCATTGGCAAAAGTTGTATTTGTGTCTTTGTGTTAGAGATTTGATACTTGCCGAACCAGAGTGAGGAATCTGTAGAGTGTGATTGCAGAAGAGAGGAACTGAAAAGGATTTGCCTTAACAAGAAGTGTTGTTATCAGATCGGAGTGTCTTACCTGTTTTCTTCTAACCATTTCAATAGAAGGTAAATCCCTTGACCGGGTAGCTTTAACAAGCTTTGTTGTAAATCTTCTAACCAGGTGGCTCAAGTTCATTGAGTTATTTAAATCCTCTAGCAAGGTAACTCTTAACAGGGTTTCAACCTTTAATAGGGTATATAGCCATCCCTTAACCAAGTGATCCCTAACAGGATCGGTTCCTAATAGAACCTTTATTGTAAAGTTTTTAACCAGACTAGGCTCCTAATAGAGCGGACTTCAAAAGAGTTCACAAACAAGATTGTGGGTATTCATCCCCACCGTGGTTTTTCCCATTTGGGTTTCCACGTAAAAATTGTATGTGTTATGGGTTGTGATTTTTTCATGTGATGATTGTGTGATTCTGATTAAGTTATATATGCATACAGTGTTAAATGGTTGTGGTATTATTGATACAACTCATGCATGATTATATCGGTGAGGTAGTCATCAAGATTTGAGATCTATTTAATGTTGTTTGAACTATTTTTGTTTAACCAATTTAGATGTCTGAAGTATTTTTGTTTAACCGATATTGCTATGGTTAAGTACAGTGGTGAAGACAACCAGTTAGCTGCGTTTTAATATGATAAAGTGTTAAATCAGTTTTTTGTGTGTACTGATTCAACCCCCCTCTTAGTATCGGTTAGGACCTTAGTAGTTCATCATTATTCATCACAATAATATCTTCATCCAATCCCCTCTTATCTCTTCTTGAAGTTCTAGCCATCGTATTTAAACTTAGGATTTTTAAGAAATGCATAAACTAGGGTTCCTAAGGAAATTGAAAATTAAAAATTTCCTTTACAAAATTTAATAATTCTATTTCATTTAGAGTACTTCATTTGAATAACTAAGTTTGATAATACTGAGAAAACCCTTTTCGAGATACAATTGAAAATTTGGAGGCCTTAAAATTAAACTTACTTCTTATCACTTTATGCAAACCTCTACTATTTCTATAATTGATCACATTGCTTGAATTCTAGAAATTATTTAAATATCTCTTCTAATCTCTTTAGTGATCTTAAATGAATGCAATAATGATGCAACTATGTGGGAAATCAACATATACCTATTATTAATAAATATTTCCATAAAATAATCATATAAGCAAGCACATGTAGGCTAACAACCCCCAGCTAACCATTCTTTGTAGCTTTGAGCTTGATCCATTAATCTTCTTCATTCAAAAATAATATTGGTATTCAATTTTTTTATTAATGCAGTGACTAAATTATAGATTAGATAGTCCATTAGTCCCAAAAATATATTAGTGGTGAGCTCTTGCTTAGTCATGTTTTCTTGGTAGGTCTACCTTGGAGAATATTTGATAGGCATAATCAATGCGATCCAATGGAACATGTCATGTGGGACATGCACACCAATTGAAAGAGGTCCTATAGAAACACCTACCATTATTTATCATGCTCACATATTGGAACTAGTTTTCACCATATGAAGAACAAATAGACATAAAGTTTGAGGATATTGGTCCTACAAAGACATGCTGTGTAAGATATTTCTTAATTGCACTTTGTGTTGCAAATATGGTTGTTTTTTCATTGATGCCAAATGTATTTGGTGTTGTCACTGGTGTCACGAGTGAAGATGAGTTTGTGTTGTTTGTAGTGGTGACAAAGGTGAAGAAGAAGTTGCATTTGTTCAATTGTGTGGCTGTGGCATGTGGTTTGGAAATGAGTGTTTAGATATTGTTATGTTGTGAGGAGGTGATGTTAAGTGAGTATGAGGTGTTTTTGGAAGGTGACAATATCAAAAGTTACAATATGCAAGAAACTATATTTAAAGTCCTTATGAAAGAATGCTCCACATTCCTAGGCTTATATTCATTGTATGTAATGCTTAATGATCCAGTTGATCATATTTTTCATCTTGATAGAATACAGTTTATTTCTATTATCTATTTTGTTCTCTCTTATTTGTGCTTTCCATTGCCTCTTGATCTTGGCAAAATCTCACAAAATTGTAATATATGTTTTTGAATCATAACGTAATGCATTTGTAAAACTACAAGTAGTGGTCAAATATAACAGGTAACCATTCCAACCAAGAGATGATGGTTTGTGGTTGTAGAATTAATGTCTATGTTATGTGGATGTTACACTAGCATGTTTTTAGGTCCTTTGTTGTTGAAGTTGGTTATTACATTTACTGATAGTGGGGTTATCTAGTAGGACTAGTCCAAAGAATACCCTATATTTCTCTACAATGTTGTTTAATATGTTTTAGCTTGGACGACATGTTCATATAGTTCATGTTATGTTCCAGTTTAAATTTCACGTGTTGGTTTGCTTGGCAAGTGAAGTTATTTTGTTCTATTGTTCGACGTTGTCAGTTGTATTGGTCTTTGGCTGACTCAGTTGGTTTATTGTATTTGGATCATATTATTTCAATATGGATATGCATTGGAGGTTGAGTTAGAGTGTTTTTGTTTCTTACTATGGCATGTGAAGATCCACATTGAGTAATTTGTATCGGGTGATATTTTTGGGCTGACTAGTTAACATGATTTATTGGTTATGTACATGTTACGTTTGATGTCGGCATTAGAGGATGTGTTGTTAGGATAACCGGTGGACAACTAAGAGGGGGGTGAATTAGTTGTCAATAGATTAGTAAAATTTAAGCACACAAAACCTTTTACCGGAATGCATAAACCAAATACCGGAATAGCAAATATAAAAATTAAGGACAAACATAAATCACAGAACAATTACCATCCATCCACGACACATAACACCAAGATTTGTACGTGGAAAACCCAATAAAGGGAAAAACCATGGTGGGAAGCCTACCCACAATTAGATAATGCTTCTGTAGTTAGTATGTGATTACAATAAGAGGGGCCTTCACATCCAAGAAGGCACACTGCTCATCACAAAAGGAGCCTCATTGACTACAAAGAAATCCAGACTACAATCCAGAAAGATGAGTGAACTGCAAGAATATCATCTCCTATACCTGAGTACAGTTCTGGTTAAGCTCAATATTGGAGGTCTTAAACCTCTTACACAAACCCAATTCAATCACCTATGATAGACCAAAACCTCTACATATTATTACAACTTTATTCGCACACAAATAATCCCATAACCCATGATCTACAAAGAGATCTTACATCATATTTATACCAACCTAGGACCTAAACAATTAGGTCGGCCACCTAAAAGATAATACATTAAATCCATTACAAAATACCACAAACCAATGATAAATCAAGTCGACCTAAGACCAAAACAACATAATCTAAACAAAAAATCCAACCGGTGACGCATCGGGAGCATCAACCAGCATGTTACATAAACCAGTCCATAACCTAGCAGAATAACACTAGACCCAAAATAGGTTGCCATAAGCCAAATGAAACACCACAATCAACTAGAGCATGAACATGATAACCATCAACATCCTGATTACCTTCTAGAAGCCACACCAACACCACTTATCGGATTCATCAAAAGATCTTTAGCAAAACGCTGTCAGTAAAATCCTTACCAGTGACCAAAAGGCTTACTAGAACAAATAATAGCATCCAGATCATCAAAGCCTAAACCAAATGAATGTGATACACATCATGAACACATGAATAACCAATCCAAACCAATTCCAACATCTAGAACATACTGGAGACAAATCTCCAGATCAACATCATAATCCAACCACTCTACCAGAAGCTGGTAGACAACAAAACAACTAGTGTTGACATCAATGACAAACATCAATGCAACACATAATCAATTCCTCCAAACTGCCAACATTTGTTAGTGTGTGACTTGTTGGAATTGACTATTGAAGACTTGTTGTGATGTTTTTGGGTCCCCTTTATCTCCTTGGGTGGATCGCATTTGCTGTAGTTTCTCTTGGTGGCTAAGCTTGTGTAATTTATGTATATTCTATATGTGGCCAACCTAATTGAGGGTTTCAGTGAATAAGTTAGTATACAAAGGTGTGTTTATGTGTGAGTTGATGTATGGATTTATGTGGATGGACTATGAATGATGTTAAATCATATGTGGAGAAGTAGAAGTGCAAATTTTAGTTTGTGATGAGCTTTTATGATAATGTCCTTCAATGTGATAGATTTATATGCAACGAATGTGTAAGTTGTATTTGACATGATATTGTTCATTTGACATAGTGTTTCAGGGGTAGTTTCATGATCAGGAGATCTTGTTCATTTGAATTCATCATTTCCTTGCACCTATTGGAAGACAATGTGTCCTTTTGACAATTTGTGTAGATTTGTATCTTGCCCTAGAGCAGTGAGTTGCAGCAATGCACGTCCTTTGTATCTTTCCCTGGAAATGTGTGTCTTAGTAATGAAAGCCTATTGTATCTTTCCCTAAGTTTGTGCACCTTATTCTTGCAAGTCCAAATCAGGAGCAGTGAGCTCCCTTGGCCTTGAGCCTAAAACTGTAATAATTTATTTATATTGTGAGTGTGATTCTCACCGTGTTTTTTCCTTTCTTAGGGTTTTCTACATAAATCTGGTGTTCTCTTGTGTATTTTGTTTTATAGTTTCATGTTTCATTATTTTAGAGATAAGATAATTGTGGTTTGAAGTTTAAGGGCTTAAATAAAAATTTATTCAAGGTCTGAATTGATTCACCCCCACTCTCAATCCTTGGTGTGTTCAACACTTTGGTGGTAGGTCTACCTTTGAGAAAATGTGATATTCTTAAGCAATTCAATACAATAGAAATAATCCCTTGACAATGGGGCCCACTGACACACTTGTTATATGGAGCAATAGCAAAGCTTACCAATTTGTAGCTTCACATATTTAAGGTGGGGTTGCTTTAATGAACTAAGGGTTTACACAACACAATAAGGAGATAACAACTGGAAACATTTTTTATTGAGAGTGGGGACTACAATATTAAGCTTTCCTTGTCAGGACTAAAAAAAGTTATAGTGCTACTTATTGTTTTTATTATCTATTATTATCCTAATATGAGGATTGGGTTCTTCAAATCTATGTGGGCTCCTTCGTATGAAAGGTCAATTATCTCCATCTTTTCTTTAAAAAAACATAAGATAAAGCAATGTTTCCATGATTGAATATAAATATATGTTTTAACTTATTCATGATTATTTGGATTTGGTCTCCTCATACTAGTAACTAGTATGTGAAATGAAATTAGGGTATTAGTGTTATCTTGGAGTAATGTATAGAAGGCAGTTTCATAGAATAACAATATAAAATTATTAATAATATGTTTATTAATATTCATAAATAGAATTTTTTTTTTTTGAATAAATGAAATTTGAGGAAAATATTTATAATTTAAATTCTATAATAAATTGTGGAAGACAGTAGCACGTTAATTATTAATTTATAAATAAAAATTTTGAAAAATGCAATTGCATTTCATTACTCAATGATAGAAATATAAAATTTTATCAACGACAATTTAAATTTTGCAATATGATTCATTAAATACCATAATAAGTATAAATACTAAATAAAATGTTAAATTTTATCCAACTGATTGCCAATTAATCTCCTTACTCTAACCATGAAACTGAGAGTCATTTTCATTATCTTCATCATTTTTTTTCTCTACGTAGGTTGACACCATGCTTTGAAGTGTTACACAACCCTCTTCTGTCACATATTGACCTCTAGACTGTGAATGCCCTTTTATATGAAAAAAATTGGATATCATATTTAGTTGTATACATCTTCAAGCAATTTTTTAATTTCTTGTATAATTTGTTTCATATCTTTGATTTAAATAACCCTAAGGCATTGAAAACTCTGTCATCCTCCACAGATCCCAATATCATGGTTTGACATAACTCAACAAGTTTGAAGTATTCTCAGATTGAATCACATAATATTTTTCTTTGACTTAAGGTTTCTTAAAGCCTTGTTATTGATCCTAGTAGTTGGAAGGGATTTTCCAAGAGCTTAATCTGTTTCTTAATCATTGATCCAAAATGGGTTGATTTTTATATAATATTAACTGTATTTAATATTCCTTCTAGTTCCTTTCCATTGATATTGAATTGTGAACTCAAAAAAATTATCGACCAAGATCTTTAACCTCCTATGAAAATCATTTCGATCACAGTGGACCCAATACTTAGGATACACAATAGACAAAGATTCTAATAGTTCTTCTCAAGGGAATCGATATATAATCTCTAATGAAACATCTCTTGTAATACTCTTAACGTAGTACTTGCAAAATTAAAATGTTCGTTAAGAGATTCTTTTGTAACAATTACTTCTCTCAATCTAGTAGAGCACCTAACAAAGAATGTGATGCAATGGTGTAATGGTATCTCATATCCATATACAAAGACACATTTTCCCTACTTGCATTAAACTACAAAAAAATAGTAGGATTATCCACACTTGACATCAATTTATAACTACTAATTTTTGGAATTATAAATGCTTGATTTCAAAGATATCTAGATCAGTGAGGATCAAACATGTCATTAAGTGTCTCTACATCACTTAACCTATGTAAAAGGTCAAGGGATTTGTCTACGAAGTCATAGTGTTCATACATTAGTCCAATCAAGGATTTATATTCTTAAAAAAAGAAATTCCACTGGTTTATGCAAGGAGATCTATCTAGTATCAACATGATCCCTAAGAAGCTTATTTCCTTAGGTTATTCCCTTAGAATTTTTATGAAATTCTACAAACCACTTGGGACATTGATAGAAGTATGCGTAGAGATTGTGAAATAGATTTTCATCTTTAGCTACTAAATAAAACTCCACCACTATTTCAAACACTATTGTAGATTTACACAAAGACGGTTCCTATGACCTTGGTGTAGCATCGTAAATTGTATCCCTATACGATTCTTCCTCACCTAGGTCTCACTTTTGCGTTTCGGCCTTTTGTTCGCTAACTCCATTTTGATTATGCTCACACCCATCTAAAACTTGTATATTTTATACCCCTGTGGGATACTATTCAAATTTGAGCCCTGATTGGTAGAACCAGGATGCCCTAGGCACCATAGTCCTCCCAAAAGGGGCTCAAATTAGGACCCCACAACAATCACATTTTGGAGGTAGGAAAACATTCTCTATGTTGGTTTTCCCCAAAATTTCAAATATATTTGGTGTAGTTAGGTATTAAAGCAAGCACATTAACCCCCTCATTTTTGTAATCTATGAATATCTCGTAATTACAATTTTGTAATTTGATGAATTCCAAATTTAAGTGAACAAGAAATCAAGCATCATTAAGGCAGTGAAGGAGAGGTCAAGTTCAGATTTCAATCATTCATGATGGCATTCATGATCAAGACATTATGAAGACATTCCACATGATATTATTAACCTATGCATGCAGACTTCAAAGCAAGATTCATCAAGGTATCAAGTTCTATTCATGCATTTCAATTCTGATTCAACCTTGCCCTCAAAAGGAAAGTTTTCCAAATTTATCAATTCTATTTCAAGTTCAAATTTAATTTCAATTTCAATTCAACGGTTAATGATGTAGCCAATCAAAACACATACAATATCATTAAAGAAAGCATACAAAACGACACAAGTATTGATCAATTTATTCAATATTATTCTTATACAAACTCCAACCATTCTGCCATTACAATGAAAAGGGGCATATTTTAACAACAAACTAAAAATTTCCTTTTTGGGCAGATTTTCACAAAATCTAAAATTTAGCATTTATGGAAATTGTCAAATCTATCCCAAAATCATGAAATCTTCTAGAAACCCTAAAAATATTATTTTGTCACAAATTGACAACTTCATAACCTCATAAATATTACAAATTCAAAAACAACTAACAAACCAAATTTCTAAAAACTCGAAAACAATAGAAAAAGCTCTTTTTGAAGCATCAAACGGAGGAATCTAGCCTTGAAAAGTTGATACACCTCCTCATGATACACCTCCACATCAAATTATAGCTAGTTCTATCATTGTGTTATGTTAGGATATATTTGGATGACCCTTATTTCTCCATTGGCATAAGGTAATATTGAGGCCAAATCTATCATGACATTCCTCTATTTGTATCTCAATATTTCTATATGTTGTATCAATGTTATGTTGTACATTTGCTATTATTCGTAAATGTTCCTTTGTGTTTTCTACTTGTGGATGATGCAAAGTGTTGAGATCTCTTTTTGGTCTCTAACATGTTGACCCAAAAAGACTTTTGTGTGTTCATCTTAAATGCTCTTCTTCCATTGTGCTCATAGTTTCACTACCTTTGGGGGATGCGCAATCAATTCAATGCAAATTATACTTGATATACATGATTTATCAAAAGTGCATACTAACCCCAGTTAGTGGATTCTTTATGTGCTTTCTCATTATATTTTTTGATCATTTCCCTTAACTTATCCTTGCTTGCGGGCATTTCATTGTTACAACATACTTGTCTTTTGGATGCATGTATACTACCTTAAAGAAATTTCTCCCATTGGGGCGTAAACAATCACTTTAATGTGGGGGCATACAATTCGCTAATTGTTACACTTTATGCACACACCATGAGACTTGGTTTGTATAGTTTTGATCAAACACCATGAAATGTTTGGTACATGTTGCACTACCCATTTTGCAATCAATTCAATTTACATATTTAGATTACTTTGCAAACTGAGCCTTTTGCTCTGTGCACCAATTTTTGAATTTAAATTTTCTCTTCATGACTCATAGTAAGCATATGCCTTACTAGGCCAACATATTCATGCTCTATTTTCTCTTCATGTGCTTCTCCTTTTATCTTGATATTACATTGATATGATCCTAAGTCCTTGGGGGCTTGGTATGTCTTGCTTCTTTAATATCTTGATGAAAGCTTTTCAATGATATTCTATACTTTAGCAAGAGTATTAACATTGGTTCATACTCCCACTAAAGTGAGCACTATATGTAGCATCATAAATTATACCCCTGTACACTTTCATCCTCACTTAGGCCTCACTTCTGCATTCTGGCCTTTTGTTCCTTGACTCCGCTTTGATTCTACTTACACCCATCTAAAATTTGTATATGTTGTGCCCTTGTGGGACACTATTCAAATTTGATCCCTGATAGGTAAGATCAAGACATCATGGGTACCATGGTCTTAGGACTAAGGTTATTTGGGTGTCATGGTCTTAGGACTAGGATTCCCTACGTGCCATGGCCCTCCCAAAAAATGCCCAAATTTGGGCCATGCAACCGTCACATTTCAAAGGTGGAAAAAAAATCTTTGTGTCAGCCTACCCCAAAATTTCAAATATATTTGGTATAGTTAGGTATAAAAGAAAGCCTAAACCCCTCATTTTGTAAGCTATCAAGATCTCTCAATTAAAATTTGGTAAGATCAAATTCAAGTGAGAAAACAATCAAGCATCATTAAGGCAGTGAAGGAGAGGTCAAGTTTAGATTTTAAGCATTCATGATGGAATCCATGATCAAGACATTATAAAGATATTCTACATGATATTATCAACCTATGCATGAAGACTTCAAAGCAAGATTTATCAAGGTATCGAGTTCTAATTGAAGCATTTCAATTCAAATTAAGCCTTGTCGTCAAAAGGAAAATTTTCCAATTCAGACAATTCTATTTCAAGTTTGATTTCAATTTCAATTCAAGGGTTAATTTTGAACCCAAGGTTTAACCTAGGCAAACCCCTATCAACAATATTGTTTCCCTTCAATCTATGTGCAAGCGACATACTTAAGAGCCACTGCAAAGATTTTGGCAAAGAAATCAACCATGACCAGATTTGAATTTTGTAGGAGCAAATTTGGAGGACCATGTCGATAATTACCTCCCAATCTTGTTAATTTCTAACGAGCTTTTGGAAAATCATTTTGAGTGACATTTTGATTTTAAAAGTTTCTTGTTTGTTCGTATTTGTTAGTTGGAGGACTAGGTTGATATTTGCCTCCCATCCTACACTTTCGAGCCGAATTCATTTTCACAGGTGTCTTTGTGTCCCTTATGCTCAAATCTAACTTTATGTTTGCATGTTGTACTAGTAGCTTGCTCTTTCTATTATTTTATGTCAAATTCCCAGTATTTACCCTAGATCTAGCTTTCAAATTACATCATTTCAATTGCATCCTCAACTAATCAAAAGGTTAGTAGAATCCATTCAATATTTGGTCATATTCTTAATTGAATTGAGGTTGAAACTATTGGGTTATCCTCTCTCTTCTAATGTGAGGTATGGGAATAAGTGGATTCATAGTTTAACTTGTGGATCTATATTTTCACCACCTTACACATGCATCAGTGCATCCCCATTAGCTCCTATTCACACCAACTTCTTGACAATTGTTAAGTCATCCATCCTACCAACTTCATTCAAATATTTCTTAGCTATTTTAAATAAATTTTACCCTATGGGATCTCGCTTTATTTTAACAAAATGAAGTAGATGAGGTTGGTGGATGTGTTTGTGTACAATATACGCATGCATACATACCTAAGACTTATTATCTATTGTTGTAGCTTCATCTAAAGATAATAGAATATGGTTGACTCTTATGTTTCCTTGTACATCTTATGTTTTTACTTGAGAAAGACAACTTCCTATTCTCATCCATTATTTATTGATCAATCTATCTAATAAAATTTAGAAATACTTGCAAAATATAATAAGCTATTATATTCAGGGTAGTCTGTCAAAGTATTCCCTCTGGTCAAAATATAAATAACAACACTCAATTGAATAGTTTTGGCCTTGTTTGTTTTTGTCATTAATTTTCCTAATTGAGCTTCAATTCAACCTCCCAATTCAACTTCAATTTTATTTCCATATGCTCTTTATATAATTTGACAACATACTTAGCATGAAGAAATTCTTCCTTTATTTTTACATCTAATTTCTGATTTTTCCTTTTTGTCTATGATTGTTTCATAAACTTTACCTATATGCTTTTCTAACAGTGTCCTAGTTTAGCTGCAACTTGTGGGCTATTATGTTTCTAACCACAAATCTTACATTTGCATTTTGTTGGAGGTTCATCTTGTTTTGCATTTTCCATTGGTTTAATGAATGAGTACTTTAACACCCAATGCATCTTAAAATTCCTTGATATATCCCACTCACTCCCTATTTTTAATTTTTCTTTTCTTTTTCCCTTCTATGTACTTACAACAACATCATCTGCAACATTCTCATCTAGGTCAGTTAACTCATTATGGCGACCCTAGGTATCCCCTAGAACATAATATATTGCATTAGCATTTATGTCAATTGAGTCATTCTAATATTCACATAAGGTATGTCCTTTGTTAATATTTGGTGCAACTTTTTATGTTGTGACCCCATTTGATTGACCATCAACATTACCAAAGTATGACATTATGGTTTCATGTTTTGATGGTGCTTAAAATATCTCACAAAATAGAAGCTACAAAAAATATAGTTTTATTTCAGGAATCATAGGATATAGATACCTAATTCCTTATGCCCTAGATGCCTCCCTACTAAAACAATGAACTAAAAATGGAAAAGACATAAATAATCTTATAACGCTATAAAATAAATTCTCACGATTTACCTTTTGGGTTTCACTAATTCCCTTATACAAAAATGTCTATAGTTGCAACTTTCCTATGATCTAAATTGAGAGCTCAAAACTAAACAAAATGTGTCGAAAAAATTCAAGCTTTCAATTGTATTTATATCAATCCATATTTGGCAAATTCTAAGGGATATTAAAAATTTGGTGAATCTCAAAGAAATTTTAAATGATACAAATAGTAAAATGTGGTGATTCCCACATGCTAATAAAATGATACATGAAAATGTTAGGTAAATCAAATCTCGACAAAACACAAACATTTTAATTTTCAAGGCAAGTATGGACTTACTATTAGCATGAACTTATACATGGATTGGAGAAATGGGCCCTCCTACATAATTATATTATAATATCATAGGTTAAATGAGTCCTCCAATGTATTGAACATTTAATGTTTTCAGTGAAATGGCTCCTAATACATAATGAAGTTTTTATGGCATTGAAAAATATGTGGGTGAATTAATACATACATTCATATTTTAGGAAAAAAATATTAATTACAACATTGGAACCGTGTAGTTGCTATAGGAAAAAATATCAATTACATATGACTAATCAAATACATTGATGGTGTAGTAATTTTAAGTGCAAGAGTTGATGGCGTCGTGCATGCAAGGGCTTGCGAGCTGCTGAGCTAGGGTTTCAATGCCCTAGCTCATGGGTGGACGGGTTGCAAGTGCATCAGGGGGGAGGAGTGGAAGACGGTGCTAGGTAGGGAACGGTCAAGGGTGGGGAGGGAGGAGCAGTGGTCTATGAGTAGGGTTTTGGCTGCGCGCAGTTGGGGTTCTGGCTTGCTACGGGCTGAGGGTTTCTGGTGGGTCAGGGGGATTCGGCTGGCTCCTCCTCTCGGTGGTGCTTGTGAGGGATGAGTTCTTGGGGGTCATGCCTTCTTGAGTGGCCCTTTGGGGTGTTGGTCCTTTATATTCTATTTTAATTTTTTTTTTGAGCTCCGATGTTGGGTAATGGTGGTGAGGCCTCGAAGGTACCTCCCACCATGGATTTTCATGCTATGGTGGACTCAAAACCCCCACTCCAGAGTATGAAGACTTTTAACAATAACCTTTTCTCATCAGAATCGGGGTCTAGGAGTGTTGGTAGCTCTTGCATTATGAAGATTAATGGTTTCCTAGATAGATGCAGTGAGAGGCCAAAGCTGGTTATTCCTCCTGAGATGATAGCTGAAGACATTGAATACTTTTCAAAATACTCGCTATATTTCAATTTTTGGGGAATGAGGGTTTCTTTGTAGTTTTTGGAAAATTGGGCGCAGAGGACTTGGGCACCGGAAGGGGAAATGGAGATTATGCTGCTGGCAAATAACTACTTCATGGTTACTTTCAACTACATGGAGGATTGCAATAGGGTCTTTGAAGGAGGCCCATATTTTTACAACCAGGTGGGGTTGTTCATCAAACCTTGGCATGTGGGGTTTAACCCTTCGGAGGAGCTCCCAAATAGGGTTCCAGTGTGGGTTCGTCTACCACATTTTCCAGTGGAATGATGTCGGGAGGATGTGCTATGGATGCTTGTCGTAGTGCTTGGGAAGCCAGTGGGATCTTCAACGCAAACCCTAGGGAGAAAGGTAATGACCTTTGCATGTATCTATGTTGAAATTGATCTTAGTAAACCTTTGCCAAATGCTATAGATATGTGTGTAGGCTCTTACTCATGGGTTCAACAGTTATATTATGAGAATTTACCATTTCGTTGTCGTCTGTGTCATGAGTATGGTCATTTGCAGCGTAAGTGCCCTAGATATAAACTGGTGGTGCACCAACCTCAACATCCGACCCAAAGCCAAGATAGAGCTGATAAAGGAAAAGTTGCTATGTCGATCGAGGTAGTGGGTGTTGATGGTTTTGTCTCAGCTAAGACAAAGAATAGGAATCGAGGACAAAAGAGGTCCTTAGAGGAGAGACAAGAGGAGGATACCTTTAACAGATTTGAGGCCTTGGATGACCTTAGCCAAGAGGAAGTGAATCTGGGTTTAACCCCTTTGGATCAAGGTGCTTCAGGGGCGGTCCAAAAATAGTTATGAGGACTTTACCCAGGCCCTGCTAGTGGTTGGAAGCCAACAAATGGAGATGGATCAGACAGTAGAGGTTCAGTTGGGACTCACTCCTAGTTCGGAGGTGAATTTGGTTGGGGGGGAGGGTTCTCCAATAGCTTTGAAATTGGAATCGGCTGGGATTAAAAGTAATAAGTCCTCCGTTCACCTGGGTCTGCATCAGAAAGATATTAAGAAATATGCTTCGGAGAAGAACTCAAAGGTTGGCAGAAAGAAGGATTTGGATAAAATCAAATTGATGGGAGAGAATTTGGTTGTCGGGGTCAGTAAAGACTCTAGATTCTCACTTTTCCAATCCTCCAAAATGATTGTGCTTTCATGGAATGTGAGGGGCTTGAATAGCAGCCCTAGACAAAAAGCTATTCGAGAATTGATTAGGAATCATTCACCTGATATCCTGTTCTTGCAAGAAACTAAACTGTTAGTGGAGAGTATGATGGGTTTGGTGCCGAAGCTCTGGGGGCAAGGTGAGTGTCAGTGTATTGGGGCAGCTGGTTCCTTTGGAGGGGTGGCCTATCTTTGGAACCCTTTAAGGATTCGCCCTGTTTGGTGGGTGGCTTCCAGATCCTCGTTATCTGAGGTTGCCTCTAGTCTTGAGACTAGGGATTTTTTCTTGTTTACTAATATCTATGCCCCCACCGATCTTCAAGGTAAGAAGAACTTATGGTCTCATATTTCTTGTATGCGAAGGCTGGTCCCTTTTCATCCTTGGATTATGGTGGGAGATTTCAATGCCATCCTTGAGTTGAGTGAGAAGAAGGGGGGTGCCATGCGGTTGGAACCCTCTTCTTTCCTTTTTTGGGATAGTATATCTTCGCTGCATCTTGTTGACATTAAGCCTGGTAATGGTTTGTTCACTTGGAACAATAGGAGAGTGGGGGAGTATTGGATTGCAGAGAGGCTGGATCGGTTTCTGGTTTCCAGTTTTTGGGTTGGTGGAGGGTGGTCCACAAGTTCTGAGATTCTTGACTGGAGAGGCTCAGACCACTAGCCTATCAAGCTCGTTTCTTCTTCTTCCTGGGTTTCTCGCTCTCCTTTCTTCAAATTCCAACTTATGTGGCTTCGAGATCCTGATTTGCAAGCTCTTGTTGAGCAGTGGTGGAGGAAGGGGAGGTTGGCCTTAGACATTGCTATGTATACTTTTGCCAAAGAGCTACAGTTTGTTAAGTTATAGCTTAAATAGTGGAACCGACAAGGTTTCAGGAACATTTTTCATGCTAAGAAAGCTGCCCAAATAGTGTTGAATGGCATCACCAGTGAAATCAAAGAGCATGGTTTGTCTAAAGCCTTTCTTAGGGAGGAGGACATGGTTGTCAAGGCTTTAGAGGAATGGGAGCTCAGGGAAGAAATATACTAGAAACAAAGAGTTTGTATTGATTGGCTTCAAGCGGGCGATAAGAACACTGTTTTCTTCTTCAACTCTGTGAAAGCAAGAAGACATGGAAATTTCATTCCTTCTCTAGTCAATGATAGAGGTGAGTTGTTATTATCCCTGTAGGAGATCTCTAGGGAGTCTTTACAGTATTTCCAAACCCTCTTTAGTGAGGATTCTCAGGGGGAATTGGTGGAGGAGAATTAGGTTCTCGCTTGCATTCCTTATCTTGTTACTGGGGAGATGAATGAGAAGCTTATGGGTCTTATTTTGCTGGAAGAGCTCGAGATGATTGTTTTTCACATGAGGAAAGAAAAAGCTCTTGGTTTGGATGGGTTCCCGATTGAATTCTTTAAAGATTTCTAGGATATCATCAAACTGGACTTATTGGAAGTAGTCCAGGAGTCCCATAGGAATAAACAGATGCTTCGAGCTTTGAATGCGATTTTCATTGTGCTAATCCCCAAGTGTGATGGGGCCAACTAATTAGGCCAGTTCTGCCCTATCTCTCTCTGTAATGTGATTTATAAGATCATCTTTGAGCTAATAGCAGATAGGTCGAAGAAGTATCTGGGGGATGTTATCTCTGAGGAGCAGAGCAAGTTTGTGGAAGGGTGCCAAATTTTGGATGGTGTGGTCATTGCTACAGAGACCATTCATTCTATGGAAACCTCCAAGGAAAAAGCTATGTTTATCAAGCTGGACATGGCTAAGGCTTATGATAGAGTTCGTTGGTCCTTCCTCCTAAAGATCCTCAGGGATTTTGGCTTTGCTGAGGAATGGATCCAATGGGTTATGAGTTGTGTTATGTCCCCCTCTTTCTCAGTGCTAATCAATGGTGATCATACTGAGTTGTTTGGTGCTTATAGGGCTCTTTACCATGGGGACCCCCTTTCCCCTTACTTATTCATTATCCTAGCTGATGGCCTGGGGAGGCTGATTAAGCATAATGTAGGTTTGGGCAATATTCAGGGTTGGAGTTGGGGTAATGACTTGCAATCGTAGTCTCATTTGCAATTTGTTGATGACATGGCCCTGATGGGACTTGCTCAGATCAGAGAAGCTACTAATCTGCGTAAGGTTTTGGATGTTTACCTAGTGGCCTCGGGCCAGTTGAGCAATGAGGATAAATCTTCTATCATTTTCTTCAACACTCCTAGAACTATTCAATAGAGGATTGCTCTTATCTTGAGATTCCAAGTTGGCTCTTTGCCCTTGACTTATTTGGGTGTTCCTATTTCTCCTGGTAACCCACCTCGGGAGTCATGGCAGGGTATCTTGGATAAATTTCATTCAAAGGTCGAACACTAGACTCACAAATGGTTATCATTTTCTGGGAGGGTTCAATTGATTCAGTCGGTGGTTCAGGCTCTTTTGATTTATCGATGTATGCTTTGAGTGGCTCCTAAGTGGTTCTTGAGGGTTTGGACTCTCTGGCAAGGCAATTCTTATGGGCAGGCAATCTATCCTCTTTGAAATGGAGTCTTGTCAATTGGGACTTGGTGTGGAGCCCGAAGCAGTCAGGGGGGCTTGGTTTAAGGCAGGCTATTTTATTCGAGGAGGCTCTGGTGGCTGAATTGTACTGGAGGTGGTGTGTCAAGCAGGATCGAGGCTGGGCTAAGATTTTGGCCTACAAATATATGCAGAGGATCCCATTGGAGGAGGTTCCAAGATATCCACTTGAGGGAAAAGGCTCATCAATTTGGTATACTCTCAAGAAGGGGGCTTCTCTCATTAAGGAAGGACTCTTTTGGATCTATAGGAGGGGGGAAGAGGTCCTTTTCTGGAACAACTCTTGGGATGGTTAGCCCCCCATCCTTGATCAGTTTCCAAACCTCGGGAAACTTAGCTAGAGGTTTTTGGAGGTAGGGTGGTCAAGGGTGAGTGACTTCAAGGTTGTTTATAGGTGTGGGCGGTTGGAGTTGGAGCGATGGAAGGCTCCTAATGAGTGGTTGGTTGCTAGGATGGAGGAAGAGTGTGCTGAGTTGCATGGCATTCTGGCGAGTAGACACTGTAGTGCCCTCAAGGGTAGGGATGGACTTGCCTAGTCTATGAATCCTAAGGGAGTCTTTACTATGGCTAGTAGATACCAGGAAATGTTGAACCGAAGATTGGAGGGAAGAGAGGTGCTCTGGTGGAAACAGGTGTGGAATAATTTTTCTTGGCCAAAGTGCAACTGCTTCGCTTGGACTCTAGCCTTGAATAGATGCCTAACTTGGGACAATATTCATAAGCGGGGATTCTTGGGGCCTTCTATTTATGCTTTGTGTGGTAATGGGGAGGAATATTCCTCACATTTTCTCTTCAGAGGTCCCTTCTCTATGCTTATTTGGCATTACTGGTGGGGGGTGTGGAAGCACCCTTGTGCTCACGCAGATTCTCTGGTGGAGTTTTGGAGCAGTTTGGGCAGACCTCCTATTTTGTCCTCCTTCCTCCAGACTGTTTGGTATATTTGTCCCATTTTCATACTCTGGCAGATCTGGCTTGAGAGGAATGGGAGGATCTTTCATGAGGTCAGACTGTTAGTTCATCAAGTGTGGAATAGAATCATGATTATGATTCGGGAGACAGTTGAAGCTAAATGTGAGGTGAATTTTCCTTTGGATAGAGATGAGGCGGATATTGTGAGTAGGTTTGGCTGGCAGGAGTTGTCTCCCACCTCCACTTATGTCAGGAGAGGTAGACATGCTATGAAGAAGGTCCAAAGGGTAGGAAAGTGGAGACCCCCTCAGGATGAGTTTATCAAGATTAACACTGATGGCTCCTCCAGGGGTAACCCAGGCCCTGCTGGGGTTGGTGGTGTTGGTAGGAATTATATGGGGGAGGTGGTTTACTTCTTTTTGGTGCATAAAGGGAGGCAATCTAATTTTATGGAGGGACTTGCTATTATCTATGCCCTAGAGCATGCTTGGGAGTTGGGTCGAAGGAAGGTTATCTGCGAATCGGATTCACAAATTATTGTTAACTTGTTGATAGAGAAGAAGGTGAGTGGGATTCATTGGCAACTAGCAAGGGTTGTTCATCAGATTCTTCAAATTAGTTCTTTAATGGAGCAGATGTCTTTCATCCACATTCCTAGTGAATGGAATAGAGCAGTTGATTGTTTGGCTAAGTGGGCCTCAGAACATGACAGTGATTGGAAAATTGAAGGTTGGAAGCATCTCTCCTCGGATTACCATCAGGTCTTGCAAAAGATTTTTGCTGAGGACATGGATAGTCGTGATGTTGGCCGATCATGGGCTGGGCTTGTGGCTCTTTTTTGGGGCCTTGAGGCTCTGGTCCTCCTTGTAATTTTTGTGTCTAATTTTCAATAAAGTTTTTACCCCTTGATTCAAAAAAGAAAAATACATTGATGGTGAATTTACTTGCATTGGATCAACAATTCATAAAAATTGGGCAATTTAGCCCACACAAAACAATCAGAAGAGGAATGCCAAATAATTAAGAGCAATGAAGAGAACTAATTTGAATTCGATGTTGTAAACACCAAGCTCTAGGAAGTAGGAATGGTAGATGAACACCTTGCAGTGACAAAAAAATTGCCAATTTTGAATTGCTTGACCCGAACTTTTCACCAATTGGCAAAAAATTTCCACTCAAAAAAATGAACATTGAATGAGTTGCTTTCAAGCTCTGATTTCAAATAAATATAATTGATAGAGAACCAAGACCAATATCAATGCAAATGTTTGGAGAAGGAAGAAAATTGTAAAGGAGCTTGGTTTTTCTCAAGGTAATATAGAGACACCCCCTCAAAAAGATAAAAACAACTAATCATATGGAGTCTATTGTTAAGAGGTGTACAAAGGGGATTGATATGGATGGGGTAGTTATTTAAGGTGAGATGACAAGTAATAATATAAAGTTCTCTACTGAATACCTCATAGTCATATTAGAACCTCACATATAGATAGGTAGAAGTAAACCAAGATTCATTATTTATCAACCTATACTAACTTGTAACATATAATAGTTTACACTCTAGGACTACAATCCAACTATAAATTACACATTATAATAGAGATGTGCACTATAAGTATGAAATCACACCTAGATATGGACACCATTTGAGCAATAAACAAAAAGACTCATTTTATTAAATCTCCTACATAGTCAATCTCATGCACAATCTCTTGCTATCTCTAACCTACTTGCAATCTCTCCTCATATCTAACACCTTTTAGCATAGCTCCTTATGATAATTTTCTCACCCTAATCTCTCGTCAACCTTCATGATCTACATGTTCCTCCTTGGACCTAAGCACTAAAAATTTCCTCATAAATTGTATATTGTTCTTCTCTCTTAGTTGAATTCCTTGTAACTTGTTGTTAACCAACCTTCTTTTCTATTGTTAACTATTTGTCTCAACTCCTTGGATTCTCTTAAAACTCTACTAGACATATTCATGAATTTATTTGTTCATCTACCTTTATCTTCTAGACTATTCCTCTCTCCATTCGCACCAAACTATTCCCCTTCTTCTTATCCATAGCCAACTTGTTGTTTCTCTAAACTACTTTTTTTTTCTTAACTCCCATGTGCTCCTCAATCCTTCTCTTATATCTTTGCACCTTCCTATTCATTGATCTTTCCCAAATTTGTTGGTATTCAAACTCATTTGTACCTCTTGTCCTCCTCGAGTGCCAAAATTCCCTATTGTTAATGTTGTATGTGTTGTCCAATCTCCTTTGGATATGGTGTGATCATTATTTGTGCACATCATGCCCCCATAAATATTAATGAGATATAATTAACCCCTCAATGGCTCCTTCTTGCTTTTCTATGTCAATCTTCTAAATACTTCCATCTTACACCATTAATGTGTGTGTTCCGCAATATCTTCTTAGTCGTTGCTACCTATTTCTTGTCCTAATAATTCACCTATCACTCCTTCACAACTAATGAATTTATTTCGACAACCTCACCATCCACTCTTTGCCACCATTACTCCTACCCCAACGGCCTCTTTACGTTGCCACTACAATCATTTTTCAACCAAATCATTACCCATTAATTGACTTTTCAAACCTCTTCACTACCTCATTGTAGATATTTGGTGTTTTTCTTAGCCCCTTCATACACCTCACAATTATGCAACCTAATTTTGTACCCTCTACTCACACATTTGTAATCAACACACTCTCTTATAGCACCTATGAGTTATTTCTACATACATGTCAACAACTTTATCATCACTTTTATGAAATCCTCTCATTATACCAAGTTACTACTATGTTAGCATCCTTGTACTCTCCATCATACACTATTGACTTTCCTCATTCATCTTAAAAACTCTTATTGTCCATTCAATCACCTCTTACTAACCTTACTTGCACTCTCATTGTGATCCTTATTACATCATGTGCAACTACGATTTAGCGTTCCCCTCATCACTTCAATAACCTCCTTGCCACAAGTTTTCTACTCCCTAGTGCCTCACCTCATTCATACAAGTGTCCATTGCTCCATGGGAAGATCACTAGTCAATACAAGTAGCCTTTTGTTTCTATCACAACTCCCTATTACTACAAATGGGTAAATGTTCACTCTCCTTTGATATAATTAGCCACCATTTCTCCAAGTACCTTTTTACTATAACAAACCTTTCACTAGTTGCTATAAATGAAAAACTATTGCGATAATAAATACAAAGAGTCCTCCTATAATAAGCTTTACACCTGCAACTCATATCATTTGTCAACACCCAAGATACTACCACATCATGCTTTTATCCCTTTCAAAGCTACCCAGCCTTATTTTAATACTTCTTTCAATGAAAATAAAAATAGAGGTTGCAAGGCCTTTTGGTCACTCTAGCACAACGAACTTGAGTGTACCTTTAAAATCTAATAAACTAGATTCAATTGTCAAAAAAGGGAGATCAAAACTATGCTTTAATTAGATCGGATATGGTGACAATTATTTAGAGCTCCCTTGAGTTCTTTAGGTCTAAGCCACCTAAATATTATATTTTGGGAGGGTTGCATTATATTGTTTATTTCTATGGTGTTGCTTGTGTTATGCCAATAACTTTTGATTGGCAACTTTAGTGTTACATATCGTTGTAAACATGTCATGTTTTCTCTATTAGACTTCAACCCTCTATCTAATTTTATTAGTGTAAAAAAATTCAAACCCTTTCAAAAATTCACTTTTTATCCTTATTAAAAAAAAGCCAATATCAATGCTGATAAAATACTGTTTGTTTCACTATTGTGATGCTAGATTGGGTTGCAAAAAAAGATTTATATGTGATTAAAGGGTGTCAGAATGTTTTGACCAGAGCAGAAGCAAGCATGAACATGACAATGAATGAAGAGATGGTTTTAATAACGTGTATGGCAGGTGGTGGAACAATCCAAAGGCATTTACACTGAATTTGGCCATTTACACTGTTGACCACCTAATAATAACAATAAGGAGGTATTCCCTGAGTTAATAATGGTGGTCCACATTGGCATTATTTTGGCGTCAGAAGTGCAACGTGAAAGAGCATGAGAATTCTGATGTGCACAACAAATCAATTTTCTGTGCTCTGCCACATGCATGATTACTTCTCTCTCACTGACCGTTGAATGGAAATCATGGAATAATTGTTAATTGTTTGTTCGTTTCTTTTCATTGTTACAGCGCATTGTTTCAGATATCATGGCTCAGAATATTGGAAGCTTCTGATGATGAGGACGTCACTTAATTAGGTTTGTTTTAGATATTTCTACAGATGGGTCACCAGACAGCTATGCAAATTTGAAGGCTGCAGGGACTCCCACAATATTTTTCTCAATTTTTGTCTGTAACTGCCTTTATGTGGGGCTGCAATGCACAGATGTGACATCATAAACTAGATGCCAATGGTTAGCAAATTGGTTTCAGTTGTTTCAATGTTATTTTGGGAAGGATTCATATTTGCATTACAGTTTTTCTTGCATTATTCAATTTTTCTTAGTTGTGTTTTCTGTCATTTTAGCAGAATGGATATCTCTCTGTTTTTTTTATTCTTGTTGGAGATAATTCATGCTCGTATTGGTAATGTACTGGCCACAGAAGAGCCAATAGCTTGATAGGAAAGCACCGTACCAACAAATGGAAGGTTCTAGGTGGTCCATGAGCACCAACTCAACATGATATTAAGAATAGGCTAAGGAGGTGCTTGAAATAAGTCGCACTCAAAATATTATGGACTGGTCACAAAGTGACCATTAGCTCAATAGTAAAATATTTCAACATAAGGAAGGCTCTAGGTTTGAATCCTGGCTGATCCATGAGCAACAACTCATCAATTTTCAATTAAAGAAGTTTCAGTGTAAAGTATGTCTTATGGATTTGAAAAAACAGAAAAATGTTGAAAGAGAACACCAAAACACCATCAAAACTTAAAAGATACAATTAGAAGACTTGTCATTAAAGATATAATTTAAAAAATCTCTAATGTAATTTTTAAATATTAATTTATTTTTATATAAAGTCGTGTAAATTTTAAGTGAATATATAATTTATCAATTTTTTATTATTTTATTATAATAAAGATAAAAATTATGTATATTTTATACATATAAAATATTTGTAATCAAGAGTTAATGTAAATTTTGAATGAATTTATAATTTTAAGTTTCAAATAACTACCTTTACAAGTCCTCTTTGATAAAAAATTTAATATATTAAAAAATTGCTATTAAAATATAAAACTATATATTTTTTAAATCTATATTTTTGGTTTGGACACTTTAAAACCTAGTTTGATAATCTAATGGTCACTTTAACCATCAGTGATATGTTTATATATTCCTTATCTTTTTTTTTATTTAATTTTTTTAATGAAAATTGGTCAATAAAATTTTGGAATGAATTATATTATAGATAGAATACAATATGTTTATAATAATTAAAATATAAATTTTATAGTGCTTTGACATTATATATTTTATGTTTTGTTAATATATTTCATATGATTTAAGTGCATTTATAGTAATTTTACATTTTTCTAATATCCTTGCAAGATTTATAATGTATTATAAAGATGTTTCATAAATTATAGATTAATAAATGTTTGTATGTGATTTATAAATAATGTTTGATGACACCATTTCACTGTGATGTCTTGTTATGGATACACACCCTACATAAATACTTATTCTTAAAAGAGGATATGGTGGATTAGCTTGTTGTACGTGACCCAGATTAAACTTGCAAACACACATACACAAATAGAAGTACCTACATTCACATAGATTTAAAAGCATTAATTAAATAAGTATGTGTTATTCATTAATAGGAGATACACCTTTTCCTATTTAGTTGTCTGCGTACAAATATTGTTACAATATTTTAATATAGATTGTAGCAATATAACCAATAGGATAAAACCTCTTTTGATGATGGAACATTCATAAAACTCTTTTAAGTAGTTGATGGTTCAAACTTTCATCTCCATAAAAAAATTATCTGACTAATAAATCTATTTACCTCTTCTTTGAGGTGTCTTTCTAGATTCACCCATGCTAGCAAAAAACCTCATTCATCTTTTTCCAAGCATCCCTCATTACTATTTCTCTTCTACTGAATGACTATCTCCTCACACATCCCTTTCCTCACATTAGGTCAAATGAAACATTTTAACACTTCCTCTCTCGTCCACTTCTCCCATATTAACATGAAACTTACAATCAGATACCTTCTTGGGCTACTACATAGTATTGCTCTCTACGAGCCCTACAAAATTATAAAAATAAACCCCTCTTTATTTCCATGTACCCCTATTGCAATCATCTCTTAATTTTTTTTGCTTACTTCATATATTATCCACCTCTCTTCCCTTTCTCTGATATGACACACACTTACCTTTTCTTAATTTCCTCATCAAGAATATCTAGGAAATTCCCACTTAAATCCCATTTTAATGTCCAAATGGTTGTATTTAATAAAATAGATGACCCCAAATACATACAAATTAAAAAAACTCCCACCCTGTCCCTAATTCTACATTGGGTTTGCATTAAATGTGCCTAGTGATATAGGTGAAAATGGTCAAAGATTTAAATGGCTCCCACGTGTAACCTAGTAACAATTTTTTTTTTAATTTTCTTTATTATTACTTTCAATCCCTTTGACATGATTCCTTTGCATAATACTTCCACAATTACTAAAATGTGAGCCTCTTCTCACCACCAAATTCATATTACTATAGCTCATAGATTATGTGTCTGCAAGTAAACTTTCAACTAAACTCCTACACCTTCATTTCCACTTATAATCTTTTAATGCATTTACCACACCTATTCTTTACTTTCACTCATGAAACATTATTATGGTCCCATCTAATGTGCCACTCATCATCTTAATACCATAGTATCATTTTATGATCCGTAAGGAGCGAGTGCACCGAAGAGCTCGGTGTAAGGGCAACCCTTCCTCCCTTCGGTGTAAGGACCGGCCGGATTAAGGACTGCTAATGGATTTTCGACATAATGCATGCGGTAGCGCTGCTGCATGCAGGCTTCCTGCCTTGTGGGGCATATTTAACCATCTAGCATAGAAAAAACCACGCCCGCTGCCGGCCTAACGCAACCCTTCCCTTCGCAATTTAATAAAGAGAACCGCGGCGAACTATTTCTTCGCGTAAGGTAGGGTGGAATGGGAGCGAATAGCGTTGCGAGTCGGACACTTCTTTGGTTGTATTGAAGGTGTGAATTAATTTCGTCTAGATCAAATCATAAGATATGGATACAAGAATATTTCCTAATGTATGAAAATCTCACAGTTATTGAGTTGGCTATTTACATCTAGTATTTTGTGTAACAACTCTTGGTCCTTGAGTGTAAAGTCATTTTTTAGATTCAATTTTGTATGCATTATGAACTCCAATAACAAATACATTGTCTGCTCTTTCTCACCACCAATCTCAAATCCAATAGTATTCATATTGTTGTCTGCTAGGTTAAGAACCTATTGTTCAACCTAAACCTCCTATTTTTCTATCACATTATGAAACTCCTTAGTGTTCTCTTCCAACCAAAGGGTTTCCTAAGTTGTAAGAAGTGGATATGGATCTATTTCCAGATTGTGTCGCATGATTTTGTTGGAAATTGAAAAAAGTGTACATTGATGTGAGAAGTGAAATCTACCATGGTTGTGTTTTTATTCAACATTCATTGGTGAATGTGATGATCTTGAGCCTTCAAGGAGTGGCTTCCAACGTGACCTTGACTCAAATTGGTTGAGTAAGGTAATCCCCTGTGGGAGTTGATTAATAAAGTGAAAAATAATAATTTAAACATGGTAAATAATTAACCTATAATGCTTGCCCCTTACATGTGTTGAGTCCTTCTAAAGGCTAAGGATGTTTTGGGAACACAAGACTTTTCTAGGAGCATGATGCTTTCATGATCAAACATCCTCATCCATATGAGAGTGTATTTAGTTCCACATGGTAGCTATTCTTGTGCTTTACGATAAAACTCCCTAATTGGTTCTCTAGCATCTAATCCTAGTGTAGCATGAGCAATACCTTAAATATGTATCATAATTATCTATGTTGATGTTAATTTACTTCATTGGATGCCATGTATTCTTTATGTCTAATGTGAGTGTAATCCCTTATCCTCTTGTGTATTATGTGTGCATAAGTGTTTGGGCCATGTGACTATCTTTTAGCCTAGTGGAGTGGACCTACAGTTTGCACATGGTCAAGTGGCATAGTTCGGGTTCCATGCCATCAAAAACATCATATTAAGATTAATACAAAGATTCCTTACCTTCTAACAATAAAATTCTTGGGTTTCTTATCACCTCCTTTTATATAGTTATTAATAAAGTGATGGTATGCCTTCTCGCATTCTTTGCCAAACTATAAATATTTTCTCTACTATTATGGATATCTCTCCAATCATATTTTAATATCCTTCGCAAACATACGTGGTACACATCCATCAATATAATAGCACACCAACCTTTTCTTTGTAATTTCCTATCCAAAAACTCATTAAATGGTATTGTTTCACCACGATAGGGAAATTTGAAGGATATCAAGGTGGTATATCATGAGCCTATTCCTATTTTGTGTGATGATTAAAGTGCTATAAATATTTCAAATAATCTAGTGATGCATTCAACGACCAATCATATTTATATCAGGTATTACATTTTGAGAGAGAAGGTCACAAAGAAAGAAGTCAGATTGGAATATTTTCTCACAAAAGATTAGATTGTAGACATTTTCACAAAGGCACTCTCAAAAGATACATTTAGATATCTTAGGGATAAGATATTGGTTATTTCCCCTCCTTCTCCTAATTATAAGCATAAGATGATGCATCTATCCAGGGAAGAAATTTCATATATATGTTTTTCTTCTGAATTGTTGTGAGCTACCTCTCAGGGGGAGTAGGTAGTTAGTTTCTTGTTGTTGATAGGGGGAGCATGTATGACAGATTTGGAAGAGTATGTTGTCGATTAATGAAGTCCTTCACCCTTTTTCCTTGATGTCAAAGGGGGAGAGAATACAAATGATTAGAAAGGGGGAGATAGTGCAGATGAATTCTTAGGATAGATTCTAGATGAATGTTTAGGAGAGAGTACAAATGAATATTTAGGAAAGAGTGCAGATGATTGTCCTATCAACGAGTGTTTCTATCAATGACAAAGGGGGAGATTTTTGGAAATTATTGTCATTGATGTCAACCCTTAGTGTTGTGTTGTCATTAATGTCACATATGTTGTTGGATGTCTACACTTAGTATGTTGTCGAGTCATTTGTGCTTGCAATGATGCTTGATGATGCTTATGATAATGCTTGATGATGCTTATGATAATGATGCATGGTGTGTTATGTTTAAGAGTAACATTGGTGACAAAGTTCATTCTTGGATGCTATGTCTTGTCTATTGACAATAGATATTTTATCATGATTCTATCCTATTATGATGAGGATTAGAAGCATTAATTGAGGATTAGAAGTGTTAAGATGAGGATTATAAGTATTAAGATGAGGAATAGAAGCACGGTGATGAAGTGGTTATGGTACTGATGTCTTGTGCATGTCAGAAGTTGGTGTTCTATCTCTCTTGTTGCTTTGGAGTGAGAAAATGGTGCTACAAGGTTGGTCTGGTTGATAAAGTGTGAAATTGTAGGAAGGTGTGTTGAAGACAATATGTAAGAATTCTCTACATTCCTCTGTATTTGAAGATATGATCTTGTAGCTTGAGAATTAATGTGTATGTTTTGTGGATGTTGCACACCTATATTCTCAAGTCATTGGTGTTGTTGTAAATGATCTTTGGTAAATGCAGTATGTTGGTAGGCTGGTTGTCTATCGAGATTGGTCTAGAAAATGCTTTGTATTTCTTTGTGTTTACACCTAAAAATGGTTTGAAGATAATTATTTAAATAGGCAATTATTTAATTAATCCCCCTTCCCAATTTAATTGAATTCATTAGCAATTTGATTAAATTCCCCATTCACCTACTTATTAACAAATCTAAGGATTTATTTAATAAGGTCATTTCAATGGTCCCCTTTGATTAATTAATCTAAATTAATTAATCCTCCCCCATTTGATTCATTCTTCTAATCCCCTAATTAATTAAAACAAATCAATTTATGAGTTGTTGAAAGTTAATTAGCCTTTTTCCTATTATTTGAATTTTTAAATTCAAATTTCCCACATGCCTCCTAACTTCTAACCACCTAACCTAACCACCCCTCTAACCTAACCCATTCCACCTAATTCTGGGTTTAGCTAACCCCATCCTAACCTCCTCATCCCAACCTCCTGATCCTAACCTCCTATGGGTTGGATATTCTCCCCTTGAGACACATGGCACTTATGCCACATGTCTCCTCCCTTGGACACTTGTCCTCTTGTGAGCAATATTCCTTGACACTTGTCACCACAGAGATGACAAGTGTCCCTCCCTCCAACCTCTTCTCCACCTTGATATCTTCAGACTCAATCTTGACCATTGATTCCTGCCACCTCACCCCTGGCCTTGGAAATCCTATAAATATCCCCCATTTTGGAGCACAATAGATCCCATCTCATCCCATTTCAACCATTTCTATTATAGGCATATCCATTCTTGCATATCATTTAAGTATAGTTATTATAGGCAATTGCATCTTAGATCTAGTTTAATTTGATCATCTTCTAGTATAATTGCTTAACCATATAGCATAATCAATCTCTCATCTAGCTTAATTGCATCTATCATTTAGCATAATCACGCATACCATTAACATAATTAGCTTCTTGGATCAATCTAGTTTAATCATGCATTTATCTAGCTTGCACATCATATCATTTTAAATCCTTCATCTTGGTGTAGTCAAGTCACTGGGATTGCTCATCTAGATTTCAGAGAAAAATCCACACTCGCATCTCTTAGGAGGCAATAGGTTGCTTTGTCATGGTTTATCTTTCATTTGATTTCAATTTGCTAACCATGCTTGCAATGATCTATTCAGTGTGTATTGCAGTTGCAGGTACCCTACTTCACAACCAAGATACTTTGCATTGTTGTTTATGGTCCTACAACTTGGTGGCCATATTTATATTATATATGTAGTGTCTCAATTCAAATTGATGAGGTGTATCACAATTATGTCCGATGATGATTTATTTCATGACTGTGTTTTTGGCCTTTTGGGTATGAAGAAATTTGTATCTGTTTGGTTGCACTAGTATGTTCCAGCATGACATTTGAAAGAAGTATTTGGGAATGCATTTATATTTTCATGGAATGTCTCTATGTGGTCCACATGAAAATGTTTAATCTTTTTGGAGCTATATTTTGTATTGAGTTGGGTTTCAAGGTGTTTTGTGGTTGTTTGGAAGGTTGAGCTTATTCTCTTTGTTAAGCTGTACATTTTGAGGTATATTCCAACATTGGAGGTCATGTCAAGTTGTGTTTTGTCCCATCTATGTCTTGGCTTGAGCCACATTATGTCTTTGAGCCAACTGGTCATGTGCTACGTGTTACCCTATTGTTGACTTGGTAGGATGTGCATTGATGTGTTTAATGTTTGGGGTTGCATGGAAATATGTAATAAGTTGTTTTTTAGGTTCACTCTATCTCTTGGTTTGGACCACTTTCATTGTAATATGTATTTGAGGTTGAATTTACAGGGTCATAGCTTGTCTCTTGTTTTGGTCGACAGGTAAATAATATTTTTGATTAAGTAAAAATAGGTTTTTTAGGGACCCGAAACCCTATACAAAATAGGTTTTAAAAGGGGCTTCTGCAACCCACCACATGAAATATTCAATCAAGATCACAAAATAGAACAAAACCAATACAAGACAAAACAAAACAAAGAAAGGGTAGAGACCCCAAAGAGAAAAGCTGCCTGAAAAGAAAAACCCAACTGCAGGTAGACCATAACAAACAACGAGCAGCAGAGAGAAAAATGCAAATAAAGTTCCAGCTACCCACAGGGGTAAAGACAACCCCCCTAACTTAGGATTTACCAATGGAACCCTTCTTGTGGTATCAAAGGGTCATGTCAAAAGAAGGCGAGGACCGCTTAGAATGGTTGTCTTTGATAGGTAATTAATGTTTTCCTTGCTTGCAGATGGTATATATATAGAAGATCAAATCAGTTGAAAGGTGTGGATGTGTGTGGATTGTGAAAGATACAAAGTTAAGGAGGTAAAGGTGTGTGGTGAAATTTTTGGAGATGAATTTCATAAATTTTTCTTGAGGCAGTGAGTCAAGAGAAGCTACATTCTAAGGACATTGTTGGAGGATGTGAGCTGAAGGTTTATTCATTGTAAATTTCAAATCTGCATGTATCCTACTCTGAGATAGCGAATCTCTTATGTGTGTCTTTTCTGATTGTGTCTTTCCTAGCAAGTTATTTAGGGAGAAGTGTGCTTCCTTAGCCAGTGAGCCTTAAAACAAATTTGTAATATTGTTCATATATTATGAGTTTTCCATATAAATATGGTATTTGCCAATGCATTGGTGTTCAATTCTTTATCTTTCATTATTTTTGATATGATTAAGCGTCATGAATTTGAATTGTGGTAAAGGATTTAAGCTTAAGGATACTATTTTCCCCCCTCTTTGTATCTAGGTGTGTTCAACAGAGGAACCCAGATCTAAAGTTTGGAGAAAACAATATAGGGCAAGGGTGTTGGGCAACCTAGTTTTATGGTGTCTAAAACTATGATGTATGTGAACAAAAATGCAAATGCAATAGGAGGTTTTGTTCTATTGTACATAAAAAAATTCAACTCAAAATAGGGGAATTAGGCAAATCAGTCCAAGGTTTTTTGTCTATTTAAAGTCTATTACAATCTATCATTGTCTACTAAGAACTTTTATAACTTTCCTATCATTGGATCTACACATACAAAGATAGAAAATGGGGAAAAGTGTTGTGTTATTTAGGGGTTTTCCTAAGTCAAACCTCATGTTAGTGTTTCCATGTCCACAACATCAAATGATGAGGTCTAAGTGTGTGCCCTTACAAGGAAAGAGGCTAAAAACGTTATTAAATGTTGAATTGATAAGGTATTACATCAAGTATGAAACCCTTTCATGCAATATCACGCAAGGATAAATGTGATAAAATGAAGGACCCTACAACATGTGAGTGCATGATTTCAACATGAAGAAACATAATGAAATTGATCATCATTGTTGTAGAAAACTTTTTTACTTGAACACTTTGCTCCTTGAAAGCAAATCTATTTGATTGCGAGGATGATAGAATTCTTATTTGAACCTGATACAATTTGGAATAAGAAAGAGAGTTGTGTTTATATGTAACTTACACCTTTTTAAAATGATTTTTTCAGGAAGGTTGACAAGGCAAGGTAGATTCCATCTATTTACAAATCCAACTTTCATTATTCAAAAGTTGAGCATGTTTTTCCTAGATAAGGGTGTCCAATGTCCTAGCCTTGGCAAAACAAGCCAATAAAAATGAAACAAATATGTGGAAACGGTGCCAAAACTAGGCATAATCAAGCATAAAGTAGGAACATCCACAAAAATGGATCCAACTATGAAATTGTTATGGTTAACAATTTATGACTCTAAAAAAGCCCATAGATTTTATTTTCTTTTAGGCTTGGAAACCCAACCCATAACCTTGGATCTACAAGTACAATTCCATGAAAACAAGAGAAAACTAACCTCCTCAATATGGTTGACAAATTTTTAAAAAAAGTAAAATCCATTATAGATGACAATTTCTTGTTTTCAAATGTGTAATTTGTTTTCTATAAATAGACTTCTTTTTCTATTTATTAGTTGATTTCTAAGGAAATTATTTTATAAAATTGAAATATCAAGTGTTAATGGTTTATAATAACTTTCATTTATTATATGACATCAATCTAGACATAATTATTTACACAATGAAAAAATAATAATAATTTAATGATTACTTTAGGTCAAACCATTCTTGCCAGACACAAGGGGTTTTAAGAAATAGCAATTAGGGTCAATACAAAATTAATAAAAAAAATATTTGAAAAAATATTATTAACAATATCCTCATCAATCTTCAACGTAGCAAACATCTTTTCCCACAAGGAAAACACATCTTGTAAACAAAATATGTATATTATATTGAAGATGTGTATACCAAGACATGTATAATTAGCAAAAGATGTGTATTATGTGTGTCACTTCTTGTAATTTTCTCTCCAATTTGTATTTGATTTTACACATCATGCACCTCTCTTCCCATCATCTAATATGACACCATTCACTTTATTGAACCCTTGAATGAATTTTCCCCTTATTTTCTTTCTTCTAAAAAATCTCTACAAAATTCCTACTTGAATTCAATTGTAGAACCAAAATGGTTTTATTTAATAATAGAAACAACTTTGTTCATGTTGAAAATCACAAAAATATTGCTTAATCCTCCTCGTGCATTGGTTGTACATTGAATATATTTGAAGGAAGAGGTGAATGGCTAGCCAAAGATTCAATAGTACATTAAATATTGATCCTCTATTCATTAAATTACTCAAGATAACAACAATCAAATATGGAAGAGCCCAAACCAAAAAATATAAGACAACCTCTTCTTTGTAAACTAATGAGTAGTTACAATTAGTGCCTAAATCTAATGGTCCTAATAAAAGGGATGTTCTCATTTTTATAAAAAAAGCACTAACACTTTTGCGATCTCTCAAGTGATTCACTATTGAGCTAATACCTCATCATGTGCATGCATATTAGGATTTTTAAGTAATCAAAGTGTGGCCTAATATATTGTTTTATTATTAGGGAGAAAATAAGATGATTCACTTATTGTGATGCATGTAGGTATTGGAAGTTATGAAGCATGCATTGAAGGGGATGGGGTGTTTATAAATAGATTTCCAAATCCTTAGTAGATAACTTTGCATAAGTCAAATAGAGGAAATCATTAATATGTTTCTCTTGCACAAAGCAATATTTTTTCTACATCACATTATTAGTTTGTGACAACAATTCAACAGTAAAACAATAAAACAAGGAGAAAAACAAGAAAACAAATCATATCAAGAAAACAATTTTTATCTTTTACTAATTTTCTTAAAGGAATAAAATAGGTTGCATCTATGTTTAGTGATGGTTGTTATCTATATATCTTGGTTGCCTTGAAGGAAAAGAAAGAGAGTTTTAAGATTGCAGATTGTAAGAGCAATTGTTGAGTTGTAGATTGCAAGAGCAATTGTGATTTGTAAAATTGCAAGAGCAATTATGAGAGCAACAACTGTAAGGATTGCAATTTTTTTCCCTAAACAATAAGAATATTGATGTCCTTGTTGTAAATTTGTAAACGTTCCAACTTCAATAATAAAACATAAACTCTTTATTCTTAAATAAATTCACAATTCTTTCATAATTATCCATAATTCAATAACGACACTCCTATAAGATCATTACATATGCAAATACCATGATCAAATAGCAAGTCTAAATTAAATAAATAGATATAAAATATTATTATTACAATATAGAATATCTTCATAGTATTTCAATCATACTATACATCATTCATAATTACATAACAAGACTTAGGCATTTCAATAGCCTTAAGATGAAATATACATATACAAGATATTACAAAGAAAAGTGATGAGATACGTTCGTTGATTTTCAATCCATAAGCTATCTTCAGTTCAATGTTTTGAATGAAGATGAGAACAAGATTCAGGTGCTTTTTCCACCCAACCTTGAAGCATACACTTCCTCAAAATTCTTAATCAATTTAGAATATCCGACCCTGCACGAATCACTTAGCAAGAAGAATTCGATATACAAGATGGAATCTGGTGCATGCCTAGAATGATACATGCATTTTCTATTATTCTAATTCAATTAAGAAATAATCAAGATCATAACAAGGATACGGTAGAGAGTAATAAATAAATCCATCTATTCCAATGGTCAATAAGTTACTCGGTCGAGTATATGTCATGCATAGCAATAAGAACATAGTTTGGAAAAGAAAACTATTCTCTCTAAACCCCACATTCAACACCCATCCCAGAAGATAAACTTTCCCAAATACACATGTCTAGCATTATCATTCATCTAGCATGCCTATTTTCTTTCTATTCAATATAAACCAAATACAATTTTGGAATAAACAATCTTTCATTTTCAACATGATAAGGTAAGTTTATTAAAAAATAAGGTGTAACACATGTATACACATATTTGCATATAAACAAAATACAAAAATGAATATATGAGCACACGTTCTTTTAAAATCTATATTTCGTTAAGTATTCTAAGTATATGTTAAACATGCAAAAACTCCAAGTTTTATCATTCATCTTCTTTGGTTCAGTTTTTCAAAAGATAATAAGATCAATAATCTATTTTTTTTAAGTTTGAAGTTCAAATGAATATATATTCATGTATATTCTAATATTTTATGTTTTCTTGTGTTTATCACAGGAATTCCAAAGATAATCTAAAGTTCACTAAGTTTCAAAATTTGTCTCTTCTCAGTTTGAATTATGTGAATAAACCTACCAGCATATAATTAAAACCCATCTCTTAATATTTAGTGCATTTACACATGTGCATGCGCGCGTGCGCATGTGTGTGTGTGTGTGTGTATCATGTTGTGACAACTCACTACATTTTCAGCATATTTGGAAGAAAACAAACAGAGATCTTTTACATAACTGAGATAAACGAAATAAGTTTGTGTGAAAAGGGTTTTATCTTCTTTTATTTCGCAAATTTTGAAAGTGAAATTCGTTTAGCCACAAGAAGTAATTGGTTTCATGAATTTGTTCTCATGTATGTGTATATTTATATACATGTGTGCAAATAAATGGATCTATATTTGTACGTATATATATAAATATAAAACTCTATTGTGCTGATGTGTTCTTCATCCAAACAAATAAATGAATTCTACATCAAATAGAAATGCAATTCTACCAATTTTGAATTCTAAACATATAGAGAAAAACATTTATATTCTAGGAATATGAATCAGACAGAGTGATGCAGGAGCATCCTCGGTTCATAGAAATCTTGCATCAACCAAAAATATTTTGTTTTTGTTTTCACTTTCAGCTTTTCTTTCTGTATGTCCCGGTTTTGGCTCACCAGATCCTGTGGAGTTGGATTCTACTTGAAGACTTGATCATCTTTCTTATTTTTAGATCACATCGCATTTGGATCATTTTTCTGCAAGTTATTGCTATCAATTTCCTTGACAGTTTCCTATTATAGGTTGACAGTTCTTGTTACCGGTTGCCTTGACCTATTTTGGTGATCTACCAGAACCCCTTCCGAAGCTTGAGGAGCCTTGGGTGTTGATTATGATGTTCCTTGGCATGTGGCCGACCTTTTCCCACAATCTACACTTCATCCTTTGGAATTTTCAGAGGAATCTCTTGGTGGAGGTCAACCTTGTTGATTTTACATGTTAAGTCATGTTCTTTGGGTTTTGATCCCTTTTGAGCCGACCAGATCCTTTGGATCATATATGTAATTTTAATTGTGCATTAGAATGTAATCAATCAAAGAATCAGATAGCTAGACAAAGCGTAGAAGATAGATCTTAAGATTCAAGGTCCCGATTGTGACCTACTCTGTATGTTCTACTAGGCCTGTGAGTTGGTTATGTTGTAACCCGATTGTTACCAGTTGGTTGTAATCAATTTTCATGCTATAATATAATCTAATATACATTGTCTCCATCATATCTTTGTATTTTTGTTGTGTTTACTCTTGCTAACCGGTCCGGATTGATCTCTTTGAGGTCCCTCCTAACCGGTGACTGCTTCAAGTGGTATCAAAGCGAGTTTTGTTCTGGAGGTTGACAGTCCTGAAATTTTTGTTGTAGGGTGGCGGATTATGGATTCGACCTGCAGCTACAGAGGACTGGAGTGAACTATGGTGCAAAGAGGATCTAGGAATGGTGGCGTGTGTGGGAATGCAAGCCCTATTGTGATAGAGATGTTGCGAGGTATAGAAGCTCAGTTGGAAGTCATGGAGACAGCCCAGAGAAGAGGCCAACATATTGAAGATGTAAGTGAAGATGAAGGAGAAGAATCCCTGGAAGAACAAGCAAACCCACCGATGGTTGATCCGGATGAGGAAAGGTTTTTGAGGCTTTTGAGTAGGGCGAATACTAAACCTCATTTTACCCCACTGGAATATGATGGGAAGTTGGATTCAAATGAATTGATGGATTGGATCTCGAAGATGGAGAAATATTTTAATTTTGAAAACACTGCAAAAGAAAGGAAGGTTAAATATGCATGTACTCGGTTGAAAGGTCATGCATCTCTTTCGTGGGAGCATTTGCAAGTTGATAGAAGGAGAAGAGGCAAAGAGAATATTAAGACATGGGATCAAATGATTGCTAAATTGAAGTCAAAGTTTATGCCAGCTGATTATCAAGTGAATCTGTTCTGGAAGTTGTAGCATTTGAGATAGAAGGAATCTAGTGTGAAGGAGTACACCAAAGCATTTTACAAGTTGAACATCAGATCTAGACATGTTGATGATGAAGTTGAACAAGTTGCAAGATATTTGAATGAATTGTGGATGTCTATACAAGATGAACTCGGTTTGATCAAATTGGAGAGTGTTGAAGAGGCTTACCAGTATGCCCTAAAGGCAGAAGAGAAGTTAAACAAAAGACATGAGCAAAGGCAGAGAGGAAGAGGTGGAAGGTTTATCAGAGGAAGAGGATATATCGAAGGTAGAGGAACCTATATAGATCAGAACAAAGACAAGGAAGTGAACAAAGAAGGTAATTCATAACAGAAGGATGAAAGAAATTTCTACCAGAGGAGAGAACAGGATTCCTACCAGAGTGAGAATTTTGGAAGACAAGAAAATAGAACATTTAGGGGAATTTTCCATAAATGTGGAGGAGAAGGACATCGTTATTTCGAGTGTAAGAAGACAGAGAATACTAGTAGAGCAACAGTGGTGGAAGAAAACCCCACTGGATCAGACAATAAACCAAAAGATGGAGAACTATTGATGACGAGGAGAGCTTTGTGTCATACCAAGGAAGATGAAGAACCCTTGCAGAGGAAGAATTTCTTCAAGACTAGATGTCAGGTGTCCAGTAAGTGTTGTAAAGTTGTTATTGATAGTGGTAGTTCAAATAATCTTGTTTCAGAAGAGATGGTGAATAAGTTGAATTTGAAGATATTGAAACACCCTAAACCTTATCAGATAGCATGGATTTGGGATGAACATAAGTTGTTAATAAGTGAGAAATGTTTGGTGAAATTGAAAATTGGGAATTATCATGATGAAGTCTTGTGTGATATTATGCCTATGTATATTTGTCATCTATTGTTGGGTAGACCTTGGCAGTTTCATAGACAGGCAGTACATGATGGGAGGAAGAATACATAAACTATTGTGGCCAATGGGATGAAGCAAACCTTGTTGCCTTTGGAGGAACCTTTGAAGAATGAAGTCTGTATGAATGCTAGAATTTGTTTGATAGATGGAAGGAAATTCCTAGATGGATTGAGACATGAGAATGTGTGTTTTTCCTTAATTCCTAAGAAGACTTAGGAACCAGAACTGGAAGAAGAACAACCGGAAGAGATAAAATATTTGTTGACAGAATATGAAGACATCATTTCAGATAATGTACATGATGGATTGCCACCTATGAGAAGTATCAATCATTGCATGGACTTGGTTCCTGGAGCTAGTTTGCCTAACAAAGCTACACACCGGATGACATCAACAGAGAATGAGGAGTTGAATAGACAAGTGCAGGAGTTGTTGAAGAAAGGTTTGATCAAGGAAAGTCTGAGCCATTGTGCAGTACCAACAATATTAGCACCTAAGAAGAATGGAGAGTGGAGAATGTGTACTAATTCCAGAGCAATAAACAAGATAACAATGAAATACCGGTTTCCTTTGCCTAGGATGGATGACATAATGGACTGTTTGAGTGGAGAAAAATACTTTACAAAGATATATTTGAAGAGTGGATATCATCAGATGGGGATCAAAGAAGGAGATGAGTGGAAGACAACATTTAAGACAAATGAAGGACTGTATGAATGGTTGGTGATGCCTTTTGGGTTAACTAATGCATCGAGTACTTTCATGAGGCTGATGAATGAGGTATTGAAGAAATTCTTGGGTCACACAAATCTGTCCGGCTTAATTAAATAAATATTCGCTATTTACTTGATTAAAAATCTACTAGCCATCAGTTAATTAAATTAATATTTAATTAATTCATCCCCAAACATTCTTCTATTAATTAAATAAATTATTCAATTTATTTTAATTAATTCATTAAATCAAATTCCAATCAATTAAATAAATAAAATCTATTTATTTAATTAAATCCCCTTTTCCTCTTTTAAATAAATTAAATAAAACATTTATTTAAATCATTATCCCCCCCCCCCCCCACTTGCATTTTCCTATAAATGCAACTTGCACACATTTATTGAAATAAATGAATTTTTATTTTAAATAAAATCCTATTTTCCCTCACCCACCAAATCCACTTGCAAAATCTAATCCCCTTCTAGATTCTTCTAACCCCTTCCTAATTAGCCTAATCCATCCCCTAATTATTGTCACATTCCTAAGCAAAATGGAGTCACTTCTCAAAGACTTCAAAGTCTTTGAAAAGCATTTAATGCTTTATGTGTTCAACAAATTAACCCCCAAAGTCTTCAAAGACCATTTATGACTCTTACATAACCATTTATGGTTATTTCAAACCTGTCCCCCCAAACATTTATTGTCTTGACCATATTTATCCATTTCACATTTGCACAAGAGTTTATCCATTGGATAAAAGCTTTATTCTTTGAATAAAGAGTTTATTCATTCAACCAACCTTGACTCTAACTCCCAAAGTCATATCAGGCATTTAATGCTTATTCCCTCTCCTCTCAACCTATCTCACATTGACACTTGTCATCCTGGGATTGGGTTGAAAGCCTTCACATGGATTTGAAATCATTCAATCTTGACCCTTGTTGAGATTGCTCAATCTCAACCATCCATTGCTCCATTTTTCCTATAAATGGAGCCCATTTCTTCATAATCCAGATCCTGAAAACTTGTATGCATTTAAGCTATAGGCATTTTAAAAGAGCATTTTAGCATAGACAATCTAATATCTTGTTATTTTGGTTAAAATATATCATTTTAGCATCAATAGCATAGCATTAGCTTCTCATTTCATATTTGAAGCACAATACTACAAATCTCAATCCTCCATAAGCATCCATAGTGCAAAAAGCTGCTGAGAGCTACACTATTTTGGAACTTGGAGAGGAGAGGAACAAGGGAGGAAGGAGCTAAAGCCATGCTAAGAGGCAGTTGGAGATGCCTCATAATATTTGTTTCGTTTGTTAAATACATTAGCATGCTTTTAGTGTCTCTCTTGGTATGCCTTTTAGATTAGTTTTTGATTGACTAACACTAACGGTTTCGTGGCTTTGGTGTTGTTTATCATTTGCTAACCTTGTGCCATTTAGGAGGGTGTCATTTGGTGAACCCAACGTGAATCGAACACCAAAAACATATCATTTTTTTTTTTTACTAACATGTTTGATTGTTGAAAGTGCCACACAGGTTGTGCTTTAGCGCTATTGAACACGTTTTAGCGCTACCGACACTTTTTCTTTTAGCGCTATTGTTCGTGAAATAGCGCTATTGTAAAAGTTTCAGCACTTTTGCACCTATTTTAGCGCTTTGGTAGTTCTTCTAGCGCTATTGGAAAACTTCTAGCGCTTTTGCCTCTCTGTCTCACACCTTCTTTCAGCGCTTTTGTTTAAAACACAGACTAGCGCTATTGCAACAGAGTGTCATCCAAATCGCATTGTAATCACAAAAATGGAAATTATTAGGCTTGTGGAAGCCCCCCTTGAACAGCGATTTTACTAACATGTTTTTGTTTGTGCAGGTTAAAAACTCACCATAAAAATCACAAATTCGTCCTTTGGTGCTTAAAAAAAAATTTGATTGAAAAAAACCACAAAATTGTATTGCTTTCTAGTTAGGATTCATCTTTATTTTGGTGCTTAAAATCAACACACAAAGTTTCTTTTCTTGCATCAAACTAAAGAATTTACAAGCCACACTTCAAATTTTGGTGCAATTAAAAACTTACAATCCACTTGTTCCAATTCTTGCAAGCGATTTACTTCAAGCAAAACGTGTTTTTTGTTAAGTTGACCAGGACTTCCCATTTCTAGATTACAACATATTGCCTTTGAAGTTAAAAAGAACACCATGGTTGTTGGAGCAACATCTCCAAATAGTTAGATCACATTTGCAAATGTTGGATTAAAAAGAACAAGTGTTTTACGTGTTTGGCACGCTTGTGCACAAAGTCAGTCGAGTGGTCCTACCTCTAACACACACTATCCTCTCCCTTGGCTTTCGTGGTCCTAGGTGCAAGAGAAAAGTGTTAGTAACACTCAAAATTTTATCTTTTTAAGAGAGGCCTACCAAGAGACACATCACTCTTGGGAACGACCTCGCGCGGTAAATCCTTCGAGCCGCTATAGAAATCAGGTGAGAGCGAAAGTTGTAGCCTTCGGTATAGCTGTGGGCTAAATTTATCACAACTGGCCATTTGACCTTAGGGATAAAAAGTGTTTAAAGTGTGTTCGTTTTAAATACCAAGTGCAAATTGAGCCGACTTCAGGCTTTGGAAATACACCTTAAAATACATCTAAAGGAAGGGTCATATAAAAGTCCAAGGATTGGGTTGATCTAGACCCATACTCATTTGTGCCTTTTAGGCAACATTCTTGTGTTTGTGTGCTTGCTTTGTTTTCTTGTCAAAGAAAAATCAGAAAGTCAATCCCAAAAACAAAGTATTTATCCAACCAAACATCTATCAAAACAAACCCAAACATCAAAAACAAAGTGCAAACAAAGGGGCAAAAACTTTATGACCATTCTTCACATCTTGCGAAAGAAGAAGTGTCATCAGAATATCAACTTGAAAAGAAGACGATTGAGCTCAAAGGCTTTGATCAAAAAGAGGAAATTCTTCTGTATCAATCGACAAATCTTTGTCTCCCATAGAGTCTTTCTACATTGCATGCGTCTATACCTTCAAGGCAAAACAAACAAATTTGATTCCGAATCATTGAACCGCAGAGCTTTTATGCAATATAGAGCTCTGAGTTATCACAAAAATCAAGGAGGAAAGATTAATCCCAATTTCTTCCCAAATGTCTGCATCACCTACAACATAGCTCGAGAAATACCTCCAACACCTGAAAGGGAAGAGGTAGAGTTTGTTCCATTTGTGACACAAAGTTTTTATTGAAGTTGAAAACATTTCATCCATCATCTTATTCATACATCATCACTTCATCATCAATTCATTCCAAACTCTCAAAACATTAAGAGGTTCTTGTCCCAAAGTTCTCTTTTAGATATTGCTTGAAATCAAACACATCACATCACTTTTTAGATTGTTTCTACATCTAGGATAAGCTCATCCTAAGAAACACATCTACGCAGGTTAAAACTACTTCATGAGTGAATCCTCTCATTACTAGGTAGTCCAATCTGTAACACATCTCAGATTTCTCTACACCTTATCACATCAAAATCTTATCAAACAAACAAGCAATTCAAAAAAAAGGGAATTTCGGTTACATCCACCTTAAAAGTGCTAGAGATCCGCATACAACACAATTCACCAACCATCAATCTCTCATTTCAACAAAAACTCATCATCATTTTAACACAACTTTAACAAAAAGCTTATAAACAAAATGGCTCAAACCCGATCACAGTCAAGGCAACAAGAAATAGAAAGGGAAGAAGAAGAAGAGGAAAATCTCACTGAATTTCAAGAAGCACTTGGAGGAAATGCAGATGACGAAAACCCAAGTACTCCCACTCCTGCAACAATAGAAAGGGCTCAGCATAACCCTCTCTTTAACAGATTGTTTGACGAAATACTCAGGAGCAATGAGGATGCTCACTTCTTAAGACTCGCTCAAGAAGGAGCCAAACTCCCCTCTGACTTTGATCTTGCCCAATTAAGACAAGCATCAGAAAGACAAAGTCGCCATGAAAAGGAAAGAGGTAGAGATCCCATCAGATATAACGTTCCTCAAGGTAACCCACCACCTCTTCCTCCAAATGAAATGGAGATGTTGCGGCAACAAGTCGAGACTCTCGCCCAACAACTTCATAGTGGTGTCAAGACTAACCAATTCTCCCTCAATGACATCTGTCCCTATCCTTTTGATAGGAACATGCCACCATTTCCTCGAGGATTCGAAACACCCAAATTTGAAAAATATAGAGGAAAGGGGGATCCCCGTGATCATGTCTGAGAATTTCATTCCGCTTGTCTTGAAGTGGCATATGAAGACACCTACCTAATGCACCTTTTTCCCCAAAGCTTGGGAGGAACAACCACATCATGGTTTTCCCGACTACCAAGTGGCATTAGAACATTTGAGGAACTCATCCAGAAGTTCCTAGCTCATTACTCTCATAACATTGAACGCGACATCACTATGGTTGATCTGTGCAACACCAAACAAAAACCAAGTGAACAATTCTCAGTATTCTTGCAACGATGGCATCAAATGTCTAGCAGATGTTCTCTTCAGTTACCTGAATGAGAACTAGTGGAAATATTCATTTCCAACTTAAACGAAGAAATGGAATTTCACCTGGATGTCAAAGACACAGACTCTTTTAATGATATGATCACCAAGGGTTTGAAATGTGAAAGGGCACTCATCAAAAAAGGACTCATCAAAATCTTTAATAAACCAAAAGATGGTCCTCGTCCACGCTTCAATAGTGATAAACCAAACTTCTGGAATAAAAACAAGAATATTGTCAATGATGGGGTTGTGGATGCCCAGACTATCCAAAATGCACAACCTGTGGTTCGGTTTGCAGGACAAAATCCTCCACCTCAGAATAACACAAGCATTCCTTCCAATCAAAATCGCATCACATCTCACGATGAACCAAGACCTCGTCAGCAAAAACAAAAATGAACATACACTCCCTTAGGGGAACCCATTGAAACAGTATTGCAACAACTCATTTCTCAAAATTTGGTCACTCTACCTAAACTATCAAACTATGAGCCTCAGGTCAAACCGGCATGGTGGAGAGATACTGAACACTGTGAATTCCATCAAGGAAGAGGACACAAGACAAGTAATTGTCACCGATTGAAAGATCTCATTCAGGATCTTATTGATCGGGGATAAATTGAAATTGAAGGACATAACCCAAAAACAACCAATAATGATCATCTAATGTTCAAAAATCCACTTCCATCACAAGATCAAAGGGATCCTTCCACTTCCAGGCAAGGCACTGATACCACTAATTATACGCAGGCTGCGTATAATTACACTGTAAATCATCTGTATGATGTCAATGAACAAGTTGTAGCCATAACCTTCAAAAATCCCAACTCAAATTGCAATGTTGTTACGCGTCGCGGCAAAGTTACCATCAAGGCAGCTCCACAAGGCACCACCTCCATCCCAAAACAGTACAATCTTGTGGAACAATTAGACAAAACCCCTACACTTATATCCATTTGAGAGCTTTTGCGCCTATCACCCTCTCATAAAACTATCTTAGATCAAGCACTCCAAGAGGCGTCAGTCCCTGCAAATCTGAATACAGACCAATTTCAAGCCATGGTTGGCAATCTCAAGTCATCACCTTGTCTCACTTTTTTTGAAAGTGACAACTCTTCCTTCCAACAACCGCATAACGCCTCACTCCACATTGAAGGATTTATTAACCAGCATAGGATCAAGCGAGTCTTGATCGATAATGGAGCAGGCCTAAATATTTGTACACTGCAGTTGGTCACAGCATTGGGATATGCGGTAGAATCAGTGGATCCTCGTCAGAAGATCACAATCAAAGCCTATGACAATGTGGAGCGTTCATCCAAAGGAGCTGTGGTACTACCAATCCGAGTGGGCCCCGTGATAAAACACATCATTTGTCAGGTTCTGGACCTTCCTTTGCCATACAATCTATTATTAGGGAGACCTTGGATACATGCCATGCAAGTCGTTCCATCTACCTACCATCAATGTATCAAGTTCCCACATAACGGTGTAGAGATCACAATCCTGGACGATGCAAATCCCTTTGCATATTGCCATAATATCAGCCATCAACAAGAGATTACCGTTCCTAATAATAGAGAAGCCATTCCTTCCACATCATATATAAGTCCCACCTCTCTTGCTCGTTCAAACACCACTATACCAAAGCAAGAAAAGCTTAAAATGAAGATAGCAGAGGAAGGTCCTGGGGAATACAACTTGAGTCAACTCTTTTGTGTGGGACAAATGCCCACTTCTCCTAGAACACATGGTAAACCACAGTAGGTATTCCAGCAACCACTAAACATACCAGCATGTGCTTTGACGCCTTTTGTTCTTGGAAAGAGTCAACAGGAAGAAACACAAGATGAGGACTTGGCGGAATGGATCTATAAAGATCCCATCACCACTGATATACCGCGAGTTACACTTCCTACGGAACAGTATGGCAAAGGTCTCCTCATTATGCAAAGAATGAGGTATGATGGTCAAAGTGCTTTGGGATATTGCAAACAAGGACGACATGAACCTCTACTACCAGAATTCAAGCCCAAAGGTCATACAAGCCTAGGCTTTGAAAAATAGATTTTTCCTAAATTAAAATTCAAAGGAAAACCCAGCAAACCATTATGTCAGCCTACTGCCAAAAGGCCACCTTTCATTATCAAAGTGGCATCAAGCACCATCCCAACTGCCCCACTGAGGCTCAACACCCCAACACAACCATCACCAATGCCACTCATCCCACCAAACGAACCCGTAATCCCATCAACAGCACCACTAGCAGCAACAATTGTATCAGAACCTGCAGCAGTATCTATGGCACCAACAATTCTAGCAGAAGCCACTGAGTCAATATTACCGATACTCCCTATACCAGATCCTTTAATCCCCACCAACCGCCCTACAGCACCGATCATTACAAAGGTACATCAACCAATCACACCTGCAGTATTTAACTCAAAGGAAATCCCAGTATGGTATAGTAACCGGATGCTGGAAAGTGATTCAGAGACCGACTCACATGAATGGGAATTTGATTCAGTACAGCTTAATACTTCAGATGAGGAAGACACATCACCACCTCCGCCACGCAAAGACATCCCTGTTTATGGAGAAGCACAGATAAAGACTGTAGACTTATAAAAATGACCATATTCCTAAATGAATATTTTATGTTCATTTCTCTATTTAATTAAATTATCCACATTCCTCTATTTAATTAAATAAGTTACTCAATTTATTTAAATTAAATTCACTATACCCATTTAATGAATAAATCATTTTATTCAATTAAATCCCCCTAGCCACTTTTAATTAAATTCAAATTTAATTAAATAGTTATCCTAAATTGAATAAATCAAATTTATTTAATTACAACCAAATTGAATGAAAATCAAATAATTCAATTAAATCCTATTATCTTCCATCCACTTGCAAAATCCCAAAACCCTTTCTAAACCCTTCTAGAATCTTCTAATCGCTTCTAATTAACCTAACCCTCCCCTAAATTTTGTCACATCCCTAAGCAAAGGGAGGTCACTTCTCAAATGGCCCAAAGTCTTGGATAACCATTGAAGGTTTTCAACCTTCAACCACCAAAACCCCCAAAGTCTTTGAAAACCATTGAAGGCTTCCAACCTTCAACCACTTAATCCCCAAAGTCTCCAATAACCATTAATGGTTATTTCAAACCCTCCCACATGGTTAAAACATTTGTTTTGACTCAACCTCTATCCAACCCAAGGGTCTCATCAGGTCATTAATGCTTTGACCATGATTATCTCTTAATCATTTGCACAAAGGTTTATCTTTGGATTAGATCCTAATTCATTGGGTAAACCTAACTTAGACTTGACCCTTAGCCTTTAGATAACCATGAGGTCTTCTCGGACCTTTAATGCCTCCAACCTCTTCTTTCAACCCAATCCTGTGTGGACATTTGTCACCTTGTCATTGGTGCAAATTATGCACATGGATCCTCAACTTTCAAACCTGGCCCTTGATTAAACCTTTCAATCCTGACCATCCATTGCCCTATTTGTGCTATAAATAGAGCCCTCATTCCTCCATTCTAAACAATCTTCTTCCAAATTTGAAGCATCATACTTATGCTCAAATTGTTTCAAGCTTTCATATCATTTTATGCTCATCATTTAGCCTCTCTTTAGATCAGAATTAATCATGAATATGCATATTAGAATAAGTTCTTTATCATTTTAGTTCAATTATAGACTAAATATAGTATGCTAGGATAGTTTGTTTACTAACCTTGTCATCTTATAGTTAGTTTATTGCATTTCTAGTATCATACCTAGCTTATAACACACCTCATACTAAAATCAGTTAAAAATCTCTCTCGTTCTCATATTTGCCATCCCTAAACCATTTTGCTCAGTAATCTGAGAGCAAAACATTGGTTTGAGGGACATTGTGAGATAGAAAACCATGGGACCCTCCTTGGGAAGCTGAGTAACACTACGTTACTCCATAGCTTGTATCAAGAAGTCTTGTGTGTGTGTGTGTGGATTGGTATTTCTCATATTTTCATATATTAAGTTTTATTCGCCCACTTTTCTCGCATACATTTCTGGCGCCCATCGTGGGGCTCGAACCCCAATAACCTATCATTTTTTGAATTTAAGGACTTTTGCAGGTACGCGGGAAACCAGAGCTAGCGCGTCGAAAAGACATTTTAGCGCATCCGCCAAACAGTTTAGCGCTTCTAGCCTACTGTTTAGCACGTGTGCCTACTGTCTTAGCGCGTAAACACGGTTCCTCAGCGCATGACACTATTTGACAAATTTTTTTGTAGGTGTCGACGCTGGCGAAACACAAATTAGCGCATTGACCTAACAGATTAGCGCGTCCACCGAACCTTTTAGCGCTTTCCATATATATTCCAGCGCGTTGAAACCAACAATTAGCGCATAGGATTCAAATTTTTCTTGCATAACGGATCGCGGGAAAAATCAAAACACAGAATTAGCGCATACGACAAACAGAGTAGCGCATCAGGGCAACAAAATAGCGCATGGAGAAAGAATTATAGCGCATCCGACAAGTATTGTAGCGCGTACAGTTTGTTCTGTAGTGCATCATAAACACCACAAACAAAAAAAGAATTTGTAACCGAATTCAAAAATTTAGACTTGTGGAAGTCCCCCGAAACAAACTAACAGCCTTCTCGTTCTGTCTATTTGCAAGATTTTTAACAAGTTTCTTGCAGGAAAAGCGAGGAAGTTTTCTTTTAAAGCAAAACATTTTTTTCTTTTGTTGACTCCTGAAAATCGTATTTGCTTTGTTGACGATCTATTTTCCATAAATTAGATAATTATTGCTATGAAGGATTAAAAAGAACATCATGCTTGTTGGAGCAACATCTCCAAATAGAAGTTAGCAAATTATTGTCTTGAGGGTTAAAAAGAACAAACTTATTTGCCTTATCTCGAAAGTGGAAGGTATATGCTCTCCCCTTAACTGGGTGACCAAAAAGCCAAACCACTCTTATGCTTTCTGTACTTCAAGCAATAAATCCTTTAGCAGGCCTGCCTTCCCGAGGAGTTGCAATCAACTCTTAAAGTCGTTTATGGCCGGTGTGAAGGGAACGACCTAAGTGGGGAACGGCTTTGACGCCAAGAATTCCAACCCACTATAATCAAATGTGGAAAGTGACGAAAGTCCTTTTCAACGGTTGCGCGCAGTGATTAGCCTTCCCCCAGTATCCTCGAGATACGTAAAGCCTTTGTTCTAAAGGTTGGGAAGCCTCCTGAGGGAGTTTATCACTGACGGCCGAACGGGAAGTCTGATTAAAAACCTTAGCATTAGAAACTTTGAGCTAAGTCAGTATCCAAACATTTGTAACATCATAGTGCAAGGGTGGAGAAGAATCCGCCCCCAAGATTACTCACCATATATCTCCCAAGATAACTACTCAACTGTGAAGCAATTCACTTTGGCTTAACTTCTGGCAAAAGGCAAAAAAACGGGCGCCCTCTAGGGGGTGACACGGCTGTTTGAGCTGACGGAGTATCGAGACTAATGGGCTATGATGTTACTTATGACCCTTGAATAAAGAGTCTTTCTGAAGTGTTTTATTTTGTATTCAACCTGTTAGAACATTGGGGATTTGAACACATCCTCGACAGAACATACACTTTCTGTTAGATCAGGCGAAATGATTGTACTTTGTGTGCCGTACTTGCATTTTGTATTTCAAAAAATCATCCATCATACTTAAAATTTCTCTCAACAAAAAAATCAAAATCCTCACACAAACAACCAAAAGAAAAAAAATCAGGGCAATTTAGCGCGTGAGAGCAACATCTTAGCGCATGTAACAGATCTTTTAGCGCATCCAAAACAAAAAATAGCGCGTACAACAAAAATAGTAGCGTTTCAACTGCAAAGCAAAACAGAGAATAAACCTTTAGCGCGTGCAAAATAGATTCTAGCGCATCTCAGGAAAACATTAGCGCGTAGAACGCCCATTTTAGCGCATTAACTAAAACAGATAGCGCGTAGGAGGCACAGTGTAGCGCGTTGTTTTTCCAAACAAACTTCACAGCAAAATTCAAACAGCCTGTCTTAGCACGTGAAACAAACAGGTTAGCGCGTAGAAAGCCCATTTTAGCGCATTAACCAAAACAGATAGCGCGTAGGAGGCACAGTGTAGCGCGTTGTTTTCCAAACAAACTTCACAGCAAAATTCAAACAGCCTGTCTTAGCGCGTGAAACAAACAAGTTAGCGTGTAGAAATCCCATTTTAGCGCATTGGCCTAAACAGTTAGCGCTTCTGAAGCCCAGTCTAGCACGTACATCTTTCACAGTCAAGAACAAAAATTTTCCAGAATCAGTACTTTAGCGCGTAACCGGGGGCAGACTAGCGCGTGTGAGAAACATTTTAGCGCATCAGGAAAATTAGATAGCGCATCAAACCTCTGCTTTAGCGCGTGAGAAAAGATAGAAAAACAAAGAGTTGAAAAACCGAAAATTTAGAAAATTTCAAAAATATTTTGAAAACAGTTTTTCATCAAAACACATCTTTTATCAAACCAGAGTGACAAAAACAAATCATTAAAACTATTTCTCAAGTCAAATTTGTGTCAAACAAAGTTGTCAGAATCCGAAAACGAATCGAGCAATAGAGGACGTCTTTCCTATCATAATCCGGAACATTTTCATCATCAGTATCAATCAAATCCTTTACCATCTTACGGATTTTTATCTCACAAACACTTGTCTAAAAATTTTCAAATTGTCAAAATCCAGTTTCCAGATCGGGAAACTTCTTATCCATATCATTTGACACACTTTATCGTGAAGGGATATCTAAACCTTCATTCTGATAAAGTAAACTTTGAAATTTTCAAAACAAGAATCAACTAAATCCAAACAAATCAAAGGAAATCATTGATCACTCATGCATGACTAATCCCCTTATTCTGAGAAGAAAGAACCTCTATCGTAACATCACGTTGAAGAAACAACAACCTAGCTTTTCCAAATTCATCAAGCGAAACAAGTTTTTATACATCACTCGTCAACTCTTCAAATCTCATCGGGTATTTCTTCATCACGTCAAACGTTATATTCAAAACAAATCCAGCGAATTTGACAAAGAACCCCTAAAAACAAGAGCATACTGTCAAAAGTCTGCTTTTAATCAAAAGATAAACCAAGGTGGGAAAATCAACCCCGCATTCTTACCCGACGAGTGCATCACATATAACACATCTCGATCAGAACCACCAACGCCAAAGCAAAACAACAATGAGGACTTTGTTCCTTTCATCACTGAAAGTTTCTATTAAAATGCCTATCACTCGCTCTCAACGAAACAAACAAAGCGAGACACCCACAGAATCAAGTATGAATCGTAGATTATCAAATCCTTTTGAAGTTCCATCATCAGACGATCCTGAAATTACTGACGCAATTCTTCAGGAATGTCAAGAAAATCCTTCATTCCAAAAACTCATCGAAAAACTCATGGAAAATGACAAAGAAAAATATCTACTCATGCTTACAAGCAAAGGTGTCAAACTTCCTGAAGATTTCGACGCGAACGTCTTTCAAACAGGATCTCAACAATATACATATCAAGAACAACAAAGGGAAGAAGAAACTCACATACCTGAACAACATATTCCAGAACAACATATACCAGAAATGCGAGTACCTGCTTTTGAAACCCCAGAACAGCACATACCATTTACTACACCTTTTCAGTTAAGAACAAATACGAGGGAAGAACTCTTCCCTCGACAAGATAATGCGCCCTTGGTTGCTCTTACTCAACAAATGCAAATGTTGCAAAGACAAATACACGATATGCAACAAGGGACAACAGTGCGGTATTCTATAAACGAAATTTGCCCTTATCCATTTGACAGAAGCTTAAACATGATACCTTTTCCTCCAAACTCAGATATTCCCAAATTTGATAAATATGATGGGAAAGGTGATCCTCGAGATCATGTTCGAGAATTTTGTACTATGAGTCTAGAATTTGCTCATAATGACACTTATCTAATGAGGTTGTTCCCAAGAAGCCTGGGAGGACAAACAATGGAATGGTTATCCAAGATTACACCACCTGTCAGATCATTTGACGAATTGGTTAACAAATTCATCACCCATTATTCTTACAACATCCAACATGCCATAACCATGCTAGATATTTGCAACACCAAACAAAAGAACAATGAAACATTCATGTTATTCCTTCAACGTTGGCGACGCATGGTATCAAGATATCCTTGAGATATTCCTGAAAAAGAGAAAATGGAAATCTTCATTGATAACTTGAATGGTGAGATGAGTTACAGACTCAAACTTCAATGCATACCATCTTTTGACAAATTGATCGAAAATGGCATCCAAGTGGAGGAAGCTTGTGTCAAAAAGGGAACACTCAAGTTCTACAAAGAAGGGATGAACTCATCAAACTACAATAACCAAAACAACACTAATTTGGACAAAACTCGATTTTGGACTCGAAACAAAAACGAAGGCAACAATGAATCATATGATCCCAAATCTAAACAGCCAGTACTTGACTTATCAGGAAATACTCAAAATATGAAAAATCCTAAAACTGCTACTCCCAGTGCCAACACATATGCACCAAACAATGCTCAAGGACAACTCAATACCAACAACGCCAATGATAATCTGAACAAAAACCTGAATCCAGGGCCTAACAACAATTCACGTAACAACACCAACAATTTCCATAAACGTATCTTCACACCATTGGGCCAATCATTAGAGTCCGCATTCAGAGAACTGTTGGCAAACAAGGTTCTTTCTTTACCTCCAATCAACAATTATGAACCCCCAATCAAACCACCTTGGTGGAATGATTCACACTATTGTGATTTTCATCGCAACAAAGGTCATAGAACAAACGAGTGCATGAGATTGAAACACATAATCCAAGACATGATTGATCGAGGTGACTTAACGGTGGATGGTCTCAAAACAAACAATGATCATGAAGCCTTCAAAGATCCTCTTCCAAATTACAACAAAGATGGAGCATCAACTTCAAATGATACATGCGGAGCTCGAATTAATCACATCTACAACAACACAATAAATCACATATCAGCCGAAGACCATCAAGTCAATGTTATAACCATTCGAGATAAACGTGATCATGAATCTGTCAATGTAACAACCCGGACTCAGAAATATGTCTTGAAGGGACACACTGCACTTCCAATCACCACACCAAAAATCCAATACGACTTAGTTAATCAACTACGCAAAACTCCGGCTCATATATCTATCCTGGAATTGTTGAAACTATCTCCAAGACACAAAGACATATTGGAGCAAGCGCTATTAGAAACAAATGTACCTCAAAATCTGGATACAGACAGATTCCAAGCTATGGTTGCCCACATGACAGAATCTCATAAACTCACCTTCTCAAAGCATGATAATACTTCATTGAGTCATCCGCATAATACTCCTCTCCATATTGAAGTCATTGTTTGCAAACACCGAGTCAAGAGAGTCCTAATAGATGGAGGAGCCGGCCTTAATATCTGTAATTTAAAGCTTATCCATGCATTAGGCTTCTCAGAAGAATCTATTGATCCTTGCAAAAAGATTACCATAAAACCATATGATGATGAGGAACGGTCCTCTAAAGGCACCGTCATATTACCTATTCAAGTGGGCCCAGTACAAAAGGATACTATTTCTCAAGTCTTAGATATCGATCTAACCTACAATATTTTATTAGGCCGACCCTGGATACATGAAATGCAAGCAGTACCTTCCACATATCACCAGTGTGTCAAGTTTCCTTATGATGGACAGGAAATTTCCATATCAGCTGATCACAATCCATTTCAACATTGCAATGCGATGGGGGACGCCCAAGACAGTTTGGTTCCTTATAACAGAGAAAAGCAGCGGTCTTCAACATCTGATCCACCAACAGCAAAATCCAACTCCTTATGGGGAGACTTCAAACAGAAAATGCAAATCAAAGACCAAGGCATGGGCGAATACTCTATGGAGCCTTTATGTTTGACCAGATTGCCAACATCACCTAGATCGCATGGTTTACCTACTATATCAACACATCTAGCAACTCAGCCCATAACTAAATTTGATGGTACCTTCATCCAATTGGGGACTCTAGCACATGAATCAGAAGATAAGGATGTTCTTAACTGGCTATACAAAGATGAAGAAGAAGCTAATAGAGTGGCCGCTCTAGACATTGTTCTACCAACACACTTATATGGAAAAGGCTACTTGATCATGAAACAAATGGGATATGGCGGCAAAGGACCTATTGGGAAACGCCAAGAAGGAGTTACGGAACCTATAGATCTTCCTTCACAACCTAGTAGAAATAAAGCAGGATTAGGTTCTAAATTCACTTTCCTATTGAAAAGGCCACCACACACAAATGCAAAACCTCAATGGAAGGAAAAGAAGAAATACAAGGAAGAATCCTGGCAGGAAGCTCTCTTTGAATCAGCAGAAACAATCCACAAGGCAAGAGAACGTCAAGATCAGAAGATACATCAGGGAAAGCTTTTGAATCATAAGAAGGCCATCTTTGCAGTAGTGGCTCATATTCACACACCAATGGCTCAAGAACAAATCCTATCATCACAAGAAACCATCATTCCTCCCCGAGGAAGCACAATCTATGAACAAATCCAGACTGTAGAAGACGGCTCGGATACAGAATCAACACAGAATATCAAAATAGTATCCATCATCAAAGATTTGTTTTCGCCATACAACATACCTGTTTACAGCACCGATAGAATTTGGGATGATGCCTATGAGACAGATTCAAATGAATATGAATGGGGTGCTTGCTCTGATACTACTACAAATATCCCAGATGATGCTGATTTCATATCCATTTCTCAAGAAGAACATAACGCAGAAGATAGACCTCTTGAATTTGGACCACAACATATCTATGACGCTTCGGAAAGTAAACAAAAATATTACGAACAAGTCTATGTCGAAGATGATGCCATCGAAGACCTCGATGAAACCTTAGACTTCTTTAAAAACAAGACCCATCACGATGATAACTCTATCCTAACACTTACAGTAGCTGAACTTGACCCACCCCATGATTCCTTACCACTTGTCTTTCCTGACCTAATCAACTGGAATGAACCTGAAACAAGTGATATACCTATTTTCCCAGATGATGCATCTATTGTCCATTACCTATGTACCGTAAATCCGGAAACAGGCTCTACCAGTGAATGACATAATGATATCTGTAAATCAGGGAGTGTCAAGTCTCTCAGTCGCAAAAATGAATCAAATAATGAATCTAATGCTGAAAACCAGTCAATGGCAGCAATGGATCCCAAAAAAGTAAAAATGAAGGATGCATCCGAGGGTGAAAACCTTTTTAAGGCACCTAACGATGGGAGACTTGACACTCTTCCTAAGCACTTTCATGAGCAATCACCCATATTAATTGAGCCCACTCAATCAATCAACATTGGTACCACCGAAGCAGCTAGAAACATTCACCTTGCAGAATCTTTGACAAAGGAGGAAAGATCGGCATTCATCATCTTCTTTAAAGGACAACAAATTAACTTTGCCTGGTCATATGCTGATATGCCCGGAGTAGATCCACACCTAATCATGCATCACTTGTCCATCTCTGTAGGAGTCAAGCCAGTCAAGCAAAAACTACGAAAGATGAATCCACAGATAGCACTCATGGTCAAAACGGAATTAAAGAAATTATTAGATGTCAGATTCATCCAACCTATTGACTATGCAGAATGGATTTCCAACATTGTTCCAGTCTCAAAACCAGATGGTAGTATAAGAATATGTACTCACTTCAGAGATGTCAATAAAGCTTGCCCAAAGGATGACTTTCCTCTGCCAAGTATTGATATAATTGTAGATCTCACAGCAGGCCATGCAATGCTCTCACTAATGGATGGTTTCTCAGGTTATAACCAAATTAAGATAGCTCCTGAAGATCAAGATAAAACAGCATTCACCTGTCCTTGGGGGACGTACTGTTGGAATGTCATGCCTTTTGGCTTAAAGAATGCAGGGGCCACCTATCAAAGAGCAATGACAACCATCTTCCATGATATGATGCACACATTTATGGAAGACTATGTGGATGATTTACTAGCAAAATCCTTCACCAGAGCTGAACATCTCGGCATCCTAACAAAGATCTTTGATCGATTGCAAAAATTCCAAGTCCGACTCAACCCTAAGAAGTGTGTCTTCGGGGTTACATCAGGCAAATTACTAGGCTACATAGTATCAGCTAAAGGTATTGAAGTTGATCCAGCAAAGGTACAAGCCATCATGGAAATGCCACCACCACGAAATATCAGTCAACTCAGATCTCTACAGGGACGACTTCAATCAATCCGGCGATTCATCGCTCAGCTAGCAGATAAAAGTCTACCATTTAACCATTTACTACACAAAAATGTACCCTTCAAATGGGAGGCTAAGTGTGAAGAATCTTTTTACCAAATTAAACAGTACCTGATGAATCCACCAGTTCTAGTACCACCAGTTGCCGGAAAGCCACTTATTCTATATATCTCAACAACAGATATTTCACTGGGGGCATTATTGGCCCAAGAAGATCAACAAGGAAAGGAACATGCCATATACTACATCAGTAGAACATTGAATGGCTATGAGCTCAACTATACATTTATTGAAAAGGCTTGCCTAACAGTAGTCTTTGCATCTCAGAAATTCCGACATTACATGCTCACACACACCATAAAGCTAGTTGCAAAAATTGATCCTCTCAAATATCTACTCAGCAAAGCCGCTCTTACAGGCCGATTGGCTAAATGGGTCATGATTCTCAGTGAATTCGACATCCAATACACAAAAAGATGAGCCATCAAAGGACAAGCAATTGCAGATCAATTGGCTGAAGCACCGCTACCAGGCAAACAAACCATGGAGGTTGAATTTCTGGACAGGGATGTACTTGTTCTTACTACTAAACAATGGACCCTATACTTTGACGGATCCTATACTCAACATGGTTCAGGTACCGGCATTCTGTTCATCACTCCTGAAGGACACACTATGCCAAAATCATACAGACTTATGTTTCCATGCACAAATAATGTGGCTGAATATGAAGCATTGGTCATCGGCATCAAAATGGCTGTCGAATGGAAAATCACAGAATTAAAAGTCTATGGAGACTCACAATTGGTCATCAATCAAATCAACAACAACTATCAGACAAAGGACGACAAGCTACTACCTTACAAATGCATGGTGGATGACTTCAAACAGTATTTTGTGCACATCACCTTTGAGCAAATACCAAGGTTGAACAACAAAGCAGCCGATGCAATGGCTACAATCGCTTCGCTACTACAAATTCCTGAGCAACAGAGTCGTTATGAGTTCCTGGTAGAGCAACTGTTCTCCACCGCCTATGACCACTCCGAATCCCATGTTATCTATACCTTGACTGGTTCCGATTCTTCGCTATATGGACCGATATACGACTACCTCAAGCATAATATCTTACCCATTGACCAATCCCATAACCAAAAACATAACTTTATTCGACAAGCTGCCCGTTACACCCTTACCACTGATACTCTATATCGTCGAGGTCTAGATGGTACTCTTCTTCGTTGCCTTGATCGTAATGATTCCGATTCCGCTTTACACGAGCTTCACGAAGGTATTTGTGGCACACATTCAAGTGGCACTACTCTTGCTAAAAAGCTTCTATGAATGGGATACTACTGGCCTACAATGGAGAAAGATTCATATCACTTTGCCAAGAAATGTCCTAAATGCCAGATCCATGGCAATCTGATACATGCACCAGCACAGGAACTGCAGCCCTTTACAACATCATGGCCCTTTTGTCAGTGGGGACTAGACCTAGTTGGCAAAATACATCCTTCATCTTCAAATGGACACAAGTTCATTATAACTGCAACAGAATACTTTACCAAATGGATCGAAGCAGTTCCCATGACCACAGTGACCGGGAAACAAATTGCCTCTTTTATCCTCAATTATCTGATCTGCAGATATGGTATTCCAAGTTCCTTCATCACAGATAATGGGCAACCTTTCAAAAACCAAGATGTGCAGGAATTATGTGAAAAATTCAACATCCAACATCGGTTTTCTACACCATACTATCCTCAAGGAAATGGTCAAGCAGAAGCATCTAACAAAACAATCCTAAAAATTCTCAAGAAAATAGTGAATGATGCAGGCAAAGATTGGCACGTACAACTCAATCCAGCACTTTGGGCCTACAGGACCAGCATTCGCACACCTACAGGGGCAACACCATATTCATTGGTATATGGATCCGAGGCTATTTTACCCTTGGAGGTAGAAATTCCATCTCTTAGAGTCTCTTTGAAAGGTTTGATCCCCGATGAAGAGTATCGAGTTAACCGACTGCAAGAACTGGAACTATTAGATGAAAGACGCCAACATGCTTATACTCATCTCAAAGCATATCAGCAACACATGTGCAAGAGCTACAATCATAAGGTCATTCCTCGTAACTTCAAAGTTGGTGATCTAGTCCTCAAAGAAAATCCAAGAAACCAGCAAGATAGAGAAAAGAAAGGGAAATTTGAACCTAATTGGTTGGGTCCCTATGTCATCATATCAGTCTATGGATCAGGTGCCTATCAGCTAACAAATTCTGAAGGAGATGTGCTCGATGATCCAACTAACAGCATTCATCTAAAGAAGTACTATACTTAAGGTAGCCTAGTGCACGGAAAAAGCCAAAAACAAACAAAAAAATCAAAAAAATCCAGAAAAAGCAAAAATACAAAGTACAATAAAAACAAATGGTGAACACCTGGTAAACACGCGCCCTTGTAAAAGGCCGGCTTCTTTATCTATATCCATGCCATTTTATCCATCAACACGCTATCGGCCATCGCCCGACACTTAGCATATATCCATTTAGGACATACTTAGTGTAGTCACTATCCTGAGTTATTCATCTATCGCATTTCACCACGGCTTGGAAATCACTGTACATAATCATATCCAGAAGAACACTCATCTAGGGGCATTAAACTGTTCAAAAACTTGCAAACATTCAAGACATACCAACTATTGCAAAACTCAGACATATGACATCCAACAAACACAACTACACTACATCACAACAACCAAAACACAAACAAATACACAAGAAACTCAAGGATGGATGATTTTCTGAAGTACTAAATGTTGCATTATCGCATTAAGGTCTTGATTATTTTGCATTTTGAATTTTTTTTTTTAATTGGAATCTCCTCTTTATCTCATAAAAAGCTTCACAGCCAGAGATCATGAGGAATTTCCAAAATTTTTCTTAGTCTTCTGTCTGGGAGGCGATCACTTGTATTGTGTGAATATTTGCCTCGAGACGTGATCCATATCACTGAAGGCCTGATTCCATTATATAAATGTTCTAATCTTGTATGTTTACGCAATACGCACTCAGGTCGTCCTGGTTCAATTATACCTTGACGCTTGTGCTATCTTGCAAAATCAAATATCATGTAAATTTTTCTCAGGTCATTATGGTTCAATTATACCATTTTGCTTGTATAAATTTTCAACATATCCAAAAATCGATAAATGCTCCATGATGATATTTACAAAGAAAGCAAATAAATGGTTATATCGGATGGCAAATACAGAATGAGAGATGCTCCAAAAAAAAACAAAAAAACAATTAGTTGCATATCATGTTACAATTAGTTGCATATCATTTTACAATTAATCGCACATCATTATCCCATATCATTATTACATCATTTCATATTACATGTAACAGCATATTAAATCATACATCTCATTTTTAAGATACATCTCATAGCATATAAAAACATACATCCTGCATAACACATTACATCATATATGTAAGCATTACATCATCATATGAAAGGAAGTAGCACACATAAAATGCATCCATAAACACATCACATCGATCAAAAATGGTGCTCCGTATATATATATCTCTCAAAAAAATGATCAAAATCTACAAAATGTGTCTCAAAAATATGTTCAGTACAAAGTATGCAAACATCCAAAAATACAATAGACGCCATGTCTCTCAAGTGTGACTATCCCCTGATGGAGATGGTCTCGCTCCGGATGCACCTGCCCCTGGATCTCCAGGAGGATCCTGCCTAGCTCCAGATACACTCGCCCCCAGATCTGCAGGAGGGTCCTGTCTCGCTGGCCCAGTCACTCCTCGGCTCTCAGAGCATGTCCCGGCAGTTCGAGATCGACTCGATCTCGACTGTGCAAAACTCGCTACACGTCGCTCTCTGGGTACTGCATCCTCATAATGCCGCTTATAATACTCGACCTCCTGTACTCTCCATGTCAGCTCTCTCAGGGTGTCTCTCAATGGACCACCCGCCGCTGCTCTCTGTACACTCGCCAAGGCCTCCTCCGCTCGACCCCGCCGCTCTATCTCCGTATCTCTCTCAACGGTCAACTGCGAAATCTGCCACTGATAGGTCAAAATCTGTGCCTGCAGCTGCTGCACAGTAATCTGTAGGGTCCGGATCTGTGCATCCTCTACGTGACCCAGCACTCGAACCCGTAGTGGTACCTGTGCTGGCGCCACTCCTCCCACTCGGCCTGTCCTGGGTGCAGGAGGTGGGAGTATATCTATCCTCCTCCTCTGTACTGGCCTCCCCACCTCCTCCTCTCCTCCCACTGCAGCCAGCACCTCCGTCACTCTACCCTCTCTCCCGGCCCCAATGGCCAATCCTCCTCTCCCCCTCTCAATCCTGCCCTGCCGTATTGCCCTCTGCACACCTCTACCTCTCCTCCTCCCTCTATCTCCTCCATCTCCTCCATCATCCCCATCATCCCCATCATCTCCCCTGTCTCCCTCCTCTCCATCTGAATCGAATGCCGGTCTCATCTCCTCTAGATCTGAGATCCTAGCCACGGCCCGAGCAGCAAATAAACAAGAAAACTCGTCAGTCATGCCAGCATCCTGTATCTCTGGGGCATAGTCCCAGATCTGTCCGGCCAACCCTGTAAACTCCTCAATGGCCACAGCACTATCGATGGTCGGCCCCCAATCAACCACATCCTGCTGACGTCGTGCGTACAAGCACGCTCCCTGCGGAATCCCCTGCTGCCTCCCGAACTGTCGCAAAACTCGGGTAACCACGAACCGCTCAATAACGAACGGAGTCCTCCCGATTAGATACCTCGTCATGAAAACGAACGGCATCTCCATCCCATCCTCGACCCATACCTCGCAGCCTGTATACGGTCTCCAGGTGACCGTATCTATATCATCGAATACCCTCCTCCAGTGCTCTAGTTTGCCCAGCTTACGCTGGACAACTAGGCCTCTATATCCATATGCATAAGCCGCCCCTACGGGCCTATCCCTGTCTGCCAGTGGCCTAGCTGCTGGAATGTGCTCCCAGCACCATACCTGTAAAAGGGCCACCCCTGCTAATAAACTCCCATAACCAAGGTATACTACCTCATGCAGGCTCCTGTAAAGGTGGGCCAACATCGCTGACCCCCATGCAAATCTCCGGCCCTGTGTGACCATCTGCTCCAGAACCAGCCCCCATCCCACTGAAAATCCCTTTGACCTGCGATCAGGACAAAGGAATCCTCCAATAAATCCTGCTAATACAGATGGCAGCGGTGCATAATCTAAATCCAGAAACTCCTGCCAGGGGATCTTATAGCCGCAGACAGTCTCATCATGAAATATGCGGCGCAGCGCCTCTGTACCGCCCTCCTCTGTCTGCTCATATGGTAATATGGCTCCTACCACAGAAATGCGCAGAATGCGATAGCAGTCCTCTGGTGTCACTGTCATCTCTCCCGTGGCAAAATGAAAGGTGTTCGTATCACTGTGCCACCTCTCTGCCAAAGCTGTCAACAGTCCCCGGTTCACAGTAAACCGAGGCATATCCAGAAGCGAGGTCAATCCGCATCGCTCAATAATATCCAAGTCTGCCTGTGACAGACGTGGTATCAGCGTCCATGGTCTCGGGAATCTCTCCCTCGACTGCACAATACCCAATCGCTCCTGTCAACAAACAACACATATCCAATATCAGTTTCCACATCAACACAAAGATATCAAAATAAAACTTACATCAACAACATGAAACAAATTTGCTCATCTACAATCAAAGTTTAAAATCCTAATCATTTCATATCAACTTTTAAAACAACTCAAGTTCTCAAAAACCATATCAAAACTTGTAAAACAACTCAAGTACCACAATCACATAAACTTGTAAAACAATTCAAGTTTCCCACCCATATCAAAACTTGTAAAACAACTCAAGTTTCCAACCCATATCGGCTTGTAAAACAACTCAGGCTTTCATACACATTTGAACTTAAAACAGACAACGCAAATAATCATGTTTTGATCAACACAAACAGCTTGATATCTATACATAACTTGGAAAATTGCACATCAAAACAAGTTATACAAATACTCATCTTGGATACATGCATCAAAAACACGACAGGCACGCAAAAACACAACTTTTCAAAAATCTGCCCAAACTACAAAATTTTCATGGATGCGCTAAAACAGACCTGAAATGCGCTAAAACAGACCCACGCGCTAGTCTACTTCTCCTACACGCTAACCTATCTGCCTTATGCGCTAGATTCTATCTATGCGCTACCCCTTTCTACCTATGCGCTACCCAATCTAACCTCTGCGCTACACTCTGTCTACGCGCTAATCTATACTCCCTAAGCGCTCCCCTTTTCATTCTATGCGCTAGGTTAGTCCTACGCGCTAAACCCCTTTGCCTAAGCGCTACCCTTTCAGTCCTATGCGCTAGGTTATGCCTACGCTCTAAACTCCCTGCTTCATGCGAACTTCTGCGACTTCTATGCGCTAGGTTAGTTCCACGCGCTACCCTGTTCATCCTACGCACTACTAAACGCAACACCTGTGCTATTATACGTGGACGCGCTAACCCAGATGGCCTATGCGCTAGCAAAATACTTTCGGACGCAACCCCTAAATTGACTTCTATGCGCTACTGTATATTTCGTATGCGCTAATCTACGTCTGAGACGCGCTAAAACGATTTGTCCAAACTTGAAAATTCAAAAAACACCTAAAAACGACAAAATCAAAAATCAAAAAGGGGTCAAAAGGGTTGACTTACTGGTGGTCCATGCGCTACTGGTCTCCGGTATCTCCGAACGCGCTCGAAACGGTGTCTGTGATAGGGAATAGGCATTTTCTCTCCAGAGCCAAATCTCTTTTCTTCAAAGTCAACAAGCACAAATAAGTTTAAATCAAGCCCTTTTCCCCTTTTATAGGAGGAAAATGAAATTAGGGTTAGCTAACTGGGCCTGTAATATGGTCGCGGTCTCCCCTATACCAAAACATTTGTAATTTATTGGGAGATGAATCAATTTACATACTTTCTACACACACGACATCCTACACATCATACGAACTTCATCAATTTAAATCAAAAAATTTCCAAAAAAATATTGATTCATCTCCCGAGGGGGCATCACATCAAACATCGAATCTGGGGCATCGCATCAAAACTGAGACACGACTGACAAATCAAAAGAGCGACACAACAAAAATTGCATTTGATCATAAAATCACAAAAACACATCATTTTCTTTGAAATAACATGTGCACACACGTCACTTCAAAGAGGGGCAAAATGTAGACGTATAAAAATGACCATATTCCTAAATGAATATTTTATGTTCATTTCTCTATTTAATTAAATCCAATTTAATTAAATTATCCACATTCCTCTATTTAATTAAATAAGTTACTCAATTTATTTAAATTAAATTCACTATACCCATTTAATGAATAAATCATTTTATTCAATTAAATCCCCCTAGCCACTTTTAATTAAATTCAAATTTAATTAAATAGTTATCCTAAATTGAATAAATCAAATTTATTTAATTACAACCAAATTGAATGAAAATCAAATAATTCAATTAAATCCTATTATCCTCCATCCACTTGCAAAATCGCAAAACCCTTTCTAAACCCTTCTAGAATCTTCTAATTGCTTCTAATTAACCTAACCCTCCCCTAAATTTTGTCACATCCCTAAGCAAAGGGAGGTCACTTCTCAAATGGCCCAAAGTCTTGGATAACCATTGAAGGTTTTCAACCTTCAACCACCAAAACCCCCAAAGTCTTTGAAAACCATTGAAGGCTTCCAACCTTCAACCACTTAATCCCCAAAGTCTCCAATAACCATTAATGGTTATTTCAAACCCTCCCACATGGTTAAAACATTTGTTTTGACTCAACCTCTATCCAACCCAAGGGTCTCATCAGGTCATTAATGCTTTGACCATGATTATCTCTTAATCATTTGCACAAAGGTTTATCTTTGGATTAGATCCTAATTCATTGGGTAAACCTAACTTAGACTTGACCCTTAGCCTTTAGATAACCATGAGGTCTTCTCGGACCTTTAATGCCTCCAACCTCTTCTTTCAACCCAATCCTGTGTGGACATTTGTCACCCTGTCATTGGTGCAAATTATGCACATGGATCCTCAACTTTCAAACCTGGCCCTTGATTAAACCTTTCAATCCTGACCATCCATTGCCCTATTTGTGCTATAAATAGAGCCCTCATTCCTCCATTCTAAACAATCTTCTTCCAAATTTGAAGCATCATACTTATGCTCAAATTGTTTCAAGCTTTCATATCATTTTATGCTCATCATTTAGCCTCTCTTTAGATCAGAATTAATCATGAATATGCATATTAGAATAAGTTCTTTATCATTTTAGTTCAATTATAGACTAAATATAGTATGCTAGGATAGTTTGTTTACTAACCTTGTCATCTTATAGTTAGTTTATTGCATTTCTAGCATCATACCTAGCTTATAACACACCTCATACTAAAATCAGTTAAAAATCTCTCTCGTTCTCATATTTACCATCCCTAAACCATTTTGCTCAGTAATCTGAGAGCAAAACATTGGTTTGAGGGACATTGTGAGATAGAGAACCATGGGACCCTCCTTGGGAAGCTGAGTAACACTACGTTACTCCATAGCTTGCATCAAGAAGTCCTGTGTGTGTGTGTGTGGACTGGTATTTCTCATATTTTCATATATTAAGTTTTATTTGCCCACTTTTCCCGCATACAAAGACCACTTGGGTTCCTGAGCTGGAAACATCTTCCATAGACCCTACATCTCATCCTACGCTTGATTCTGACAGGGAGAGTACCATCAATGACCTTCACCATAATGTCTTAAACCTCACTGATACATCTAACGCACTTAACCTAATCGATGAAATAATGCCCATTATCCATCCTGAACTCATCGAATGGAACCAACCCAATCCCCCATGTCTTGACTTCTTCCAAAACAATGAGGCTATTATTGACTTTTTGGAATTAAGGGATAACCTACCAAGCGGGGATCACAAAGCTGGATTCGCCATCGAACTTAATAGCGCAGCATACTTCGGGGCGGATGCCAAACCTTTCAGCTGCAAAAATATAACAATAAAACATGGATCTTCCAGTGAAAACCACACTGTGGCATTATTTGATCCAACAAAAGTAAAAAGAAAGAGCGTATCCAACGGTGAAAACCTCTATGAGGCACCTGAGGATGAAGGGTTTGACATTCTCCCTGATAGTACACAACAGGAACGATCAATGATTCTCATCGAGGAAACCAAAGAATACAATGTGGGGACTCCTGAAAACCCTCATATTCTACATCTGGCATCTCTTCTCACTCCAGAGGAACAGCCTAAGTTTATAGAGTTCTTCCAGAAGCGTCAGATCAACTTTGCATGGTCATATGCAAACATGCCTGGGCTTGATCCTGATTTAGTCATGCATCACCTCACCGTAGCAGAAGGAGCCAAACCTGTCAAGCAAAAACTTTGTAAGATGCATCCTCAGATTGTAGTGCTAGTCAAAACAGAACTCAAGAAACTCCTAGATGTTGGTTTCATTAGACCAATTGATTATGCAGAATGGATCTCCAATATTGTGCCTGTCGGCAAACCAAAAGGGGGCATCCGCATTTGTACTGACTTCAGAGATCTGAATAAGGCATGTTCTAAGGATGACTTCCCCCTTCCCAATATTGACATCATAGTGGATCTGACAGCCGGACATGCCATGCTTTCACTCATGGATGGCTTTTCAGGATACAATCAGATAAAGATCGCACCAGAAGATCAACATAAGATAGCCTTCACATGTCCATGGGGAACATATTGCTGGAATGTAATGCCCTTCGGTCTCAAAAATGCAGGAGCGACCTATCAAAGAGAAATGACCACCATCTTCCATGACATGATGCATACTATGATGGAAGATTATGTTGATGACTTACTAGCAAAATCACTCACCAAAGACGGGCATCTCCACATCTTAGATAAAATCTTTGATAGACTGGAACAATACCATGTTCGACTCAACCCAAAGAAATGTGTCTTTGGAGTAACCTCCGAGAAACTTCTAGGATATATTGTCTCAAGCAAAGGTATTGAGGTCGACCCAGCAAAGGTAAAAGCAATCATGGATATGCCACCACCAAAGAATATCAGCCAGCTAAGGACATTACAAGGACGGCTTCAATCCATCTGAAGATTCATTGCACAATTGGCTGATAAGTGTCACCCATTCACACACCTGCTACACAAGAACATCCGCTTTCAATGGGATGCCCGATGCCAACAAGCATTTCAGACGCTTAAAGACTATCTCATGAATCCACCATTGTTGATACCACCAGATCCAAGTAGACCGTTGTTACTTTATATCTCAGCAACAAGTACAGCATTGGGTGTACTACTGGCACAACATAATGCAGAAGGCAAAGAGTGTGTTGTATACTACATCTCTCGCACACTGGTGGGCTATGAACTCAATTACACACCTATTGAGCGAGCTTGCCTAGCAGTAATCCTGGCAGCCACTAAATTGAGGCACTATCTGTTAACACACAAGGTACAACTCATTGCAAAGATTGATCCACTCAAGTATTTACTCAACAAAGCAGCATTGACAGGTCGCTTGGCCAAATGGGTGATGATTCTAAGTGAATTTGACATCGAGTATATGGACCGTAAAGCTATCAAAGGTCAAGTTATTGCAGATCAGTTGGCCGATGCACCACTCATAGGCGATCATCCTCTCATTTCCAATTTTCCAGATGAAGAGATATTCATGATCACAACAGCACAACCATGGAAACTATATTTTGATGGTTCATACACTAGGCACGGCTCGGGGGCAGGCATTCTGTTTATCACACCTCAGGGTGATAGCATCCCGAAGTCTTACAGGCTCACATTTCCATGCACAAACAACATAGCAGAGTATGAGGCCTTGATCATAGGACTCAGGTTAGCCATACAATGGAAATTACAAGAACTGCAAGTATATGGCGATTCTTAACTGGTCATTCGACAAGCAATAGATGAATATCAAACCAAGGATGATAAACTCATGCCATATAAGCAAATGGTGGACAATCTAAAGGCATCATTTACCACTATCACTTTTGAGCAGATACCAAGAGATCAGAATCGAGCTGCTGACGCTATGGCTACCATCGCATCTCTTCTAGATCTTCCACAAAATTCAACACGCTACAAGTTCTTGGTAGAACAGCTTTGGATCCCCGCTTATGATATCCCTGAATCCGAGATGATATGTCGCCTTGTCGGTTCTGAATCCCCATGGTACGGTGAGTTCTACACCTATCTTCACGATCATACCCTTCCTCCCAACCAATCAAATAACCAACGAAAAACCTTCATTCGCCAAACTGCTTGATATACCATTATTGCCGAAACCCTATACTGACGCGGTCTTGATGGTACTCTCCTTCGATGTCTGGAACAAGATGAGATAACAAAGGCTTTGGAAGAGGTACATGAAGGAATTTGCGGGACTCACTCAAGTGGTCCATCACTAGCCAAGAAACTCCTGCGAGCTGGATATTATTGGCCATCTATGGAAAAGGATTCCTACTACTTTGTCAGGAAGTGCAAGAAATGCCAAGTTCATGGCGACCTGATACATGCACCAGCCCAGGAACTGCAACCAATCACAACACCATGGCCTTTCTATCAATGGGGCCTTGACCTTGTGGGTAAGATTCATCCATCTTCATCCAATGGCCATAAATTCATTATTACTGCCACCGAATATTTCACAAAGTGGATCGAAGCTGTTCCACTTACCCAAGTCACTGGCAAGCAGATCGCCTCATTCATCCTCAACTACATCATCTGCCGGTATGGTGTACCCATGTCCATCATCACAGATAATGGTCTTCCTTTCAAAAATCAGGATGTCCGTGAACTCTATGAGAAATTTCATATCCAACACCACTTTTCCACCCCCTATTACCCACAAGGCAATGGTCAGGCTGAAGCATCAAATAAGAACATATTAAGAATCCTCAAGAAGACAGTCAATGATGCCGGTCGTGATTGGCACGTTCAATTGAATCCAGCGCTATGGGCATATCGAACTAGCATTCGAACCCCCACAGGTGCAACTCCTTATTCATTGGTCTATGGTGCCGAAGCTATCTTACCTATTGAGGTCGAGATACCATCACTACAGGTTTCCTTGCACAATCTCATTGATGACGAAGCCTACAGAGTGTCCCGTCTTCAGGACTTAGAATTACTTGATGAGAAGCGACAAGCTCCATACAATCATCTAAAAGCCTATCAGCAGCGCATGAGCAGAAGCTACAATATCCGAGTTAGACCTCGTACATTTGAGGAAGGTGATCTTGTTCTACGAGAGAATCCTCGCAATCAACCAAACAGAGAACATCAAGGCAAGTTTGAATCAAACTGGCTAGGCCCATATGTTGTCACTGCTGTATTCAGGTCCGGGGCATATCAGTTGGCTACATCAGAAGGAGAACCGCTTGCAGATCCAATCAAAAGCATGCACCTAAAACGGTTTTATACCTAAGCTGTACAGAGCATCAGGCTCCCCTGCATACTAGAAAATACCAAAAACATTCAGAAAAATGTCTTGAAGAAATACAAAAACATTCAAAAAAGTAAAGAAAAATCATGCATCCAAATGGTGAACAACCACTCCGGTGGCACCTTGGGTAAGAACGATGGTAAAAACCTGGCAAACAGGCGCCACTAGTAAAGGCTATGGCTCCATTGTCTTTCAGACTTGTTGCGATCACATCTACTTCATACATACATCCATCCATCCAAAACCATGGCTTGTTATTCCTCTGCAATTATGATAGTACTTCATGCATCTAGCATCCCGCTTTTTCAGAGTCATGTCCAAAACTGGGGGCAACGCCCTTAACCTATTGATGGAAGTGGATTCTACATTGTCTTATGATCCATTAAGGTCTTCATTCCAAATATTCAAAACAACACAAAATCCAAAAACATTCAAAACAACACAAAATCCAAAAACATTCAAAACATCGAAAATCACACAAAAACATGACAACACTTTGTACATACTCATCCATGTAGATACCAAAACAAACATTGACAAACTACTCACACAATGACCATTTACCAATCGACCACACAATCCACATTAACACTCAAAACTGTCTTCAAACAAGGATGCATCCTTCCTTACCAAAACAAAGACAAAAGTGACGTTTTCTTTGACAAGAAAATTATGTTAAGCTAGAAAATACTTGGTTGATTTATGAGTACAATCATTCCTTTATCTGTATCGGGATCTTTCAGTATTGTTTTGTATCATTTGCGCAGTATTTCCGATGAAGTTCTGGGGCATGTACTAATGGTGTCTACGTGGGAAGTTCACTAAGCTACGTGATCTTATGCAAAATGCAGTCATAGATCATTACGACTTGCTGACTACAGCGTATACCTCGACCATATGGGCATGAACCATTACCAAGGATCCATATTCTTTATTCTTTATGTATATACTGTTTGTTTGCAGGTACAATGCTCATTCTTTGGTTCCTCCTCATCCAAATTGGATAAAGGTTTTTATCTCTTAGTATGGTATGCACTTGTCTCAGGATATGATCAACCTAAGATCAAGGAGGACGATCCAAGTCATGCATGAACGGAGATAATCCTTGTCTGTTCTGCAAGCAATACTCTGGTCAACTTGACCCTTATATCAAGTCGTTTGTATTAACTTGCTATATAAAATCCATGAAAGGAATACTCAGGTCATCTTGAATCATTATGTCAAGATGCTTGTATTCTCTTCCAACATTTTAAAGCTCAATGATGAAAATAGAGCACTATGGATCGTCATTTCATCTCATCTGTTTATATATTGCATTACCGTTGCATATCACCCATCCATTCACTCCTTCATATATAGGACTTTTTATGCAAAAATGACCATTAAAGCTGGTCTTGGATACAATCATGACTGAGTACTCTGATACATCATCAATGCATCATGCAAAGTCTTAAAAAAAAATCTTGCATTCCTCATGGTCATATCATCATTGCATTTAGTTGCATCTCGCATTAAAAACATTCATGTCATTGTTTAACTTAACATTGCATATAGTTCATTTTTGACATTAGTTTTCATTAATCATTTGCATCATTGCATCAATCATAAATACGTAGATTTATTCATGAGATTAAATTGTCTTTGATTGTTTTAAATCATTTATTAGGCATTCATTTAGTGTCAATTATCCATTATCATCTTATCATCTTTTATCATTTATTATTGCATACATTCATTTATCCATTTAGTGAAAAAGTGCCTTCATTCCTCCATTAACTAAGTATCCTCTTATGCTCATTTTTAGGATTCCTTCACATTTGCATTCATTTATCCTCTTTTTAATTGCATTAAGGTGCAGTTATTAAAACATTAGTTATAGTATCATCACATTATCATTTATACTTAAAACATACTTAAGCATTTAGAATCATAAATCCATTTGTTTCCAAAACACATTGGTTCATACCATTTTATATATATCCATTATGCATATGCATTCATTTAAAACATTATCATATAAACATTTGTACTTTACATTTTTTTTATCCATATTGCATTCAGTTAACACATTATCCTATAAACATTAGTACCATACCATTTTATATATCCATTTTCCAAATACATTCAATTAATACATTATCATATAAACATTTGTACTTTACATTTTGTTTATCCATATTGCATTCATTTAACAAACATCTAGATGCATATTTATACATAAACATCATTCATTCAACCATTACATTAACATCATCACATAAATCATCTCATCATTATATCAAAATAGAAAACAACACCATCATGTTCATAAATCATCATAAGCATACATCATCATCATGGCATTACATATATAAAGCATTACATCAAAAATCAAACACATCATACATATATAAACCTGCATTCATATGTCAATATCCAACATCATAAATCATCATAAAAACATGCATATAAGGAACATCTCATCAATGCATACATATACACATATCCATCTAAGCAATAAACTCATCATCCTGCATAAACATCCATACATAATCAAATGCATATCATCAAAATATGGGATCTCCTCATATATATCATCTCATATATCAAAGTACAATGAAGTCTACAAAATCGGCTACCAAGAGCCATCCAAGATACAGTCCAAATAAACAAATGATACAATACATATATCCATGCATGAATGCTCTCTCAAATGCCGCTCTAGCCAGATGCTGTCCCAATACCTCCACCTACTCCACCACTAGTGTCTGCACCACCTGATCCATCTCTCCATGGAGGCCTCATCGAACCACCACTCCCTCCTTCATCCCCTGATCTCTCCCTCTGCAGCGGACCCATCACACCCCCACTGCTCTGCATCCTTTGTGATCGCTCTGATCTCGCCTGCCGCATCTGCGAATAACTGAGAGCTCGCTGAGTCACTGGCACCACCTGCTCATATAACCCCTGCCAGTACTCTATCTCAGCCTGAGCTCGTCGCATCTCCCTCATCACCTCCCCTGAAGGCCCCTGTGCTCCTACCCGGACTCTCTCCTGCAGCTCCGCCAATCTCTCCACTGCAGTATCTCTCTCCTGTAGCACCACCGTCAACTCTGACTCTCGTGCAAATAGCTGCACATCCCTAACTGCCACCTCTGCCTCCAAATCCTCTATCCACGTCTGCAAGCACACTATAATATGGTCCCGCAGATCTCCAGTGGCTCCCTCCCCGGTGTCCATAGTTGCCTCCCCTACACCTCCCTCTCTAGTAGTCCCCTCCCCTCTGTCCATCGAGATCTCCCTCTCCATCCCCCTCCCACTCAACTGAACTCCTCTCGGTATCAGTGGTCCCTGTGAGCTCTGTAGAGGAAGTCCACCTCTCCCTCTCCGCTGGCTCCGCATCCCCAATCCTCCTCCACCTCCTCCTCCATCTCCACCACCTCCTCCATCTCCTCCACCACCTCCTCCACCTCCACCTCCTCCTCCTCCATCTCCTCAACCTCCTGCCCTCCCCCGTCTCCGTCCCCTCTCATCCTCAAATGTTGGGATCGGCTCTGCTGGGTCCGATATCTGTAGGATCGGGTGCGCCGCCCGATACTACGTGTACTCATCTGTAACCCTTGCATCAACGACCCTCGGTCATAGGTCCCATGGTCTCGCCTGCAGTGTCTGAAACTCTGCTAGTGCTTGATCATAAGCTAGCACTGGACCCCATGCATAGCTCTCCCGAATCACTTGTGCGTACTCTCCGGATCCACTAGGCAGTCCCTGCTTCCGTCCAAACTGCCTCATCACTCTCCCAGGCACCTGTCTCTCCACATGATATGCAGTCCTCCCAATGAGGAATCGAGTCATGAACACATAAGGTAGTGCCTCTACGTCATCCTCCCATGGCTCACACTCCAAGTATGGCCGCCATATAATTGCATCCAGATCATCCAACGCCCGCTGCCACCACTCTAACTTCCCCAAGTGGGGCTAACTCATCATGTCGCTGTACATAAACATGTACGGCTGGTCCACGGCACGGAATCTAAGACTCACCGGTCGAGTCACTAGTAGATGCTCCCAAGCCCAAATATGTAGCAGCGTCATGCCCACTGCTAAGGAACCTCTCCCTCGGTACACTACCTCATGGAGTTCCTGATACATGTGCGCCAGCACGCACGGCCCCCATGCAAATCGGGTCCCCTCAGTCATCATCATCTCGATCACCTATCCCCATCCCACCAACCCATGTGACCGCTTGTCTGGACACAGCAGTCCTCCCACAATCCCTGACAAAACTGCTGGAAGTGGCTCATACAGTGCCGCTATATCCTCCCAAGCAATGGAGCCATCATCAATAAATACATCCTCATCAAATATCCTCTGCACTACCACAGTCCCCCAAGATCTATCATATGTAACCAGCTCTCCTCGAATCGGAATCCGTAGGATGCGCCACACATCCTCTAAAGTCACGGTCATCTCCCCCTGTGCCAAATGAAAGGTGCACGTCTCACTGTGCCACCGCTCTGCCAGTGCTGTGATCAATCTGTGATTCATACGAATCACGGGCATGTGCATCACCTCATACAGACCAGTCGCTGCAATACAGTCTATCTCTGTCTGTGTCAATCGGTCCCGCAACCCCTGTGTCGCAGGATGGCACTCGCGTAACTGCAACACGCGCAGATCCTCCTGCACATGGACATTCATCAACCACCATCAGTTGTTTTGTTTTCAAACTTTCTTAAGTTTAAACCTAGACTATCAACAGATACTTTGATCACGTATCTTCAGGTCTCAACAGGTAAGCAATCATGGCCACCTAGACTTCAGCAGGCATTTATCCTAAACAAATGACCTAAGTCTCATCAGGCTGCTATGGTTCAAAACAACTCCCACTTCACCTCGCCATCCATCAATCATTGGCATCAGGAGATTTTCTTCATCCAAACTTGGGCATCTTTTTATCTTAAGACAAAAGCTCTATTTCACCAACAAAAGCACTAGTTTTCAACAATAGCGTTACAACTATATCAACGGCGCTCAAACAGCTGTACCATAGCGCTACAACTACAACAGCGCTAAAACCCCACTACAATAGCGCTCTTTTAACGCAATAGCACTCAATTAACCCAACAATAGCGCTACTTAATCAATAGCGCTAAAACTTGCATACAGTAGCGCTAATGCAGAGCAAAAGCGCTCAAACAAGGGCATAATAGCGCCATTGCGGCACAATAGCGCTAATTCATGGAGTAAAAGTGTCAAAACCAAAGTTTCAGCGCTCTTGCTCCGACTTGACTTGGACTCAGCTAAAAACCTATCAAAAATGCAAAAAATTTAAGTTTTCGAATTTGCGTACCGCTGGTCCGTAGTCATCTGGGCGCTGGAACCGTCGGACCCGCTCGAATCTGTGCTCAGTGATCGGAATCGGCATCCTAGCTGCTACTTGCTCCTCCAAACGTCACTATTAGAGCTCTCGTTTTCAACTGGTCGCGGTCACAAATGATCTTGTTTTCACCCCTTTCACCCCATTTATACCCTTCGTGGTCACCGTAACTTCTCCCCACTCACCGTCGTGGTCCCCGTGAACTTCCCGAGCCTCCCATTTCTCCATGTTTCCCCCGTTTTCTTCTATTTTTCACCCGTATGGCTAACTTCTTCTCTTCTACCACCCTGCCAATTTTCATTCTTTTTCGAGAGATCGTCCGATTTTTCGCAATTTTTCGGCCCATCTCTCAAGGGGGCATACCACCCATTAAATTTACATTTTATGGGGCATTTTCTTCACACCTATTTCTCTTTCTTTGAAACGATGCGATAAACCGCACCGTCTCAAAGAGGGGCAAATGTAGTCACACAAATCTGTCCGGCTTAATTAAATAAATATTCGCTATTTATTTGATTAAAAATCTAATAGCCATCAGTTAATTAAATTAATATTTAATTAATTCATCCCCAAACATTCTTCTATTAATTAAATAAATTATTCAATTTATTTTAATTCATTCATTAAATCAAATTCCAATCAATTAAATAAATAAAATCTATTTATTTAATTAAATCCCCTTTTCCTCTTTTAAATAAATTAAATAAAACATTTATTTAAATCATTATCCCCCCCCCACTTGCATTTTCCTACAAATGCAACTTGCACACATTTATTGAAATAAATGAATTTTTATTTTAAATAAAATCCTATTTTCCCTCACCCACCAAATCCACTTGCAAAATCTAATCCCCTTCTAGATTCTTCTAACCCCTTCCTAATTATTGTCACATTCTTAAGCAAAATGGAGTCACTTCTCAAAGACTCCAAAGTCTTTGAAAAGCATTTAATGCTTTGTGTGTTCAACAAATTAACCCCCAAAGTCTTCAAAGACCATTTATGGCTCTTACATAACCATTTATGGTTATTTCAAACTTGTCCCCCCAAACATTTATTGTCTTGACCATATTTATCCATTTCACATTTGCACAAGAGTTTATCCATTGGATAAAAGCTTTATTCTTTGAATAAAGAGTTTATTCATTCAACCAACCTTGACTCTAACTCCCAAAGTCATATCAGGCATTTAATGTTTATTCCCTCTCCTCTCAACCTATCTCACATTGACACTTGTCATCCTGGGATTGGGTTGAAAGCCTTCACATGGATTTGAAATCATTCAATCCTGACCCTTGTTGAGATTGCTCAATCTCAACCATCCATTGCTCCATTTTTCCTATAAATAGGGCCCATTTCTTCATAACCTAGATCCTGAAAACTTGTATGCATTTAAGCTATAGGCATTTTAAAAGAGCATTTTAGCATAGACAATCTAATATCTTGTTATTTTGGTTAAAATATATCATTTTAGCATCAATAGCATAGCATTAGCTTCTCATTTCATATTTGAAGCACAATACTACAAAGCTCAATCCTCCATAAGCATCCATAGTGCAAAAAGCTGCTGAGAGATACACTATTTTGGAACTTGGAGAGGAGAGGAACAAGGGAGAAAGGAGCTAAAGCCATGCTAAGAGGTAGTTGGAGATGCCTCATAATATTTGTTTCGTTTGTTAAATACATTAGCATGTTTTTAGTGTCTCTCTTGGTATGCCTTTTAGATTAGTTTTTGATTGACTAACACTAACGATTTCGTGGCTTTGGTGTTGTTTATCATTTGTTAACCTTGTGCCATTTAGGAGGGCATCATTGTGTATTTGGATGATATTGTGATTTTCAGTAAGACAAAAGAGGAACATTTGTTGCATTTGAGACAAGTTTTGCAAAGATTGAGAGAAGAAAAGTTGTTGATAAATATCAACAAGTGTACTTTCATGAAGGATGAGTTAGTCTATTTGGGATTTGTGATATCTGAGGATGGTTTAAAGATGGACCCTGAGAAGGTAAAAGCAATTGTTGAGTGGCCTATACCAGAAAGCATTGGAGATGTAAGATCATTTGATGGATTGGATAGTTTTTACCAGAAGTTCCTCAGAAATTTCAGTTCAGTTTGTAACCCTATGACATAGACCATGAGAGGAGATTAGAAGGAATTCAAGTGGACTCCCAAAGAAAACAAAAGTTTTGAACTGTTGAAGCAGAAAGTGACTAAGCAGCCTGTGTTAGCTTTACTGAATTTCAATAAAGTATTTCAAGTGGATTGTGATGCAAGTGGAACAACAATAGGAGCAGTCTTGAGTCAGGACGGGAGAGCGGTAGCTTATTTCAGTGAGAAATTGAATGATGCCTAGAGGAGATATTCGTGTATGATTAGGAGTTTTATGCCATAGTTCAAGCCTTGAAGAAGTGGAGACATTACTTATTGCCTAAGGAGTTTGTGTTGTATACGAATCATCAAGCTTTGCAGTATTTGAACAATCAAAGTAAGTTGAATCAGAGACATATGAGATGGGTAGAATTCTAGCAGAGTTACACCTTTGTGTTGAAGCATAGAAGTGGAAATTCTAACAAAATTGTTGATGCATTGAGTAGGAGAAGGAATTTGCTGACAGAGATGAGAGTGGTAGCATTAGGATTTGAAGATTTGAAGACTTTGTATGATGATGACCCGGATTTTGCAAAACCTTGGAAAGCATGTAGAGAACCGGTTATGGTAGATAGAAGCAAGTGGTTGGATTACTTCATTCAGGATGGGATTCTATTTAGAGGAGTTCAGTTGTGCATACCTAAGAGTTCTATGAGGGAGAATATGATAAAGGAGAAACACAGTGGAGGATTGGTTGGACATTTTGGTATTGACAAAACAATAGTATTGGTGAGTGAGCAGTACTTTTGGCCCTAGATTCATAAGGATATTAAGAGATATGTGCAAAGTTGTAGATTTTGTCAAGTTGCAAAGGGTAGTAGTCAAAATGTGGGATTGTATAAACCTTTGACAATACCGGTAAGACCTTGGGAGGATATAAGCATGGATTTTGTACTTGGATTGCCTAAAACATGGAGAGGGAATGATTCTATATTTGTGGTAGTGGATAGATTCTTGAAGATGGCTCATTTCATACCTTGTAAGAAGACATCAGATGCATTTCATGTAGCAGACCTATTTTTCAAGGAAGTAGTGAGATTGCATGGATTACCTAAGAGTGTAGTTTCAGACAAAGACACTAAGTTTGTTGGCTATTTTTTTAGAACACCATGGAAGAAGATGAAGACAGATTTGAAGTTCAGTTCTACTTCTCATCCACAGACTGATGGACAGATAGAAGTAGTTAACTGGAGCTTGGGAAATTTGTTGAGATGTTTAGTTGGAGATAAGACGGGAAGTTGGGATTTGATCCTTGCACAAGAAGAGTTTTCCTACAACAATTCAGTAAATAGGAGTACTAGAAGAACACCTTTTGAGATTGTTATCAGAGTGCATCCTAGAGGTATATCAGAATTGAGGGATATTAGCAGTGAAGACCGAACAAGTTAAGAAGAAGAAGACTTTGCAGATCACATGGCAACCTTGCATATTCAGGTTAGGCAACATTTGGAGGACATGAACATCAAGTATAAGGAGAAGGAAGATGAGAAGAGGAGACATAAGGAATTTGAAGTTGGTGATGAAGTGATGGTATATATGAGGAAAGAAATATTCTCGATTAGAACTTATAACAAATTGCAAATGAAAAAATTTGGACCTTGCAGGATTTTGCCTACAACAATTCAGTAAATAGGAGTACCGGAAGAACACCTTTTGAGATTTTTACCAGAGTGCATCCTAGAGGTACATCAAAATTGAGAGATATTAGCAGTGAAGACTAGAGAAGTTCAGAAGAAGAAGACTTTGCAGATCACATGGCAGCCTTGCATATTCAGGTTAAGCAACATTTGGAGGACATGAACATCAAGTATAACGAGAAGGCATATGAGAAGAGGAGACATAAGGAATTTGAAGTTGGTGATGAAGTGATGGTATATCTGAGAAAAGAAAGATTACCGGTTGGAACTTATAACAAATTACAGATGAAAAAGTCTGGACCTTGTAGGATTTTGAGGAAGTTCACTTCTGGAAATGCATATGAAGTGGAGTTACCCGATAGTCTGAGTATTTCACCTATGTTTAACATTGTAGATCTACATGAGTATCATGAACCAGAATTCAGTGAGGACAATATTGTAGACTTGGAGAAACAGTTGCCCTGGAAGGAACTGGATCAAATTGAAGAAATTTTGGACAGTAGGATTGGGCGTAGTACCCGAAGCAGTCAGTATAAGGAGTATCTTGTGAAGTGGAAGGACAGACCAGTTGAAGATTCATCTTTGATTTCTCAGGAAGAGGTCGACTATCTTGGTTTTCCTCTGACCCCAACAAAGTGAGAGGATCACTTTTTCAATAACCCCGAATGTCTAATGCAGGAGCATCTCCGGTTCATAGCAATCTTGCATCAACCAAAAACATTTTCTTTCTGTTTGCAGTTTTAGATTTTCTTTCTGTATGTCCCAGTTTTGGCTCATCGGATCCTGTGGAGTTGGATTCTACTTGAAGAATTGATCATCTTTCTTATTTCCAGACCACATCGCATTTGGATCATTGACAATTTCCTGTTACCGGTTGCCTAGACCTATTTTGGTGATCTACCGAAACCCCTTCCGAAGCTTGTGGAGCCTTGGGCATTGATTTTGATGTTCCTTGGTGTGTGTTTGACCTTTTCTCGTGATCTACACAAGTCATCCTTTGGATTTTCTGAAGGAATTTCTTGGCGAAGGCCGACCTTGTTGATTTTGCATGTTAGGTCTTGTTCTTCGGGTTTTGATCCCTTTTGGGCCAACTAGATCCTTTGGATCATATATATAATTGTAATTGTGCATTAGAATGTAATCAATCGAAGAATTAGATAGCTAGACTGAGCGTAGAAGATAGATATTAAGATTCAAGGTCTCGGTTGTGACCTATTCTGTATGTTCTACCAGGCCTGTGAGCTAGTTATGCTGTAACTCGGTTGTTACCGGTTGGTTATAATCAATATTCATGTTATAATCCAATCTGTTTTGCATTGCCTCCATCATATCTTTGTGTTTTCATTGTGTTTACTCCTGCTGGCCGGTTCGGATTGATCTCTTTGAGGTCCCTCCTAACCAGTGACTGCTTCACAGAGATTTTATTTCAAAGAAAGTAATTTTTCTACTATTCATGTTTAAAACAAATTGGGACACTGCCCTACGTCATAAAATCGATTCTTCAGTATGGGAATGATGTGAAGAATGATATCGATCTTTTTCTTCTCTTTCAGATCTTTTTTCCTTAATTGGTTAATTGATTTTCAGAGTCTCTTCCTTTCTTTTCTACTAAGTCTCTCTCCAGAATGAATTCAAACTTCTTATTATGCTGAAGACATCCGTTATGTTCCTAAATTATTGGCTTTTGAACTCCCTGTCGAATAACTAAACTGAGGTTTTAATCATAACTAACAGCAGTGGTGGAGGGTGTAGCGCCAGGTAAATAAAGTTTTGCACTTGCAATGTGGAGTTGTTTGGTTAGAAATCAGTTAACAAAAGCCTTTACTCTTGCCATAGTTTACCTTGACTGCCAGTTCGGTTATACAGTGCCTCTTGACTATGCTTGCATTCATTAATCAGATGTGTGTGTGTATGTATATATGTGTGTGTGTGTGTGTGTGTGTGTGCGTGTGTGTGTGTGTGTATGTATGTATGTATATATACATGTATATACATACATACATATACATATACATACATACATACATATATATATATGTATATATATACATATATATACATATATGTATGTATATATATATATACATATATATATATAAATATACATACACACACACACACACACACACACACACACACACACACACACACACACACACACATATATATACATATATGTATGTATATGTATACATATACATATACATAGATACACACACACACACACACATATATATATATAGATATACATATACATACATACATACATACATACTTATATATATATATATACATGTATATGTGTATATAAATATATATGTACATATATGTATATATGTATATATATGTATATTTATATGTATATATACATATGCATATGTATATATATGTATATATATGTATATATATACATGTGTACATATACATATGTATATACATGTACATATGTATATGTATATATGTATATATGTGTGTGTATATATATATATATATATATCTGTGTGTGTATATATATGTACACACACACACACATATATATGAATAAATCAATTTAAGTTTTAATTAACAATTCTATTTCATGGCATAATATATATATATATATATATATATATATATATATATATATATATATATATATATATATATATATATATATATATATATCGAATTCTTATATATATGTCATTATCTAAAAATCAAAAAGTGGGAATAGAAGCACGATATTTTATCCATTTCATTATGAAATTTATACATTATCTGCATACAAAAATGCACATAACAATCATCAAAATACATGTATAATCATTTAAAAATATTAGAATCAATATTTCTTCGAATTAAAGAAATGTCAATTAAGACTACTCATACCAAATACATCATTTGGATTTAAACAAAAACTTAATTAAAGACATTTAAATCATCTATCTTTGCAAGATACAAATTATGAATTCTAATGTGGTGTGTGAGATTCCATCTCTTTACCGAAGTCAAAAATCTAAGACAACTCTACCTGATCCAAGTTCTCGCCTTCATCTATGTTCACCCATTCTTGCATTCACTTGCACTCAATTGTTCATTAGCAATGACAATCCCCAATTAGATAATTTAAATCATTCCTTTGCATTTAAACTTCTATCCTAATCCATATCAATTTTTAATTTCAATTTCATTTGCATTTCAATTTTATCCACCTAATCTAAAATATAAATCATTCAATAATTTAATAATTGCAATTAAATATCAATAAAAATGGTTCGTGACACTTGCCCACATGGGTTTCCTTGATGTTTTGTCAAGGTTTTACCACATAAACCAATTTCTTATGTGTTTTTTTGTTATTCCATTTTATTCTCTTTATTTTTCTTTGCAACTACTTTGTGCGATAATGGTTTGATCTTAAAGGTTTATGCTTCCACTTCCACAACACACATAACCTTGCATGTGCTTATTCAATCCTAATAGAAATGCAATTAATAAAGGAAATAATAGTTGTGCACCAAGGTCATTTATGTTCAATAAAATCCTACACAAGTTTCATAAAACCAATTATTTGACACATTTTGGTAATTTCATGACCCTACCCAAAAGAATCATTAAATATCTTTAAAACTCTTCCACTCTAATGTAGGGAATTCATTGTTAAATTTTATGTGACAAGTGTTTAGAGATTGAGATGTATAAGTAATTTAAAATCATAGCTCTTTGCAATATGACTTATTTGTCATAGCTCATCTAGGTTTTCTGTGTCAAGGCTTTAAAATGTATGTGGTAGTCGAAACTGATTTTGAATCAAATGTTGATGTGGGTAGTTCCCTTGGTCAATAGGGTAGAGATATTAACGGAATATATAAATGTGACTAAAATAAAATTGCATATCATATCTAGTGAAAATATGGAGGTGTTTCAATTATACCAATGTATCCAAAAGGATATCAAAAACATAAACCTAGTGATGAAAATAAAATTAGAGGTGTTAGTATTCTATGTGTGCATGTGCTATGCTATTGGTATATTAAATGAATATCCCCAAATACAAGTCACATTTACATTACTCTTTTGATAGAAAATTCTACATGTCATGCAATGATAAACTCTCAAAATGCTTTATCTTCCTAGACATTCCCATGACAAAGTCACACATAATCTCACTATAATACCATGTTAAAATAATAAAATTATAACAATAAAAGAAAAATAAAAACGCCAAATACTTCACATTGACATTTGTAAATGTACATCTATTTACAAAAGTTCCACTAAAAGATTCTAACTTCAAGCCTATTAGACTTCCCTATTTTAGCTCATTAAATTATGATTAAAATATCCTTAACTACATTTTAGCTTCACTTTAAAACAATATCTCTAAATAATATACTATTACTTTTAGATTAGAGTGCTCTAGCCTTAGTTGAAGTGATGTTCCTCCATAAAAGCCACATTCCATGATGAAGGGAAGTTGAACTAATGTTCAATATATATTCGGGACACCATGCAAAGCAGGACTTTTAAATTTGGAGTTCGAACCAACATTGAGAAGTGATTTGTACTCCTAATTATAATTTGTATTTTGGTTAAGACTAATCTGTAATGTTTGAGCTTATTTCAACTGAAAAGAAAATAGAAGAGAAAGCTCATATCCTACGCTTTCTCTGCATGCATATAAGCAGTTGAAAAACAAGATTGTTCTGATGACATTTTCATGCAGCATTAATCATTGAGACATGTTTATCAATTTTATTTTTTTTATTTTTTTTACAAGAGATTAAAGAAAAAAGATAAAGATAAGATAAATCTAAAGACAAATTTCTTTTGTTGGTAACATTTCAATCTTACAATTGTTCAAACGCTCATTTGATAAGTAACTCTATTTCATGTGCACCTTCTTAGTAAGTCCACTACCACTCTTCTAAATATTAACCACCCTCATATTGAAGGAAAAATAAATTGGACAATTTTGTACACCAGAAGTAATGCACATGGAATTTGAAAAAAAATTTAAAAAATTATATAATATTTCATTAAAAAGATTAGTTTATATATTATATAAAAATTTAATGATTCTTAATATGATAAAGTATTTATTCAATTTTATGAATATGTATATTAATAAGTATAATAGAAAAAGTCTTTCAAAGTGTATATGTATATATCTATATATATGTATGGATGGATGGATGAATGGTATTAATTAAAAAGATAATGATGGGTGTAGAATGATATATTATTAAAATCTATGTGAGACCAAGTTCAAATAAAAGACAAGAAGAAACAAAGAGTAAAGTCCAATTAATAGTAAACATAAAATAAACCACTAAGCTAAAAGAATAGAATAGCACTAATAGAAAAGTAATCACAATCATTAAATTTATATCTATACACTAGAAACAATGCACATGGAATTTGAATAAGTCAAAAAGAAAATATATAGTATATAATTAAAAAGATTAGTCTAGTAACCTTTTTTATTTATTATGTAAAAATTTAATGATTCATAATGCAATAAAAATTTACTCAAATTTTATAAATGTGTACATTAATAGGTCTTTAAAATTATATTAATGTATTAAAAAAATTATAAATAAAATAGAATATAAATATATATATATATATATATATATATATATATATATAATATTTTTAATTATTAATAATATTTTTAATGAATAGTATATCACTTTTTTATTAATTAAAAAGATAATACACTATTAATTATAAAGCTAAAAGAGTAGCACTAGTAGGAGGGTGATCAGGATCATTAGATTTATATCCCATACATTAAGTAGTAACCTGATCAATGGACTCCTAGATAATAAGAGCACCCTCCTCTTGATCTTCTACAAGTTGTTGAATGTGAACAATAAAAATGGTCAACTCCAAGAAATTAAATTTGCCAAAATTTGACCCATTAGGAGTGACATGCCTATGTGAAGAGGTGAAAAGTTGTCAAGAAGGCTAGACCATCCCCAAACAACATGGTCTCTACACATTGCTATTGAGAGTTGTGAGATTGAGAATCCTCAATCTCATTCTAGTAGATTAGCCTCGACTAAACCTATGGCCTTGAGGAGGGAAAGAGGTGGAAGCTAGAACTATGGTAACTGTATAGACAATATTCTTCTAATGATCAAGAAACTCTAACAAATTTAAGAATTACAATGCAATTTTATAAACTTACATCTAAAGAAAAATAACAACAACCCACAACAAAAAAATTCAAATCACTAATCTCCATAAAATATTTTCAAAAACATATTTTTGAAATCACCAATCTTCGTAACCTTTTACCAAATAAATCAAGCACACAAAAATAAATCAAGCACACAAAAATAAATCAAGCACATACCTCCAATACATTAAAATATTGACTGGGAAATTACAATAAAATATTGACCAAGTCATTACAAGTCATTAAAATATTGAATAGTTAAGGTTGCTTTAGTAAAAAATGACTACACGCAGGGTCAATTGCTTTTGCAGATGTATTGTTGTTCACGCAAGGCCATGAATCTCTACTTTCATCTTTTCACTGAACAAGGAGTTACATCCATATGAGCAACAATTTTATTGCTTTTTTATTCCTGCAAATGGTAAATCTCTAAAACTCTTCAAATCAAATACGGACATAAACATACAAAAACCCTGCAAGACAATTTTGATAGACGGTTACAATCATTTCTGGGGTGGATTCTATTGAACATCTCTCCCTATACTGATGAGAAACCCAATAACTACCATCTGCTAAGCTGAGTATTTGAATTGAGATTGTTGAATGGGCTGAATGCTGCAGTTTCTAGGACATGGAGTTGGCTCTTCAAGAATTTAACATAACGAATTGCCTCTTCCAGCATGGAGACAGTGTCCATTTTGGTGCCACCAGGAACCAGAGCCTGTAGAAGTCTCATTCTTTGGCTTATTCTCTCTCTCCTGTGCCTTGCAGCCACGCTCTGTGGATCCTTTGATATCTTCACATTCCTGCGCTTGGGTGGCTTAATGCTCTCAGGATCTATGCTTACCGACTGCATGGCTGCTACCCTGAAAATCATCTCCTTCCTAGCCGCCATGCTTGCTGCTGGTGGTGGTCTTGTGATGCTGTAGTTGTAGTTATTCTTGTGATTGCAATCATCTATGCCAGCCTGCAACCTAGGGAAACAATTCTTTTCTGATAAATTTCTGTTGACATAACAGGGATTAATGAGCCCTTCCAATGCACCAGGGCTTTGAGGGAGAAAGGAAGGAAGAGACAGAACAGGGGAGGCATAATGCTCATAGATATCAGGCTTAGATTTCAGCTGACCCATTACTTCTTTCTGCTGCTGCTCACCCCAATTCAGACAGTCCATCACTAAGCTGGGTTCTAAAGATTAATGATATTGGGGTTGGTATAAGAGAAAATTTGTAGAAATCACTTCTAAAGAAAATATATCAAATTCAAAATCAAATTAGTTGTGAAAAAATCAAGGGGTATATGCAGAACTATACTATACTTCTTGTCAAAACTGTCTGAATGCTTCTTTTTTACAAGGTCTAACATGCAACCAGATACATGATTTTAACCTCTAAGATAATTGACTGGAATGGGGGATGAGGTGAAAGAAACACCCAATGGGCAGTACAATCACCCCTACTGGGCACAAAACAAATAAGGATTACAGAGCACTTAGCGGGGTTCTAAAGATTAATGATATCACAATTGATACAAGAGAAAATTTGTAGAAATAACCTCTAAAGAAAATATACCAAATTTAGAATTAAATTAGTTGTGAAAGAAACCAAGGGCTATATGCAGAACTATTCTATACTTCCTATCAACACTGTCTGAATGCCTTTTTTTAAACTAGGTCTAACATGTAAACAGATACATGTTTGGAACCTCTAAGAGAATTGACTGGAATGGGGGAGGAGGTGAAAGAAACACCCAATGGGCATTACAGATACCCCTACTGAGCACAGAACAAATAAGAATAACAGAGCACTAAGCTGGGTTCTAATGGGCATTAGAATCACGGACACTAATGGGCATTAGAATCACAGACACAAATGATAATCCTGATCATAAATCATGAAGTGTGAAACACAAAGGATTTGATGATAAATCATGAAGGTGATCGTAAATGTTGATAACATTCCCATTAAATAATGATAATTTGATAAAGGCCTGAGGCAGAGAGCAGAAATGTACCCAATGGGCATTACAAACACCCCTAGTGGGCACAGAACAAATAAGAATAATAGTAAACACGGCCACAAATGATCATTTGATAACAGGCCTGAGGCAGAGAGCATAAAAGAGGTTCAGAGAGATGTACAGATGCAGCAAATTTAAGACTGATTAAGTACTTGTGCAAAAAGAAAGCAGGGGATTCTTTACCACATTGCCTTTTTTTAACTAGGTCTAATATGTAACCAGATACATGTTTGGAACCTCTGAGAGAATTGACTGGAATGGGGGAGGAGTTGAAAGAAACACCCAATGGGCATTACAATCACCTCTACTAAGCATAGAACAAATAAGAATAACAGAGGACTAGGGGTGATTGTATTGGGCATTACAATCACAGACACAAATTGATAACTTGATAAGAGGCCTGAGGAAGAGAGTAGAAATGTACCCAATGGGCATTACAAGCACCCCTGCTGGGCACAGAACAAATAAGAATAACAGTAAACACAGTCACAAATGATGATTAGATAACAAACCTAAGGCAGAGAGCAGAAAAGAGGTTCAGAGAGATGTACAGATGCAGTAAATTTAAGACTAAGTACTTGTGCAGTAAGAAAGCAGAGGATTCTTCACCGCATTGGCTTCAAATACAACCAATTACCATGCAATAGGACTCTATTTTATGAAGCCCAGAATTCTGCAAACTTTGCAGGCACTCTGCCGTAGCACCACACTGCTCCTACTAAATACCCTGAGCACCTGGGATTATATGTTCTGAATCATAGTCAATGAACCCAATTAACCCCTAGATTTTTAATGTGATCTTCCTTGGACCAATGCAAATAAGAAATTATATTCTCAAGTGTGTAATGGTTGATGTACAATATCTGAAAACCGTTTTATTGCTGAATTAGGATGGCCATCACTACACCATTTCTAAGTACTTGGATAGAGTTAAATGGTTTGCGGGACCAGCTTGCAGGCTTTTGTATATTACCTAATCAAAAGCAAAAACCAGAGGATAAATGCAGCCATCGACCCTCCAACCATTATCATCAATGCTTCCATTACAATCTACGGCCCACATCCACTGGCATAATTTCATGGAAAAAAAAACTGGGCTGATGGGATTCGGTTAAGTGCAATCCATTTATACATACAGACACTGAGAGGATCCATCAGATTGTTTCCAGTCTCCCGAATAATGGGTGTGTGTAGACATCCATTTTCCTTCCTTGTGATTGATTCTATCCAAGTGTCAGATGGGGCTTCTGCCACGTAACTTTTTTTTTAATTGTTTTCTTTCTTTAGTTGGGTCCTACTTTATTATCATTTTCTTGGATTAATAGTTTTATCTTATCGTGTTGAATCATATCATTTAGTTGCTTCTGAATTTGATTGTGTAATTTTTTTAACATCAACATTTCGGATCACACTCATCATCCATTTTAGGATGTTTAGAGAATATCAGAATATGTAAGGAGATCATCCATTTTAGGATGTTTAGAGAATATCAGAATATGTAAGGAGATCATGGAACGTGTTCCAATCTGATGATACTAAACGCAATCAAATTCAAAAACAACTAAATGATGTTAGCATAGAATGTAAAAATTTGATATCATTAATGTTTAATTGTTTCTGCAGATTGCTATATCTTATTTTCTGCTGGGTCTTTCATTTATTTTTTTAGAATAAATGACAGGGATCAAACTGAAGTGAAGACCAGATTTTTTATAGCTCTTTAATATATTTATTCTGTGTCTATTTTTTAATCTTTTTACTATATAATTAGCTTTACATTAAGCTTTTAAATTTGTGATTTTTTTATATTATATTTTTGTTTGTATTTGAGTTTATATATAATTGTAAAGAAAATAGAATGCTAATATAAAATATTTAGTTTAATTAAATCAATAAAGTAATTAAATAGTAATAATTTCGATATTTACAATTGAAATTGTAGACGCCCAAAACTTGCACACTTAATTAAATGAATTTTACTTATTTAATTATCATTTATCCATCCTATTAGTTAAACTAAGGTTTAATTAATATCTCATTTTCTTCTATCTAATCATTAATTAAATACCCTTTCTTCCATTAATTGAATAAATTCTATTTATTTAATTAAATTCCCTTCCACCATTTTAATTGAATTTACATTTAATTAAAATCCTTTCTGCAAATAAATAAATCGATATTTATTTATAAACCCCCCACTTGCATTTTCCTACAAATGCAATTTGCATTAATTTTAGTTGAAATAAACCTTTTTATTTTAAATAAAATTTCTATTTATCCCACTTGCATTCTCCTACATTTTCCATTAGCCTCCTAATCATTCTTCTAGAAGTCCTCAAATCCCACTTAACAAGCCTAAATTCCTCCAATCATGTCACAACCCTAAATTTGGGGGATTCACTTCTCCAAATTTGGGGAAAGTCTTCAAAATGTGTTGAAGACTTTACCTTTTTCAACAAATTAACTTGTTGAGTCTTCCAAACTTGTAAGGCCCTTACAAAAGCCTTGAAGGTTATCTACCTTCCAACAAGTTAACCTTCAAAGTCTTCAAAGAGCATTTAATGTCTCTTACAAGACATCACCCTAGCCCATGATGGTTGTCCCTTTTACCATCTTCCAACTTTGCACAAGAGTTTAACTCTTGGACAATAGCCTTCATCCTTGGATAATAGCTTTATCCAATGGCTTATCCTCTTAAAGTTAACTTTCAAAGCTTAATAAGCATCTAATGCTTACTTAACATCCCCTCAAGCCTCCTCATGGTGACACTTGTCAACCTGAGATTGGATTGAAAAGCTCACATGGATTGATAACTTTCAATCATGACCCTTGTTAAGATTACTTAATTTTGACCATCCATTTGATCATTTCTTCTCTAAATAGAGTCCATTTCCTCCATTACAAATCATCCAAGTTTTATGCATCTACACTGTACTCTCATAACACTAAGCATATTGCCTCTCATAGCATTTTAGATCATTTTGATAGCATTATAATCTTAGAATAATCATGTTTTGCATATCATGTCTTAATATATCATGCTAGTCTCATATCATATCCATATCATGTTCATGCTAGTTTAATCTCACAATAATCTTATCATTTTGCACCATATCATAGTTTCATATCTATATCGTTATCTCATCACTGGGATCTTAGTTGCATTCATTTAGATCTTAGATCATACACTATCTCTCGTTCTTTGAGTAGTCATCCTAAGATCAAGTGCTCTTCTAGGTTGAGAGCCACCTTGAATCTAAAGGATCCTTGGAGATAGAGGACAATGAGATGTGCTTAGGGATTTTGTTTCATTTGCTTGTCTTATGATTTACTAACCTCTAACATAATGTTTCATTGGTGTGTTTGAGTGGTTTGTGTCTCTCTTGTAGGTACCACACTTCTTGGCATACATTTTTGGCACCCACTGTGAGGCTCAACCCCATTTTTTGATATTTCCAAAATTTTTTTCGCAGGTGCAAACACAAGATTTTGAGAACATGCCTTAGCACATACATCCCATTCTGCGGCGCATAAACCATATGTTTTAGCGCATACATCCACTGATATAACACATTTGCTCTGTTATTTGGCGCATACACCCTATTTTTAGCGACTACACCCACTGTTATAGCGCATTTGCTCTTTTCTGTAGCGCATTGACTCTATTATGTGGCGCATTGACTTTGTTCTATGGTACATCTGCTATTTTTTGTGGTGCATATGCTCTTTTCTATGGCACGTTTGCTCTTTCTGCAGCGCATTTACATTGTTTTGTGGCACATTTGTACTCTGTTGTAGCGCATACACAATAGAGCTGAATTTTTTTTGTAAAAGGTCTCAAAATTTTAGTCTTGTCTAGCCCACTTTGATTTTGTAGGTCGCTAACTGGTTTTTAGTGCAGGTCTAACAGTGTTTTTGCAGGTTTTAAAGGAGTTGATTTAATTCTTTATTTTACTTACTTCATTTTGAAGTTGGTTAAAAAGAATTCACTTAACTTTTTTTTGCAAAGTTAAAAATAACACAACCTTCTTTTGGTGCACCTAAAAAGAACTTTACCTTCATTTGGGCTTTTAAAAAGAACTACATTTTTCCTTCTTGCAAGGTTATAAAAAGAACAACAAAATCCAACTTCATTTTGCAAGTTAGGATCTCATACTTCATTTGGGCTCTAAAAAGAACAACACAACTTTCCAATTTGTGCAAAGAGGTTAAAATTGAACATCACTCTCCTTTAGTACATAAAAAGAACCTCACCTTTCATTTGGAAGCTTAAAAAGAATCCTCATTTACTTTTTTAAAAGCTTTGAAGTTAAAATCATTGTTGTTCATTTGGTGACTTTACTTTCGTTGACTAGGATTTCATTTTATTAGTTCTGAAAATCATTGCTTTGTGGGTAAAAAGAACACCATGTTTGATTGGAGCAACATCTCCAATTAGGACTTAGAAAATAATTTCTTTGAAAGGACTAAAAGAATCATTGCTTGCTTTGTCTTGAGTGATAGGTATATGCTCTCCCCTTAATTGGGTGATCAAAAAGCCAGACTCACTCTTTCATGCTTTATTTCCTTTCAAGCAATTAAAACCTTTAGAGGGCCTACCTTCCTGAGTTGCCTTGAGGGGGGCGGTGAGAAGGGAACGAACTAAGTGGGAAATGTCTTTTAGCCAAGTATTCCAACCTTTTATAATCAAATGTGGAGGTTGATGAAAACCCCCTCCAACGGTTTTGCTCAGTGATTAGTCTTCCCCCAGTATCCTTGAGATACATAAAACCTTTGTTCTAAAGGTTGGGAAGCCTCCTAAGGAAGTTTATCACTGAAGACCCTACAGGAAGCCTAATTATGAACTTTAGAAATAGAAGTCTCATCGATTCGGTATCTAGACATTAATAATATCATAGTGCAAAGGTGGGGAAGAATCTGCCCCCAAGACACTCACCATATATTTCCCAAGATAATGATTCAATTGAGGAGAAATCCACTTTGAGTTGATTTCCGGACAAAGGCAAAAAAAATGGGCCCCCTCTAGGGGGTGACACGGTTGTTTGAGCTGAAGGAGTATCCATGTGGGATATGGTACTATTGATGACCCTTGATTAAAGAGTCTACTTGGTGTGTTTTTCTTATATCCAACCAGTGAAAACATCGGGATTTGAACGCATCCTCAACATAACATACACTTAATGTTTAGATTTAGGAGCAAAATGACCATTGTCTTCATGTTTGTTTGTGGTGTATTTTGTTAGAGTTCCTAAGAACATCTTGCAAGAAAATCAAAACATCCAAAATTAGTTTTTAACTAGTCAAACTCAGGAAATCCACAGAGTAGCATATATGCCTTCTTTTGTGGCGCATTTAAGCATTTCTCAAGCACATTTGATTCATCATATAGCGCATTTGAGAAATCCTAAGGCACATACAACAGATCATGTAGCACATACAAGAAAAACAGAGGCACATATGGCCATTTAAGTGGCACATACACTGAATCTCTTAGCGCATTTGATCAATTTTGTAGCGCATTTAAGTAGTGCATTTGAGACATAACCTTATCCGAGCAATTTTTCAAAAATCCAACTACTGATTCAAGTACCCATTTAGGAGGTCTACCAACTTCAACTATCTCAGACAAATTTCTTCCAACAGATCAAAGAGGTGTCAACTAGTGATCACAAGTATCACATCAACCCATATCAAACATCAAAATACCAAGTTACCTTTCTAAGTTAGTCAAGTCCATCTAGTTTCCAAATATCAGGAAGCTTTATCATATCATTTGACGTGATTAGTCATGATATCAATGGGGGCATATCAAACCTTCTATTCGGCTTAGTAGAATTACAGATCAAAACAAGGTATTCATCCAATCAATTTCACAACCAAAACTTTGATTACTTGCATGACCACTCTTCAACACATCAAGAAGAAGCATCCTTGTCTAAAAACTACTCTAAAAAGGAGACAACCTAGTCAAAAGAAGGTCTTGAAGAGAAACAAGTTCCTCTATATCAACTGCAAACTCCTTCTAAAACATAGGAACTTTTACATCGTTTCCGCGACTATCTCCAAGGTAAAAATATTGATTTTGACAAAGACTCCTTGAAAGAACATGCCTTCATGAAAAGGTCAGCACTATCACAAGATATCAACTTTAGTGGAAGGATCAATTTGGATTACTTACCTGAGAATCCAATCACATATTGAATCAACTTAAGTCATGCCAGTTTCTACATGATCATGTAAAAATGTCGAGTGGGACGACGAATAGCCTGAATCAAGCATGGGACACAAAGAAGTTAACACTTGAAAAAACTACATGAATCTAGACGAAGATAAAATAACAGATGAAGTTATTGAGGAGGCACAACAAGACCCTGGCCTACACAAACTTCTTGAAAAATTCATCGAAACTGACAAATAGAAATACTTCCTCCTGCTATCTAGCAAAGGTATCAAAATCTTTGAGGATTTTGGCACAGAACCACCAAAACAAACTGATAACATCAAAAGGACAAAATCAAGAACACACACCTCTCACACTGATCATGATAATACACATGATCATAGTGACACTAATGATCAAGGTGACACCAACCATCAAGATACCAACACTGCAAATAATCCTCTCGCTACAATCACGCAGCAACTACAAGCACTTCAACAACAAATGGAAGACATGCAACAAGGAACTACCACTTGATATTCCTTAGAGGATATTTGTCCTTATCCATTTGATCTAAGTCTGAACATGGCACCATTCCCACCTAACTCTGAAAAACCAAAGTATGACAAATACAATGGTAAAAATGATCCTCGCGATCACATAAGGGAATTTTGCACGATGAGCTTGGAGTTTGCCCACAATGACTTACATGATGGGGTTATTTCCAAGAAGCCTAGGAGGACAAACAATGGAATGGCTTTCAAAAATCACACCTCCCATCAGATCATTTGAGGAGTTGGTAAACAAATTCATTTCCCAATATTCTTATAACATTCAACATGAGGTTACCATGCTTGATCTTTGCAACATGAAATAAAAGAAGAATGAAACATTAATGATGTTCTTGCAAAGATGGAGACAATTGATATCTAGATATCCCCGAACCATACCTGAAAAAGAGAAAATGGAAATCTTCATAGACAATCTTAATAACGAGATGAGCTATCAACTTAAACTACAATGTCTACCTAGTTTTAAAAATTTGATCGAAACCGACATCCAGATAGAAGAAGCCTCAATCAAGAGGGGAACTTTGAAGTTCTCTAAAGAAGGCGCTAGTTCATTAAACAACACCTAATGTAGTGTCATAAAATTGCGACCCTCATAATTTTCGACCACATTAGGGTCCTCACGTTGGTGAATCGAATCCCCAAGCCTAATTGGAGACCCGAGACTTTCTCAATTTCCAAAACTGCACCTTTTTCTGCCCTCTGCATTGCCTGAACCTGCTTCCTGTCCTTTGCTAAGGGCAGGATAGGGGTGTGGTGCCCCTGTCCCTACCCTATCGTGGGGCCCCTTCATTCAAACTATGCATTGAACTTTGTGATTAAAGAGGGAAAACCTCCCCTATGTCAGCCTATGACAAATAATTAGTCCAATAACCCTAATTGACGAATATATATGTTGCATTTGCCCTCCCATTTGCATAAGTTGGATAAGGTGAGGGGCATAAGTTCGAATACATAAGATTGTGCATTCAAGCATTCAAGAGCATTCAAGCATTCCTTTCAAGTATCGAGCATTCTCAAGTCTCCCTCCAAGGCTAGGTGTTGTATTCAAGTCAAGGATTCAACCATTGAAGAGGAGATCATTTTCAACATTCAATTCTATACAAGCAAACCTGCCTACATTTCTATTACAACCTCCCTTGAGATGAATTGCATTTCAATCTTCAATTTACATTTACTTGCCAGTACCTCTTTCATCATTTGGTTAATTCCAAAATTGGAGTTTGACCTGAAGGCAAACCCCCAATCCCAACCCCTTTTCCTTTCTTTTATGTGTGTAGGTTGTAGGTGTGCAGCTGTATTTGCATATTTGGACTCCATTTGCAAAAGCACAAAAACCCTTTTCAGTTTGCAGATTTTTCGGAGGACCGTGTGCACTTTCAACATGGTCCCGATAACTTTTCCTCAAATTTGCAAGGCAACTTCGTCTCGACATATTATAACCAAATCCAAGTGCACATCTTCATCCCATGCTTCTATCTCGAGTTATAATGAGTTCTTTGTTACTTTTACACTTAGTCCCAAAATACATAATTCAAACATTACTCATTCTAAAAGTGGGGTTAACTTGTCATTTCATACCATTATCAATTCATTTAGTATTCAATCTCTCTCCTCAGAGATTGGATCTAGTGAATTATCCTCCCTCTTTTAAATGTAATGTGTGTGAGGTGATTGAAGGGAAATCTGCAGTGAAACTTTCATCTCTCCTTAGAGGGAAGAAAAACTTTCCTCTTGATCTCTCCATCATTCACTTTTCACCCTATTACATTTTGGTGAACCCGATGTCTTGCATGCTTTATTCTGAAAATCATTGCATAATTTTTCATTGACAAGTTTAATTTTTCTGCAAACTTAGTGGTTAATTCATTCAAAACCCTAGTTTTTAAAAAATTGAAATTGAACTTGTGCTTTGTAAAAAATTGCTTGTTATTGTCTTAGATCTGAAAATTGCATATTTTGTCAAATTCAATTTATTCATTGTCTTGTTCAATTTGCAAATCAAATTCATAAAATTAAGTGGTTAATTGTCAAAACCCTAATTTTCAAAAATCATATTGAACTTTTGCAAAATAAAAATTGAATTTCCATTTAATTTTCAGAATTATCCTTTCTTAACATTCAAATTTTCAATTTCCCTTCTTTTTCAAAATTCAAAATTTCAAAAATTAAGTGGTTAGGTCCTAAAACCCTAATTTTCAAATTTAATTGGATTTTGTGCAAATTTCAATCAATTTCAATCAATTTCAGTTTTCTAAGCATATTTCAAGGTGTCCCTATCCATTAGGTTTGACCCTTTTCAAATTTGCAATTCAATTCCTCATTTTTTTCAAAAACCTAATACGGTCATATTTTCACGTTCAAACCTTAATTTCATCTATCTAGAGATCGTAAAATCCACCAATTTTGGGGGGTTAGCTTTAAAATCATTGTAGCTTTCATCCCTGAAAATTTCAAAAAAAATCGGTCAGACCATGTGCACTTTCAACACGGTCCTTGGCTTTTTTCCTGAAATTTTGGGAGACTATTATGACTGTATTTAATAGCTTAAATCCAGAAGATTGGTTGATTTTGTCGATTTTTTATCTCTAAAATCAAAAATACCTTCCAAATTCAACATTTCAAATTTCAAGAAAAATTTTAAAATTAAGTGGTTAATTATAATCTGCCTTGATTTCAAAAATTATGATTTTGTCAATTTTAAGATTAAGTGGTATCCCCTTGGCCCTAATTTTGAAATTTCGTTTATTATTTTTGGAAATTGTGTCATTTTCCCCTTTCAACAAAGTTCAAAATTGTCTAATCATTATTTTCTCAAATTTTGCATTATTCAATTTTATAAACTTTATTCCCATAATTCAAAATTCAAATTTCCCTGTAGTGTGTGAGGTTTACCACTATTAGTCCTACCTATACTATCCCCGTTAGACGAACCATTAGAATTAAGGCTTCCCAAGGTTTAATTACCAAGGAGTTGGAGCTTAATTTGGGTAACTTCTTTAATGAGGATAATGCTAATTCTTCCCATCCTAATCATGTCCCTATCTATCCCATTAATGAATCCCATGATGAAGAAAAAGCTTTGACTAGAGTTTCCATAGATCAACTTTCAAAATTAGATAATCAAATTGATAACTTTCAACAATGGATGTCCCAAGAATACCCTAATAGTGAAGCTCTTCCATTAATTGAAGGCCTTAAACACGTGATTCAAAGTGATAAAAATGGAATTGATATATTGCATGGCATTGCTCATATTGTTGATTCCAATGTCATGCCTATAAAGAGTTGTGCCGAAACCCTAGGTTATTCACAACCTCCTACACAAGTCAATCCTTCTATTCCTTTGACTACTCCTATGACTAGTGTTCCTACTTTTACTTCAAACATCATGGATACTTCAACTCAAAATGTCATTCCTACAACAACTAGTCATGGGGGAAATCCCTCTTCTTCATTTAATCCTCCATCTTTACCTATGTCTTCAATAAGCATTCCTATTATCCCTCAACCAATCAATGTGACACAAGGGGGCAATTCTTTCAAAAAAATTATTCCTCCTTTAAGTGTCTATTTTCCTACTTAATCATCACCAATGCCTACTTATCATAATGTCACACCATCTTATTCTCAATCAATGCCTTCCTTCAATAACATCACACCACCTTCTCAATCAACCATGTCTAACATCAATTCTTCTACCAAAACGACCATTAACAATCTTGATCAAACCATGTCTTCCTTACAACAATAAATTGCTTCCATGAGTCAATCCAAGTTTAGTGTGCCCACGTTCGATGTTGCGAGCCCACCTTCTCTTGATATTGTTAAATTTGTGCCACCTAAGCATGCTGAGGTCCCTCAATTAGAACTCTATAATGGAAAAGGTGATCCTCTAACACATGTCAAAACATTTCAAAACTTGTGTACTGATTTTGCTTATGATCAATGTTGGCTTGATGATGATTGTAATGAATGACTTCATGTTTTGTCATTGATGGAACATGTACACACACACATATGTTCACATTGTCATTGTAATCTTAGACAAACCGGTATTACTTCTAAAAGTTACTTGTCTTACAACCGGTATTGGATTTTTAGTTTATGATGGTTTAGATAGTGTCAAACCAGTACATGTTGACAACCGGTATATGCAGGAATGACTTGACACCCACTAGGAGATTCAGTGGAGACCATTATAGAAGCCAATGGAGGACAATCAGTTTACATAATGATAGTGATTAATTCTAACCAGTATCGGTGTTCCAACCGGTATCCATTGAGTGTGCGATGAGTTATCACCGGACGTGATGAGTTACTCCTAACCGACAAATTTTGGTGGTAATTTGTGATGAGTTGTGTTTGATTGTCCATATACACTACACCTAGGAAATTGTGATATGATTTCTAAGCCGACATGAATTCTAATGTCTATATAATGACATTATGATGAACTATTCTGGATATATGATATGATGCGAGTTGGAAGTGTTAAGTTGTTGAAGGCATTGTAAAATGTGTTGGTGATGCAGTTTTAAGTGAGTAGAAGACGATTCAATCAAGCAAGTTGTGCTACTTCTAGATCGCACCACCTAATGTTTTCTAATCATTACAATAGTCAAATCCCGTAACCGGGTAAGCTCTAACAAGCTTCATTGTACAAATCATTTAACAAGCTGATCCATTAGTTTGGATTCTAAAATCCTCTACTGAGGTTACTCCTAACAGGGTATAGCTCCTAACAAAGCTTTGGGATCTTTGACAAGACTCGCTCCTAGCAAAGCACTTTTGTAGACCTTAACCGATCAGTTAACTATTACTACAAATAGTTAACTTGTGAGTCCCATCTCACCGTGGTTTTTCCCATTTGGGTTTTCCACGTATAAACACTTGTGTTATGGTGGATGTTTTACTTATTGTGGATAATTTATATCATTTTGGATTGCATGCATAGTGTTTAGTAAACTTTTTAATTATTTCAATCAGTCAGTGTTTGAAGTGGTATTGTTTTTGTTGTCACTGATTCACCCCCCCCCCTCTCAGTGCTTTATAAGTCTATCAATTGGTATCAGAGCCTAACTTCTTTAAGGCTTAATCGCTTGGAAGGAAACCCTAAAGCCACCATGGGGGATATGAGCTACTTTGAGATGGCTAGAGTGCTTGAAGCTACCAAGGAAGAGCTTGAAACCCTATGGGTCAGATTTAAAGCTTCACAAGTCAAAAGGAGAGAGTTGACTGAACAACTATTGGAAATATCTGATAATAGTTCTTCAAATGAAGCTAACATTGATGCATTAGTTGAAGAAGTTGAAAAAATGAACAGTGAAAAGCTAAATCTGAGAAGAGAGTTAGAAGCCCTAACTATCTACATGAGTCAAGAGCTAGAAGCTAGGAGGGTAGTTGAAGACCTTGTCAAAGAAAGGGATCATGAGATTGCTAAGATCAAACAAGAGAATGCAACCTTGTATGAACATTGGCATGCAGAAAAAGAAGCTTTGCAGATAGATCTTGAAATGCCATCATCCCTAAGAGAGACTCTTACAAAACACAATGATGATCTTACCAGAGAGCTCACTAAGCCAATGGAAAGCTGGAAAAGTTCAATAAGAGTTCTTCTATGCTGAATGAGCAGATCTAATCACAGAGGATAAAAGGAGATACATATGGACTAGGCTTCAACATATATAAGAAAGGAGAGTCTTCTGGAACAAAGGGCAACATTCACAAAGACAAAACTGCTCCTAAGGCTAACAATCCTACTGGTAAGAAAGTTTTTAAACCTATTTGCTTTGTCTGTCATAAACCTGGACATACTGCAAATGTGTGTAGAAATAGGCCCAATGAAAATACAGGCTACAATACAAATACTAGGTATGTATCTAAGAGATTTGAAACTCTTTGTTTTACATGCAGCATATATGGACATAGGTTAGTTGAATGTGGATATGGAGCAAATAATCTAGTACCTCACATGAATCCCATACCTAATGGTAACTGGAGGAGAACCTATGACAATCGGGGTAACATGAACTAGCAGAAATCCTATGTCAATCGATTTAGTCCATTTGAGATGGAAAAGGTAACTAATTTCATTTGCACCATTTGTAACAATTATGGTCATGTCGCTATGAATTGTAAAAGGAGAACTGGAAGAGGAAATGCAAGACCTTAGAGATCATCAGGAATGTCCTGCTATCATTTTCATAAACCGGGACACATGGCGAAGTTCTATAGAACTAGAAAAAACAAACCGATTAATCATCTTGTAGACTAGAAGGGTAAGCATAAGGTAAATGTTGAGGAAACCAGAGAAGAGATGAACCGAATCTAGAAAAAGAAGAGTGATGATATAATCCTTCACCCAGTGTGGAGAATCCTGCACCAGTGAATTGAGCCTTTCAACAGGGCTAAGGGGAGCATAGCGTTATATCTACTTGCGGACCCCTTGAAAGATGAGTGGTAAGAAAGCTTTCAATTTTTTAGTCATTCTGTGAGAGATCTTGATATCTTTGTCAATCGGTTTTTCAAAAGTCTGTCAACCAGTTTTATACCTGTTAATATTGGATATATCGTTAAGCGGTGTATTAGGGTTTGTAACCCTAGCGGTCGAGCAATTAATGCAATAGGTAAAGAGGATAAAAGCGAGTTTTACTATGTTATTTTTACCCTAAATGCATTCGAAAGAGAATTCTTGAGCACTTGCAGAGCGAAAAGAGATTTGCTAGCTGGTTGTGGATGAATTTGTGATAAGAATTGCGTAATTGAAGTTGATTCAAAGATTAGTGAAGGTTGAATTGGTGTGCATTTGAGTAATCAACTGGTAAAATTGATTCGAAAAGGTATTTCTTTGTAAATCCCTTTTCGAATCAAGTTTATCTGAATGGATTCGTCTTCTAAGCAAGTAGAGAGGCTAATGATCACATCAGAACCTATGGAGGTTGTGGAATCAAAACAAATAGTGTCATATAATGCTTTATCTCAAGTTCCTAAAGGTGTCATCGTAAAAGGTGATTTGTCTAGCTATATTGATTACAAAATTGAAGATTTAGGATCATTGTCAATATACTCTCAATTGAAATCCCTTTGTGATAAGAGCGGAAAGATCCAAGCCGAGTATATTAGGGTTTATGAGAAGGGTTTTCATAATGCAGCTTATTTTCTTGAGGATTTTGAATAACACATCAGAATCATTCTAAGTCATTTTCATGGCGAAAACATGTATCTGGAAAGGATGCACACTATAACCAAGGAAGCTATCCATGTTGTGATTGGTTTTTGGTCAACTGGTGAAGTTCCCAAGCTGAGGAGAATTTCTAAAGAGACTGTAACCACTTTAACCTCATCTACCTCTAATGTGCGTGCATTTTCTGTTAATAATATTAAGGACCCAGCTTCTATGGTTATAGGTTACAGGATATTCTATCCTAGTAGAATGAATAGTGTACCATCTACAGCAGTGCATACAGCCTATAGAATGATTGTTGAGAACATAGATTATGACCTATGTGAGGCCATAAGGAGTCAATTGATGTTGAATCTACAATCAATTAAGAAGGACAACAGTCAGAAGTTCAAATTTGGTCAGTTATTGATTGGTTTATTCTTTTACTTTCAGAATTTCCTACCAAGAATTGGTGATATTGAATGGTCTAAAGACTTACCGGTAACTGCTCATATCAAGAACAGCATTAAGGTTGTTAAGAACACTTTCTCTGCTGCAATGAACAGGTACTTTAATGAATTTCAAAAGAAAATGAGTATGAGGGTTAGGCTACCTGAAGATGTGGTGAAAAACTTTGCTAAGGACATCATTTTTACAGTCACCACTGATTTTTGTCTCATGGAAGCTATCGAACCAAGAGAGGATGAAATGGAAGACATGAGCTATGAAGTCAATTATGACTTATTGATCGGTTATGTTAATAACCTGTTGACATCTCTAGTGGACAAGAAGAAGAAAAGACTAGATACTGTTGAGGAGCAAACTGCAAAAGCTGAAACTAGTAGTGCTCCACCTAGTAATGTTAAAGGAAAGAAGAAGAAGGTTGAGAAAGCACCTTCAGTACCCTCTGTACCTACTAATACAAAAGTGACACGAAGTGTCCAAGTTAAGAAGGAACTGACACCTAATTTATACATAAAGAAGCATACTACACCAAAGAAGAGAGGTCAGCAACTTATTCTTCAAGAAGAATCTGATGACACTGACATTGAGGAGGAGTCAAAGAAAGTAAAGGCAACTAGCAAGAAGGCCACCTCTCAGAGTATTCCCATTAAAGCTTTGTCTTACAAGCCTATGACTGATTTTTAGAGAATGGTAAAGACATTAGGAAGGAATAGGCTTGATAATGTTAAAGAATGTTTTGATTCATTTGATGAAGATCAGAAGGAACAAATTGTTCAATAGGTAATCAACCATTTGTGTCATTACAATCTATTACCTCATGATCTTAAAAAGGATATTTATAATTCTTTATATTCTATTCTTTTGACTAAATGGGAAGAAGACTAAATGGGAAGAAGATGTGAAGAAAGAAAAAGAAATTATTGATAATGTGTTTATTCAATATTTTCCTGATTTGTCTAAAGATGAGTTAATTGCATTGCTTGATAACAAAACACAATTTCCTTTTAATTCAAGGAGATTAAGGTTAATAAGTGGAAATATGCAATATATTGAAGTTGAGACTCATCAGATAGCAAGGGACATTCAGACAATGTATAAGAATATAGAGTCCCAATGGGTTAATGAGCAAGATACCGTGGAAAGACTGGAAATGGATGAGGAAGAAATAGCGCAAGCTGATATTGTCTATCCTATCAAAAAGAAGGATGAAACTACTTCCCAACTGGTATTTTTTGTTGATGATGTACAAGATACCATTGATCTATCTGGGAATATTATTGAACCAGACAAGCAGCCACCAATTATTACTGTTTCACGGGTTAATACAGTGGATATACTGGCGACTCAACCAATTGTGGATATTCCACCCCCACCGGTAAAAGATCAACAAATAAAAATACAACAACCACCGGTTTCACAGGCTTCTCAGGAGATACCTGGAGAAAAATTTGAAGAGAAGTCCTCTGAACAGGAAAAGGAGAAAGATCAAGAGAAAATTGAGAAGGAGAAAATTGTAGAACCAGAAAAGGGATTAGTCAAGCAGCAGAATGATGATGATGATGACTCATTAGGCATCAAAGGACCTAAAGATATTGACAATATGAGTGCATCGGAATTATTGGAGATTGCAACTGTGATGCAATCTAGAGCTCAGAAGAAGAGGCTTAAAGAATAGAGGAAGGAAGCAGAAAGCATCCAAACTGTTGTAGAAATTTTGTCAAGTCTTGTACCAGAGACTTCTATAGGGAACTTGTCAACTCCTATTGGAAAGTGTGTCCAGTTGGTTGTTGATGCCTCTGACCAACTCAAGTCCCTTGAGGAAGTAGCTCAGACTATGGCTGAGAAAAACTATAGGAAGAAAAGTGGTGAATATATAATGAAAGATATTGATACAGGGAAGATTGCTTTATCCCTGAATAAAGATCTTTTGACAAAATCTATTGAGACAGGAGGAAGAATTCTAGCCTACACATCTAATGTTTCATTTTCATATACCGGTTTAGTTAAGAGGCGACAAGAGATAAAACTAGAACTGGAAAAGATATGTAATGCCTACATACCTTTACAGGATTCAGTCTTAGCTTTTGGCAAATCAGTTGATGATTTGCAAAATCGGTTAGATTTGTATGATTTTGAATAGGCAAAGAGACTTTGATCCCTGAAGGAGCTAAATAAATTATTAAGACCTAAGGTGGACATCCTGCAACGAGCTTATAAGAATACAGAAGCGATCTTAGCTACTCTAGAGATGAGTACAATTGATGCAATGGAAGAATTTTCTGCACGGGTCATGACAACCATAGAGATTACTGAAACCTTACTAGAAACATGGGAAAATGATTTTTCTCAAATGAAGCTTACTTTCAATAATATTTTCTTGAAAATTGAAGTGAACACTCCTTAATACAGAATTTTAAGTTCTAATGCAAATTTTGCTATATATATATATATATATATATATTACTTTTCAATTTGGCATTATTGTCAAAGGGGGGGTAGAAATATGTATGTGTGTTGTGAAAATTTTGTATGTGTTGTTAAGGGGGAGTTGAAATATGTGTACAATTTTGGTAAGAACACTTAGTTGTAAAGTTGTAAAATTTTCTAAGTGTTGCCATCAAGGCCAAAGGGGGAGATTGTTGGCTTGATGATTGTAATGAATGACTTCATGTGTTGTCATTGATGGAACATGTACACACACATATGTTCCCATTGTCGTTGTAATCTTAGACAAACTGGTATTACTTTTAAAAGTTACTTGTATTGCAACCGGTATTGGATGTTTAGTTTATGATGGTTTAGATAGTGTCAAACTGGTACATGTTGACAACTGGTATATGCAGGAATGACTTGACACCGACTTGGAGATTCAGTGGAGACCATTATAGAAGCAAATGGAGAGGACAATCAGTTTACATGTTGATAGTGGTTAACTCTAACCGGTATCGGTGTTCCAACCGGTATTCATTGATTGTATGATGAGTTATCACTGGTCATGATGAGTTACTCCTAACCGACAAATTTTGGTGGTAATTTGTGATGAGTTATGTTTGACTGTCCAGATACACTACACATAGGAAATTGTAATATGATTTCTAAGCTGACATGAAATCTAATGTCTATATAATGACATTATGATGAACTATTTTGGATATATGATATGATGCGAGTTAGAAGTGTTAAGTTGTTGAAGGCATTGCAAAATATGTTGGTGATGCAGTTTTAAGTGAGAAGAAGAGGATCTATTCAAGCAAGTTGTGCTGCTTCTAGATCACACCACCTATTTTTTTCTAATCACTACAACAGTCAAATCCCCTAACCAGGTAAGCTCTAACAAGCTTCATTGTACAAATCCTTTAACAAGGTGATCCATTAGTTTGGATTATGAAATCCTCTACTGAGGTTACTCCTAATAGGGTATAGCTCCTAACAGAGCTTTGGGATCTTTAACAGGATTTGCTCCTAGCAAAGCACTTTTGTTGACCTTAACCGATCAGTTACCTATTGCTACAAATAGTTAACTTGTGAGTCCCATCTCACTGTGGTTTTTCCCATTTGGGTTTTCCACGTATAAACACTTGTATTATGGTGGATGTTTTACTTATTGTGGATACTTTTATATCATTTTGGATTGCATGCATAGTGTTTAGTATACTTGTAAAGTATTTCAACCAGTCAGTGTTTAAAGTGGTATTGTTTTTGTTGTCATTGATTCACCCCCCCCCTCTCAGTGCTTTAGAAGTCTATCAATTGGTATCAGAGCCTAACTTCTTGAAGCCTTAATCTCTTGGAAGGAAACCCTAAAGCCACCATGGGGGATATGAGCTACTTTGAGATGGCTAGAGTGCTTGAAGCTACCAAGGAAGAGCTTGAAACCCTAAGGGTCAGATTTAAAGCTTCACAAGTCAAAAGGAGAGAGTTGACTAAACAACTATTGGAAATATCTGATAATAGTTCTTCAGATGAAGCTAACATTGATGCATTAGCTGAAGTTGAAAAATTGAACAGTGAATCCCTATATCTATCAAACACTAATACATTTGGTCTGGAATTCTGACAGAGGTTTCCGACAAAGAAGGTATATTGTGACCAAATTTGATTTTTTTTTAAGAAATGCCCGAATTCATCAGAATTCCGACGGTAATTTCACATTTGGTTTTGATGGAGAAGGCATTAGCAATGAAATTGTTTTTTTTTCAAAAAAGTGCCCACGTTCATCGAAATTTCGATGACAACGGGCATTATACCTTAAAAAAAAAAAAGAGGGCAAGTCATTTATGCAGTCAATCCCACGCAGTCTTCTGCATCAACCTCAACCCTTGGAAAGATCAAACGACACACTCACCATTTGAGTTAGAATCGTCACCTTCATTTCGGATTTGCATAATATGAGGAATTGTTGAATCTTCACCTTCATTCATTGAATCTTCGGATTTGCATAATCTTGCATAAGGAATTTCGGATTTGCATAATATGAGGAATTGCTTGTGTAGAATCTTCACCATTTGAGGTAGCTGAATATTCACCTTCATTCATTGATTTACATATATGAGGAATTGCTTGCGTCTCACCCATTGCTTGAGCTATCCACTGCATTTCACAACTACTTGTGCTTTGTCATTCCTAGGTCAACATCATTGGAAGTCTTTTAATGCTTCCCCCATGCCTCAGTTGTCGATGTTCATTCTTGCCCTTTCGACACCATGAATTCTATACGGCCCAGAGGGAAATCAACCTCTCTTTCTCTTTTCTCTCTCTCCCACCCTACCCCTACCATGGCACTAGGATGTATACACAGTGAAGAACGAGCTAACTGGTTAAAGGATCAACCTTTCGCGGGTAGCATTGATGAGTTTCAAGTTCTCATTAGAAGATAGAGTAGGAGAGGCCATTGTCAAACTATTTTTGTAGTTATCAACCACACCCCCTCTAACAGTGAGGTAGTTCCAGATAGTTACTTAAATTTTTCATGTTTTATGTTAAGGTCTTTAGCTAGAAAACCATCTTCCTTTTCTACTATTTTTTTTGTCTATTGTGTTTCCTTGCACATTTACAAATGTGCGGGAGAGTCATCTTGAACTAGTTCTAGGGAGGTATCTAGCAAAGGAAGCTTCATAACATTAGAGTTTGTGTTAATATGTTCCAAACATAAATGTAAATAAAAATTTGATAAATAAACCTCAATTTTGAAATGCTTGGCATGAAGTTCCACACAAGCCTTAATGTTTCTAGAACATGTTAGTGTATGCTTTCATCATGAAAAAACATAATGTAGTTGATCATAACTGATGTAGCAAAGTTGTATCTTTGAATGCCTTGTTCCTTGATTATAGATCTATGGTCAATTGATTTGAATTTATTGATTGAAACATTGGTAGATGTGGGTTGGAGTTGATAGGGGTTTGAAATGAGAAATAGACTTGTATCTCTATGCAGCTTGCACCTTTTCAAATTGAACTTTTGGAAAAGTCCAAATTTGGAGAGGAAATTCCTACTATTTGCAAATCCAACATTCATCTTTCAAATTTTAGGTCCATTTTCCATGAATAAGGGTTCCCAAGACCCTAGTCCTAGAAAATTGAGCCATGAGGAACATCATGAATAAGGGAATGAACCAAATTTATGAACACATTCTCAAACCTAAGTACAATTAGGCATAAATAAGGCACAACCACTAAAGTGAGTCCAAACCTAGCGTATATTTATAAAGAGATACAACTTATGATGCAATATTTAGCCCCCTCTTAGCAAGAGGGTATGTGCAAGATCATGGTGTGCCAAAACAGGCCCTTAAGTGGCAATGAAATTTCAGAAAATCAGAGTTATGCAACTTGACATGAAAATTTGAATAAGTTGTGAGCATTATTTTTAAAATATGTAAGAAGAGAATATATAGAAAATTTAATGTAGTTTCTAAGGTACTAGTTTTTTTTTGGAAAAAAAAAATCCTATTTGATGAAAATTTCAAATTTCAATGCAGTGGTACAAAAATTTGAGGAAAAAAATAAGAAGTAGACGTATGTCTGACCACCCTAATCACAATAAAATCTTAATATTTTTTTATAATATTTATAATATAAGTATTAGACTCATGTCCGGATGCGACACATTTTTTTTTAATTTTTTATAAATTAAATAATTATTTATGAAATTTTTACTACAGCTTTTCAAAAATTCAGAAACTCCTACATCTGACCACCTTAACTTGGTCAAAACCTTATGAAATTTTTCTTATTATTATTTTTCCCTATAGTAGACGAAGCATAGGATGTGACGCATGTTACGGTTTCAAAAAATGTTATACCGTTTGAAAGTTATGAGTGTTTTTCAATCAGTATATCAATCAGAACTATTGTCAGAATTCAATTAGAAAATAAATAATAATTATTTATTAAAGTCAAAATAAGACAAACCTTATACTGTTGGAAATCTGGGAACGTCCTTAAGAAACCCTTTTCGTTTTATCAATTTTGGCTACAAAAAAAGTCATCAACCACCAGTGTAAAGTCTGGAAAATCAAGGAATACTGAAAAACACGTTTTTTCAGTTAACTTTCCAGGCTTGTCACTTCCAAGCCAAATACCAAAGCATTCTTGAGCCGAAATTTGAAATTTGAAAATTTGACTACAAAAATTGGATATCGGATAAAATCGGATATCGGATTTTATCCGATATTCGATTTGAGTACAAAAATTTCTGGTCCCCAAACAATTTCCCGTTGCCGCCATTTATTTGGTAAACTACCACATGGTAGAAATCCAATATCGGATATCGGATTTTATTAATCATATTTTAGAGAGAGGGAGAGAGAGAGAGAGAGAGAGAGAGAGAGAGAGAGAGAGAGAGAGAGAGAGAGAGGAGAGAGAGAGAGGAGAGGGAGAGAGGGAGAGAGAGAGAGAGAGAGAAGGAGAGGGAGAGAGGGAGAGAGAGAGGAGGAGGAGGAGAGAGAGAGAGAGAGAATATGACCCCTAACGATACAATTTGGTGTCTTAAGGGGTCCTATGGTGTCGTTAGGGGTCAAATGGTGTCTTGGGACACCATAGGACCCCTTAAGACACCAAAGCATGTTGTTAGGGGTCATATGGTGTCCCATGAACCCTTATGACCTCTTAGGACATCATATGACACCTAATGACACCATATTGGGTCGCTTTGGGTCATATTGTGTCCTAATGGGTCATATTGTGTCCTACGGAGTCCTATGGTGTCCCAAGACACCATATGACCCCTATGGACACCATACGACCCCTAACGACACCATAGGACCCCTTAAGACACTAAATCATGTCGTTAGGGGTCATATTGTGTCTTACGAGGGTTATGACCCCTATGGACACCATAGGATCCCTAACGACACCATAGGACCCCTTAAGACACTAAATCATGTCGTTAGTGGAAAGACACAATATGACCACTAACGACATGATTTAGGGTCGTAAGACACAATATGACCACTAACGAAATGATTTAGTGTCTTGAGGGGTCATATGGTGTCGTTAGGGGTCATATGGTGTCCATAGGGGTCATATGGTGCCCCATGAACCCTTATGACCTCTTAGGACACCATATGAACCCTAATGACACCATATTGGGTCGCTTTGGGTCATATTGTAGGGAAAAGGGGTCATATTGTGTCATAAGGGGTCCTATGGTGTCCCAAGACACCATATGACCCCTATGGACACCGTATGACCCCTAACAACACCATAGGACCCCTTAAGACACCAAATCATGTCGTTAGGGGTCATATTGTGTCTTAAGGGGTCATATAGTGTCTTAAGGGGTCATATTGTGTCTTAAGGGGTCATGACCCTTATGACCTCTTAGGACACCATATGACCCCTAATGAAACCATATTGGGTCACTTTGGGTCATATTGTGTCCTAAGGGGTCATATTGTGTCCTAAGGGGTCCTATAGTGTCCCAAGACACCATATGACCCCTAATGACACCATAGGACCCCTTAAGACACCAAATCATGTTGTTAGGGGTCATATTGTGTCTTACGGGGTTGTAGGACACAATATGACCCCTAACGACATGATTTAGTGTCTTAAGGGGTCCTATGGTGTTGTTAGGGGTCGTATGGTGTCCATAGGGGTCATATGGTGTCCCATGAACCCTTATGACCTCTTAGGACACCATATGACCCCTAATGACACCATATTGGGTCGCTTTGGGTCATATTGTGTCATAAGGGGTCCTATGGTGTCCCAAGACACCATATGACCCCTATGGACACCGTATGACCCCTAACAACACCATAGGACCACTTAAGATGCCAAATCATGTCGTTAGGGGTCGTATTGTGTCTTGCGGGATCATAGTACACAATATGACCCCTAACAACATGATTTAGTGTCTTAAGGGGTCCTATGGTGTAGTTAGGGGTCGTATGGTGTCCATAGGGGTCATATGGTGTCCCATGAACCCTTATGACCTCTTAGGACACCATATGACCCCTAATGACACCATATTTGGTCACTTTGGGTCATATTGTGTCATAAGGGGTCCTATGGTGTCCCAAGACACCATATGACCCCTATGGACACCGTATGACCCCTAACGACACCATAGGACCCCTTAAGACACCAAATCATGTCATTAGGGGTCATATTGTGTCTTAAGGGGTCCTATGGTGTCATTAGGGGTCATACGGGTGTCTTAAGGGGTCCTATGGTGTCGTTAGGGGTCATACGGTGTCCATAGGGGTCATATGGTGTCTTGGGACACCATAGGACCCCTTAGGACACAATATGACCCCTTAGGACACAATATGACCCCTTAGGACACAATATGAGCCAACGCGACCCAATATGGTGTCATTAGGGGTCATATGGTGTCCTAAGAGTTCATAAGGGTTCATGGGACACCATATGACCCCTTAAGACACCCTATGATCCCTAACGACACCATAGGACCCCTTAAGACACCAAATCATGTCATTAGGGGTCATATTGTGTCCTATGACCCCATAGGACACAATATGACCCCTAACGACATGATTTGGTGTCTTAAGGGGTCCTATGGTGTCGTTAGGGGTCATAGGGTGTCTTAAGGGGTCATATGGTGTCCCATGAACCCTTATGAACTCTTAGGACACCATATGACCCCTAATGACACCATATTGGGTCGCGTTGGCTCATATTGTGTCCTAAGGGGTCATATTGTGTCCTAAGGGGTCCTATGGTGTCCCAAGACACCATATGACCCCTATGGACACCGTATGACCCCTAACGACACCATAGGACCCCTTAAGACACCAAATCATGTTGTTAGGGGTCATATTGTGTCCTACAACCCTGTAGGACACAATATGACCCCTAACAACATGATTTGGTGTCTTAAGGGGTCCTATGGTGTCGTTAGGGGTCATAGGGTGTCTTAAGGGGTCATATGGTGTCCCATGAACCTCTATGACCTTTTAGGACACCATATGACCCCTAATGACACCATATTGGGTCGCTTTGGGTCATATTGTGTCCTAAGGGGTCATAATTTGTCCTAAGGGGTCCTATAGTGTCCGTAGACACCATATGACCCCTATGGACACCATAGGACCCCTTAAGACACCAAATCATGTCGTTAGGGGCCATATTGTGTCTTACGGGGTCATAGGACATAATTTGACCCCTAACGACATGATTTGGTGTCTTAAGAGGTCCTATAGTGTCGTTAGGGGTCGTATGGTGTCGTTAGGGGTCATATGGTGTCCCATGAACCCTTATGACCTCTTAGGACACCATATGACCCATAATGACACCATATTGGGTCACTTTGGGTCATATTGTAGGGAAAGGGATCATATTGTGTCATAAGGGGTCCTATGGTGTCCCAAGACACCATATGACCCCTATGGACACCGTATGACCACTAACGACACCATAGGACCCCTTAAGACACCAATCATGCCATTAGGGGTCATATTCTGTCTTACAGGGTCTTAGGACACAATATGACCCCTAGCGACATCATTTAGTGTCTTAAGGGGTCCTATGGTGTCGTTAGGAGTCGTATGGTCTCCATAGGGGTCATATGGTGTCCCATGAACCCTTCTTACCTCTTAGGACACCATATGACCCCTAATGACACCATATTTGGTTGCTTTGGGTCATATTGTGTCCTAAGGGGTCCTATGGTGTCCCAAGACACCAAATGACCCCTATGGACACCGGATGACCCCTAACGACACCATAGGACCTCTTAAGACACTAAATCATGTCGTTAGGGGTCATATTGTGTCCTACGACCTTGTAAGACACAATGTGAACCCTAACGACATGATTTGGTGTCTTAAGGGGTCCTATGGGGTCGTTAGGGGTCATACGGTGTCCATAGGGGTCATATGGTGTATTGGGACACCATAGGACCCCTTATGACACAATATGACCCAAAGCGACCCAATATGGTGTCATTAGGGGTCATATGGTGTCCTAAGAGGTCATAAGGGTTCATGGGATACCATATGACCCCTATGGACACCATACGACCCCTAACAACACCATAGGACCCCTTAAGACACCAAATCATGTCGTTAGGGGTCATATTGTGTTCTACGACCCTGTAAGACACAATATGACCACTAACAACATGATTTGGTGTCTTAAGGGGTCCTGTGGTGTCGTTAGGGGTCATATGGTCTCTCTCTCTCTCTCTCTCTCTCTCTCTCTCTCTCTCTCTCTCTCTCTCTCTCTCTCTCTCTACCCCTAACGACATGATTTGGTGTCTTAAGGGGTCCTGTGGTGTCGTTAGGGGTCATATGCTCTCTCTCTCTCTCTCTCTCTCTCTCTCTCTCTCTCTCTCTCTCTCTCTCTCTCTCTCTCTCTCTCTCTCCCTCTCCTTCTCTCTCTCTCTCTAAAATATGACTAATAAAATCTGATATCCGATTTAAGCGAATATCGGATTTCTGCAATGTGGCAGATTACTAAATAAATGGTGGCAACAGGAATTTTTTGGGGGACCACAAATTTTTGTATTAAATCCGATATCCGATTTTATCCAATATCCGATTTTTGTACAAAAAACCAAGAAAAAATGGGTTTGTGGGTCATTCTGTAGATTCCAACGGCCCACAGTCTGCATATTCTATTTTTTGTTGAGGATCACGGGTTTTCAGACAGCTAGAGACAAATTTGTGCTTTTGGGAGATTCTTAAAGTGAAAACTTACATTGTCAATCACGAAGGAGAATGTGTGGAGGGAAATGGGGAGTAGTAGTCGTCGGAAGTCTAAATCCAAAAGAAAACTTTCAAATGACCAAATTGAAGTGTATAGAGAAAGAGATAGAGAATGTCATAGGAGGAGAAGACAAGTTATGTTAAATATTGCTATTGTTACTTCAACTGAAGAGGAAATTGAATTTGAAAATGTGCCACAAGTTATTGAAAATGAAAATGTCGATTTTGAAAGTGAAAATATTGAGAATTTTGAAAATGTTGAAAGTGATAATGAAAATGCTCAACATGTGGAAAATTTTGACATAGGAGGTGAAAATGTGGAAAACTTTAACGTTGAAGGTGCAATTGCTCAACCAAGTGAACCATATGTAACACCTAATTACTTTAGAAATGAAGGCCCTCTCATGGATGAAAGACAAATTCCAAATCCAAGACCTTCAAGAACCCCAAAATGGTTATTTGAAATAGATGAGAACATTATTGTGAATCTTGAAGGCAAGAGGTCAACAAGAACTGTTCGGTTGTGGGCTACACAACTTTTCAACCAAAATTTTAGCAATAAGACATTGACTGAGCAATGCCAACTCTTTTTTCAATTGCTAAAGATGATAAAGATGAGACCATTCCTAAACAAATTGAAGATTCGTATGAACAAGAAGATGGAGAGAAATTCTATTATTGCAAAAAATCTATTTGACGCTCTCAATTCTATTGGAAAGAATACCAAAGAAATATTTAAGAGAGCCACTCGAAGAGTGATTACAACCTCCTTAGTAAGCCATCAATTGAGAAAGGCTCGTCAAATGAGACAAACTTGTGTTGATTTTAACATAAACCGTAAAACTTTGGATAGAGCACTTGCACGAAGACAAAGACTTGATGATCCACTTCAACAAGATACATGGGCATTTGGTGGGAGGCTTCCACATGTTGATAGAAAGTTGACTGACAATGTGAAGGAAGAGATTCAACAATTTTGGCACTCTAATTCTAGAGTGTCACCCAATGTAAAGGACGTTTTGAAATTAAGAATCAGCAACCAAGACCACACACCGCATCCCAAACATTTCTTGGAATCAAGCCAAACAATGTTGTACAATTTTTTTTGTGAATTACATCCAACTTTGCAAATATCACAAAGGGCCTTTGAATCTTTGAAACCATTTTATTGTGTTCCTCTTAAGATTCACAATACCTGTTGTTGCAAGTACCATGTGGAGTTTTCAATGTACCATGAACTTTTATGTCATATTCGTTCTACAATGCATACTAATGAGATGTTGCAGGAGTGTGGTGCAATTCTATTTCCAAGATCATCAAGATACTTGCAAGATCTATTTTTATACCCTAGAGATGATGGTTGCTATTTCTATAGAAATGATTGTTTGAATGAGAAGTGCTCAGAATGCGGTGGGTTGTCAAAGTTTGTTTCATGTTTTCATGAGGGAAGCAAACACAAGTTTGGAAATAATTATATTGAGAAAAAAAGATACGAGACAGTGAAATATACTTTGAAGAGTGGAGGTGAAGGTTCGAGATGCAAATTAGTCTCTAGAGAAGTGAGTATTGCTGATTTTATTTTGGATTTTAAGGAAAATCTTTTCTACAAGTATGCAAGGCACACCCATAGGTCTCAGTGGTTGGATCAACAATTCAAGATGTGTAAGAACTCTTTCTCGATTGGAACTATTGTATCGGTGGTTGATTTTGCAGAGAACTATACATTGCAACCACAAAATGAGGTACAGTCTCAGTACTACAATTCAGTCCAGATTGCTATTTTTCTTCACATTACATATAGACATGCTCCTGATAGTACAGAAGAGGACAGGAAGATAATCAAGGAGTATCATTTTTATATTAGTGATGATAGATCACACTCTCCGAGTATGTGTAACATTCTTTCGAGAATTTTTTTGAGTTCTTACATGAGAAAGATATTGCAATTGACCGACATATAATATGGTCAGATAACTATACGGGTCAATTCAAGAATGCCTGTATGTTTTATTGGTTGAGTAGAATGCATGTGGAGAGGTGTATACCTCATATTTGGTGTTTTTTTGAGGCGAGGCATGGGAAGGGAGAGCATGATGGAGCAGGTGCATGTTTGAAGAGAGCTCTAGTTAAGGAGCAATTGAGGATTTCAGGTGCAAATTTCTCTGATGCACGTTCTATTGTTGATTGGTGTAGTTCAGCATTGTCACATGGAGGTACTCTTGATTCAGCAGTGAGCAGATTCTTTTGGTTGGTTGAGGAGGGAACAATGGGAGATAGATTGGATTGTCAAACAATTAAAGATTCTTCAAAGATGCATTCATTTCTCAGCTTAGATGCAAGTACATGGACCATTTGGACACGAGCGTTGGCTTGTTTTTGTCAAAGTTGTGTTCGGTGTGATTGGGATTAGTGTGAGTCAAGTGAGTGGATTGTTACGTGGGTTCCCCACTATCTAACTCCTTTATCTCAAACAATATCCTTGTCAAACGATGACATGGAAATTTCACTTGACTATGATCGTCTATCAGATCTTGTATAGCCAGGACATGTTTTTGCAGTTGTTACACCGCAAGGGAATAAAGAGAGATCAGAATATTTGTTGGCACGATGTGTATAGGGAAAACAAAAGCTAACACAACCAGTGACAGATGATGACAGGTTCACATATCCTATAGGTTGAGTTGTTGTTGTGGGAACTTGGTTGCGAACATACATGATTAGAAAGAATGGCATACCTGCATTTGAAGACTATGAGAGACACAGAACCATTATAATGTATTCACACCTTATTATAGCTACAAATGTCAAGTTTTTGAAGCATCAAGCAAAACCGAAGACCAAAGAGCTATGGACAGTGACTACTACTGATCATGAAGCAATACTAGATACTCTTAAACAAAGAGATGACCCTTCAGGCACACTTGAGTAGTAGGTCTTTAATGGTGCCTTATTTTTTAATCATGCATTTCATTTCAAACAATGATCATTAAACCTTAATGTTCAAGTTTGTTACGTGTATATTAAGGATGTGTTCAAAATGCAGGTCTATTGATGAACGTTTTTTTTTGGCAACACGGTTTTTGCATGCACATAGCGAGTACACTCAATATAATTGGAAGGGACGTATTTTTGCAACACGACTTATTATCATGCATTTGATGAGCTTTACAATTTTTGTTATTAGACAACACTATTTGATAATTTTTTATGATATAATTATCGCATAAACCTTTATGCTCATGAAGGTCTTTTTTGATGATATACAACAGTATCACATTATGATTTTTACGTCAACATAGTGGGTTCTGTTGATATAATTCGAAGGGACGTATTTTTATGGTATATAATCCCACCTTTTCATTTATTATCATGCATTTCAGTTGAAGTGATTATCATAAATCCTTTATGTTCATCTATGCATTTTATGTGTAGACTAACAATTCTTAAAAATACAGGTTCATGCTAGATCATTCGTCATTGACAAGACCCTCTCTTGGTGATGGTACATATTCCTTTGTGCATTAATGAGATTAAATTATGGGTCTTGTTGTGTTTATTATCATGAAGATGATTCAAATGCATGTGGCCAGGACACATCTGCTGTGGATCAAATTGTCATGACAGATGATCTATTGAATCAAACATTTGACATTGATAGTCAGGTAAACAGGTTAATGTTGGGCCTTCAACATCAACACCTACTAGTCAACGTGGTCATCGAACTTTCACTCAGGTAACCTTGTCTATTTTTATTCATTAATGGTTTATAAAATAAAGTCAGTTAGATTTTGGCAATTGAATAACATTGTTTCATTTTCAGACGCTGACATCAGATGCACATAATATTCTCTCCACAATGGAGCATGGTGTTTTCTAGCAGTAGCATCTTTGATGCTTTTGACAGTAGTATGAGTCAGATTAGTAAATTTCTAATCTGATGCTTCCCGTAGGGCTTTGCAACTTCAGATTGTGAGTGTGCCCCTGTTACAAATGAATTGTACTTTAATTGACATAGATGGTCTATGATGGCTTTTTTGTAAGACTATATGGTTTTATTACATATATTGTACTTTAATCGACATATAACAATATCCAAGTGGTGGTTGGCATGAGCTTGAATATGGTAAGTTGTATGCATCTTGAAGTTGAATATGATATGTTGTATACATCTTGAAGTTCAAATTTGATTAGACTTTGTCAGCATTTGATGAATCATAAATGTCATTTCATTATTAATCTTGTGAGTGTGAGGTGTAGGAATAAATATCAATTACTTTGAAAGTCATGGATGGTTGTCTTGATATGATAACCACCAGATGGTTATGCCTTATGAAGAAAAGTTGAACAGATAATAACTAATTGAGAACATCAATTCAAATCCATAATATAGATAATGCTAATAACAGATCTTTGTATATTTATTTTTTCTAATAATGAAATAGGTACAACTATATTGAGAACAAATGAAGCGTTTCTCTCATATGAAGATGTCACATTGGCAAATTGGTCTTTATTATAATACACAAGACATGAGTAAAATCAAAACGCTCTTGTCAAATCCTTCCAGATTCTATGTTAACCTGTGACTCATTAGTGTATGTTGGGAGAGGGAAGAGTGTGTGGCTTCAGGGTACAATTTTGGACTTGAACCATATTGCATAAATCTCAAGGCTTCAACTTGATTATCATTAAAGGTTTTTTATTGTTTACAAAATATCCCTTCATATCCCTTCATGGATGTCACACGCGTAGGGTATGACCCCAAGCGTCGGATCGAGTGGGGGGGAAAAATAGGAGCATGCGTAGGGTAATAATGCCTAACTGGACATGTCAGAGCTGATGGTTCATCATTGCGACGAGAAGAACGAGAAATCGACCACACAACAACATTCAATTGAGTGAGACTGACGATTTTTTTGCCAACAGAAAAATTTCTGCCCTAATAAAACCATAGGGCAACTTGAAAAACTGAGATAGGCTTTTGTAGGGACCCCTTTCGTGACCCCATAGGTTCAAATGGGCCATTCGCAAGTGCCACGGATTCCGAGTTAGGGCCCATCAAAGTTTGACAATTTTGAGCACTTAGGGCGCTCAAGGGACGACACCGGTAGGGTATGACCCCGAGCGTCAGATCGAGTGGGGGGGCAAAATAGGAGCATCTGTAGGGTAATAATGCCTAACTAGACATGTCGGAGCCGACGGTTCGTCATCGCGACGAGCAGAATGAGAAATCAGCCATGCGACAACATTCGATTGAGTGAGACTAACAATTTTTTCGCCAATAGAAAATTTGCTGCCCTAATAAAACCGTAGGGAAAATTGAAAAACCGACATAGGATTTTGTAGGGACCCCTCTCGTGACCCCGTAGGTCCAAACAGATCGTTCACAGGTGCCACGGATTCCAAGTTAGGGCCCGTCAAAGTTTGATAATTTTGAGCACTTAGGGCGCTCAAGGGACGACGCCGGTAGGGTATGACCCTGAGCGTCGGATCAAGTGGGGGGAAAAATAGGAGCATGCATAGGGTAATAATGCCTAACTGGACATGTCAGAGCCGACGGTTCATCATCGCGATGAGCAGAATGAGAAATCGTCCACGCAACAACATTCGATTGAGTGAGACTGAAGATTTTTTCGCCAACAGAAAAATTGCTGCCCTAATAAAACCCCAAGCGTTCGACCGAGGTGGGGAGAAAAATAGGACCATGCATAGGGTAATAATAAATTGTATCAAGTATTGTTCATTGAATGAATTGTATTGTATTGTTCATTAAATGAATTGTATTGTTCATTCATTGTATTGTTCATTGAATGAATTGTATTGTATTGTTGATTAAATGAATTGTATTGTATTGTTCATTAAATGAATTATATTGTTCATTATAAAAACAACAGTTACGATCAAATGAAATGAATTGTATTGTTCATTAAATATCCATTATTAGCCATTGTTAATTATTGGAATGAAGATTAAAGATTTCCATGATAACACCACGAATGAGCAACAACTTATATGATCGAATATCAACTTCTGTATATATAAAAATGTCGAATGATTACAAATGTATGTCCATACACAAATATGGCATAAACACCAACTGAAACAAAATGTATGTCTAAATACGTGAATGTATGTCCATATACAAAATATACATGCCAACTAGACATGTAAGCATCCCAAAACTATCTATAACATCCTAAGCTGCTAATGGATCATCAAAATCGATTCTCTTCGCTGCATTGCTTGGCTCTGAAGGATCCTGCACAAGAAAAACAAACCACGATTAATATTAGTTATATTTTATAATTCACATTTGAAAAATTAACATAAAAATGAACTATAATTGACCTATTCATGTTTACCTCATCTCCACATTTTCTCTTCAGCTTTGCAGGACTCTTGATGTATGTCTTTGGTAGAGGAGGTATGTTTTGAATATTTTGATACACAACCTACATATGCTCAGAAACATGACATTGATACAAGTTAGCATATAATTGTCGCTGATAATAACAAATTATATCTACTAATCAAATAATAAAATAAACACACATCTACTCGAGGCATCTCTTCTTCTTCTTCGGGTATACTGGGTATAGTCATCAAGGATGTGAAGCCAAGAGTTCTCGGTATATATACACAACAAGTATATGAAACTATCAATCTATGTCTAGACATGTATAATCACTATAAGCTATTTAAACTATTCATTCAATCATATTTGCATTCAATTACCTTTCCCTTGTCTCCAATTACACTACCAAATCCTAAATCACACTGCACCACACTCGTGCTGCTTGTGCCCTACAAGAGTAAAATAAGATATACATGCAAGTTACTACATAATCTAATTAATACAAATATAAATGATGAGCATGTATGTACAATAAAATACAAACGACTAGGTGCAATAATATATGTACCGTCAAACTATCAAGGCCAAATGAAATGGCCAACAAGGTGCCCTCCTGAATCTGTCTCAACTCATCCTCGGTCATCAACTGTTAAATAGACCATGTAAATAAAAATTAGTACTTAATATTATCTAATTTATAAATATTTAATTAAAATATAACATGAACTGTGAAAACACAAATCTTACCAATACATCATCAATGTATGATGACGGTGCCTCATAGACTCTAGCATGTGAGGACTCCCCAGGGTATCCTCCAGTCTGTGTAATAACATCTGGTGCATCATGCATCTCATGCACCTCATAATCTGCGCTGCCCACAGCAGGATCAACGGGTTGTCCAACTGGACCCAAGCATACGTTCCCATACATGACAAAACTATGGGGCACGCATATGTGTGGAGCCGAGGATGACGTGTCACCGGCACCAGATGCACCACTACCATCAAGAGTAGGCTGAGCTACTGACGCAGCCTGAGAAACCAAAAGGCTACTCAAAGAGTGAATAACCGATATGGTCCGTGAAGCCGCCTCACAAATGATATTAGGATGCTAAACTGCAAGTGGGGGATCAATAGGAGGAGGGGGGACATATGGGCCCTAGACTACTCTGACTGCCCCAGATCTATTTTGGGGCATACCTAAACCTACACCCTGGAAAGGTTGGATGTCAAAGTAGTTCACATGTTTGTGTAAAACAAACTCAGCATACAATTTTTTTATGAAATAGAAGGGGATATCAAGATTGTTGTTGGGTGGTTTGTCGAAAACCATCCACCAACGATCCCAAAAGTTTTTCACAATCCCATCATTTGTGCACCATTTGATAGAAATTTTTGTTTTTTTGGGATCTGCGGGCTAACCAATACGAGGATTGACAAACAATGAGGCGATTTTAGCTTTGGATATCTCAAGATCCTTGATATCCTTGTACGACAAGCCATCTACATATTTTTCCTTCATATAATCTCGCCACAAAAGGGCGGCATCGTGCTCCTTAGTCATGGTTTCCATACTTTTTATGATCGACGTAAGAGGATCAAACAATGGGTGTAGATGAGGGATCCTACAATATACTTCTGCAATCCCCCTCAATTCCAAATTTTGTGCAATCAAATCTTGAATTGAGGGGGGGTTTGGCAAATGAGGGTTTGGATGTTGCAGTTGTGGTTGGTCAGTGTTTTCATTGTTATCCCCCATTTTTAACCTAATTGAATGTAAACAATTAAATTTAGTTAACAAATTTAAACAATTAGGTATTTGATTTTAAAAAACGTAGTTTTCATGAAAAAAACCATATTTTCAATGAAAAATCAAATAAACATTAACAAAAAATACAAAAAATGAATGAAAATGATTCAAAACGATAAAATTATTACCTCTAAATCTATTTTTTTGCAATTTTTTGTCAAAACACCGGATATCGGATGGAGCAGATATCGGATTTTGATGAATTCGCGCGACCCGTGAATTAAAAATGACTCACGGGACTGTCACTGTCGAAATATAAAAGTCTCAGAAAATCGGATATCTGATTTCTATACTTAAATTATTTTTAAATAACATATATAATATAATAATATATTATTATATTATATAATGCGTATTGTATTATATTATATATATTATAATATATAATATAATACAATATTATATTATATTATATAATACAATATTATATTATATTATATATTATATAATATATAATATTATATTATATTATATTATATTATATTATATAATATATAATATAATATAATATTATATAATATAATATAATATAATATTGTATTATATTATATAATATAATATTGTATTATAATATAATATAATATACTAATATATTATATAATACGTATTATATAATATATATAATGTAATATGTAACATATAATATATTTTTTAAATTAAACTTACAAATAAAAATTGGATATCCGATTTTCTTGGATATCCGATTTGCATAGGTAATTACCAGGCCAAGGTGTACTGACACCCAAGCCAAGCAAAAAGTCAACACGGATTTTTCACATTTTTAGGCGAGTAAGGAAGGCTATTTTTTTCACATCGCCACTTTTTGGGCCCCCTTGATCCTGCACTAACCCAAGAGTATGAAATAATGCTCATGTACTCTTCAAAAAATATGGAGAAACCAAATATTCTTTCACCAAGATATTGAAGAGTCAAGATTACTACAAGTTTGGAAAGGTGGTAGCTCCCAAGATGATATTGTCAATCTACAATATTGAGATAAAAGGGAAGTACAAAGTGAGTAATCTGGGTAACATTGGTAACACACATGGAGCATGCAAAACACAAAGTTATGACATTTAGAACTAGTAAGATTCATATATTCTCATTAGGAACCATATCAAAAAGACAAGGCATAGATCTAGGACTAGTAATATCCTTATATAATTACTAGGAGTCATGTTAGAGACACATAAAAGCATGATACCCAAGTTAGTAAGATCCTCTAATACTTAGTCATAGATTGCATTCTAACAACAAATAGAAGGTCATATCTTGGTAACCTAACTAGTCCATGAGTAGTAGCTCAAAATGTTATCAAATCTAGGTTAGGTTAGGAGCCCCAAGAACCTATAATGTGTCTTATAATGGGTGTTGAAAATAATCTACACTCAAGCCAACAATGGAATGGTAAGAAAGGGGGTAGTAGCTCAATGGTAGAGAAATTTATTAACAAATAGAATGCCTTAAGTTGGATTCCTAGCTATTTTATGAGTATTAGCATAACATTTTCATGTGTAAATAACATCTACTCCAACCTCTACCATAGATCCAACTTCCACCATTTCTCCTTCCACAACCTCTAGTCACCTTCATGTACCACAACCACTAGTACCACACCTTTAGTACTTACATCCTTCACTTATCATCCACCATATGGCCTATTTATCATATTTATTTCTTATACATGTAAAAGACATATGCACAAGATGGAATGACAATTCGTAGATGTAAAAGCCATATTCCACAACCTTTGCTAATATCCTTTTTGCCAGTGCCAAAATGCGAGGTTTGTAATAGGATGCGACATCCATCAAAGCATAATAGAGAGGAGATTTCTAACAAGATGGAAGATAAAACAATATAGGAAAGCATGGATTAAAAATAAATATACGACTGTAGTTTATAGAGTTTAGTAAAAGGGGCAATGAACAAACATAACACTACTTTGGAAGGTTGCAGAGATGGTGTGTGGCACAATATAGAGACAAGCTATGCAAGAAAAAAGAATAGAAAAGACCATAAATATAATTGCCATGTGCTTGATCAAATCAATAACTATCTAAAAAATTGAAACGCTAGGGAGAGACATTAAATGTGAAGAGGATTGATGTGCATGGAGATTGTTAATTGCATATTTGAATAAATATTTTATTGTAATCTTTATGTCAGTTCAATTTGTGTGCAAGCTTTACCCTCTTTGGAAGCTGCCATACCATTCAAATATTCATGTATTGGGACCTAATTGTGAAAGTTTGAGGTCCATTGGGAAAAAAGTTGTCATTTTGCCTATGACAACTTTTGCATTTCTTGTTTCAACTTCCTAAAAATATGGTTGGAAAGTTAGTTTATGGTGGTTTGAGGTTGTAACCCACTTGTATGGGAATAAATAGGCTTTTAGCATGCCATCCAAGAGTTTTGCTTAATGAAATTGGGGTTTTATGTGCATTTTTTGACGTTTCGGTCTAATTCTCATCATTTTTCATTGTAAAAATCATCATAATTTGATGGGAAGTCTATTAGATGTGGTAGATCTATGAGTTAACTTCATTTTGTCTTTTGTGGCATTGAATTTCATTGTGTTTTAAAGAAGATATCATAGTTTTTCCAAAAAATGTCAAAACCCTACCTAGTGTTTACCGAGAGGAGTAAATAATGTATAGTTTGGTCTCCCACGCATATAAATTCACCCAAATGTGTGGGAAGACATTTGTTCATTCTATGTATCATATTATGTTGTGTGTAGGGCTCCAAATTAGATTTGGTACGTGTTTTGGCATGAGGACAATCCGATATCTCTATGTATCAGACAGTAAAAGGCAGTAAGAGTGAAGAATTTGGTGGGAAGACCAAGCGATTGGTATTTTGAAGTGGTTGATGACAGAGAGAGGGGTGAGGGGACCCTATGCAACCTTCAAAATGGTTTTTAGATCAAAACCAAATGAAATAGATTAAATTTCTATGACTGTCCTAAGGGTATTAATTGTCACAGTCATAGTTTTACTAGTGATATTGTTTTTGTTTTGACAGAGTTGTGTTTGTAAACCCAAGTGTGGACATGTAATGGAGTCATGAGATGTCTTAAGACTACATCAATACTTAACAACAACATAGTGTGTAGGCACCTAAACTATGAAAGGACTACATATTGGAAGGAGACAATCATCCATGCTTATCACAAGCTTCTGTAGCTCATGTAGACTCAAGGTGAGTTGCAAAATGACCATCAATGAGTGTGAACCCCATCTTCACAAATTATGATCAGTTGCCATGGTAAAATTGTGATTGTCACAATTGGTACCCTTAGGACAGTCATTAATATTCGATCTATGGCACTTTTTTATGGCTTCTAAATGCTTCTATGGGGTGTGCAGGGGTCCCACACATCTCTTCCAACATTCCATCCAAGGCACTTCACTCTCACCTATCTTATATTCCACTTTCTCTATGCTTCTATCCCAGAGATCTGATACATGAAGAATATTAGACCAATCAATCAAATCTAGCATGTGTCTGAGAGGTTTTGGAGACCTGCAAGAAAGAGAAATGAAAATACATATTTACAAGAGCCTTTCCAACTAGTGGTGTGAGTTTTTAACGATGAAAAGGCCAAAAATACATTTTTTTCCCACTCATTGGAAACCCTAGTGAGTGTTTTGATAGTTTTTGGAAAAATAATGATATCTTCTTCAGATTTCAATGGATCTCAATGCTATAAAATATGAAATGAAGGTAATTCACTTCTCTACCATATCTAGTTGACTTCTAATGAAAATATGATGAATTTCACAATTAAAAATAATGAGAATCAGACTGAAATGTTTTTGTATGAACAAAAATCTCAAACTTCATTTAGTAAAACCTTCAAAATTCAACAAGACAAACTTGGGTGGTGTGACAAAGCCCTATTTATGCCCATCCAAGTGGGTTACAATCTCAAACCGCCAAAAACCAACCTCCCAACCAAATTTTAAAAAGTTGTCATGACAATAATGACAACTTTTTACAATTTTTACAATTTTTGCCCACTTCCCAATTAGGTCCAAATACATCATAATGGCCTCAAAAGGCCTTATTTAGATGAAATAACACAATAAAAACTAAAATCTCAAATTTTGATCGTTTTGGCCAAACCTAGGTCCCTAGGGTGCTCTTGCACCATCAAACCATGTAAATTAGCAAAAACAAATGCGTTTTGGAAGTTTTAATGACAAAAGCTATAAAGATTTCTACCTCTCAATAAAGAAAAAAATACCACAAATCTTATTATTGATAAGAAAGTGTTCAATGATTTATAGAGTTCCCCCAATCCCTTCAACAAATAAATTTAACAATCTCTCCATTGGCCTATCCTCAAGTGACAAACATAATAGACAAGTTGAGAAACAATTATATACTGTGAAATCAAAATACATATCTTTTGCATTGGTGAGATGTGAAATTGGGCTTGTAAAATGTTTTGCAAAACCATCCCATGTTTTCACCTTTATTTATTTTGTGAATTGGAGCTTGGTCGAGGAGGTTAGACAAGTTGTTTTGTAGGTTGTAGCAATAATAAAGTGCTAGAGAAATTTAGAGAGAAGCATTCTTATGAAAAGAACAAAGAAGAAAAAGAACAACTAACTTAGATAAAGTAGATAAAGTCAGAGCCTAACGATCAAGCCTTCCTACCTTTGAAATTTTCTTTATGTTTGAATTTTTTTTATTAATCAATCCTAAAAATATGTATATCTAGAATATATATTTTTCGTAACCTTTGATTCATTAGAATTATTCTATAAGACCTAACTTATAACTTTTTTTCATATGCTAATTTTACTCTCTTTGCTCAATGGCATTAAATTTTTTGAAAATCCTATATGTGTTTTCATATCTATGTTTAAGATTCCACCCAAAAGTTAACATTGCTTTGATAACTCCAAATTCACATCTAAGCTCATCCTAAGGTAACATGTACATAGTCAATAAATAAGCTTTCTCTATGTGATTTCAAGTAAGATGTTGATCTATATAGTTAATTTTGTGATTGATTTGAGGGATACATTCATTGTCAAACCTTAAGAAAATTTTGTTCCATATCCTAGATTTATTTTGTTTTAATTCTCAATGAGTAATTTTCAATAGTAATAAAGTGGTATATATCTTTATATTTATTTAATTATCTTTTTATTTATTTAATTATCTAAGCTTAATTCTTCTATTAATTAAATAAATCTTTATTTATTTAATTAATTCATTTATCCTCTTCTAGCCTTATTTCTCATTTGAATAAATACATTTATTTATTTAAATTATCCTTTTCCTAAATTAAATAAATATCTTATTTATTTAATTATCCTACTTCTTCTATTAATTAAATAAATCTGTTTTTATTTAATTAATTCATTATCCTTTTCTACACATGACACATGTCACTCATCTCTTAATTCCTACACTATCTACCTCTTTCATTATTTTATTATTTCTTTTACCTACCTTCTAATCATAGCCGACCTCCTTTTAAACCTCTCAATCTTATCCCTCCATTTCATATAGTGTCTTCTATATAAGGAGATGCTTCCTTCATTATCAAACCCTAAGAAGCTAATCATCCTAATGACCTAATACCCTAATGAACTATTTTTGATCACTTGACTACACTACGATCCTACTTGCAACCACATTCCGTTCTTTGTTGAGCTCTTGTGCACATAAAATTTGAGAGCAAATATATCAAGCAAGATCAATGGAGATAGGAAGAATGGAGATCAAAACCCTATTGGACATGTGATGGTATAATCTTTGTGACTTCATTTGATTTGCATTGTCTTAGGTAATCTTCATATGTTATGGTGGATCTTTGTTGATTGTTAGGCTAGGGTTTTGTGGTTGAATTCATTTAGCCTTTCAATTTTGTTATTATTGTTATCCATTTTCACCATATACATTTTGGCACGCCCGGTGGGACTCTTGTCCCTTTGCATTTGACCCCCTTGTTGCAGGTCTTGTGTTTTTGAAGTTGCAGATCGGACATTTTCGGCAGCATTTTTGGTATTTTCGCGTCTGCGCACTTTCGGATTGCGTTTTTGATTTTCTGGCGCGTCTGAGACAGCTGGATCCGCGTCTGTGTTTTGGTCATATTTCATTTTGCAGGTTCCAGGGAGGCGCGTCTGTGTTACTGAAACGCGTCTGTGTCGTTTTCACCCGCGTCTGCATACAGAAAGTGCGTCTGTGGTTTTTAATCGCGTCTGTGTCTCACAGAACCGCGTTTCTGTTGTGGAGTCGCGTTTGCGTAGGCGATAATCGCGTCTGTGTATTGCATGTTTCAAAATTTTGGAAATTTTATTGATTTGGTTTTCGGATTTTGCATTTAGGGTTTCAGATCTGGTTTATTTTGGACTAACATTTTCAGATCTAGCTAACACAATTGGTGCAGCTTGCCTTGGAAGCTAAATCGTTTGGTTGAAGGCCCCTATTTTCACAAAGTCTTTTGGGTTTTAAAATTTACCTAACTTGTGTGTTTGCAGGAAGGGGTGATTATTTCAAACAACCCAAACTACTAACAACTCTTTGTTGCAGGTCCTTGGCAAGAGTTTTTTATTTTTATTGTGTGCCTTGTTTTCATAGACTAGCAAACACTTCCATTGGTGCACTAAAATTGAATCATTGTCTTTTGTGTCTTGAGCAATAGGCTCTTTTTGTTTAATCTTTAGAGGGCCTGTCTTCCCGTGTGGTCATTAGGACTACTAGTGAGAAGAGAACGACCCAAGTGGTAGTGAGGAAAACCCACCTCTTCCGAACCACTATAATCAAATGTATTCATAGTGAAAACTATGAATAACGTGTGCTGATTAGTTCATACCGACACTATGTCTCCCCATAAACCCGTTTGATCAAATTTATTTGATCATTTGTAGGGCGTAACCCCTATCGGCTGGGAGCCTTCTGTATTTACAGAGCTGAAAGTGCCGCATGTATGGCCACACGAGCGGATGCCCTTACTAGCACCTTTTTGTTTTAGAAGCCCAAATCCTTCTAGTTGTTGGGGCAGGAGGTCGGACCTCTGGTAGCGGCCCACACACATACGGTTCTTAGTAGGGATACAAAGTTCGCCATGGGGAGTTTTCATGGGGACTGATGCTTGGCTGACCCGAGAAGTGAGTGCCGAGGGTGGAGCCAGTGAGGTCAAGCATCTAAGTATCTGCTCTGAATAGCATAGCCTCGGGGGTAAAACCCCATGTGGGATCAACAACTATTGTCTTGGCCAGCCATAAGAATTGTGCTTGACTTATTTTAAACATTCAAACATTCAAGACCAAACAGCAAAACATTGTGTCTTTTGTGTCTTCAAGTGTATGCAAAACATTTTTACATCAAACAACACACTTTTCTTGGAGTCATTTTGGAGTCTAAACACTTGCAAACATTGAGTCCTCATCAACATTGTGTCCTCTTGTCACGAAAAACAGTCAAACAGTCAAATTTGGTCACAACAAAACGACTTCACAGATTGGAAAAAATTGCACAAATTTTACAGAAACGCGTCTGTGTCTGTTTTAACCATGTCTGAGTCATATAAACGCATCTATGAAGGGCAGAATAGTGTCTGTGTTGAATAGAAACACCTCTGCGTCGGATAACCACGTCTGTGCAGTATACAGGCGCGTCTGTGTTCAAAATTGCAAGAAAATTTCACAGTCCAGCAAACAAAAGAAATCAGTTTCGGAATACTTGAGCTTCCTAGGTTGTTTCTTCAGGTTTCATCTAGCATTCAACCTGTCTTTGGGTCTCACATAGTCCATCATTACTTCACATCTCATTTTACATTCATACTTGTCTAAACTTGGGTCAAAAGGTCACTTGCTTGTCCTCATCATACTTTGTCAACACACTACATACAACAACACTTTGCTAAGTGGTCCCTCATCAAGGTTTCTTACCTTTGGGTCTCATTTGGTCTTACTTAGGGTCAAGGTTAGCTTACCTCATCAAGAGAAAATATCCTCTCTTTGGAAGTCACACCTACTCTACCACATACATACTTGGTCTTACACTTTGGACATTTGCAAGTACACCTCAGATTCATTTACATTCCATCCAACTCTTGGTCTTCCATACTCTTTCCATTTTTCATCTAGTCTCACACATCTTGGTCAATACCTAGTTCATGGTTGAAACCCGTCTTCAAAAATCTAGGAGAGAAACTAAAGAGGCTCAAGAGTCCACAAACATGAGTTCTTATGAGTATGACAATGATTTATTTTTCAATACTGATCACACTACATTGCCGGACATGGATGTCTATAGAAACATTCCAAATGTGGAGAACGCAGACACTACAAACAACAATGCTAAACACAATGACAATATGGACAATTTTTCAATACATTCAGCAAATGTGGAAGAATCCATTATGAATCCCCATTTCAATCGATTGGTTGAGGAAATAATGAGGAGGGATAGACAATATTTCTTACAAATGATGGCACAAAGTGGAGCCAAGATACCTCATGATTTTGACATGTCTCAAATAATGGAAAATAGGCCTTTGCAACAAACTCACTCCAACATGGATCAAAGGAGACCTAATAGTGGAGGAAATAGAGGACCACATATGGTACCTGAATCACCATCAGCTTTGCTTCAAAAACCAGAGGTCCCACATACACATGGTCAAGTATATGATACTCACCTTCGCAGACCATTATGGAGGTCTTACGCAGACAGATATGCTCAATCACATACTCAAGCTACGGATCGACCAAAGCAATTGGATATTCAAAGGCATGCTCAAAATTTGGACACAAGGAAACCCCATGTCAAATTTGGGGGCAACACATTAGAACAAGACATACCTGTAGAGTATGACATACATGCACAAAATAAATATGGTGTTCCTCAACATGAATCTATACCAAGTGCTCCATATATGCCGCATCAATATAGACCTCCTCCATATGAACATGTGTATGATCAATATCATCCATATATGCAACAAGCTCCTCCTCAAATTGGTGTCTCAAACATGGGGTATGGTTCAAGAAGTCGATCTCCACCTAAGAGCAATTTGGAGCAACAAATCAGAGACTTACAAAAGAAAATGGAGGACATAAATGCACCAAAGCCAACATACACAATGAGAGACATATGTCCTTATCCATTTGACAAGAGCATTCCAATGCCTCCATTTCCTACACATTTTGTGACGCCTAAATTTGACAAGTATAGAGGAAAAGGGGATCCTAAGGCACACATAAGACAGTTTTTCACAGCTTGCATTGAAGTAGCTTCAGAAGAGACATATTTGATGAGATTATTCCCACAAAGCTTAGGCAATCAAGCTATGGAATGGTTCTCCCAACTCCCACCTGGTATTAAGTCATGGGGTGACTTAGCAGAGGCATTTATTCAACATTTCTCCTACAACATAGAGACAGACATATCAGTCACTACTTTGTGCAACACCAAGCAAAAAGAGGGAGAATCTTTTGCATCATTTTTACAAAGATGGAGAAATCTAGCCAGTAGATGCTCTTTTGAAATTCCACAAAAACAAATGGTAGAGATGTTCACACAAAATGTTAACAAAGACATTGGCTATGATCTAAGAAAAGCTTGTTTGTCTACCTTCAAGGACGTCATTGAAAAAGGCTTAGTGATAGAAAAGGTTCTAATTGAACAAGGAGTCATTAAGATATTCAAGGAAAACAAAGATGACTTTAAAGGAAAAGACAAGCCAAGATTTTGGAATAAAAACAAGAACACAGTCAATGATGGTGTTGTTGATGCCAACACGGTGTGACCCAAATTCATCTTTTCAGGATCAAGTTCTACAAACAATCAAGTGAATACTCAAACAACTTCAAGATCACGAAAGAAGTACACTCCATTGGGAGAACCACTTGAGTCAATCTTCAAAAAGCTGGTGGCAAACAAGGTAATCACAGTTCCAGATTTTCCTCCATATGAACCAAAGGTTAAACCAAATTGGTGGAATGATGATGAGTATTGTGAATTTCATAAAAGCAAGGGTCATAAAACAGGTAATTGTCATCGACTGAAGAATATTGTGCAAGATCTCATTGATAGAGGTGACATTGAGATTGAGGGACACTCATCTAATCAAGAACATGAGATGTTTAAGGAACCATTCCCAAAGCACGACAAGGGAAAAGCTAAAGTCACAGATGATCAAGCCAACTATACTAGAGCACCTTACAACTATGATTCAACTATCAATCATATCACGATGGACAATCATATCTCTACTATTACCATCAAGAACAAAAACCCTGAGAATCCTCCTCAGCGACCCAAGATTGTCCTAAGAGGTGTTGGATCTTCTTCCGAACCTACTTCTGAATGTCATGTTACAACTCGTCGAGGTAAAATTACTTTGCCAGGTGCTTCAACTAAAAACACCACTTCTTCATCAACTAAACCTGAGTATGACCTTGTAGAACAGTTAGGGAAGACACCCGCGCTCATCTCCATACTTGAACTCTTACGCATATCCCCCGCACATAAAGCCATTCTTGATAAAATCTTGAGAGAAACTGTTGTTCCTACTGATCTGAACGTGGACCAGTTTCAAGCCATGGTGGGATACCTTTCCATTCCACATTCCCTTACATTCACAGAAGCCGATGACGCCTCCGTAAGTCAGCCACATAATGCACCATTACATATTGAAGCCTTCATACACAAACATCGAATAAAGCAAATCCTGATAGATGGAGGAGCTGGTCTAAACATTTGCACATTAAGCACTATCAAACAATTGGGATATTCCGACAAAGCTGTAAATTCAACAAATCAAATCACCATCAAGGCATATGATGATGAAGAGCGCTCATCCAAGGGCACAGTCACCTTACCTCTAAGAATTGGGCCAGTTACAAAGGATGTGGTTTGTCAAGTCCTGGATCTAGACCTCACTTATAATATATTGCTAGGACATCCTTGGATTCATGAAATGAGGGCAGTCCCATCGACATATCACCAATGCATTAAGTTTCCTCACAACGGAGTCGAGGTAACAGTTAATGGCGATCCTAATCCATTCATATATTGCAATAACTTGAGATCACATACTGAGATCATCATTCCCAGTAATCGTGAAGTTGTTCCTTCTTCGGCATACATTGACCCTGAGTCATTGAAACCTTCGACATCAAAACAGGGTGAACTTAAAGGCAGATTTCAGGACAAAGGCATGGGAGAATACACTTTAAATCAGACCATGTATTTACGACAAGTCATGAGCTCTCCAAAAGAATATGGAAGGCCACATCCTAACAAGCAAATATCCATCATAGTATTCAAATGGGATCCTACTACCTTTCAAAGATGGGGTGAACTGGAAGAGGAAGGTTTATACAAAATGCTCTACAAAGACATTGAAGATGACACACAAGATCAGATTAATATACCCTGTGAGAAATATGGAAAAGGCTTCAAGATTCTACAAAAATTTGGGTATGATGGAAAAAGCCCTCTTGGGTTACGAAAAGAAGGCGTTATGGAGCCCTTACAACCTGAATTGACTGTAAAAAGGGAACGCTCGAAGGGACTTGGTTTTCTGACTTCCAAGATCCACACTAAAAGGACAGAAGAGGCATCATGAATCAAAATTGCCAAAATTCAACAAGAGGATCGCTATTCCACAGACTCCAACGAATGGGAATGGGGTTCAAACAAATCCTCTAGTGACTATGAGCTCACCGAGACATTTAGAGAGCCAGATGAAACCACAGAAGAGGAGGAGTTTTATAACAAATTCAGAGTTGGTCAAGAAACAACCCATGAGGAGTCTACACAGTCCTTGTCTCAAGGTTCTAGGTTGAAATCACATAGGATGAGAACACCTGTTCCGGAATGCGCTACTAGTGATGATAATTTGGATTCGTTCGCAATCGAGACTGATGAGGAGAGTGCCATCGATGACCTCGATAATTACCTTGACATACCCGAATATAACCACATCTTCACTCTTGACCCCGCAAACTCCGAAAACATTAAAGGCCTTCCCCTTGTTCACCACCAACTCATTGACTGGGATTATGAAGGACCAGCACAGTTTGACACATTCCAAAATGATGAAGCTGTTATTGACTATCTTGGCATATGAGATGATCTTCCCCTTGGGGACCATAAAGCAGGATACACTATAGAACTCAACAACATGGCATATTTTGGTGAGGGTGTCGGACCTTCCAGTCGCAAAAATGTGAAAATAAGAACAAATCAAGGGTCTTATGGCAAAAACCACACTGTGGCGCTATCTGATCCCAAAAAAGTAAAAAGAAAGGACGTATCTGAGGGTGAAAACCTCTCTGAGGCACCCGAAGATGGAAGGCTCAACATTCTCCCAGCCTCGTATGAGGAAAAGTCATCCATGCTGGTAGAGGAGACTATCAAAACAAACATTGGTACGGAAGAGGTTCCACACAACATATTCTTGGCTAAATCATTGACAGAGTCCAAAAGGTCACAGTTCATAAGTTTCTTCAAGGAACAACAAATCAACTTTGCATGGTCATACGCTGATATGCCTGGATTGGATCTGGATTTGGTAATGCATCATCTGACAATAAAACCAGGGGCAAAGCCAGTGAAACAGAAATTAAGAAAAATGCATCCACAAGTGGCATTACTAGTCAAAGTAGAGCTGGAGAAGTTATTGGATGTCGGATTCATACGCCCAATTGATTATCCTGAATGGATCTCCAATTTAGTACCTATCAGTAAACCAGATCGCAGTATCAGAATATGTACAGATTTCAGAGACATCAACAAAGCTTGTCCAAAAGATGACTTCCCATTACCAAATATTGACTTGATCGTTGATCTCACAGCAGGTCACGAAATGTTATCATTAATGGATGGATTTTCTGGTTATAATCAAATAAGGATCGCACCCGAAGATCAACACAAAACATCATTCACTTGTCCTTGGGGAACTTTCTATTGGAATGTCATGCCCTTTGGGCTAAAAAATGCAGGTGCTACATATCAAAGAGCAATGACCACTATCTTTCATGATCTCATGCACATAACTGTGGAAGATTATGTTGATGATCTCTTGGGTAAATCAGTAGATAGAAATACACATTTGGACATACTTTTAGTCATCTTTGATCGGTTGGAAAAATACAAAGTAAGATTAAACCCCAAGAAATGTGTCTTTGGAGTAACCTCCGGGAAGCTCCTAGGATTCATTGTGTCCAAAAGAGGAATCGAAGCCGATCCAACAAAAGTCAAGGCTATCTTGGACATGCCGCCACCCAGAAATATCAGTCAACTTTGATCCTTACAAGGGAGACTCCAGTCTATACGAAGATTCATAGCACAACTTGCAGATAAGTGTAATCCTTTTCAACACCTGCTACATAAAAATATCAAATTCAAATGGGATGATAACTGTCAACAAGCTTTTCAGATGCTCAAAGATTATCTTTTGAATCCGCCAGTTTTGATGCCACCAGTTCCAGATCAGCGTTTGCTACTATACATATCAACTACTCCAACAGCACTGGGGGCACTCTTAGCACAACAAATTGCTGGGGGCAAGGAAAAAGCCGTATACTATATCAGTCGCACATTGGTGGGATATGAGCTAAACTACACACCAATCGAGCGTGCATGTCTCGCCGTGGTCTTTGCTTCACAAAAATTACGACATTACATGCTTACTCATAAGACTAAGTTAGTTGCAAGGATAGATCCATTGAAATACCTCCTCAATAAAGCAACACTTACTGGGCGGCTGGCCAAATGGGTAATGATCCTTTGTGAATTCAACATCGAGTATGTGGACAGAAAAGCAATAAAAGGACAAGCCATCGCGGATCAATTAGCAGATGCCCCCATGATTGATGATGTTCCTCTAAATTCAGAATTTCCAGACGAATCCATTTTAACAATATCACATGCAAAGCCATGGCAACTATACTTTGATGGCTCATACACACAGCATGGGGCAGGAGCTGGTATTCTCTTTATAACTTCTCAAGGAGATTCTATACCAAAATCATACCGCTTATCATTTCCTTGCACTAACAATATAGCAGAATATGAGGCATTAACAACTGGATTACGAATTGCAGTCCAGTGGAAGATCCAGGAACTTCATGTTTTTGGGGATTCCCAACTTGTCATCCGTCAAGCAACTGATGATTACCAAACAAAAGATGAGAAGCTAATGCCTTATAAACAAATGGTGGATGATCTGAAATAGTACTTCACAAGGATAGATTTTGAGCAGATACCAAGAGAGCAGAATCGCGTCGCAGATGCCATGGCTACAATTGCTTCATTGATCGATTTACCTCCAAATGAGACCTGCTATGAGTTTTTGGTGGATAACCTTTTGGTTCCATCATATGAGATCACTCCTACTGAAATGATATGTGTTGTTGGTCCTGAATCCCAGTTATATGGTTCCATCTTCACATACCTTCGCGACAATATCCTACCTCCTGATCTATCAAATAACCAACGTCGCACCTTCATTCGCCAATCCTCTCAATATGTCATTTTAGCTGATATCCTATACCGGCGAGGTCTAGATGGCACTCTTTTTAGATGTTTAGAAAGTGATGAAGCTCAGATTGCGTTACGTGAAGTGCATGAAGGGATATGTGGTCCACATGCTAGTGGTCCTACCTTGGCCAAGAAACTTATCAGGACTGGATATTACTGGCCCAATATGGAAAAAGACTCATATCAGTTTGTCAAGAAATGTAAGCAATGTCAAATTCATGGAGACCTCATACATGCGCCAGCACAAGAACTACAACCACTTGCGTCTCCTTGGCCCTTTTGTCAGTGGGGACTCGATCTCATAGGCAAGATTCACCCTCCTTCCTCTAATGGTCATAAATTCATTATCACAGCCACAGAGTATTTCACAAAATGGATTGAAGCCGTGCCTCTCACACAAGTCACTGGAACACAGATTGCTACATTCATCCTTAACTATATCATATGCCGATATGGTATTCCTGTTTCCATTATTACTGATAACAGGCGTCCCTTCAAAAATTAGGATGTTCGTGAACTCTGTGACCGCTTCCATATTTCCCATCGTTTCTCCACACTGTATTACCCCCAAGGTAATGGCCAAGCTGAGGCGTCTAATAAAACAATCCTTAAAATCCTCAAGAAGACAGTCGACGACACTGGCCGTAATTGGCATATCCAACTCAATCCTGCACTTTGGGCCTACCGCACAAGTGTCTGCACACCTATAGGAGCTACACCCTATTCACTTGTTTATGGCGCTGAAGCCATCTTGCCTATTGAGGTCGAGTTACCCTCTTTACGGGTCTCTTTGCAAAACATCATCACTGATGAAGATTACAGAGTCTCTCGCTTACAAGAACTGGAACTGCTAGATGAACGGAGACAAACTGCTTTTAATCATCTCAAGGCTTACCAACAACGAATGAGTCGCAGCTACAATCACAAGGTCAAGCCTCACACATTTGAGGTAGGTGACTTGGTTCTCAGAGAAAACCCCAAGAATCAGCAAGACAAAGAGAAGAAGGGCAAGTTCAAACCAAATTGGCTTGGTCCTTACATCATTACAGTAGCATATGGATCTGGGGTATATCAGCTCTCAACTACAGAAGGTGAACCTTTGGAGGATCCTATCAACAACATGCACCTTTGCAGGTTCTACACATAGCTCTTCGGAATATCCTAATTCAAAAATACAAAAAAAAATCATAAACACAAAAAAAAAAAAAAAATTGAAAAATCGAAAAAAGTAAAGAGAAATAATTTCGTCCAACGGTGAAAACCACTTTGGTGGCGCCCTGGGCAAGTACCATGGTGAAAAATGGGTCACCAGCACCATGCGTAGAGACATTGCTCCTCCCTCCTTCAGGATTCACTTTCATCCTTTCACTTTGCACACACTCACGACCAATTCATCCATAATAAATCAAATCCTATCTGTGGCTACGGCAAATCCTATGTCTAGTGATGGGTGTGGAACTAAGAACATCACATGTTTCGAGGAGTACAGTTTCTTCCAGCTTCCTTCAGTCTATTCACGCACAATCCATAATAAAGCAACATTTGCATCGCCAGTCCGCAATAAAGTTTCATCTTCTCCACAATAAAGTATCAGCTTCATGGATTCAGTCAGTTTCAGATGAGACAGCAGCAACAATGAGCTTCAACAAATCAAATCTTTCAACAGACTCAGACAACATATGGTTCAGTGCTATCTATCCTTTTTGTGAAAGTAAACATTGTGACCACAATCGAATAAGACTTATACAAGTGACAAGAGACACTAAACTTGAGGACTATAGTGGACGTTGGTGTCGAGTCTTGGTTTTCTTTTGATTTTATCTTTTGGTGACATGTCTTTTAGCTTTTCTGGGATGTCTCTGACTAGAGATTCTATCTCCAGGATGTCTTTGACTAGAAAGGCGAGGATGGGGTATCGTCACCTATTTGTATTTGTTGTCTATGGATTGTTTCTTAGTAATGCTATGACTTGTCCAAGGATATGAGGACACTGTGAGTCTAGTATGAATTGGAGCATTCCTTGTTTGTGACTGTCTTATCTCCATGCAAACAGGTACAATGACTTTCTGGGTTGAACAAATGCCTCGATTGTCATAACCTACTTGCCATAATAAAGCTCAATGATGATAACGCACAAGAAGCTCTTTCACTTTCATATCTTCTATCTTTCATCCCCCTTTCTTGATTGACTTCCATCATCCTTCTTGAGTCCATGTAGCCTGCTATCACATGACTGAGTATAATGACACACCAAAAACATTTGCATTTCATGTAGTTGCACCTGCATTACCACATATAAGCATTTCATACATACATATAGATATCACAACTGCATCACATCCTGTACACAACACCTATTAGCACAATTTACATTTGCATTATCATATTCATCTGCATTACATACATTCACATTTGCATCATGCATACGCATATAAAACATAAAAGAACAAAATATATTGCATTGCATCATATACATATTTGCATCCATATTATAAGCATCACACAAAATATACATCATTAAACATCTCATCACATAGGTACACATGCATATAGCTGCCGCAAAAATGAATCATCTCATATATATAATCATAAGTGTCATGATACAATGATGTCAAAAATACATATGGCTACAATCACCCGAAGGTGTCTACATCATCATACAAAAAAAATGGTACAACACTCATACAATGGGAGCCCTCTATGGCTATGATGAACTCCCTCCCTCAGAGCCGCCTGGCCTTGGTGGAATCTGAGCCCCTGAGGGACCCGCCCCAGGATCATCCTGCCTATCCTCTCTATCTAGTGGTGTAGGAGGACCCATGACCCCACCACTAGATGCCTGCCTCCTCCGACTCCCTCCCATAGCTGTCGCTGTACGCGACGGTCTATGGAAGCTCCTCTCTCGCTGATCTATTGGCACTGCACCGTAGTAGAGGTCCCTCCAGTACCCTATCTCCTCTCCGGCCCGCAGGACATATGCATATCCTGCCCCTGTGTCCTCCGCTGCCTATCTCCCTGCCCTCAGCGCTGTCTCAGCCTCTGTATAGCGCTGGATAGCCTGATCTCTCTCCCGCTCAGTATCTCTGAGCCTCATCCTGAGCCGATCTCTCTCCCTCTCCAAATCCTGTATCTCATCTGCCTGGCCCTGGCAGATCTCCCTGAGCTCAATTAGCTCATCCTCCTCTGGGTCAGCCCCCTCTGCCTCTGCCTATGGCTCCCCCTCTGTGGGTGCCTACCCCTGTACCTATACCTATACTGGTGCCTGTACGGGTACCTATCTCTGTACATGCCTCTGTGCCTGTACCTGTCTCTGTCCCTACTTCTATGCCTGTACTTGCACCTGTCTTTGTCCCTGTCCCTGTATCTGCACCTGCCTGGGACCCTGTGCTGCTGGTACCTGTAAGGGCAATCCACCACGACCCCTCACCACCTGAGCCTGTCTCTCCTCCCCACCCTCCCTCCGAGGTGCAACTCACCTCTCCCCAACTACTCCCCTCCACCTCCATCGGCCTCTACCCCCATCACCTCCACCATCATCATCATCGTCCCCACCTCCATCTCCATCCAATAGCTCCCCTGGATCTGTCAATCGTGGGAATGGATGCTCTGCCCAATATGCTAAATACTCAGCATCCATCCCGGCGTCCTCAATCTCAGGCCACATGTCCCAGGGTAGGGGCACCATCTCTGCCAGCTATGTAAGCACCTGATCATATGACAGTATCGGCCCAAACTGCGCCTGATCTCTGACTGTGCAGGCATACATGCCCGAGCCCCGTGGCATCCTCTGAATCCTTCCATACTGCCTACAAACCCTGTCCACAAGCTGCCTCTCTAGCACATAGGGCGTCCGCCCAATCAGGTACCTGCTCCGGAAGGTGTAGGGCAGCTCCACTGCATCATCCTCCCACTCCTCGCAGCCTAGATATGGTCTCCATATGACCACATCGATATCATCTAGCACCCGCCACCAATGCTCCAACCTGCCAATCCGTGGCTGCGAGGTGATCATATCGTACAGATGCACAAAACTGCATCCATGTCCCCTGCCTCTGAAGTGTATCGGCCTCATCACTGGCAGATGCTCGTAAGCCCAAACCTGCAATAGTGTCACCCCGCAGCCCAATCCCACTGACCTATGATAAACAAACTGGTGAAGCTCGTAATATAAATGGGCTAGCACACATGGTCCCCAGGCATATCTGGTGTGTTGTGTCACCAGTCTCTCCAGTGCTCCCCCCCAGCCCACAGCCAATCCCGGTGTCGCCCTGTCTGGACATAGGAATCCACTGATCGCTCCTCCGATCACGGCCAGCAATGCTAACCCTGTAGCGGTCATGGTGTCCCATGCCACGTGTCCTGCCCTCATCTCTAATCCAGGGTCCTGAAATACCCATCTCAATGCCTCTCGGTCTCCATCTCGATCATAGGGGATCAAATCTCCATCGATCGGCACCCGCAGAATCCTATATACATCCTCAAGGGTGACTGTCATCTCACCCATCGGTAAATGGAATGTGCACATCTCAGAGTGCCATCTCTCAGCAAGCGCAGTCAGCAAACCCATGTTTGCCCGAAACTCAGGCACATACAATACATGTCTCAGACCCATCTCCTCGATGGCAGCTCTGTCTCCAACCAACAGCTTAGGTCGCAACCTCTGCGTCGACAGGAATCTCTCCCGTGACTCCAGCATCGGCAAGTACTCCTGCAGTCAAGCAAATCAAATCATGTCAGTCATAGTGGCATTCACTGTTTATCACAAAATGCTACTCGTTATCTAAATGCACATAGATATTTATTCTAGTGACACTCACTATTCATCACAAAGTGTTACTATCTATCCTAGTAGTACTCCCTGTTCATCACAAAGTACTCCGTGGGTGACACTCACTGTTCATCACAAAGTGTTGCTCACATTTGCACTCCCTGTTCATCACAAAGTGCTGCTCATACTTTGGGTACTCCCTGTTCATCACAAAGTACTCTATCTTGGTACTCACTGTTCATAACAAAGTGCCTTGATCTATCCTAATCTTCCTAGAGGACCTGCTTGAGTGTATCCTCTCAGCAGCTTATCCAATCGACAACGTATGTTTATCACAGAACTGTCGATTTGACCTAGAAGACCAAAACTTGCATTTTTCAACGCAAACGCGCTTGACTGACACAAACACGCCTACAGACTGCATAGACGCGCCTGTACAACACAGACGCGCCTGTATAACACAAACATGCTTATACCATGCATAAACGTGACTTGGCGACGCAGACGCCCCTGAATGACATAAACGCGCCCGCATCCGACGCAAACGCGGTTCCAGACGCAGACGCGCCTGGCACCTACACAGACGTGCCTGGCGGACACAGACACGCCTGGCACCGACACAGACGCGTTTCAACGGTTTTTGACATTTTTTAAGTCTACTTATAAGCAAATTTATTGCTCTATTTGACATGCATTAATGACAAAATTGAATGCGTCCAAGTACGAGGAGGTTTGGTGGTACTTACCGGCTCTCCTGCCTCTGTTGGCCTCTGAAATCGACGAACGCGGTCGAATCTGTGAGTGAAAGCCATCGCTGCTGACTGCTCCTGCTCTATTTTCGCTCTGCAATATTCTCTTGTGAATGTGTAGATGACAATGAGGATGTATTTTCCCCCGTGGTCTATCTTATAGCCTACCCTAGCCCTCGCCTTCATTTCCCGAGTCAGTCTTCGTTATCCCGTGACTTTGTCACTTTATCCGGTCAATCCATTCTATCTTGTCTTTCTTATCGAGAGATTGTCTGCAATCTTTTCAAACATTTTCATCCAATCTCTCGAGGGGGCATATCATTCCCATTCTGGGGCAACTCTGTATCAGTTCATCTTATCTTCTTTGAAACAACGCGACAAGCCGCACTGTCTCAAAGAGGGGCAAAATGTAGACACCTAAAATTGTCATGTCTAATTAAATAAATATTTTATTTATTTAATTATCTAAGCTTAATTCTTCTATTAATTAAATAAATCTTTATTTATTTAATTAATTCATTTATCCTCTTCTAGCCTTATTTCTCATTTAAATAAATACATTTATTTATTTAAATTATCCTTTTCCTAAATTAAATAAATATCTTAAGTATTTAATTATCCTACTTCTTCTATTAATTAAATAAATCTGTGTTTATTTAATTAATTCATTATCCTTTTCTACACATGACACATGTCACTCATCTCTTAATTCCTACACTATCTACCTCTTTCATTATTTTATTATTTCTTTTACCTACCCTCTAATCATAGCCGACCTCCTTTTACACCTCACAATCTTATCCCTCCATTTCATATAGTGTCTTCTATATAAGGAGATGCTTCCTTCATTATCAAACCCTAAGAAGCTAATCATCCTAATGACCTAATACCCTAATGAACTATTTTTGATCACTTGACTACACTACGATCCTACTTGCAACCACATTCCGTTCTTTGTTGAGCTCTTGTGCACATAAAATTTGAGAGCAAATATATCAAGCAAGATCAATGGAGATAGGAAGAATGGAGATCAAAACCCTATTGGACATGTGATGGTATAATCTTTGTGATTTCATTTGATTTGCATTTTCTTAGGTAATCTTCATATGTTATGGTGGATCTTTGTTGATTGTTAGGCTAGGGTTTTGTGGTTGAATTCATTTAGCCTTTCAATTTTGTTATTGTTGTTATCCATTTTCACCATAAACATATTTCAATGACAAAAGATCGGTTATTTGAATAAATACATATAAACATAAAACATATTTTTCAAATCTTATCTATTACAATTAAATATATTTAACGATACCATATTATACATATCCCCATTTATATAATGAACAATAAAGACTTCTTTACAGTATTATATATTCATTATAGCTAATAATGCTTACCAAAAAAAAAAAGATAAGAGTTTATATGTTGAACCGTTCTTAAATAGATATGGTTGCAAATTGCTTTGATATATTATGTATAACAGATTGCTATAACCGAATTTTTGTGCTATACTCTTGGATCCAATACTCATGATTTTGGATTTTAGATAGCATGCCTCGCTAGATTACTTTGGACTATAGGTGTAGATTCATTGTGGTTTATGCTAAAATAATTCAAACAATTGTATATAGTTTATGGGTAACTTCACTTAAGAAACTCATGTCTCATCTCTAAGGGTTGAGAACGTTTCCATCAAATCATGTCCTTTTTGGGTAATGCTCAATCATGTGTTTCATGTTGGTTAGAAAGTTACAAACCAGAGCAAACAAGGATGCAATCATGTATTTCATAGTAATGCAACATTTCCAAAGCTATTTCAACATGAAACCAAAATAACTGGTTTTAGTTAAAAGCTCTATCAAATTTTATTGGCCCTTTTTATTATATTTATAATGATTAGTTGGATGCTCTGGATATTTTGGCATCCTCAACATGGTGAGCTCATATGTGATTCTTTTCACTTTTAAATGCAATCAGCTCCTAAAGAAGTGGGTCGTACTATTCAACAAAGTTGTCGTCTCCATGGGTGAAGACTTATGCTAGCTTAGAAGTTAACTCTAAGAATATATACAAGGTTCTCATATAATATTTGATGTTGCCAATAATATTGGTGTAACAAATACTTGATGGTATCCAAGGGAGAAAGGGAAAAAAAATTCCAAATGTTGCATCTCCCCATTAAAGTCCAATAAATGGTAGGACAATTTGAGGTCATTGATGCATATTTGATCAGTGATCTATCACATAATATATTATAACTTTATTTGCCTTCCTTGTGCTAAACATTTAAGGCATTATTGCACTTGCTAGACAAAATTTTGGGCAACCACATTCAGATTGCGGGTGATTTTGTAATCGATAAATTATTTCAATAGGATTCGATTCATGACTGATTTGCACCTTATATAAGTATTTTAGAATCTTAAAATTAAAATTATATTCACTCTCTGTGTATGAGGATATTTATGGAGTAGCAACGTATATAAGTGTTGATGATAACACTTGATCTTCTTAGCTAACGTTAATTTATAACATTGGTTTATGTTGTCGAAACTCATCCTAAGTATGCCATTAGATGGGTCACAGGCTGAAAAGTTAATCATCCTATCTTCAGTGAAGAGACACTCGCTAAAAAACACCTCCCTTGTGATTGTGGCAACCAAAAGAATATGTAGGCCTCCATGTCTTCTATTTCAGCAACTGTTATAATTGTAAATACTGTCCAAAAAAAATTTCTCTTTGCAGCCTTATAATTTCTTTGGCATTCAACCCTTAGAAATCTTGATCTCTCTTTCATCAACATCCTTGATGGTTCTAGCAAGGGCTTTTACCATGGATTGAGGTCTCATAACTTCTCTTTCATGAATGAAGAAATTACCTTGCCTAAAATGCTTCCATTTTGAGCAGAGAAGTTTTGTCCTTCTAGATTACCCTTTTCTTAATAGATATTTGACCAGACGGTGGGGTTTGTATCCAGTATTTTCTCTTTAAATTACTAAATTGTTGAAGCATTCTTGTTGCTTTCGCTTGAAAAGACATTGTTTCCACCCTTTGCATGAAGTAATGGCACCAATTGAAAATAAAGAAATATAAAGTTAGAAGACTATAGAAATGAAAGAGAAATATCTAGATTATTTTTATTGTTTATTTTTTGAAGAGTATTCACACCATATTTGAAAGGATGGTTTTCTTCAAAACTGTTTCCTTAAAATCAATTCGAGATGACTATTGAGCCTTTGCAATATTTCATTTTATATATTATATTATATCCAAAACCACTAGAATGTGGTAAAGATGTAATGAAATGTCAATTTAGATTTTCAACTTGGTACATATAAGAGATTATATAATTGGATAAAAGATTTTAAAAAGTGTTTTTATCACCTACCTTGATGAAATTCTATCATTCATGAATATATATGGTTTCACGTATGGGAACCACTTTAAGAATGTGTCAATTCTATTATATTATGAACCATTGAAACATTGTTACCAAGTCATCAATTAATCTTCCTTGAAGCTCTTGCCATTTTAATATTTTTAGATTTATATTTGGATAACTTTTTTTTTAATCTTACTAAACAAAAAAAAAAAAAAAAGATTTGTCCAATTTCATAACAAAAGAGTATCATATCCTCATCATATCAAAATGAACAAAATAAGTTTACTCCCTTTTATAAAGGAAAATGATGTCAAGGTAAAAGATAAGATAAGCTTATTATAGATACTACTATTAAACATTTTAATATTACTGATCACACATAATATAAAATACATAAGAAATTACAACAAAAAATATTTTTTTGATTCCCTTTGTTTCTACCATGATGAGATCTCAAACAAACTTGAGCATAACTTTAGTATTGTTAGCTAGGACCCTCTTATACTACAAATTTCTCTTAGTATCATGTCAATTAATTAATATTGGTTTTGTGTCTATATTGAGAAAATGGCTTTACTATGTTTGGTATGTCTTTCAATTTGGGATCATGATTTCTTATGTGTCAATTTTAAGTATATTATGGGCCCATAACAGATAGGGTCCATAACCCAATTTCATAACTAGAAAATAAGATATCTAAATGAGTTGAAAAAATTTAGGAGTAAACATGTGGACATGTTGAACTATACAAGGGGAAAGATGACCTTTAAAATTTTATTTTTTTATACCAAAATTTAAATTCAAATACCCTAGATACTTAAACAAAAGAAAGGTTGGAACTATTTTATATCAAGTGTTTTGTGGGTGGTCATAATGCATTTCTGTTTTCTTTTAAGATGCTAGTAACATTATTTTTAGTATTATCTTTACCTATTGTACTTTGCTATTGGACTCAATCAACCCAATAACCTTGTACATGTGATTTATTTTATTAAAGAGGATATTCATGTAGTCCAGAATGCATGATTATCGTCTTTGAATATATGTTGAATATATAATAACGAGTGACTACTTAGTATGAGATATATACATGTCATTCAATAGGTATATGTCATGTATTGACATAGGATGACACTTTTAACATTAGTGTTGAAGTTACATGATAAATATCTATACTAAAGAACTAAAGAAAATAGATTACATAATAATACAATTTGATGAAGTTGAAATATATGAGATTATCAGTTTGGTATATACTTATAAGAAATATGTGTATATATAGTAGATAAAGTCATTTCATGTATATATAGTAGATAAGTTTTGGTAGCTCCCAAGACTTATGAAAAGAACAAAGAAGATCAAGAACAACTAACCTAGATAAAGTAGATAAAGTCATTTCATCTCCCTGATTGGGTTACTCTTCTTCCATTGGTGTTGTCCCTACCTTTTCCAAAAAATTGGTTTTAAAGGCTCTTGTATTTGGGTTAGCTAATTCCCTATCAGCACCATTTTTAATAGGTTTACTAGTACTTAGTGGTTCATACAGTCCTCTTAGGAGTTGGACCATCTCAACCATGGTGCGCCTCATATTAGCTTGAAACCTATACCCCCTATTGGTAGTTGATGGGGATAGAATACCATTCGCTATACATATCAATGAGGTGTGCTTTACGCCTAGATAATAATCAATTTTATTTATTTTTTTTAAATAAATAGTTGTCGAAATTACGACAGAAACTAAACTTTGCACCGACAATGAAATCATCAAACCAACAACATTCTCATCAGTGCAAATTTTTTGGCTATCGTCGCAATTTCGACCTAACTAAACAAACATCCGACAAGGATGTTGTATGTCTGATGACACTTCCTTATCGGACGATCATCGATGCATATTACTAGACCAATGACCAAACCGTCAAACCAACAACATTCTTGTCGGTGCAAAGTTTATGGCTGCCATCAACATTTTGATGCAAACTAAATAAACATCCAACGAGGATGTTGTATGTCTGATGACATTTTTGACTGGAAGAGCGATCATGGCTTTCATTAGCAGTGTTCATAGTGTCTTCATAATTTCGATGTTCAAAGGCATCGTCGGAAAGTCCGACGATGAGTTTTTGATGACTTCATTTATTGGGAGTCCGACAAAAATTAGTCACAATTCCAATGATTAGCCGTTGGAAATTAGCCCCGAATGTACTAGTGAAAAATGCCAATTTCGCCAAGGTCTCATGGACAACCCTCAACTTCAAGACAACAATCTTCACAACCTATCAAAATTTTTGATGGAATGTTCATTCAAGAAAGAACACTAGCAGATGAGACAAATGACAAAGATGTTTTGAACTGGTTATAAAAGGATGACGAGGACACATAAGCAACAATGTTAAGTGTCACTCTCCCTACAAAGCAATATGGCAACGAGTTCAGAATCATGTAAAGGATGGGATATTTAAGAAATGGTCCTATTGAAAAATGAAAAGAAGGTATCATAGAACCAATCCAACCACACTCACAACTTGCCAAAGACAAATCTGGACTAGGGTATGGACAACATCAAATCGATCAACCAAACCGACAACAAGAATCTATGTGCCAACAAAATCGACAACAAGAGTCTTCATGGCAAAAAGATCGACAACAAGAAACCACATGGCAACAACAAAAGAAATGGGAATTAACACAACAAAAAGAAGATGATGAGGCAGTTCGCAAACACAAGGAAGAGGAGTATGATAAACAACAAGAAGATCTTGCCATACAAAGAGAGGAGGTTTCTCACAAAAAGATTCATAGATTACAACCTAGTACGGAGCCTAATTCAAAAAAAATGTCAGTTAGTTCAGAGATAGAAGAAAGAACTAAATTATTTTCACCAAATGGTATTCCCATTACCTACAGCAATAAAGTCCTAGAAAGTGATTATGTAACAAACTCACATGAGTTGGAATGGGATACTTGCTCTAATGTCACTAAAGACATTGAGGTAGATACAATCCACACATATACACCCATGCCTAATGAAAGACAAGGCTCAGGGTCTAGATCATTTGAATTTGGACCACAACATATCTACAAAGCCAACGAGAATGAGTAGTGTCGCTATGAAACAAGAATTACCAAAGATAGTACCATTATAGACCTTACTCATATTACTGAGAACTTTGACAACCTATCCATCATGACCCTCACTTCTATAGACCTTAACCCACCTAACGATTCCTTACCCCTCATACATCCTGAACTCATAGACTGGGAACAACCTGAACAACTCAACATACCTATCTTCCTAGATGATGACACTATTGTCCAATACCTTTGTTCCGTGAACCCAAAAACATGTTCCACCAGCGAATCCCATAACGAAGTTCTCAATCAGAAGAGTGCCAAGTTTCTTAGTCGCAAAATGAATAAAATAAAAATTTGATCTAATAGTGAAAACCATTCAATGGCAGTATTATATCATTAAAAAGTAAAAACAAAGGATGTGTATGATGGTGAAAACCTCTTTGAGGCGCCTGAGGATGAGATACTTGACACTCTTCGTAAACATTATCAGGAGAGATCACCAATTTTGATTGAACCAACTCAATCAATCAACATTGGCATTGAAGCAACAACAAGAACCATACACCTAGTTGAATCATTAACAGAATAAGAAAGATCTAAATTTATCAAATTCTTTAAAGAAAAGAAAATCAATTTTTCATGGTCCTATGTAGATATGCCAGAGGTAGATCCAGATTTGATCATGCACCACTTATCTATAGCTCTAGGAGCTAAGCCAGTCAACCAAAAAATGAGGAAAATGAACCCACATGTCGCTATATTGGTAAAAGCAGAACTAAAGAAGTTACTTGATGTAGGACTCATCTGACCTATAGATTATGCGGAATGGATCTCCAATATTGTACCCATATCTAAACCAGATAAAAGCATCCGAATTTGTACAGACTTTAGGGATCTCAACAAGGCTTGTCCAAAGGATGACTTTCCTTTACCCAGCATCGACACAATTGTAGATCTAATAGCAAGAAATGCTATGTTATCACTCATGGACAGTTTCTCAGGCTACATTCAAATAAAGATAGCACCAGAAGACCAAGATAAAACAACATTTACATGTCCATGGGGTACATATTGTTGGAATGTTATGCCTTTTGGCTTGAAGAATGGAGGAGCGACCTATCAAAGAGTAATGATCACAATGTTTCATGACATGATGCACACATTCATGGAGGACTATGTAGATAACCTATTGGCCAAATCATTTACAAGAGAAGGACACATGGAGATTCTAGACAAAATCTTTCAGAGGCTAGAAAAATTTAACGTCCGACTAAATCCTAAGAAGTGTATCGTAGGTGTCACATCCGACAATCATGGAAATGCCACCTCCTAGAAATATCAGTCAATTAAGATCTTTATAAGGATGGATACAATCCATAAGAAGATTCATTTCTCAACTAGCCGACAAGAGCCTTCCATTCACTCATCTACTCCACAAGGATATCCCTTTCAAATGGGAAGATTGATGTGCAGAATCATTTCATCAACTCAAGCAATATCTAATGAATCCACCCATCTTGGTACCACCAATATCTGGCAAACCTCTTATTCTTTACATATTAGCAACAAAGGTATCACTAGGAGAATTGTTAGCACAAAATGATTTAGCGGGAAAGGAAAGAGCAATATACTACATCAGCAGGACATTGAATGGGTACGAGCTCAACTACGCATTCATAAAAAAAGCTTGTTTAGTTGTGGTGTTCGCTTCTCAAAAGTTTCACGACTACATGCTAGCTCACACAATCAAGTTGGTGGCAAAGATTGACCGATTAAAATATCTACTCAGCAAAGCCACTCTCACAGAGAGGTTAGCTAAATGGGTCATGACTCTAAGTGATTTTGACATTCATTACACAGACAAAAGAGCAATCAAAGTTCAAGCTATCACAAATCAGCTAGTAGAAGCACCATTACAAGACAACCATCCAATCCATGTGGAATTTCTAGATATAGATATTCTCACAATATCAACAAAGGCATGGGTCTTGTACTTTGACGGATCATACACACAACATGGATCAAGAGCAGGTGTTCTATTCATCACACCAAAAGGACACACTATTCCTAAATCTTACAAATTAATATTTCCTTGCACAAATAACATTGTTGAGTATGAAGCTTTAGTCACAGGCATCAAGATGGTCGTAGAGTGGAAGATCATAGAATTAAAAGTCTTTGGAGACTCACATTTAGTCATTAATCAGGTTATTGATGATTATCAAACAAAAGAGGACAAGCTTATGCCCTACAAACACATGGTGGACGACTTCAAAAAATACTTTGTGGACATCAAATTTGAACAGATTCCAAGGTTAGAAAAGAAAGTTGCAGACACCATAGCAACCATTGCCTCATTCCTACAAATACCAAACCAACAGAATTATTATGAGTTCCTGGTCGAACAATTGTTTTCCCCTGCCTATGACAATTCTGAATCCCAAGTCATATGCCACATAGTCGGTTCCGACTCACCCCTTTATGGAAAGATATACACTTACCTAAAATACAATGACCTTCCACTAGATCTATCCCAAAACTAGAAATGCAACTTTATTCATCAAGCAGACCACTATACACTAATCGCTGACACACTTTACCACCGAGGTCTTGATGGTACTCTTCTTCAATGACTGGATCATAATGAATCTGAAACTGCCTTGCATGAACTTCACGAAGGTATTTGTGGTACAAATTTGAGTGGTCCTACTCTTGCCAAGATACTTCTAAGGATGGGCTATTATTGGTCGACCATGGAAAAGGAATCATATCAGTTTGCCAGAAAAATATCCAAAATTCCAAATTCATGGCAATATTATACATGCACCAACACAGGAGTTGCAACCATTCACCACATCATGACCATTCTGTCAATGGGGACTCGACCTAGTGGGAAAGATTCATCATTCCTCATCAAACAGATATAAGTTTATCATCACAACCATTGAGTATTTTACAAAATGGATACAGGCCATTCCATTAACTAATATTACCAACAAACAAATATCCTCTTTTATTCATAATTATCTCATTTACTGGTATGGCATTCCTAGTTCCATTATCACAAATAATGGAAGACCTTTCAAGAATCAAGATGTGCAAGAACTTTGTGAATGATTCCATATCTAGCATCGTTTCTCCACACCATACTATCCACAAGGGAATGGCCAAGCACAGGCCTCAAACAAAACCATCTTGAAAATCCTTAAGAAAATAGTGAACAAAGTTGGTCGTGATTGGCATGTTAAACTCAACCCAACATTATGGGCCTATAGAACTAGCGTCCGCACACCTATAGGAGTTACACCATACTCACTTATGTATGGATCAAAGGCAATTCTACCTATTGAGGTTGAGATTCCATCAATCAAAGTATCACTAAAGGGACTCATTCCAGATGAGGAATATGGAGTAAACAAACTGCAAGAGTTGGACCTGCTAGATGAACGACGACAATGTGCTTTTGATCACCTCAAAGCATATCAGCAACGCATGTGCCCGAGCTACAATCACAAGGTAAAGCCAAGAGAATTTCAAATCCGTGACTTGGTTGTTAATCCTATGAGGATCCGGTTAGTACTGAGAGGGGGGGTGAATCAGTACTAAGACTAATTGAAACTATAACTCAAAAACAAACTTATCTCAGATCTGAAACCATTTAACCAATATCTCAACTTCTGTAATCGGAGTTAAATAACCTCTTTATCATATTTGCTTAACACATTAATCAAATCATTTACCAATACTTTCACCACCAAAGAAATCATATAAACTTGATCATTTACCAACTCATTAACCTTATAAATAAGATCAAATACTTTCTCAAACAACTTCTTATCAGTACCGGTAACCTCTGATAAACTTCTGATAAAACATCATAACTGGTGTCTCAGAAATAATGCATGAAATAAAATGTAAACAAGAACATCACATGAAAAACATTCCACACATGAACACCATAAGTTTTTGACGTGGAAACCCAAATAGGGAAAAACCATGGTGAGAGTTGGTACCCACAAATATTTTCTCTTTTGAAGTACGCACTGTTACGAGCTTAGCCCTATTAGAAGCTTACAATACGCCCGATTAGGAGTAGATCCTATTAGGAGTCACTCAAGTAGGGGATTTGCCTTGTAGCCTAGTTAGGAGCTTGATGATCTATTAGGATCAACCTTGTGAGAGGATTTAACACTCTTTTGAGAGCTTCCCTATTAGGGGACTTAAATGTTTAAGGCCTGTTAGGAACTACCCGATTAAGGGATTTAACCTGTTGCGACTGTTAGGGAACAACAGTAAGAAAATGATCTATTACTTGCACTTCTCTTCTTGCTTGATCAGATCCAATTATACTCAACACTGCAACTCTCATGCAAATCTCACACTTCACTTGGATGACTTAACACATTCTCTAAGACCACCGACACAATAAACATCAACTATGTCAACCTAAATATCCATCTCAACTAGGTCGACCACAAAACCTAATTACATCATGAATTTACAATTAGATCATAAGAGATCATCATATATCTCTATACAAATAATTACAACAAATTATAATGCAATATCAACCATTGGTTGATCATAACCCATCACAAAAATACGATCTGTATCCTCAAAACACTCTACTAAGTGTTTCACTGATTCCCTAGAAAATCTTCCTTGAATCGTGCCAAAACAACAATTAAATCTTTCACGTGGGTTGTGTCATATTACCAACTTCATGTAGACTCATTGTCGATTACCGTCATAACAGAAATCATTACCGGTTTGATGATTTCTTCACTGGTCCTTAAACCCTACTAAAACCTTAGCAAAAATTCATCAGAAATTTGAAACACGTCTTCCAATAATCATCACAAGTTCCAGTTCTAGTCATATACACCTTTCCATGAAACAAAGTTCACCATCCAAACTGCAAATCACCAATCATCGCCAATCGACCGATCTAATCAAAACAATTTTGCTTTACCGGTTAAAGTGCTATTTCATAGACTTTAGTTCACTGTCAGTAAACCATGTCTTCCGGTAAACCAAATCACTTAGATGACAAAATAAAATATCAAGAACATCAATCGCCAGCAATGACAACACAAATAACTGATCATGTCATATATTCATAGAATCTCAATCTCTTCATCACAAATAGATGTTTATCCTTTATCGGTGCAGTCATCCAACTTCAAATGCATCACCTGATATGCATCAGTTATGCCAAATGCCAACATTGGTACTGAAAGAAAATCCTCGCAATCAATAGGATCGAGAAAAGAAGGGCAAGTTTGAACCAAATTGGCTAGGTCCTTTTGTCATCATATATGCTTATGGATCGGGGGCATATCAGTTATCTACATCAGAAGGAGACCTGTTTGATGAACCTATCAAAAATTTGCATCTCAAAAAGTTCTATACCTAAGTTATTCAATGCATAGATAAGGGAAAAATACAAATAAATCAAGTAAAATACAAAAAAAAAAAAAGTGCAATAAAAACAAGTAGTGAAAACCTAGCAACATGTGCTATTTGTGATATATTGGGTACATGTATTATATATTTTTTCATCTATTTTCACTAAGCACGTGGCCATTACAAAGTTTTGAAAAATGCAGCACAATCTTGGACACACTTAGCATAGTCATTGTCTTTGATTATTCAAATTGTTATCTGCATCATATCCCACCATGGCTTGGTATTCAATGTATATATCCATATCAAAATAAGTGTACATATCTAGGGGAAAAATCCTGACTACAACTAGGGGCATCTCACCTTTTAGATTTTTAAACAAAGCAGATAACCATCAAAACAGAGACATTTTGAACAAAAACAACTTTCAGAACTATCAATACTAAGAAATAAACAAAGATCTACTTGCAAGATGTTTTATCTGACAAAATACAAAAGGTAGCATGCATGTTTATCTATGGTTGTTTTTTATTTTTGATATCATATCTCCTGAGAAACTCAAATATGTCTTGAAACTAGAGAAGCAAGGAAGGGGGTGTGACATTTTCTTTGTCTGTTGTTTTTGCGTGACACCTTTTACTATGCAAGTTTGTCTCACAATGTGATCAAGTACCATATCACTAAAGACATTTTGGATTTTTATAGGACAAAGGTTAACTCATGTTTGTTTTACGCAAGCAACACTCAGGTCGTATTGGTTCAATTATACCTCGACGCTTGTGTCATCTTGCAATATCAAAGTCCATGTAAGTTATACTCAGGTCATTACGGTTCATTTATACCATAATGCTTGTATCAAATTTCAACATATCAAAGGCTCAATGATGATAAAAGGGAAGCACAATAAAATTTAATCAAAAGAATGACTATGTCAGTAACAAGGGATCACTTCATATTAACATGCATATATCATCACACACGCATATATCATCACACACGCATATATCATATATCATCACAGCATAATAGGACATTTGTTCATCACATGTACACATCTACATTTACATTTGCATATCATAAAAGCAATCATCATATAGGTATATATCACCTTCAAAACATATAGATTATCTCATCGAAAATCACATCATCACACACAATCACATAAGAAGTAGTCATTGCAACAAAATCATGTAGATCTACATATCAAAACATCTAGATCATCAAAGTAAATGCATCCATAATCATATATAAGCATATCAGTATCATATCATCATGCATGTGTGACCCATGATGATCCATAGAAAATCACTGAATCATGTCAAAATGAATCAAACTGAAAGAATAAATGTTTGAATGTCCCTGGATATCATATCAACAGATAAATGTGCATCAACAAGAAGCTCAAAATCATCAATATACATCAATAAGTACACCATATCCAAATATCAAAATGAATACATTACTATGTACATATCATTAATTGATCAAAATACATAAGGGACAAATCTAAGAGTGGCTACCACCCAAATTTGTTGGTCTGGGACCTCGACTACCATGGGCACCTCTACCATCTCTACCAATATCTCTCCTAATTTTTGTAACCCGTCATCTCATGTCCTCTCGCTGAGAACCCCCGCATCTCAAGCTCTTAAAAAAAGACTTATCTTGCCTATCTGCAGGCATTGCCTAGAAATATAAACCCCTGTAATAATCCGCTCGACCAGTCTAATACAACATCTCTCTCAATGTCTCACCAAATGGACCATGAGATGCAGCTCACTGAAGAAACTGAGAAAGATCCTTTGCACGCCCATGCCTCTCTATCGCACTATCTCGCTCAGTAGTGATAGTAGCAACATGTGCCTGAAACTATGGTATCTGAGCATATGCCACCTGCAACTCCCACTGAGTTGTATCTCTCTCTATCCAAGTCGTATCTCACTCTAGAGACTATGTAGTGACTTGTCTCTACAACTAGCCAATCTGAGCCTATGCCTATGTTAGCTGACCATATAACCTTTGTACTGATGACTATAGAGTTGCTATCAGAACCCGTTGTTGATGTGGTGGCACTGGTATCTGCAACCCTAATGGTTGTGAACGTTGTAGATCCTGACCCACCTGTGCTATTGTAATTGGTGTAGGAGTAGTAGATGGAGGCATATCTATCCTTCTTTGTCTGATCAAAGGCCAGCCATCCCCCCCATTACCTCATCCCCCGACTCTAACTCGGTGTCCTCAGATAAACCCTCCTTAGATTAACCCTCCTCCTCTCCCCGTCTCCTCCCCTCCTACTGCCTCCTCTAGCTACAATGGCCCTCCTTGGCCTAGACCCCTCCATCCTCCACCTCTCGCTCTAACTCCACCACCTCTCCCACTGCCACCGTCACCTCCTCCACCCTCCCCACCTCAGCCAATTTGACCTCTACCTCTGCCTGCACCACCACCTCTCCTACCTCTCCCCCACCCTCGCCTACCACCTCTCCAACCTTCAGGCCCTCCCTCATCATCATTATCTACCTCCTCCAAGGGTGGTATCGTCTCCCCCAGTCCTGTCAATCATGGGAAGTATCCTTGTGCACTCAGGCATATATGGTTGAACCTTGAGTACGACCAAACTGTCGATACACACGTGGCAGAATAAATCTCTCAACAATGTAAGGAGTCCTCCCTATTAGGTACCTACTCTGAAAAAGCATTGGGATCTTTGTCGTATCCTCAGCTAAAACCTCATAGTCCATGTAAGGTCTCCATATCACTGAATCCATTTCATCAAGGGTCTATCTCTAGTACTCTAACTTCTCGAGAATGGGTTGGGAAGTGACATGTTTGTAAATAAATAAATATGGAAGTCCCAATGGTCAGGACCTCTCTACCACTAGACGAGTCACATCTATGTTCTCCCACATCCAAATCTGTAACAATGTGGCTCTCGCTAATAGGATAGAACCCCTATCATAAACAACTTGGTGTAACTCATGGTACAAGTGTGCCAATACATAGATCCCCCAGCCATATCGTGTCTAATGTCTCACCATCTGCCAGAGTATCTGACCCCATCCAACTGAGAACCCATGTGATCTCCTATCGGGACAAAGGAAACCACCTATCAACCCTGCTAGGATCGATGGCAGTGGGGCATACTAATCTACCATGTCCTACCATGCCACTGCATAACCACTGAGTTGCAGATCAGCAAACACCTCCCACAATGCATTTGTCTCATTTTGCTCCTCCACATCATACTGAACTAACTCTCCAGTGATCGGAATCTGAAGAATCCTATATACATCCTTGGGTATCACAATAATCTCTCCAGTGGGAAAATGGAAGGTGTTATGATCACTATGCCACCTCTCCACCAAGGCAGTTAGAAGCGCTATGTTCTTCCTACTAGTCCCAACCGATGCTAAGAGGGGAGGGGTGAATCAACACTTGATCAAATTCTCACAATTAACCTTTTTACTTAAATTTGCATTCATCTAACATCCAACAATATGCTTAATCATTTAATTAAAATATGCAAGCATGAAAATTTGACAATGACACCAAGAATTTATCTAGTGGAAACCCAAATGGGAGAAAACCACAGTGTGAGTAGGAAATCACAAAATTTGTACTCTTCTAAAGTATGTCGGGTGAGGAGCCATCCCTGTTAGGAAATTAAAAACACAATGTTAGGTGCAACTCGGTTAAGGGATTTTATTCAAGGCCGGTTAGTGCCTTTACCTTGTTAAGGGTAGCCTGGTTAAAGGACTTAAGAACATCAATTAAGATGTCACCCGGTTAAGGGATTTTACAAAAGGGACCTGTTAAAGTCCACCCGGTTAATGGATTTATGTTGCAGTGGTTAGAAAGAAATAGATGGATGATCTACTGAATTAGCTACTGATAGCTTGATCAAATCTCAATATGCATCACACTCAATCCACACCGATTGTGTCTTCTCTGCACAACACTGGTTTTCTTCTTACACTTTAGGCTCTTCACTTTGTCGGCCGCATGTCCCTCAGCACTGCACTCTACCGAACCTCTGACCTTTGGCTCTGCACTCTATCGGTTCTCTATCCTTTGGCTCTGCACTCTATCGATCCTTTGACCTTCGACTCTACACTATGTCGGTCCTCTGACCTTTGGCTCTTTACTCTGTCGATCCTCTAAACTTCAGCTCTGCACTCTTTTGGTTCTTTGTCTCTTGACTCTATACTTAGTTAATCTACCTCAAACAGAGTCTAATCTAATAAAACCTCTTAGCACTTCCTCTCTCTCTGCTCTTCACTTTGGATCGCCTCCAACAAGATCTGCTTGTTGCAAATTTCACGATCAAAACTTTCTGAATGAACTCAAGAACACTTTATACATTTTTTGCTGACACTTTCAAGCATTCCCTCAATCAAAGAAATCATGGATTTTGGAAGATTTCAAATTCAAATTTTCCCACTCTTTCTCTGCGTGCCTTACAACAATTCAGCCAAGTGTTCAACAAATTCTGCCATCGCATCTCCCAAAGATAGTAACTTCTGGGTTGTGTTCAATCAATTAAGTGCAAACCAGAAAATTCGTAGGTAATCATGCTTGACTCCATGATAACTGAATTTGACCTTACCAACAAGTGATTTGGTGTAGACACAAGCTCACCAACTTATCTTTCACCACTACAACTGAATAACCAATCATCGCTCTAAAATTTATGGTGATCACTTGTCTTCCTTCTGTCATACTGATGTACTGATATTTCCACTAAACTTCTATATTGTTGGTTCATCCTTTGTTTTCCGGTTTGTTGTGCTAGCATCCAATCTCTTCCCCTATTTGTCAATGAGATTCCGGTTTGCATACAACTTCAAGTTTTCTTGCCTAAGTCACCTTTTGTGACTCATCATCATCAGAGTGACCGATCTTCCTTAATGACTGACCAATTGGCTTAGTCTATCTTTCCTTGAGCTGATTGAACCTTTGATCATTCGTTACCAATTTTGTTTCCATGTGTTTGTAAGTCATCAATTTTTCTTACTGAAAAATACCACTCTACCTATACCACTTCACCGGTTAGTGTCTTCACTCGTAAGCGTTGGACATTAATGACAAATCTTAGCACATATACCAGTTCTCTGGATTGATTGGTTTTGTCAATGCCAACAATCCAACAATCTCCCCCTTTGGCATTGATAGAAAACACTTTACAATCTGGCTAATTAGTTGCATGTTCTTTTACTTCCTTCATCTCTGTACCAGTTCGGTCATTACTTCTGCCCTGAGTAATGAATATCTCCCCCTGTCACTGGTAATACTCTGATGCAGCAACTTCATCTCAATCACTACTTACCAATGCTCAAGCACTCTAATAATATCTCCCCCTTTGACATCAATACCAAAGAGTCCTATTTGTACACTTACAAGACTGCTCCCCCTAACTGGAGTAGTCCACACTCATCAATCTAATCTCTTTTTTTTTAAACTTGAAATCATACTAGATTGATGTAGAACATTGTTTGCTTACTTTACTAAATGGAGGGGCATAACCCCCAACTTACCTCTGAGATACTCAAAGGTGTCCTTCTGTAGTGGCTTGGTGAAGATATCAACCACCTACTCTTTTGTTGGTATGTACTCCAACATCACTTCCTTTTCTTAACTTGTTCCCTTAGATTGTGATATTTTATGGCTATATACTTTGTTTTGGAGTGCATCACTCAGTTCTTGGATATGTCAATGGCACTAATGTTGTCACAATGAATCACTACTGGTCCAACCACTTTTTCTTGTATTCCTTCCAGCAGTTGCTTGATCCAAACTATATGTGTGCAGTTGATTGCAGAAACTACATACTCAGCCTCAGTTGTGGATTGAGATATGCAATTTTGTTTCTTACTTGTCCAAGATACAATCATGTCTATGAGAAAGAATGCACCTCCACTAATGCTCTTTATGTCATCAATGTTCCCATCCCAATCTGAATCAGTGAAGACACTTAAACTAAAGTCTCCCTTATGTGGATACCAGAGACCATACTCATCAGTCCCCTTTAGGTATCTGAATATTCTTTTGATTGCCACCATGTGAGTCTCTTTCAGATTTGCAAAAAATCTGGCAACCAAGCCAACAACTTGTGCTATGTCTGGTTTGCTATGTACTACATACTGCAACTTATCGATCATGGACCGGTAAAGTGTCTCATTCACTTCTTTAGCCGCATCATATTTAGATAGGTTGCAACCTATAACCATTGGAATTCCAACGGGTTTGCAATCTTCCATTCCAAAAGTTTTCAAAATTTCCCTTATGTACTTAGTTTGACTAATGATGATGTCATTCTTTAGTTGAGAGACTTGCAAGCCAATAAAAAACTTTATCTCACCAATCATGGACATCTTAAATTATTGCTTCATTTGTTCTACAAAGCTTCTTCTCATCTCATCATCTCCCCCAAAGATGATGTCATCTACAAAGATCTCAGCAATTAGGTGTTTTCCTTCAGCTCCACTCTTCAGATACAGGTTACTGTTATCACTGGTTCTTTTGAACCCTATGCTTAGCAGATATGAGTGTAACCTCTCATACCATGCTCTCAGTGCTTGTTTCAACCCATGCAGAGCCTTCTGTAACATGCATACCATATTACTTCAATCTTCAGATGCAAACCCTTTTGGTTTCTCTATGTATACTTCTTCCTCTAACACCCCATTTAAGAATATCGATTTGACATCCATTTGGTAAACTTTAAAAAATTTATTCGCTGCATAGGCCAGCAAAATTTTAACTCCTTCCAACCTGGCCACCGGTGCGAAGGTTTCTCCATAGTCCAAACCTTCTTCTTGAGCATAGCCCTTACATATCAATCTTGCTTTGTTTCTTATCACTTTATCGGTTTCATCCATTTTATTTCTGAACACCCACTTGGTGCCTATTACATTTTTGTTTTCCGATCTGGGCACTAGAGTCCATGTATCATTTTTCTCAATTTGTTCTAGTTCTTCTTCCATGGATTTGACCCAGTCATCATATTTTAGAGTCTCCTTTGTTGTTTTGGGCTCAAAAATGGAGAGCATACAACCATTCTCTCTTTCTCTTCTTCTGGTTAGAACTTTTGCATCCTTGTCGCCGATGATATTTTCTGCAGAGTGATTATTTCTGACATAGTTAGCCAATATCGGTTCACTTCTCAGAGCTTCTTCTACCGGTTGTGTAGGTTCTACTTCATAGGCTTCTTCATTAGCCACTTCAATGGGATCTTCAATAGGTTCCACTGGTACATTGTACTCGAACCCTTTATAGTCCTCTCGTTCACTCTTACTATCCTGTTCATTTTTCTCAAAGTACTCATCTACTCTGACATTTGCACTTTCCACAATCTTACTGATCCTTTTGTTTAAGCATCGGTATGTCTTTCTCTTTGTTGAGTAACCTAACAAGGTTCCTTCATCACTCTTGGGATCAAATTTTCCAATGTACTCATCCCTCTTGATATAGCACTTGCTTCCAAATACTTTGAAATAACAAACATTAGGTGAGTATCCACTCCATAATTCATAGGGAGTTTTATTTGTCCCTTTCCTTACCTGTATCTGGTTCAAAGTGTATATAGCAGTTCTTGTTGCTTCTCTCCAGAAGATATGTGGAATGTCCTTCTATATCATCAGAGTCCTTGCACACTCAATAAGAGTTATATTTCTTCTCTTAGCAACTCCATTCTACTGAGGTGTTCTGGGTGCAGACATTTGCCTCATAATGCCTTGTTCCTCGTAGTAATTCATGAACTCTTGAGAGGTGAACTCTCCTCCTCTATCTGATCTCAGACAATTCAGATTCTTACTAGTTCCTCTTTCTACTCAAGCCTTAAAAACCTTAAACATGTGAAAGGCTTCACATTTTTCCTTCAAGAATATAGCCCACATCATTCTTGAGAAGTCATCCACAAACAACATAAAACACCGGTCTCCATAGAAACTCTTGGTTCTCATGGGACCGCACAGGTCTGTATGAACTAAGTCCAGCACATTTTTAGATGAAAAGGTTTTATTGCTGAAACTAGACCCGGTCAACTTTTCTAGTTGACACTCTTTGCACATAGCATTTTCAGGTTTCACTATGTCAAGCATACCTCTGATAGATTTTGCCTTACTGACATTTTCTATGCTATCAAAGTTAACATGACACAATATTTTGTGCCACAACCAACTATCTTCAACCTTAGCCATTAGACAGCTACCTATGGTGGTGTCTAGATGAAACAGATTGCCTCTTGATTGTTTACTGGTGGCAATCGAACTTCCTGATTTGTCATTTATTTTACATATTCCTTCATTGAACTCTAACTGGTATCCCTTATGGTTAAGTTGTGCAACACTTAACAAACTATATTTTAACCCTTATACCCAATAGACATCATCACAATTTGTCTTATCATTAAGGGCTATAGACCCCTTACCTTTTACTACACAAGGAGCATCATTTCCTAATCTCACAGTTCCTCCATGTTGAGGAATTTGTTTCTGGCACTGGTCATGTGGTTTGTGCTAGAAATCAATGGCATATCTCCTTCCTTTGTGCTATCCTCCTTGACTACCACAAATGCAATGCCATCTCTATCAAATCCTTATGATTCTTCATTAGTGACTCCTTCTAAAAGATAACATTCCTTCTTGCTCTTGTCCATGTAGCCTCTGAAATTATCCTTCTTGTCTCTATCATTGTCAGGACATCTTGAAGCAATATGACCTATCTTATTATAGGAGAAGCACTTTAAGGGCAATTTACCTTTGTACTTCCATTTTCCTCTTGGTAATCTTCTTGCCAATAGAGCTTCAATTTCATCTTGCTCATGTTCCTCAGACAACAGATTGTCACTTTAATAGGAATGACCGGTTCTAGTAGTAGAGCTACTTCAAGTTTCCTTCCTTCTCCTTGTCGGTGCATGCATCATGGAGGCTTTTAAAGCAGCATCAATCTTTGGTACACTATTGTCATAATTGCTCAACTCAAAAGTAGTCAACTTACCGATCAGTTAGTCAAGAAATACATTTACTGTTCCCAAAGATCTGAGTTCCTAGATAGCAGAGACCCTTATGGCATATTGCAATAGTAGGGATCTCAACATTTTGCTAACCACATCATCCTCCTCAAGCTTTCCTCTAGCACTTTTAATGGAGTTTACTACATCCTTTATCCTCTTGCTATACTGCTCTATGTTTTCTCCTTTCTGCATCCTCATCTCATCATATTTTCCTCTCAGGTTGTCTACTTTTGCTTTTTGGACATGAGGATCTCCCCCATAGATTGTCTTCAGCTTATTCCATATGTGAAAAGTTGTTTTCAAATCCTGAATCTCTGCAAATTCATTATCAGAAAGAGTGCTAACAATCAAATCCATAGCAGAAGTATTATATTACCTTTCCTTGATCTCATCTGGAGTGAGAGTCCCTGAAGGTTTAGTGTAATCTGTGATTACATGATTCCAATAATGTTCTCGTAGGGATCTTGGATAGAGTGTCATTCTTCCACACCATAATGTATAATTCTCCTTAGAGAACTTAGGACCCTCCTTATGCATCATCTTGGATCTTTCCTTAAGATGATTAAGCTTCTTCTGATTCTAAGGATATGATGCTCTGATACCAATTGTTAGTCCCAACCAGTGCTAAGAGGGGAGGGGTGAATCAGCACTTGATCAAATTTTCACAATCAAACTTTTTACTTAAATCTACATTCATCTAATATCCAACAATATGCTTAATCACTGAAGTAAAATATGCAAGCATGAAAATTTGATAGTGACACCAAGAAGTTATCTTGTGGAAACCCACATGGGAGAAAACCACGGTGTGAGTAGGAACTCACAAAATTTGTACTCTTCTAAAGTACGCCCGGTGAGGAGCCATCCCTGTTAGGAAATTACAAAGACACTGTTAGGTGCCACCCGGTTAAGGGATTTTGTTTAAGGTCGGTTAGTGCCTTTACCCTGTTAAAGGTAGCCCTGGTTAAAGGACTTAAGAACATCAATTAAGATGTCACCTGGTTAAGGGATTTTACAAAAGGGGCCTGTTAAAGTCCACCCATTTAAGGGATTTATGTTGTAGTGGTTAGAAAGCAACAGATGGATGATTTGTTGAATTAGCTACTGATAGCTTGATCAGATCTCAATATGCATCACACTCAATCCATACTGGTTGTGTCTTCTCTGCACAGCACCATTTTTCTTCTTACACCTTCAACTCTTCACTCAGTCGGTCGCCTGTCCCTCGGAACTACACTCTGTCAATCCTCTGACCTTCAGCTTTGCACTCTTTCAGTTCTCTATCCTTTTTCTCTACACTCTGCCAGTCCTCTGGCCTTTGGCTCTGCACTTTGTCGGTCCTCTAACCTTCGGCTCTGCACTATGCCAGTCCTCTGACCTTCGGCTCTGCACTCTACCAATTCTTTGTCTCTCGACTCTGCACTTAGTCGATCTACCTCAAACACACTCTACTCTGCTAAAACCTCTTAGCACTTCCTATCTCTCTACTCTTCACTTTAGATCTCATTCAACAATATCTGCTTGTTGCAAATTTCACAATCAAAACTTTCTTAATGAACTCAAGAACATTTTATACATTTTATGTTGACACTTTCAGGCATTCCCTCAATCAAAGCAATCATGGATTTCAGAATATTTCAAATTCAAAATCGCCCACTCTTTCTCTGTGCGCCTTACAATAATTCTGCCAAGTGTTCAACAAATTCTGCCACCGCATCTCCCAAAGATAGTAACTTTTGGGTCGTGTTCAGTCAATTAAGTGCGAACCAAAAAATCCACAGGTAATCATGCTTGACTACATGATAACTAAAGTTGACCTTACCAGCAAGTGATTTGACATAGACACAAGCTCACCAACTTATCTTTCACCAATGCAATTGAATAACCTATCACCGCTCCGAAATTTATGGTGATCACTTGTCTTCCTTCTGTCATGTCGGTGTACCAGTATGCCACTACACTTCTATATTACCGGTTCATCCTTTCATTGTCGGTTTGTTGTGCTAGCATCAAGTCTCTTCCCCTATTTTCCAATGATATTTTGGTTTACATACAACTTCAAGTTTTCTTGTCTGAGTCACCTTTTGTGACTTCATCATCATTAAAGTGACCGATCTTCCCGAATGACAGACCAATTGGCTTGGTCTATCTTTCCTTGAGGTGATTGAACCTTTGATCATTTATTACCAATGTTGTTTCCATGTGTTTGTAAGTCATCACTTTTTCTTACTAAAAAACACCACTCTACCTATACCACTTCATTGGTTAGTGTCTTCACCGGTAAGTGTTGGACATCAATGACAAATATTAGCACATATATCGGTTCTCTGGATTGACCGGTTTTGTCAATGCCAACAATCCCACACTTCAGATAGGAAGGCGTGAACATGATATGAGATAAACCACATGTAGCAATAACAACTTTGTTTGCATCTGTCAGTGCTCCATGCATAGACAAATTCTTTAGGTATCGCCCCCGAAGCATCAACACACCTAATACGGCATACAAAACCATAATCGACACCATATCAGTCCTAAACACCATCGACGCACTCTTCTATCAGTGACGAAAGTCACGAATCATTCACAGAGTTTTAATCTTAAACTCTTATCAGTTATGTGAATTTAACTTCACCTATCCTATACTATCAAATCAGTTGACCCATATTGACAACCAATGTATCCCACATCAAAAACAAAATTTGACCCATATCGACAACCAACACAAACAAAATTTGAACCATATAGATGATCAACGTATCCCATATTGAAAATAAAATTTGAACCATATTGAAAACAAGGTATCCATATCGAAAACAAGTTATCCTATATCAGTGACACAGTGGACCCATATCAAACTCACAGTTATCCTACAATGACTCATATCAAAATCAGTTTGACCCATATCGACTCAGGACCCATATCGACAACAATGACTCATATCAACAACCCATATCGAACCTAGATCCATATCAACAACAGTGACTCATATCGACAACCCATATCTAACCTCGACCCATATCAACAACAATGACTCATATCGACAACCCATATCGACAACAGTGACTCATATCAACAAACCATATCGAATCAAAATCCATATCAACCTCAACGACCCATATCAACATCAATGACTCATATCGACATTTGGACCTAATATCCGACATCATCAACATCTCTAAAATCAATTTGGCACATGTTAAAAATCACAAAAAGTATCCAAAAATCAAAATTGTTGTAAACGCGCTAAAATAGTTTATGTATGCACCATAATATCCAATATATGTGCTACATTAATTGACCTATGTGCTACAACATTTGACAAATATGTTAATTAAACAGACAAATGTGCTAATTAAACAGACAAATGTACTAATTAAACAAACAAATGCGCTAATTAAACATATAGATGTGCTAATATAATAAACAGATGCGCTAATTCACCTAGCCAATGCACTAAATCAATACACAAATGTGCCACGATAAATTTCAAAAGCGCCACAAAAAAATATAAATGTGCTTCGCGTTTGGATAAATGTGCCAAAAAAATCTAAAAAACTAGGACACAAAAAGAACAGGAAAATGGTACGAAAATCTTCCAAATATAGCTAAATCTAGCTAAAAATCACATGAGGAAGTTAGAAAATTCACTTACTGGTGGTCCATACACTATTGGTCGCTCATATTGGCGAACCCGCTCAAATCAGTGGTTGGCATAAGGTGGCACAATTTTGCTATCTCTCTCCTTCTCCTCTCCAAGCTCTAATCTCCAAAAGCCAAGTGTACAAATGAGTTCAAAGTGGACCCTTGGAGGCTTATATAGCTCCATGTGTTGCCTAGATGGACGTGCACAGAGTGTTTTGTACTGGGTATGTAATTTTACACACAAAATCAATTTTATTTTTATTTTTATCGGTAGGTCCATATCGAAAAATTTTGTAAAAATCTAAAAAATCCAAAAATTTGCAAAAAAACAAAAATCCACAAAAAAATCACCAAAATTTTGCAAAAATCCAAAAAATCAACAAAATTTTCCAAAAATTCCAAAAATCGCCCCAACGGCAAAAAAAATCTCCATTCACCTCCCGAGGGGGCATAATTATCATATCAACATCATATCAGTATCGACATTTGAAAAATCAAAATCTGGGTCATCATATCGAAAAGTTTGACAATGGCGACAAAATCAGAAATTTTGGTGACATATGGAGTGATTTTCTTTGAATCAACATGTGGTCACACGTCACTTCAAAGAGGGACAAAAAGTAGATGCCTACAACTTGCACACTTAATTAAATGAATTTTATTTATTTAATTGTCAGTTATCCATCCTATTAGTTAAACTAAGGTTTAATTAATATCTCCTTTTCTTCTATCTAACGATTAATTAAATACAATAATTAATTAATATCCCCTTTCTTCCATTAATTGAATAAATTCTCTTCCACCATTTTAATTGAATTTACATTTAATTAAAATTCTCTCTGCAAATAAATAAATCAATATTTATTTATAAACCCCCCACTTGCATTTTCCTACAAATGCAAGTTGCATTAATTTTAGTTGAAATAAATCTTTTTATTTTAAATAAAATTCCTATTTATCCCACTTGCATTCTCCTACATTTTCCATTAGCCTCCTAATCATTCTTCTAGAAGTCCTCAAATTCCACTTAACTAGCCTAAATTCCTCCAATCATGTCACATCCCTAAATTTGGGGGACTCATTTCTTTAAATTTGGGGAAAGTCTTCAAAATGTGTTGAAGATTTTACCTTTTTCAACAAGTTAACTTGTTGAGTCTTCCAAACTTGTAAGGCCCTTACAAAATCCTTGAAGGTTATCTACCTTCCAACAAGTTAACCAGCTCCAAAGTCTTCAAAGAGCATTTAATGCCTCTTACAAGACATCACCCTAGCCCATGATGGTTGTCCCTTTGACCATCTTTCAACTTTGCACAAGAGTTTAACTCTTGGACAATAGCCTTCATCCTTGGATAATAGCTTTATCCAATGGCTTATCCTCTTAAGGTTAACCCTCAAAGCTTAATAAGCATCTAATGCTTACTTAACATCCCCTCAAGCCTCCTCATGGTGACACTTGTCAACCTGAGATTGGATTGAAAAGATCACATGAATTGATAACTTCCAATCCTGACCCTTGTTAAGATTACTCAATCTTGACCATCCATTTAATCATTTCTTCTATAAATAAAGCCCATTTCCTCCATTACAAATCATACAAGTTTTATGCATCTACACTATAGTCTCATAACAGTAAGCATCTTGCCTCTCATAGCATTTTAGATCATTTTGATAGCATTTTAATCTTAGAATAATCATGTTTTGCATATCATGTCTTAGTATATCATGCTAGTCTCATTTCATATCCATATCATGTTCATGCTAGTTTAATCTCACACTAATCTTATCAGTTTGCACCATATCATAGTTTCATATCTATATCGTTATCTCATCACTAGGATCTTAGTTGTGTTCATTTAACTATCTCTCGTTCTTTGAGCAATCATCCTAAGATCAAGTGCTCTTCCAAGCTAAGAGCCACCTTGAATCTAAAGGATCCTTGGAGATAGAGGACAATGAGACGTGCTTAGGGATTTTACTTCATTTGCTTGTCTTATGATTTGCTAACCTCTAACATAATGTTTCATTGGTGTGTTTGAGTGGTTTGTGTCTTTCTTGCAAGTACCACACTTCTTGGCATACAGAAATAAATGTGACAATTAAATAAGAAAATGGGTGTATTTAATTTTAAGATCAGTGATGGATAAGTGATGTTGATGTCGTGCAGGTCTCGCAAGTGGCCAAATTCTCTCTAGTAAGTGCTTCGTCTGCAGACTGCAATGGCAGAGTCAGAGGACAAGGTAAGGACCCTGCCTTGGCCCCCTATACTTTCTCTATCTCTCCTAATGATGCCATGGCCAATGCCCTAGAGCTTGAAAATAAAAGACTCCAAGACATTTCTATTTTCTTTGTTGTAACTAATATGGATAAATGTCCAGCGAGGAAATTTCTTGATGATTGGATGAAAAATGTATGGATTAGAAAGCTAGGGTTCAATTTTTCTTTCTGTAGAATGATTAAGAAAGGTCTATTTGTTATATTCTTTAAAGATGATAAATCTCAGGTAGATGTTCTGCATAAACAATTATGGGTCATTGGCCAAACCACTTTCAGGGCCCTCAAATGGTCTTTTGATGTGATTAATGAAGAAATTATGGCTATATCTTGCCCTCGGTGGCTGCTAATTAAGAACTTACCTCCCATTTTTTGGAATTTTATTCCGCAAGTTCTTGATCCGATAGGAAAAGTGGTTAGAGTGGATCACTCTATGAATATTGTCCCCAACCTGGATGCAAGAGTCTTGATCTCTATCAATCCCGGAGTTGACATTCTCAGATTTCTTGATATTAAACTGTGGGATGAATCCTTCACCTGCATTCTGGAAACCCTGGGGGGTTTGAATTTGTGCTTCCTTTGTAGAAGGGAAGGACATATTAGGCGCTCTTTCCCTATTCTTTCTAATAGCTCTATGCCTATTGCTAACCCACATGGGTCTGTCATGAATAAAGGTGGCCCTGCTCCACCCAATTCTTCATCTAAGCCTCCAAATGAACCGTTTGTTAAAGATAAATTGGATTTTCTCAGCAAAACCATTAATAATGCAATGGCTAGCTTCCCTAAGATTCAACCTGTTGATCCCCCTAACTTTGATAGCAATTTTAACTTCGGCCCCTTTAATGCAGAACCCCCCCCCCCACTCGGCGGTTTCTGCAGCCATCTCCCAGATGGAAGAAATCGATGACTCTGGCTTCCACGTGGTCTCAAGGAAAAGTAAAAGGTCTAAAAAGAATAATTCCCAACAACTAGCCCTAGAAAAATTAGGGCCAAAGGGCATCAGAATTCTCATTCAGCCAAACCAAGCATCATGCAAGACGGATCTAGAACCCCTCTAGAGGATCTGGCAATGACCAGCCCCTACAAGGACTCTCATGTCAAGTCAATAGTTAGGACTTTTGAAGGAATTGATCATGGAGGTGATGTTAGTAGGAGTAGGGTTGCAACCCCCCTTCCCTTGGCGATCCTCAATCTTCTCTCACAACAAGTCAATCCCAAGTTGGGGATAATCCATCTGACCCAACACTTGTGCAAAATGATTTGTTGGACCCTCTAGGGAATGAGGATTGCTCCCCTTGTCCTATCCTCATCACTTCCCCGACCCCTGTTCCAGTGAAATCTAATCTCTTGATTGATGATGATAATGTCCTTTATGAGATTATCCTAGCTGCTCCAACAGTTGTCAGCACGAGAACCCATTGCGCTCCTGAGATAGGAATGTTGGAAGGGGATTCCCAAGGAAATGCCTCCTCAGTGGAAATTCATGAGTCTAAGGTGGAAACTGATTTGAGATCCAACTTGTCGACCATTATTGGTGAGGAATTAAAGGATACAGATATCAAAAATGGGGAAATATCTGAATGTGAAGCACTCATCAGAAGGAAAAGAGGGATGTCGTTAGGTTCTAAACATAAAATCTCTCCCTTGCACAAAAAATCTAACCGAAAGGCAAGCATCCCTAAGTGCTTTAATAGCTTCAAGGCTGACAAGAATGATAAATAATTGTCCATTCTCCATGAAATGTCTATCTTGGAATATTCGGGGGTTAGAATCCCCTAACAAGAACTATATGGTGAGAAGAGTGTTGAGTAGTCATAAGGATTTGGACTTTGTCCTTCTTCAGGAAGTTAAAGCAATTAACTTTACTTTAGAGATCAATCTAAACTTCATATGGAAGGACTCCCTCAAATTCTTCACTAAACATGAGAAAGGCAAAGGAGGGGTTGTCATTCTTATTAACCCTTATTGGCAAAACTCTATCCTTTGCTCTGGAGTCTCTCCTTGTAATAGAGTTGTTTGGGTTACTTTCCAACATGGAGATTCTTCATTCGGGTTGTACAATATATATGTCCCCAATGACTACAGAGATAGATCTGAGCTATGGAATTGATTTGCTTCTCTTCCTGACATTCCATGGATCCTGGGGGGTTATTTCAATATGGTCGAACACAAGGATGACAAATCAGGAGGTATTGCAAATGAGTGGAAAGGTGGGGAAAATTTTCATAGGGATAGAATAAAAATCATGCAGAGATTGTTTGACCCATTAGAAGGATTAAAACATGTTCATAAGGGCATATGGTTTACATGGTGCAATTTCCAAAAATCTGGTAGCAGAATCTACTCTAGACTGGATAGATTCTATACCAATAAGGACTTCTTCTCCCTTATCCCAGATCACCAAGGCTGCCCGGTGGTGGTCAAACCCTCCTCTCTCTTGAACCATCACCCCATCTTTGTTGAAATTGTTACTAGGAGTGCGAACAAATCTTATAATAAGACTGGGGGTAAGTTCATTCTCAACATCAATCTCCTCAAAGACCAAGACATTCTTGAGGCTATCCATATAGTAAGGATGTTTATTAAGTGGAATCCCTCTAGTGGCTCCTATATCAACAATTGGGATACCTCGGTCAGAAGTTGGCAGAAGATCCTTGGTACCATTGGCAAAAAGAAGGCCAAAGATGCCAGGCAGATTGAGTTGGTTCTATCCTCTAATCTGCTCAATGCTGAGAAATCCCTTCAAAATGACCCTAGCAACTCTCATCTTAACCACCAAGTGGCAGTGGCTAGAGATGAACTCAGAAAAAATCAGCATCATAAAGCACTAGGTGCCCGAACCAAAGCCAGGATGCTCTAGCTCTCTCAAGGAGACAAAGGCTCTAAGTTTTTTTTCAACCTTCTGAAGCAAAAGCAATGTAAGGAAAATATTGATAAGTTATGGGTGGATGGAAAGGAAATTTCTATTGACGAGGAAATCCTGAGTGAGTTCCTCAACTTCTACAAGTAGATGTTCTCCTCCAAGGGCTCTCCTGTTTGCAGGACTATCAGGATCAAATGAAGGGATCTTATCCCTAAGCTTGTATCTCCCGATGAGGCTAACTTTCTTAGTAAACCCTTCTCATCGGAGGAAATTATTAAAGCCATTAATTCCCTCCATAATGACAAATCCCCAGGACCGAACGGGCTTACCATTGAGTTCTATAAGGCTAATATTGCATGGGTCGTTGATGATCTTCTTGAGGTCTATAATGAAGCCATCAAGACTGGGACTAGAAATTAACATCAATAAAGGATTGATCAAGCTTATTCCCAAAGAAGGGGACAAGGCTCTAATCAAGGACCGGTGCCCTATTACTCTACTCAATGTCTCTTATAAGATTCTTGCTAAAATGATTGCCTTAAGGCTCAAAAATATCCTTCCCAAGTTTATCTGCCCCACCCAAACTGGTTTCATTAAAGGGAGATACATTTTGGAAAATATGATTACAAGTTGGGAGGCCATGGAATGGACTGGATTTTCAGATCAAAAGGTGGTCATGTTTTTGTTAGACTTTGAAAAATCCTATGATAGGATTGAATGGGGTTTCATCTCCACCATGCTCCTAGCCTTTGGGTTTCTCGAGATCTTTTGCTAGTTTGTTAAGGTCCTTCTTAGGAATGCTCATGCCCAAGTAGAAGTAAATGGCCTGATTTCTCAACCCTTCGAGCTCAATAGATCTATTCATCAGGGCTGCCCTCTTTCCTCTGCTCTCTTTGTGATTGCCTCTGATGCTCTTTTTTATCTACTCAGGGATAACTCTCACTCCCCTAAGGTTAAGGGAATCTCCCTCCCAGATAACTCAAAGTTAATCAACATCCAATTTGGAGATGATACTGCTCTATTTTTTGAATTATCAAAAGAGAATTTGGATGCTCTATCATCCAAGCTTTCCTTGTTCCATGACATCGCAGGGGCTAAGATCTCTCAGCCCAAATCTACCCTGATCGGATGGACTGAGAAACCTCCAGACTAGCTCTCTACCTATGGGTATCAGTGAGGAGGGCCAAACACAATTGTTAGATATCTTGGGATCCCTTTTGCGATCTCTCCTTGCCTTAAGGACATGTGGTCATGGATTAAGGGGAAGATTGAGTTCAAGCTCTCCAAATGGAAAAAGAACTATTTATCATTGGCAAGAAGAATGCAAGTGTGCCAAAAGATCCTCTCATCCTACAGTATTTACTATGTGTCTATATGGATGTTCAATAACTATCAGATCAATGAGATACAGAAAACCATCTGGTATTTTTTGTGGTCGGATGGAAGAGGTCACAGGAAAGCTCACTCAGTCAAATGGGAATGGTGCTGCATGGATAAATCTATTGGAGGTCTGGGTCTTAAGGATCTGAAAATCCAAGGGATTGCATTGGCTGCCAAATGGATTTTTCATTCTTTGGAAGGTAATGAACCATGGAAAGTTCTCATTCGTAATAATATTAGATTGGGGGTTCCTAAGAAAGCTAAATCTTGGAAGCTCATCCCCATTAGTGATCTTCTAGCTAGATCCTTTCCAGTTTCTACGGCAGCATGTTATTTTTAAAACCATCTGGAAAGCATGGGAAATTATTAGATCTAATGTTGGCAATGGTTGGAGCAGCCATGTTAATCAATTCTTTGGGGAAAGGTCAATCTAGTGGAACTTAACCCATAATGACAAGCCTCTCACCCTTACTCAAGGGTGTTCGGCCAAAAAATGGGCTAGCAAAGGTATTTGTTGTTTCAAAGATGTCATAGCCAACGGAACTTTGACCCCTTGGGATGATCTCTCCGCTAAATTTAATCTACCTCTATCTAATAAGAGGACGTATAACATCTTGTGCAATGCATGTAATTTCCTCCACCCTCCCACAGCTTGTGATGATAACCACCTTCTCTCCTTCACTTGGTCTGATGGAAGCCCGATTGGGAACCTTAAATCTCTAACTAATTATAAAACCCTCTCCTCTGACTGCAACATCCTTAACCATCTCAACTCTATCTAGTACTCTGGCCTATCGCATGCTCAATGGGGTAATATTTTTAAAACTCTTTGGGGGTCTCCACTGGCTCTGAGGAAGAAAACCTTCAGATGGCTTTTACTTCTTGATAAGCTCCCTACCAGATTGGACTATTCAGAAGAGGACCTATGCTCTATCTGTAAAGTCAAGGAAACCAGTAGACACATTTTTTTCGACTGCATTATTGCTAAGGAAATTTGGCTTATGTTTGGATTTACTCTTCATGTGCATTGTGGTATTCTTGATGTTGTTACAGGGTTCATTAAAGGACTTAAGAAAGATACTAATGTGTTATGGAATCTACTTTCTAATGATATCCTTTGGTATTTATGGAAAGCTAGGAATTTAGAAAAATATCAAGGGCAAGTAAGGGCCCTTACTGAGTCTTTTTGAAGTCTCATCCTTCATTTTGTTTGCTCGCAGGTCACCATGGTTTTCAGACTAAACAAAGAGAAGTTCCAGAGATTCCTTTCAAATGGACATGCCACAGTATTCATCTTTGAGCTATCCTATGGCTACACTTGGGGAAGAACCAATGTTGAGAGAACTCCATTTGTAAACGCCCTCGACGCTCTCATGGAAGAAATCAGGGGCAATGGCCACTAGGTTAGACAGCAGATGATCCAATCTGCCAGGATGCTGGATGATCGCAGGCTTTTTTGGATGGAACGACCTACAGGATGGATCACCTAGATTTAATCCAGGCCTACACCATGGACAAGATTTTGTTTTGACTTCCGTTGTAATTAACCTGATGTATAGGATGAGCAGAAAACTTGGCAGTCATAGCATGTACTGACAGAATACTTACTCACAATTTTGTGCAATTACTGAGAATTAGGTTGCTTTTATTTTGTATAGTTATAACGAACTAATAAAACAGTTACCCCCTTTTTTGTACTCCAGTTTATTCGCTATATCAATATAAAAAAAAAAATTGAATTGATATCAAACTTGATATTCATATTAAAATTAATATCAATATCAAATTTGATATTCATGATATCGATTTTTATGTATGAATTTCAATTTTAATATTCATTATTGAATCAATTTTGATTTTAATATGATTAGATTAATTGAATTCCAAAATTGATAAGTTACATTTTGTATCAATATCAAATTTAGCTTTGATATCAGTTTAATTCAATCAATTTATAAATTTTCAAAATTAATATTTTTTAAAATCAATTTTCATATGTATATAGGTAAGTGCATGAATGGGAGACAAAATGGAATTCAAAGTGGTTATTTATCTCCTAAAATAAGCAAATTTTAAATTTGGATGAGTAATCTGAGATGTGTATATTTAAAATTTGAAGATATGATAGAAACATGAATAATGCGTTGTAGTACTTTGAATCTAGTTTTAAAACTATGGTTAAATGTAAGGGGATGCCATTTTGAGTGCACAAAAAAGTGTTCATGATTTTATCACTAAAAAATAACATAATATTAATGTGCACCACATATTTTTTTATTTCATTAAGACATTTTTAAAAATCTTTTGATAGAAATATAACCAAGAGCAAGTAGTGCAAGTTATATATTTTTTAAAATTTTATCTTTTGAAGTGAATGTATTCTAAAAATTGCATCATTGAACATATACATCACATAATTTTCACAAAACTAAAAAAAAATTGTATTTTTTGAATGGACACTGAATGAAGTGAACAACAATCTTATATAATAGTTTTAAAACCTAGATAAACAAATTAAAAGACATATAAACAAAAATTATTACATGCATATTAGAGGAATGTGAAGACACTCTTCAAAGAAAATAAAAATAAATACCTTAATCTATTATTTATATATATATGAGAAATATCTCATCATTTTGATGTTGGTTTAATTAAATTTGATGAGATCAAAGTTTGGATTTATTGTTTTGTTTAAAACATCAAATTAGCAATTTCAAAGAATTCATTATCTTTAGCCCCCACGGATTAGAGTAGTTGGTCTTAAGTCTAGGGTTTGCTCCCTGAGGTCTTGGATTCGACTCTCTCTCTCAGAATTATTCTGCCACGGACACCTGACGGTGATGATTACACCATAACCGCAGGAATTGGTACAACCATTAGCCTATCTTAACACAAGTATGATCAGACCTACCATTTGCGAATGTTTCAAAATACTAGTAGTTCACTCATGGGCTATCCTAGCACAAGTATGATCAGGCTTACCATATGTGAACGTCACCCCCAAAAAAATGAAAATCTGTATTGGTCAAGAATGTCTGCAACAAGTTTTAATGGGTGGGGCATGGAAAATACCAAAAATGTTTAATTTCGGCTTGCAAATCTGAATGGTGATATGATGATGTGTACAAGGAATCAAAAGAATGTTTGAAGATGAAGATGAATGGAGAGATTGTGTGCATTTGGGTGGAAGATGATTGACCAGAAAACACTGAATGTGATCATTTAAAATCTTCACTACCAAACAGTATGATATAATAATATTGAGGGATAGAAAGGAGTTAAATGGTCCACAGAGACAACAATGCATGCATTACATGATTATACTTTTCTGCTGCAGCACATGCATGCCTCCTTTACTTTGGACCACTGAGTGAGCATTGGAGGAGGTCAAAGGAGAATTGTTTGTTTATTTGGGTTGGTACATTGCATCATTCAGGAGAAGACAATATAACAGAAAATTTATATCTAAGATAATAACTATCTCCATCAACTTTGATAACTTTGCGGTTGGTAGAGAACTGGATTCATATATGTCGCTACATTTTTCCTTTGAAAATCTTCATGGATGACTACAATGAGATATTCTCATAGTAATTAACCAAATTGAGGGATTGATCTCTCCGTTGTGGTCCTAGATCTCTCAGATTGATTATTCTCTTCTTTCAAATTGTCAGAGGTATGAACCATTCATTCACGTATGATCTACTACAACTCTCACACACCCTTCTTCTAATTGGTCTAGATCTCTTGGAAAAGCTTGCATTACTAGTTTCTTCCATACAACCGATAGTTTTTTTTTGGCTTTTGAGTGTCACAAGAGGTTTTAGTGGGTATCCATTACTCCCTGGGATTGGCCAGCTGGCCCCCTTAGCCTTGGACTTCCCCTAACCAACATTCCCATGCCTCTGCATTGGTACTCTTATGATAATTGATGATAAATGATATTTGACTATGGTTACTTGTGCTTGTCAAATTAAATTGTTATATCTTCATTGAAACAAAGCTGTCTATGAGGACTATATGAGATAACAAAATTTGTTATTTTTTCTAATGTTTTCAAAAAAAATAAAATTTAAAGGACTTATTTTATTATGAAAAAAATAAAATATAATATTAAAGAAAACATAATATATATTATATTTTGTAAAACCAATGTTAAGGACTGTATCCTTACAAAATGTAATTTTTAAATGACTTCCTTTGATTCCCCAAAACATGAAACAAAATTGATTTTTTGTCAACATTTTGATAGGTGTGGAGGAGACCTGGGAGAGGGTTTGATTTATTCCAAGAGAATTTTATCTAAGAGGGTTTGAAACATGAAACAAAATTCGATGGAAACCCTTGAGGCTTTAATTTATTTTTATTTTTTCTAAAAATATATGGTTTCACACAAAAATCAAGGTGCTCATAATTGAAACGCATCATTGTGAGGTTCGATATTTGTTTTGGGAAAAGGCATAATAGATTGTCTAGATTTCAATGCATTTAGCTGGAGTTTTGAAATTAGGATGAAAGTCCAACCTTGTGTCCCACTTATATAGAGGAAATGGCAAACATTTGTCTAACTTTTTAACTTGAATCAATAAAAAGTGAAAAATATGTTTTGAATTTTGAAATAATGTCAACCAATAAAGTATAAATTTTATTGTATATTCTATGTTTCTATATTTTTTAATGAATAAATTATTCTAATGTAGTTTTTTTATAAAATTGATATTATGATTTTAGTTAAGACAAGGTTAAGCAAGGTTCCACTTTTTCATGTATTGTTTTTTTTTCATATTTATAACTTGAAAATTTGAGTGCATGGATTAATTTTTTCTTTCAAAAAAATATATATTTGTGGTATCTAATAAAAACAAATTACTTTTATAGAACTCCATTTTTTACCTAAAAGTTGGTTATCTAAGAGAAAATAATTATATTATCTTAACCTATAATATCTCTTCTAATGCATCATTTTTTTAATCTTGAGAAGATATTCAACATTATATTTCAATTTTGATGGCCTTATTTTCGTACAAATAAAAACTATAATATAAATAATAATTAAAAGATTTTTAAAAATACACAGACCTAAAAAGGAGGCATTTTTAGATATTTTAGACTATCATTTTCATGAGTAGGAGTTGTAGGAACATTAATTTTTTCGAATATATTTTTTTTGTTAATTGACACCAAAGTGATACTACATATATGTATGTACAATGAACACTTCCAACTAGAAAAAATTTCGCCCAAATCTAATTTACCTACAATAAATCTTGCTTAGCCATTTTTTTAACCAAAAATTAACTTTCAATTAGAAATACATAAATTGAGTTGTGCTAATAAGTTGTCCTAAAATGGGACATATCTTTGAATTTTAACCCACTAGTCAAAATAAATAAATCCCTCGTGGGCTATTTGTATGAAGCCATGGATAGGGCTAAGGGGACTAGATCAAGAATACAATGGAGAATAACAAGTATAATTACATGTTGCAATAGAAAATAAGTAATGATGAATGGGATTAGCAAATGAATTCCCCCCTTAGTATCATTAGATACTATCTCAATCCATTGTAGTCCATTGTTATTATAATATAGTGTCTCAATTAAAGACAACACAAAGACCAAAGAGGACCTCTCCAAATACATGGAGAGATTGTTCCTTAGTCCAAGGATCTATGTGCAACTATGATAGTGTTGCCCATTATAAGCAATCAAGCACTTTTCCTCCAATGTTTCTTTTGTAGGACAACTTTCAAACCATGTAGACACAATTTTATACACATGAAGTTTTGACTAAATTGTACATGATACAATTTTTTATCAAATTCAAGTGGTTTTTCAATGTAATAGAATTATTTTAGCAAGGAAGATAAAAATTTCAATAGATGGTGATGTGATGGATGAAAGATCCAAGTTGTTATGAGAGTAAATATAAGTATCATGCAAAAACAAGGGAAATAGTGAAATAAAGTTCATAATTGATGAGTTAGATCTGTCAAACTTATTGTGACACGACTAAGTGCAACTAACAATTTTCACCAAAGTAAAACATGTCCCATAAAATTGTATAGGATCTTAAAATGATTCTTCTCCTAAATTCATGGAGGGGGTTACTTATGCATCTTAGTTCACACACTTTGCAACATACGTTCACCACCTTCTCTCCATCTCACCATATAATAATTGAGCCTTATACAATCACACTCTACAACTATTGATTGGAATGAAACCTAATCAATGCTATATATGCATTCCAATGTTGTTTACATATTCATGTGAGCCTAGAATCTAATTACAATGTCTACAAGTCGACCAAGGATAAATTCTTTAAAATAAAACAACATAAAACGTGTATTTGGTTCAATCCAATAGCCAACAAGTTAGACAAAGAGTAATAACATTCTAGACGCATCTCCCAGCATGAATGCAACTCATCCCAAACTACCTTCACATGCTTCCTCCAGTTGGCACACATTTATTTTGTCTAATGCATCCATCAAGTATTCATGCATGGTCAACAATATAGAACATTGTGTACTAAATGTCATTTGTAACTTTCTAACTTCTAGAGAATAATCTCTGAAATTCAGGTAGATTTGTCTTTTAGTATAGCCTTACTTACAATCCAAACTACAATCCAAAATACTTTATTGTGATATAGTGTGGTACTAAAAACCACGACGTGATAACTTGATGCATATACAATCTTTGAACAACGAGCCACATGTAACTTATCACAAACACTTCCAAAATTTTGCAAATATATACTAGACATTCAGAAACCATAATTCCCAATAAATAATGGTAACATTATATTCTACGAGAGAATTATAACATTAGCGTGCTCCAATGTGAATGACAGTAATTTAACCATGTCCGTAACATCAATGACAACACTATATTCAACAATCTTTCCCTTTGTCATTGATGGAAACAACAAAATTCTCACCCTGTGAATAACACACCATTTTGTGTTCAACTCGCCCTTTCTAAGATATACTTTTTGAACTTCTATTGGATTCTCTTTCTTATTGTTTTTTATACATTTCCTGTTGAAAAATTTTGAGTTTTCCCTCCCTTTGAAATCAATATGAAAGGGATGCTTGTAAAATTCCTTGAGATATTTATCTCCCTATATTTAACCCAATCCTAGTAGTATACTACTCTTCTCTTCAAGAGACCCTTTTCTACTTGCAATAGGGATTCAATACTCCCCCTGAATCTATACTTCCTCTTGAGTTAAGAGAAGAGAGATATCACTCCCAACTTCTGCCTAAAATATTCAAAAAAATTATTGGGAAGTGGTTTTATGAAGATATATGCAATATGTTATTTTTGTTAGGGTTTCAAGCAGATCCGAAGCAAATATGAACTAACAAACATATGCAAATTTAAATACAAAAGATAAATTAATAAAACAAGACACGAATAACACAGAGATTTAACGTGGTTCACCTAGAATGGGTTACGTCCACCATACACAGCTGTCCAATCTTTCTTATTATCCAGCAAAAATAGTACATCAACATTGCAATGCCTTAAGCATCCCAGCCGCTTATAACATGCATTTTTAGGGCAACAAACAAAGTCAACTTTTTTAGTGTTTTATTACAATGTCGATTTTCATCAACAAAAAATGGCAAAAAAAAAATTCTCGGGGGTTGTCGCCCTCAAACCCCCACAGTGGGCTTCACCCGCTTTCCCGGGGCCCAGCCCGCCCCCGAACCCCGACAAGAATACGTGTTGAGTGTACAGTACTTTGTTGATTAGTTGCCCCATATCAACAATCTCCCACTTGGAGACTGATTGCAACATCCGCTAGATAAAACACTGGCACTCGACCGGTATAAATTCCACAATTATCAATCAAGAAGACCAACAAAAACTGATGAAGAAATCATCTTCTCCTATGGAACTGCCTTCCTGAACATATCGGAAGGATTCTCACTTGTGTGAATCTTCTCAAGCCGTAATTGACCCTCCTCCATAACAGTCCGGATGAAGCGGTACATGAGCTGAATGTGCTTTGTCCTTGACTGAAAAGCAGAGTTCTTTGCAAGATGAATGGCACTCTGGCTATCAGTATACAATGGGTGATCCTCATGTGTCTGACCCAATTCCTCTAGAAAATATTGTAACCAAATCATCTCCTTGTTGGCTTTTGTAGCAGCAACATACTCAGCTTCAGTGGTTGAAAGTGCAACAACCTTTTGCAGCCTAGAAATCCAACTGACTGCAGTTCCCCCTATAGTAAAAACATACCCTGTAGTACTCCTTCATGAATCAATATCGCCTGCCAGATCAGAGTCAACAAATCCACTCAGAGCAGCATTAGATCCTTTGAAACATAATGCCTTCGTAGTAGTTCCTTTCAAATACCGAAGAATCCATTTCACAGCATTCCAATGTTCCATACCCGGATTACTCATAAACCTACTCAGAACTCCCACTGCATGTGCAATATCTGGCCTTGTGCATACCATTGCATACATCAGACTACCAACAGCTGATGAATATGAGATGTTAGACATTTTATTTACCTCTTCCTGTGCCTTTGGGCACATCTCCTTAGTCAATTTGAAATGACTATCCAAAGGTGCACTAACTGCTTTTGCATCTTGCATGTTAAATCTTTTCAACACCTTCTTTATATACTCACTTTGGGACAAATTCAAGGTTCTATTTTTCCTGTCCCGTGTAATCCTCATACCCATAATTTGCTTAGCTGCACCCAAATCCTTCATAGCAAATGACCTGGCTAATTTCTATTTAAGATCATTTATGTGTTGCATGTTACACCCAGCAACAAACATGTCATCAACATAAAGCAACAAGATAATATAAGTGTCATTATCCAATCTCTTAAAATATACACAATGATCAAAATGACATCTATGATAACCGTGTTCGGCCATGAAACTATCAGATTTTAAATACCATTGTCAGGGTGCTTGCTTTAGGCCATACAAACTTTTCTTCAACCTGCACACCAAGGTCTCCTTACCTTTGATCTCATATCCTTGTGGTTGCAACATGTAAATTTCCTCCTCCAAATCTCCATGGAGAAAAGCTATTTTGACATCTAATTGTTCAAGATGTAAATCATTTTCAGCCACAAGACTAAGTACAGTTCTAATTGAATTCATTTTTATAACCGGAGAAAATATTTCATCATAATCTATACCCTTTTTCTGTGCAAAACCTTTTACCACAAGTCTGGCCTTATATTTTTTTGGCCTCCTTCCTCCTCCTTCAGCCGATAAACCCATTTGTTAGGCTAGGATCTTTTTTCTGCAGGTAAAGGGACTAAGTCCCAAGTCTTATTTTTCATCAAGGAGTCCATCTCCTCTTTCATGCCTAGCTCCCACTGTTGTTTGGCATCCACCTGCATCTCTTCTTCATATTCTTCTGGTTCACCAGAATCAATTAATAAAATAGAATACAAAGAAGGAGAAAATCTTTCAGGGGGTCTACTTGACCTCGTAGAACGTCTAACACTTGCAGGAGTTTGTGGGACAATTTGTTGTTGTTGAGCATCAGGTACCTGTGGCATTTCATTGTCTAACACCACATATTCTTGTTTGTCATTTTCATGCTTATATTCCTGCATTTGTTCTTTATACATAACCTTCTCATTGAATATCACATCTCTACTTCTAATTATTTTCTTATTTTCAAAATCCCATAACCGATAGCCATATTCATCTATCCCATATCCAATGAAGGTATATTTCCGAGATTTAGCATCAAGCTTGGTTCTGTTTTCTTTATCAATATGGACAAAAGCTTCACAACCAAAGGTTTTCAAAAAAGAATAATTTACCTTTTAACCAGTCCATGCCTCCTCTAGAATACCACCATCCAAAGGGGTTGAAGGTCCTCTATTTATCAAATAGACAGTAGTATGTACAGCATCTTCCCAAAAATGTAAGGGCAATCCAACATGCAATCTCATGCTCCTCGCACGTTCCATGATAGTCCTATTCATTCTCTCTGACACACCATTTTCCTGTGGAGTTCTTGGAACTGTCTTTTTCTTTCGAATCACATTTAAGGAGCAGTAATATTCAAATGCTTTGCTGCAATACTCACCTCCATTATCCGATCTGAGACACTTCAACTTTTTTCCTGTCTCATTCTCAACCAAAGCTTTCCATTTCTTAAAAGTTTCAAAAGCATCTGATTTTTGTTTTAGGAAATATACCCATGTTTTTCTAGTTGAGTCATCAATAAAAATAACATAATAATAAGAGCCACCAAGAGATGATACCTGAGATGGTCCCCATACATCTGAATGCACAAGCTCTAACTTCTCATTCTTCTTCTCTTTCCCAACCTTGAGAAATATGACTCTTTTCTGTTTACCATAAACACAGTTTTCACAGAACTCTAAATCAATCTTCTTTAGTCCTAGCAATAGATTTTTGGAGTGAAGGATTTTCATCCCTTTCTCACTCATGTGCCCAAGCCTATGGTGCCACATTATCGAATTTGTTCTTGCAACATCTATTGTTGTTGTCCCTGTAGTAACTTTATCTGTAGCAGCTAAGGTAGAGTAAGTGTTACCAGTACACAGATATAATGTGCCTACCTTCGCACCTTTAGCTACTACTAATGATCCTTTAGTGACCTTCCACATACTGTCTGAGAAGGTAACTATGCAACCTTCACTACCTAGTTGCCCTACAGAAATTAAATTTCTTCTTAAATTAGGAACATGTCTTACCTCCTGCAGAAAACCAATCATTTCCATTCTGCAACTTGATCTTTATCTTTCCTTTTCCAACAATTGACAGGGCTCATCATCACCCAAATATACCTGTCCAAAATCACCTTGAACATAATCTAGAAAATATTTTCTATGGGGTGTAGCATGAAATGAAGCCCCAGAATCTATTACCCAGGAATCATTAACATTATCCAAACATAAGATTAAAGCATCTTGTAAAGTATTACTTGCAATATTAGCTTCTTTACTGTCATTTTCATTTTTGTCTCCTTCTTTGTTTTTCCAAGACCAATAGTCTTTCTTTAGATGACCAGGCTTTCCGCAATACCAGCAATCTTTCTTTCCTCTAGATTGAGAGTGTCCTTTCTTTGACTTCCCTCGTGACTTCTCATTCCAAGGGCCTTTTCCTCTTTGCTTTGATCTTCCTCTGTTCTCCACATTCAAAACACTACTTGATGATGTTGGAGTCTCGCCTATGCTTTTCCTTCACATTTCCTCACTTAGGATAACACCAACAATATCATCAAATACCAAAGTATTTTTACCAGAGACAGAGTTACTTACAGCCATAACCAAGCTATTCCAGCTTTCTGGCAAAGAACATAAAATCAAGAGAGCCCTAACCTCTTCTGCAAAAGTAATTTTTACTGAAGACAATTGACTGGTAATTGTATTAAATTCATTTAAGTTCTCCACTACAGATCCTCCCTCAATAATTTTCAAATTAAACAAACTCTTCATAAGAAATACCTTATTCGAAGCTGAGGGTTTCTCATACAACTTAGCCAATGTCGCCATCAAATCTACAGCCGTTTTTGCTTCTGTTATATTGAAAGCTATAGACGGTGCAAGGCACAATCGAATGGATCCCAATGCCTTTCTATCTAAAATATCTCACTCTTCATCTGACATTGTGGTCGCTTTCTTTGCCTTTCCTTCCAACGGCCAATACAAATCCTTTTGATACAGGTAATCCTCCATCTCCATTTTCCATAATTAATCATTCTGGCCGTTAAATTTTTCAACCTTGAATTTGGAATCCTCCATTGCTCCCACTCAAATCTAAAAGTCCTGCCAATTTATAGTAAACCTCGCTCAAGCAGATCCGAAGCAAATATGAACTAACAATCATATGCAGATTTAAATACAAAAGATAAAGAAATAAAACAAGACACAGATAACATAGAGATTTAACGTGGTTCACCCAGAATGGGTTACGTCCACCATACGTAGCCGTCCAATCTTTCTTATTGTCCAACAAAAATAGTACATCAACATTACAATGCCTTAAGCATCCCAGCCGCTTATAACATGTGTTTTTGGGGCAACAAACAAAGTCGGCTTTTTTGGGGTTTTATTACAATGTCTAAGTGTACGTGCTGAGTGTACAGTACTTGGCTGAGTGTACAGTACTTTTCTGATCAGTCGCCACATATCAACAATTTTGTCTCAATGTACTCCATTTTTACTTCTTCTAATACATCCTTCTCTCTTGTAAAATGATAGTTTATTGAAATAAGTTTTGTCCTTAAATGCATCACCAGATTCTTTGAAATGCTTATAGCGCTTGTATTATCACAAAGAATGGGAATAGGTTTAACATACTCAATCTTCATATCCTTCAAGGTCTATTTCATCCAAAGTACTTGTAGTTTTAAAAATTGCATAACCCTTTGTAATTTGACCTACATCTTTTGTAACCACTTTGGTGTCCATTCCCCTAGCACCTGAGTAGGTTCACTTCAACCCTTGCATCAGCCTTTTCCCTCTCAAGATGCTCAAGACACCTTTCAGCAACTATCTTTTATCTTGTGTTCCTTATTAGTCGTGTATTTCTCTTGCTACTTGTCAATTTTGAGTGTGATTTTTCTGGACACTAGTGCGCCACGCGGACATCCACATGTCGCGCATTCATCCCATGACATCTTAACGTTCAAATGTTGGTTCCGAGCACGCCTTTCTACTTGTCACTTGTGCATGTCAGAGGAAACAACCCCAAACATTTCAAACGGCTCGCCAGCCCTCTTTTCCCTCTTCTTCTCTCTTTTAAATCCATCATCTCTCTTCATTCTAAATCTTTCCCCTTCTTCCAAAATAAAAAATCGGGGCGCTACCCTGAACCCCATTTAATGGTTCGTCAGCCTTCGACCGACAAATTCATGTATTTTATCTTAAGTTTAAGTTTATTAATTTTAAAATGCATATGTTATATTCTTTTATTAACTTATCTTCTAACTTTATTCAAAGTGCTAATGATGTTCCTTTTCATGCTTGTGACGGTGACTTATCTCTACCTATGTCACTATATTCCTTTGATCCCTCTTGTAATATATCTTTTGTCTCAAAGGATATTTTGTTACAAGAGGATGAAATCATTGACACCTATCTTAATGTTACTCTACCATCTCTTCATTCTAGTGCACGCCCTTCTAGAGATGATGCATTAGTGAATGATGAGTCTCGACTCATATCTGATTCTCCAAAGGTCGATGTTGAGCAAATTCCTTCATCTAAATCTTCTACATATCATGACGAGTCTATGAATGTCATTTATGTCTTTGTTGCCCCTAAAAGGACTAAGAGACCAATAATTCATGTGACTACAGCTAGTCCTTCTCCAAAGAAGGTAAAATCTATTCATGATGTTCCTTTTGAAAATGACTCACTAGATATTTTTACAAGATATGCACAGTCTAAGGTTTCTTCTTATAGAACGGTAGCCCATACTTATAATTTAGTCATAGAAATAAGAAAAGTATTGATCACTCTAATACTTCTTTACCACCTTCTCGGCCAGATATTTGTGAGGCCCTACCCCGACTCAATTTGACATTTTCAGTTATTTGCATATTGAGACTATTATGGATGCTTTACTTTATGCTTTATGGATTTAGAACTTACATGAGTCCATGATTTGGATCACATTGACATATGTTGATGCTTTATTTTATGCTTGATGATTATGAAACTTTATATGTTGCTAGAATAGAATTACTTTGAAGTGATGAATGTCATTATTGGAATTTCAGGACTTCATTTTGATGATAGAAAAATGATGCTTATTTTATGAATGGTTCAATTTTGAGAATTATGTTAATTGCTTATGTGGAATCGAATTTGAATGAATGAGATATTGAATTATTGTTGCCAAATGTATGAGTGTTTGATGTGCAATGAAATCTATGTATTTAATTATGTATAATTGTGGTTATTTGGAATTACTAATGTGTTAATTGATATGCGCAGGAAAATTATCCATGTGACCGTGGAATTTATATGGAGAACCAAACCTAGACCAATGTACGTTTGTTAAGCTAGGGGTTGTCTATTTGGAGAGACAACACCCCATTTGTAATGTATTTTATTTGTGAAGTAAATTATGCATGTGTGTTAATTTGATTTTATTTAATTGTGTAAACCTACAAGAGACAAATTCCATGTGTGATTTTTATATTGTGTTCTATTGTGTCACTTGACACATGTGATGATTAGTGTCATTGATTTTGACTTGTCTCTTGGAGGGAGTTTTGTTTCTACCAAAGCCATTCAAACGCATGAGTGTGGTCCCAAATTTGCCTTGGGTAGGGAGTCTTGGGAGTGGTCAACTCAGGTTTGACCCGTAGGTAAACTTCAGTTGGGTTTCTAAGGGGTTAAATGGACTCCTAGGGTCAGTTTTAGGGCTTTTCCAAAGGTCCAGAGGATATACCTATGGGTTAGGGGTATTTTGAAACATGTGACTACTCCCATGTGACTGTTTAGTCACCTCAAAAAGTGGTTTTTCCAAGGTGAGCGAAAATTCAACTTAGAAAGTTCCTCCTAGGATAGACAACCTTCCCTTTTGATGTCAAACTCTCTTCCCCATCTTCTCTCACCTTTTCCCTTTCCAGTTTTAGTAATGTGTAAGAGTTTGGGAAGAGCAACCAATGGGAACTCTCACCTCACCCAAGGGGTTGGGAAGTGTGTGAGAAGCCTTCTTAGGCAAGGATTAGGGACTTAGTGAGTAATCACCCACTCTCCATGGTTGGAGATTTTGCATTGTTTTGAAAATTAGTGGTAGAATAGAATTTTTGGGAAGGATTGGAGAAAAGTTTGTGTGGATTTGGGCAGCTCATCCCCAACTAAATCTAACATACCTATTGGCAGAATAAGGTTGGTTTTATTTCCTCTTATTTATGTTGTTTATGTTGTTTTGTTGAAGGGAAGAAAATCTTGTTGAAAGAGATGTGTTTATGTAAATTGTTGTTGGAGAAAAAAAAATGTAAGCTTTCATTTCTATGTTTTTGTTTATGTGTTCTTGTTTTGGGAGTGTCCAAGATCTCCTACTCTTGGGGGAGTAGGATGGTCTTGGGGTGGAAGGAGTATGACAGCCTTGGATGAGAGGCTCTCCTTATGGAGAGTGATCTCAAGGGTGTCCTTTGTGACCCTTGTTGCATAGCCTTGTGTATGCATTTGGGGGTCATAAGGGGAGAAAATATGGCCTTTGAGCCTTTGGGGGGCATAAGGTATGTGGATGTATCTTTTGTTGTATTTTGTATTGCCATGAGGTGGCTTGAGTTGTAATTTTTGGCTTGCAATCTCCCCAATGGTACTTGGTCCACTTCCACCCGTGGAACGATCATCACAAATGTGGTGAAAGTGTAGCTTGGGATGGGAAGATGAATGTTGAGTGTTTGCCCTATTTGTTGTGTTGTTTGCTTGTTTGTAACCCGTCTAGTGCTTGGTTCTCCAAGCTCGGGGGTGGCTTCTAGTAAGCCTAGGCTGGGAGGTGAGCTCTCCATGGTCAAAGTTGTATTTTATTGCAGGTTGCTTGGGATGGGAAAAGAAAGAATAAAGAGCTTGTTGATGTTTTGTGTTGCAGAAAAGTGTTGAAGAAAATAAAAGAAATGTATTCAATGTTGTAGCTTGTATAAAAAAAAAGGGAATGTGAGCTATGTTGTATTTATTTTCAAGAAAAGAAGTGTAGTGATTTTATTCATATTACCATGAAAAGAAAAATATTGTTGGGTTTTCAAACCCATTTGTATTCATACTTACTTTGTATCTACCTTTGCTAAAGAAATATATATTTTTCCTACTTGGTTAGTTTTGCAAAAAGAAAGGAGAAAAGTATTAGCTTGTATTTAAATCTTCATGTTTTACAAAAGAAAAGAAGTAGATGCATTTTTGTGTATTCTGAAAATAGATTTAGTTTGTTACTACATGATTATTCTGTTATTTATGTTGCTGCAAAATAAATAAATCAGTCATTTATTTCCCCATTTAATGCAGAAAATGAAACTTATTATAGTAGTCTATTTCTTTTCAAAAAAAAGAAAAAATTAGCATTTAGTCTTAGTTTATTTTGCCTACAAAAAAAAATATATATATATATTAAGTGGTTGTTAGGCTGCATTGTAAATGTTAGTTTGCAGAATGCTGTTTTTAAACAAAAAAATATTCAAATATATTTCTTCAACTATTTTCTTTGAAAAATAAATAAAATAAAATATATTTTCCCCATTTTACAAATTACAAATAGTGTTAGGAAAATCCTTGCATGCATTTTAGAGATATACAAAAATAATAAACTCAAAAGAAGGCCTAAATGAGTTATAGTTTAAAAATGTAGCAATATATATATATATATATATATATATATATATATATATATATATATATATATATATATATTACTCCATTTAAGTGTTCATTTTGAAAATCTGTTTATTTAAAAAAAAAAAAAAAGACAGTTATGTATGTTGACTAAATCTGTTTATTTTTAAAAAAAAAACCAGTAATGTAATTTCACTAGGCCTATTTATACATATTTATTTATTTGTATGTATAAATAAATAAATATAAATATAAATATATATATATATATGTTTTTTTTTAGCATTTTCATTAAACAAAAAAAATAAAAAATAAACTTTAAATAAAATAAAATAAATTGTAAAAAAAAATATATATTGGCAAGGGTTTTGTGGGCCGCAACCTTGGGCGGCGACGCCCACAGTCTGCGGGAGCCCGCAACTATGGGCGGCGGCGTCCACAGACTACGGTAGCCGCAGCTGTGGGCGGCGCCGTCCACAGGGCTGCGGAACCCACAGCTGTGGGCGGTGACGTCCACAGGTTGCGGAACCCGCAGCCGTGGGCGGCGCTGTCCGCAGCCCGCGGCACTCCCGCACCTCCCTTCTCCCACCTCCATGCAATAAATAAAAAAAAACCTCCGCTCGGCTCTCTTCCCTCTGCCACAAAAAAAAAAAGACTCTCGGCTCGGCCCTGCGCGCGCCGCCAGGTAATGAAGTTCGGGCCGCCGTGCCCGCACCTGCACACACACAAAAAAAAAAATGGAGCATACACATACAGCACACACACACAAAAATAAAAGAAAGTGTGAATGTTGTTTGTTTTACACACATGCCCTAACCCTATTTTCGGGTTAGGGCAAACACATTTAGGTTTTTAAAATAGGTATGTGTGTGGGAATGTTTAAAAGGGGTAAATTAATATAATAAAATAAAAACCCCACCTTCCTTTTGAATATATTCATAAGCATATGTATAAATTTATAGGTAATTTTATATATATATAAGTGGTTTAATTTCTTTAATTATTTGGAATCAAATAGTTATTTGTAAAATAAGGATTATTCTTTTAAATTTAACGTTTGGTAGGATAAGCCCTTGCGAAAACATAATGATTCATGTAGTGCCCTGTTGGTTCATTTATTAGAAATTATTAGACACTTCTTCATTAATGAATATTTTATTTAGTGGGTTAATTTAATCAAAGAGTTAGGGGAAATTAAATTTAGACCCTAGGTAGTTAAAGAACTATAAGAGATTATTGATCAACTAAATTAAAGATCATGTATTACATTTGAGATTAATTGCTAAGGGAAAAATTAATTATTTAATAATGGAGATTAGTGATAACTTTTTGGAGAAATATTAGCTTGCTTACAACTTAGAAAATTTTATCGCCCAATTAATTTAATTGTTTGATTCATTCAAAACATAGTTAAGACCAAACTAATTGCATTATTTTATTTAAGTTAATCGTACTTAGTTGAGTATTTATAAAAAAAAAATTATTCCGTTTATGCCCAAAAGTTTGGGCATGACAATATTCCTCAAGCACCTAAGCCTTCAATTAAGAAACCTAGTGATTACAATCTTATTGAGAAACTTCATGTTACTCCCGCTAAGATCTCACTTTGGGATTTGCTTTAGATTGCTCCGGTTTATCAAGGTATGCTATAGGAATCTCTTCAAAAGATCTTATTGCCTTCTTCTGCTAGGCCGGTAGATGTAAATACATTGATGGATCATATTCGTGCGGATTCGTCGAATATTACTTTCTATCCACATGAACTCTCGCCTCCAGAAGTAAGAAATCAAGAAGATCCATCAATGATAATCGTTTATATTAACGGTGTCAATATTAGACAGACTCTCATTGATACTGGCTCAACACTCAATGTTTGTAGTGTAGACCTATTTCCCAAAATAAAAGTGGATTCTAAGTCTCTTGTTGCATCTTCTATGTTCATTTGTGGTTTTGATAATACTGGTAAAACTGTTTTGGCCACTGTTATTTTTCCTATAAAGATTGGACCGGTTACTATTCCAACCCTGGTGCATGTTATGCCAGGACCTTTATCGTACAATATTCTCTTGGGTAGACCTTGGATTCATTCTTTAGAAGCATTCATTTCTACCCTTCATGGTTCTATTAAGTTTGTTGCTAACAATCAGGTAGTTACAATCAACGTTGATCCTAAAGGTATACATTTATGTCAAATCACAACAGTTGGTCATGCCTCGGTTACACGTACCTTTCAAAATTATAATCCTTCTTTATCTTCTAATATGTCGACAACTATTCCCATGGGCCCTCCTAAAGAGGAAACCCATGAGAAGGTTGTCCCTAAAGAAGATCCTCCTAAAATAGAAAGTCCTAAGTCTACTCCTTCTTCTCAATTGAATGCATTTCTTGGTGATAATTGGGGTTCCTTAGACTTTACAAGTTCCTTCATTGGAGAATATAAAGTCGACCCTATCCACCTTAACTTTCCCAAATTATCATTCACACCCACTATCAAAGATGATTATTCTTTTGTAGTGCAAGATCATGTGAACACCATTGGCTACACTATCAAAGGTGATCCTCCCCTTTTGGAGGAGTTGCAATCACGTTATAGTCCAGGATTTAATATTACTTCCAAGTAGGGATACAAAGGAGATGGTCTTGGGTGCATGGGTCAAGGATTTAAGGTCCCTTTGGAATCGAAATCACACTCTTTTACATTGGGTTTAGGTTAAAAAGATTCTCCTTTGTCTCCATCGCCTTCATTCTCTAATGTTCCTATTTCTTCTTCTTCTTGTGAGCAGTCAAACTCTTCTCCCAAGAGAAAGGGTTGCTTCATGTTCCTCATCCTTTTTCTGGTCAAGAGCTTATTTTGTTTGGGCTTCTTAAAGCCGGCTTGATTGCTCTTCCTTCTCCTACACATAATAAGTTTCCTAAGAATCATTCTTTTTGTGCATACCATCAAATGGTCGGCCATTCCACTAGTGAATGTAAGGCCTTGAATGACAAGATTCAACAACCATCAATCAGGTGTCATGGATCTTTCATGTGTCGATATTCCTCCTTGTTCTTCTTTGCATAGAAAGTGGCATTGAGGTGTATCTCTATCTTGTTCTTTATCATATTTCAACCTGCTTTGCATTCTTATCATGTCTCTATCTCTCACCCATCATGGTGATTTTTTATCTCTCACCTGTTGTGGTGACTATCCTTTTATCGCTTTTTCATGTTTTCCTAGATGGGGACCAAACCATTTGATCTATCTCTTTTGATCGCCTTTGTAGGGGCCAATCTACTACTTACCAAATCTATCTTTGATTGCCTAATCGCATGGCTATCTAGCGTATCGCTACCCATGTCGGCAAACCTATCTATCTCATCGTGCTATCATATGGTTATCCATACCGACATATCTCATCGCCCTATCATATGGTTATCCAGCATTATGCACTTTTCTATCCATACTGATGTATCTCATTCCAACGGCGACCGCTTATCTTGTATCTTTTTGTAACAAGAGGCTTTCCTCCAAAGCGAGGCTCGTTTCTGTTACATTGTCTTATTTATCATTTATCTTTATCTTATCATCTGACATGTTATTTTGTAGCTAGCATGTTTGGGATGTATCGAGTAACAATATCTATTCCAAATCTCAGCTTCATCTTGTTGGGGGCAATCTTGTCTAATCAATGAAAATATATCTCCCTATCGCAACTATCTTCTTTATCTTATCTTTTGGCAATGGCCTTCCTTTAGAGTGAAGTTGTGCTACTTATCTTTGATCATCTGGCATAACACAACTTGCTAGATCTATATTTTTTATCATTATCATGACCGCTAGTGATGCATCAAGCTAGTGTCTAGGTCATGTACTATCTCTTTAGCATTGATTGTTTCTTTGACTTCTGGGTGCATTCTTCCTTGAAGTGATCAATCCTTGCTTTCTTCTTTTCGTTTTAGAATTCCTCTATCTATTTTTTCTTGTTATTTTGGGGATGACGCATGGTACTAAGACAACCTTTTACATCGAGGTCTCTTTTACTTTGCTGACTCAATATCATAGTTTCTTTGTTCTGTTCTTTCATGTTCTAACCCTGTTGTCTTGGGATTCCCTTATTCTCTAACCCTGTTCTCTTATGCAGGTTTCTCTATCTAAAGAATATATTTTATAGGTCTTCAACTTGGGGGAATTCTTCCTTGGCTTGGATATATATATATATGCTTCCTCTACAGTATCCTTTCGGAATCATGATGTTATTTCTTGTTCAATAGATTTCCTTTAGCGTGCATATTCATGTTCATTCATAAGCTCACTAAAGTGGGAGCAAAATGTAGTGTCGAAAATTGCATACCCCTTTGTAATTTGACCTACATATTTTGTAACCACTTTGGTGTCCATTCCCCTAGCACCTGAGTAGGTTCACTTTAGCCCTTGCATCAGCCTTTTCCCTCTCGGGATGCTCAAGACACCTTTTAGCACCTATCCTTTATCTTCTATTCCTTGTTAGTCGCATGTCTCTCTTTCCACTTGTCAATTTTGAGTGTGATTTGTCTGGACACTAGTGTGTCGCGCTAACATCCACGCATCGCGCATTCATATCGTGACATCTTAATGTCCAAATGTCAGTTTTGAACGCGCCTTTCTACTTGTCACTTGCATGTGTCAGTGGAAACGGCCCCAAATATTTCAAACAGCTTGTCGGCCCTCTTTTCCCTCTTCTATCTTTTAAATGTATCCTCTCCCTTCATTCAAGCTCTCTAGTTCTGCCACACAATCTCTCTTATTATTTGGGCTCTCACAGCTTTCTCCGTCTCTCCCTCTCCCTTGCTACAACAATCTCTATTTTTCTACAGCACTCTCAATCTCTCACAATAATCATTTGCAACTCTCTTAGCTTTCTCAAGCCTCTTTGGTAATATCTTTCTATCATTCTATTTATCCTATCTTTGAGCATCTTGGGATCCATCACATCCCTTATCCATCAAATCATTTATTATTTATCTTATCTTGCATTTATCTTTTATTCTATCAATCTATCTGGTTGTCTATGGAGGTGGAAACACCAAAATAGGTATTTGACTGAGGCAAGTCCCCAAGCAGCCCCAAACATTTTTCCTTTCTAGTTTGTGTGTAGGTTGCATTAGGGAAGATTCATTTGGCTGGAGGCTTCATATCGTGGACCGATTGTGAGATTATCTTCTTCCTTTCCTTTGTGGCTTTCATTCTATTTATATAATTTCTTTTGTTTACATTTATCACATTTAAATTAATCTAGGACACATATGTATTGCATTGTGCCCTTCTGTGCAAACTCTGCATTCTATCTATATAGGACGCTAGCATGCCGCATTGTTTTCCATAATCTGTGTGTGCGTCCTTGTGCAAAGAGCTATTAGAGGATGTACGGAGACATACTACATCTTGAGTAGAGATCTTGATTAGTGAATCTCTAAGAGGTTGTTATTCGCCTGTCGAAGAGGTTCATTTTTTCCCCTCTTCAGTACTTATGTAAAACATGAGACTATTGCAAATACTCTTCTTTTTTTGTAGATAAAGATACTAAGTCTTTCTTCTTTCTCAACCATGACACAAAATTGTTACCAAGAAAGTATACACTGCCACTAGTTCTCTTTTGGTCATCAACACTTATGACCCAGTCTATATATGTATACGTTGTCAATCTAAAATTATTGTATTGGGATACCGTGAATCATAATCCAAAGTACCTCTCAAATACCTAAATATTTTTTTACTATCTTCACATTATTTTCCTTAGAAGTGGGTTGAAATATAGCAACCATATATACTACTTTTATTTATCTAGTCTAGAAGCTATCACATATAATAGACTTCCAACCATTGATCTATACAATATTTGATTTTCTAGAGAAGATGCATCATCCTTACTCAACTTACACCATGTACAAGCATAGGTATGCTAACCATTTTTTAATGTTCCATCTTAAACTTGTTTAACATACCCTTTACATACTTGGCTTGTGATATGAATATGCCTATATTTGACTAGGAGATTTGTAAGCCAAGGAAAAATGATTTCACCAAGAATTGACATTTCAAACTCCTTTTGCATATCATCAACAAAAACCTTACACATTTCATCAACTCTCCTTCCAAAAATAATATCATCAACATAAACAAAAACAATTAATTGATGATCACCTTCAGTTCTTATATAGAGGTTATTGTCCATAATGCCTTTCTTGAATCCTTGCTTCCACAAATACTTGTTCAGTCTTGAATATCATGCTCGGGAGGCTTGGTTTATTCATGTTGTGATGTTTTCTCACATTGCCCCATTGCAAATGGAGGCCCCTAGTTTTTTTCTTTTTAGGTTTGGTTTTTGGCATCTTAGCATTTTGTCTCTGATTTATATTGTCTCTACAAATGAGTTAGGGTTTCAAAATTTGAAAGTCACCAAAGTTGTTAAAGTGAAGGAGTGGTAAAATGGACATTTTGATGCTATAGATAGGCTCAGATAGTTTGAAGGAGTAGAATCACAATTTCTCAGGGTCAATTCTGACAACTTCCTATTTTTAGGGATTTCTGTTTTTTTCTAAATTTAGAAAGTTTTGTTTTTGGCATTTTGGGGACAATTTGAGAATCTTCTTTTTCAATCTATTTTTTTGTTTTCTCCTAATAATAGAAAGTTGGTTTTTTTTCTCTTTGCTTTTTTAGGGGTCATAGATGGTTTCAGAGTTTAATCAGAAGAAGTGTCAAGTCGAAAGAATTCATCTAGAGAAAACCAAGCTATAAATATCTTTCTAATTCAGAAGATCTGTTCCTGAAAAGATAAGTTGAAGATAATAGCAAAATGGTCAAGTTTGAAATCAAGATCAAGAAATTCTTTATTCAAATCATGGAGGTCGCCTGGAAAGGGAAAAATTTTAATTGAAGACTAAGGCATGTGAAATGTTGTGTGGCATGTGCAAAATCCACCCATAAGAAGTAAAATCTTATATGGCCTGGTGCAAAGTTTGCCCATCGAAAGTTGGAAATTATATGTGACCTTATGCAAAGTTTGGCCTCTTTAGGTTGGCAGTTATACATAAGAACATCCAAAGTCTTCCCTCTCTAGGTTGGCAATTATACATGGGACTATGCAAAGTCTACCCTCAATCCATGATGAAATCTTCCTTGGGGGTAGGCAAAGTCAGCCCAAGGCATTATAAAAATTCCCAAACCCATCATCAAGTCTATCCTAGGCAAGGGGGTAGAGTTCCTCAAGCTATCATCAAGTCCGCCCTCCAAGATGGAAAATTTCCAAAGCAAGGTGAATTCCACCCATAGAAGATAAATAAAATATGGCTAAGTGTTCAATCAACTTTGCAAGTAGAGAAGATTCATATCCTAGTGTGAAGTCCGCCCTAGGAATAGGTATGGAAGTGATTAAGTGTTGGGAAAAGATCAGAAATATTGGACATGACAAAAGTTCCTTATCAACTTGTAAATTCTGCCCTCAAGACGGTAAAACTTCCTTAGACATGTGCAAATTCCGCCCTCAAGATGTTTAAAAGTTCCTTGGACACATGTCAAGTTTGCCTAGGTGGTGAAAAAATATTCCTTGTGCTAGCATAAAGTCCTCCCTAGGTGAGTAAGAGAAGTTGTTAAGGGTGAAAGGGAATAAAGAAAGAAGGAAAAGCAAAATAATTAAAGAGTTTGGATTTGGCAAAGTATTGGAAAAAGGAAAAAATAAATAAAGCATGGAGAATTCACCTAAGATGAAAAGGAGAAGAAGCAAGAAAAGAGGCTTCTAGAATGAAGCAAAGAAGAATTTCCATTGATTTTTAAAACACATAAAACAAAAAAAAACAAGGCAAGAGGAATTTGAACTCCTTATAAACATAGGCTTTGGTAAATCACTATTCACAACTTTCTTCTTAGGCTTGGAAATGTGAACTCTTCCAAGTATCTTTTCCAAAAAAATAAGGCAAATTTAAGGTGAAATTGCAGGTTCAAAACAATTTCAAGGAGGAATTCAAACAATTGAAAGCAATTTGGAAAAATTTCTTCAAGATTTACAATTCTAGAAACATTTTTCAAAGTAGATTTTTGAAATTCCAGCTCTTCAAAATTCTTTTCTTGGTCTGATTTTCTGATTCTCAGACCTGCACGTGGATTTCTTGCACAATTTTTTCAAATTTCATCAGAGAACCATCTTGTTTTTTGTGCTTTTTCAATGTTGAAGTCAAAAAATTTGTAAATCGGACTTAATCTCACAATTTCAAAAAAAATTGAAGTCTGATTTTGGTTTTTAGAATGTTTCAAAGTCAGATTTTCATTCCTAAGGCTCATAATCAAACTAAATTCCATAATTTACAAAGTTTCTCTAACTTTGATTTTTATTTTCAGACATAACTTAGTCTGATTTTGGGTTTGATTGCAAGAATTCATGAGAGAAAACAAAATTATCTTTCGAAATACCTTGAGTAAATATCAAACTACCTTGTTCTAACTTGGAAATTTTTTATGTTTCACAACCAATAGATGCCAACTCAAGGAGGATATTTCTAGAAAGGTACTAATGAAACAAGGAACTAGTTGGAAAGATGATTCCACAATGCATGGAAGAACAACATTCATGCTTCAAGGTGGAATCCAAGGATGAAAGGAACAAAGAAGGACTTACACTTTATCGAGACATTCAAGAAGATCAAGTCATCCAAGGATGAAAGTCTCTACATCTACCTTGGATTTATTTTTAAAATACAAAACACAAAAGATTCCACACCAAGGAGTGATAAGTCCAAGAAGCAATGAGAATGAAGAAAATGTTCTAATCATCTTGAATTTCCTTCAAAAATCCAACAGTAAGGTATCAACGCTTCTTCATGATGGGGAATCAAATCTGCAAGACAAGCTAAGGTGGCATCCCAATCATTGATCAACCAATTCATGGGTTCCAAGTTAGACATGTCTAGGTGAAATGAACCAGACTCAACAAGTGGAAGATATTAAATGACTCCTATTTTGTCATTGGTTATTCAAAACATTGTAATTCTCTCATTGGCCAAAAGGATTTTTTTTGCAATTAACCTTAATTAGGGTTTTTTTTGTTAATCTTGGACGTTGATCTTGGATCAATCTGGGTCATTCCTTTGTAATGGGGTATCTATATAAACCCTACCCCTCTCATTTGTAAAGAGAGATATTTTTGAGAAATTGTTGTAATGATATTTTTTGAGTGCTAAGACATAATTCATTGTTCAATTGTTGGTAAATCTTGTTTTCTTTTGCAAGTTAGCATGGTTTCTTGATTGTCCTTAGAATATATTTTAATTTCCTAGTTATTAGAATGAATGAAGGATTTGATGGAATTTCTCAATGTGGAATGATGTGTTCATACTTTTGATAATTGGATGATTTTCAATTATTGTGCAAAGTTAGCTTGAACTAGTAAAAAAAATCTAACTTGTATTGCTTTATTCATTGTTCAAAATGTTGGTGAATACAAGCGATGTGAAAATCTTTTGAATTCCTTAGAAGATTGTACCTATTCTTGTGTAGTTGTTGAATTTGGTGAAGCAAGAATTGGTTTTGGATTCCACTTTTTCAACCTCCATCTCCGGAGTTTATAGGATTAGCTTCAGGTTAGAATTATCTTCCTAATCCCTCCCTTTTTCCCTTTTTTCAAGTCTTAGTAGAAGTAGGATTGAAAAATAATTTATTGCAAAATCATTCCAAAAAAGAAGAAGGTGTTGGCAATCAACATAATCCTTTGATTGATTCACTCCTCAAACAATTGTGTAATTCCCCCTTGAGATTACCAACATATCACAATGAACCAAACTAAGACAATTTGCATGAATTTGGAACCTTGGAGTCATCTTTGTGATCACAAAATCTATTTAACACATAGAAGATTTTGATCAAGAGAGAATAGGATATCTTAGGGTATTTTATTCTAAGTTATGTGTGCATAAAAATCGCACCAACAAGTCCATTAAGAGATTTCTTTAATCTGTGTACAAAGTCTAGATTGTCCGGAAACTAAAATACTTTTGGTTGTTCAATGCATACTTCTTCTTCCAATTCACCATTCAGAAATCTTGACATAACATCCATGTGATATACCTTGAAGTTCTTAAATATTGGTAAGGCTATTTAAACATTTTGATTCCTTTCAACTAGCTATCAAAGAACTTGATCGTCTATAAGTGACACCCTCATATAGATTAGAAACAATGCAAAGAGGAATTTTGAATTCTATTCTAGGCAGGAAACCTTGTGCAGGCCCTGCAATCTAGGATGCTATCAGAAAGGAAGGATCACGAGAAGCTCCTGAGTCTACAGATCCTCGGGCAGATGGCAAAGACCCAGCTATCAAGGACCCACAAGGGCATGAAAAACCCTTGGATCTGGGTGGAAGGGGATTAGAACGTGCTAGAGAAATCTCAAGATAGGGACCCAATTAGGTGGACACGACTCGCCCCTGGTCCTACTTGTTCGGTGTTAAACCATGTAGGAAGTCTTCTCTCCCTGAGGTACGTAATATTTTTGACCCTGAGAAAGGGAGATTTGCAATTGAAGTCCCGGATCCAATGATTGAGGATAATATCGCTTTGATGGCTTTGACTCTGGTCAGTAAATTCTCGGGTCCTAGACCTAATATTGATGTTGTTAGGGAGTATGCTAGAAAAAGTGGGTTCTTAAGGGACAAGTTGAAATTACTGTTATGCCAAAAGGGGCTATTTCCCTTAACTTTTCTTGTGAAGAAGATATGACTAAGATTCTTTGTGGTGGTCCTTGGGTGATTGGGAAGACTGCGTTGGTGCTTCAGAAGTGGTCGCCATTGTTGGATCTTAATGCTCCCTTCTTTACTCAGGCCCCTGTTTGGGTAAGACTCTTCGATCTTCCCCTAGAATTATGGGTCGAAGATGTCTCTAATGGCTTGGCCAGCTCCTTTGGTGAACTCCTATCCATTGATCCGACAACTATAGCTAGAAGATGACTTACCTTTGCAAGAATCTATGTGGGTGTTTCACAAGGAACGGATATGCATCTCTCAATAGAGATTAACTTTAGGCTTTGGAAATGGATCCAACTATTGGAATACGAGAGTGTTCCTTTTGCATGTTTCCATTGTAAAAAAGCTAGATATATTGCCAAGAAATGCCCACTACAGATCAAAAAGGAAAAAGCCAAAAAAGAAAGGAAGTTGCAGTGGAAAGCTAACAACACCAATAAGAAGGCAAAAGAAGAGATTCAGAATGTTATCACTCTTGATACCTTTGAACAAAAGGAAAATGATAATAATGTATGTACTGAGGAGTCAAAGAAGGAAGATAAAGAAGGAGACCAAACTATATCTGGTGAAGGAAAAAAGCCCAGCCCCAACTGTGATATACAGAATGAAGAAGATCTGGAGGAAGGGGAAATCCTTGTGGTTCTGCAAGAGAATAATGTGGAGGAGGATTCGAACTCAGTTACAAAGGACTCGAATAGTGAGGATACTTATCCCAACTTTGAAGATGCCTAGCAATGCAATATCCTTGGAGGAACATCTTCTTCTAAGTTCCAGAAGTCTGTTGACTACATTAAATCCACATTTCCATTGTCACCAACAACTTCTCTTCTCAATATAAGCTCTAAATGGGCAGATGAAGAAGGAAAAATTGATGCCTTGCTAAAAAATTCTGCCCTAAACCCTATGGATGATGAAATCTAGATTAATGATGTCATAAAGAGAAAGCGGGGAGGGAAAAAGGGTCCTAAATATACACCCCAAACTACTCCTGTGAAAACCAAGGGGAGGGCAAAAGCTGATGTGGGTTCAAACCCAGCAATGCCAGGAAGTAAATTAGCTACTCATATGAGGGAGCTCAAAGCCAGCAAGAATATAGCAGATGGTACCCAATTGACCATCCCTGAGGTATTTTCTTTTAAACAAATATGAAAATTATTTCATGGAACATTCACAAAATTAATGGTCTGCATAAACAGGAGATTCTCATGAACCTTGTTAGGGATCACAAGCCTGACATTGTTCTGATTCAAGAGACTCTTTTCGTTGTCACCAACAACTTCTCTTCTCAATATAAGCTCTAAATGGCCAGATAAAGAAGCAAAAATTGATGCCTTGCAAAAAACTTCTGCCCTAAACCCTATGGATGATAAAATACATATTAATGATGTCATGGAGAAAAAGAGGGGAGGGGAAAAGGATCCTAAATCTACACCCAAACTACTCCTATGAAAACCAAGGGGAGGGCCAAAGCCGATCTGGGTTCAAACCCAGCAACTCCAGGAAGGAAATTAGCTACTCAAATGAGGGAGTTGGAAGCCAGCAATAATATAGCGGATGGTACCCAGTTGACCATCCCTGAGGTATTTTCTTTTTAACAAATATGAAGATTATTTCATGGAACATCCACGGACTTAATGGTCTTCATAAACACGAGATTCTTAGGAACCTTGTTAGGGATCACAAACCTGACATTTCTTTGATTCAAGAGACTGAAATGCCTAAGGATAAAGTGGAAAAAATTAAAGTGTTTAAGAATTGTGGGGCTTTAGGGGGTAGTTCGGATGGTGCCTTTGGAGGCATTGCCCTCTTTTGGAACCTTCAGCATGTCCAGGGGAATCTAGTTTGACTTCACAATAATATAATGTTTGTTAGATTTCATCACATTAAAGATGGGACTACTTGGCTTTTATCTAATATCTATGCCCCAAATTCAAAACAAGGGAGAAGCGGATTCTGGAATAAGATAGATTTTATCATGGCTCAATTCAAGACTGAAGGGTGGCTGGTGATTGGAGACTTTAACACGCCTGTCAAGGAGAATGAGAAATTTGGGGGGATTCCTTCTCAGCTTGAGAGTAGAATGGATCTGGTGAACTTCATTGATAATCAGGTACTTCATGATGTGGATCTTCAGGGTGCTAATTATACTTGGACTAATAGAAGAACTGGTTTCGATCTTATACTGGTGAAACTTGACAGGGCCCTCATCTCTAATGATTGGTTCAATCATTACATCTATTCCTTAAATTCTCTTTCCTGTATTGGTTCGGATCACTATCTGATCTCTTTTTTGGCTGACCCTATCTCTGGGAGGAGAAATTTCCCCTTCAGATTTGAGAAAATGTGGATGTTCCACCCTAAGCTTGAGGAGGCTATTAAAGATTCATGGAATATCTCAGTGGAGGGTTCTACCATGTTCCATGTGGCTAAAATGCCAAGGAATATGAAGGATAAGGTGAAGAGATGGAATAAGGAAGTCTATGGTGATATTTTTGCCTCTAAATCTACAATCCAACTTGATCTCAAGGATATTCGGGCTAAAATCCAAGCTAATGGGTATGATGAGGTCTCTATTACCTCTAAGATTAAATCTTATCTAAATATCATGATATCGTTAAAAAAGAAGAGGTATTCTAGAAACAACGCTCTCTCTCTTTGTGGCTTGAGGGAGATAAGAATACTAGATTATTTCATATGATTGCCATAAAACATAAGGTAGCCAATAGAATTTTAAAAATGTCTATAAGGGGGACCTTGTCCTTTGAGTAAGAGGAAATAAGAAAGGAAGCTAGATCCTATTTCTCATCTTTGTTGTCATTTGACTGCAATCTAGATAAAAGTGCTCAAAATTTACTCCTTGATGCTATCCCAAATGTGATCGGACGAGACCAGGATCATTTTCTCTCTGCTATTCCATCTGAAGCTAAGATCAAGATGGCAGTCTTTTCCTTTGAAGGAAACAAAGCCCCAGGTCCAGACGGCTTCCCAATGTTCTTCTTTCAGTCATTTTGGCACATTTTAATTTAGGACATTGTCAAGGGTGTTAAAGAATTTTTTGGGTCTAAGCAAATATTGAAAGAGATCAATGCCACTTTTTTGGTCCTTATCCCTAAGATTTTGGGTGTTGATTCTATGGAGTGTTTCAAACCTATTAGTCTTTGTAACTCCTTTTATAAGATTATTTCTAAGATTCTCACCTTAAGACTCCTTTCTATTCTTCCTGATATCATTTCTCTTCAACAGACCGGTTTCATACCTGGAAAGCAGATTCTGGACTCCATCATCATGGTCCATGAGAATATCCACTCTCTGGAGGTTTCCAAAAATCAAGGTTTCCTAATGAAACTTGATTTGTCAAAGGCTTATGATCAGGTGGACTCGTATTTTCTTTGCAGAATTCTTAAAGCTTTTGGATTTGGTGAGAGAATGATTTAGTTGATTTCCCAAATAATTTCTACTCCCCCATTGTCGGTTATTGTCAATGGTTCTCCTACTCCCTTCTTAAAGTCTTATAGGGGCCTCAGACAAGGGGATCCAATATCCCCTATTCTATTTGTTATTTTGGTTGAAAGTCTAGGTAGATATATCAGCAAACTTGTCTCTAAAGGTCATTTGAAAGGTGTCAAACCATCGTCGGCTGAGAGGGTTTTCCCTCATCAACAATTTATTGATGATACAGTGTTGTTGGGTGCATTGACTATCAAGGAAGCCAGAACCCTAAAATTGGCTCTGAATAACTAATACCAAGCCTCGAGACAACTGATAAAATAGATGAAAATATCCCTTTTCTTCCTCAACACTCCTGAAGATAGGAAAGGGAGAATTGCAAGAATTCTATATTGTTAGATCAGTTTACTCCCCTCTATCTACTTGGGTCTCCCTCTATGCAGAAATCCCCCTGAGACGTTTTTGGAGTTGCTTGGTGAATAGATTCCACAAAAACTTAGCAGGCTGGAAAGGTCTCCTTCTGAGTCAAGCTGGGAAGATCCAATTATTAAAATCCTCCCTCCAGAGTTTACCTGTGTATTCTTTAAGTTTGTTTACAACCTCGAACAAGTTTGTTGATGTTATTGATAAGATTCAAAAGTATTTCATTTGGTCAGGGGTTGAGGAGAGGAAAAAGATTTCTCTGATCGCCTGGGAAAAAGTTTGTAGACCTAAAAAAATGGGTCACCTTGGTCTGAGAAATATTAAAACCATTAATAAAGCCCTTCTTGCCAAACAAATCCAGAGATTGTTTGGGGAAACTAGTGAATGGAATTCAATCTGGAAAGCTAAATACATGCAGCCTCAGATGTCTCTCGCAAATTTTCTTAATTCCTTTGAAGCCCCTTTTGGTTTTGTGATTTGGAATAATATTGCTCAATCTAAAATTGTTGTTGGAATAGGTAAAAGATGGACTATTGGTAATGGTAGAAAAGTCAATTTCTGGGAGGATATTTAGTTGTTGGAGACCCCCCTCTCCTGCAAGGATTATTTTTCTCCCTTTATCTTTGTGTGCAAGGACATATTTGGAACCAAGGTGGCTGATTATTGGAAGGACAACCACTGGGTGAATCTAAATTTCATCCCTTAACCCTGTCATGGTTTTGCTTAATTCTATTTTGGTGGACCCTTTGCTTGAGGATAGGATCATTAGGGCTGGTAGTTATTCAATGGCTTCGGTTGTTCTTTTGTTGTCCCGTTCTCTTGAGCCATCCCCTTATTGGTCTAAAGCTTGGATTCATGGTCTTATTCCTAAAATCAATATCTTTTTTTGGATCCTTTTGTAGAATAAAATCTTTACCACTAATAATCTCTGCAAAAGAGGCTTCCTTCTACCCAATAGGTGTTATCTTTTCCTTAATGAGGAAGAGAATGTTAACCATATTTCTCTTCACTGTTCCTTCTCCCATGCTATTTGGTCACAGATTTTGCAGCTATGGAATCTGAACTGGGTTTTTCCTGCTTCTATGCAAGAGTATTCCATTGGTTGGAGATGCATCTCTATAAAAAAACTCTATCAAACAACTATGGGACCTCATTCTACCTCATGTGGTATGGGTAATTTAGAAAGAAATGAACAACATAATATGCAGAGACTCATTCTCCTCTCTTGAACTGGTGTTCTCTTGTAAAGCGGAAAATCGCGATCGAACCCTAGTTGCTCTCCCCTCTTCCAACTCCAAGGAGAGAGAAGGGAGATTCACTAGGGTTGATGGTTTTCACTTAGGGGAGAGAATTTACATTCAAAAGAGGGGTTGAAACCCACAAGATCCAATCCCATGCAATGCAAGATTGGATGCTAAATGAGTTTCAAGGGTTATGACAGCAAGGCTACCCTCTTTTGTAAAGAATGTGCATAGAAGAATTAAGCTAGGAATGCATAGAAAGTGACAAAGATTCGCTTATAAACTGAGATAGGGATATAGGATGAAGCTGCGGACCTGGAATTAGCAGTAAAATGTCGATACGGCGCTGTCCTGCAAATTTGAGCGAAAGTTGTCAGGATGATGGCGCCCGAGCGCCACGGTCCTCCGAAAAATCCGCGAAACGAAGGGGGATCTGTTCGTCTCTACACAAGGATTCCAGATCTTCCATTTCAGCCGCGTACCTGCAACCTACACACAGAAAAGCGAAGATGATTGGGGGGTTAGGGATTAGGGGTTTGCCTTTAGGTCAAACCCCGGTTTTGGAATTAACCAAGAAATGAGCAAGTGCTGTAAATGTAAATGTCTGTAATGTAAAACAAGTACTAATACCTTGTTGTAAGGATGTTTGTATCCTTATGTGCGAAGGTATAGATGTTGTTGTTTGTTGAATTGTTGTATGTTGTATGTAGCATGTAGTAAGTGATCTCCTCTTCAATGGTTGAATCCTTGTCTTGAATGCAACACTTAGCCTTGAATGGAGACTTGAAATGATCAATTGCTTGAAGGAATGCTTGAATGCTTGAATGCTTGAGTATAGTTTCCACGCTTGTACACATATCTCCTCCTTAACCAAATGGGAGAGGAAAATGTAGTTTATATACTTGCCAATTAGGGTTAATAGACTGATTTTCCCGACCTTAGGCTGACCAGGAAAGTTTATTTTCCAAATTGCAAACAAAAGGACCCGAAGCCCCATAGGAAACCGAGCCCAAAATAGGGCCAGGGACCAGGGCGCTGGGCGCCATGGTCCTGGGGGACCAGGGCGCTGGGCGCCCTGGTCCTGAAGGACCAGGGCGCTGGGCGCTCTGGTCCCACCTCCCGGGACAGCAGGGTGCAAAGGAGGTTCAGGCCAGGGTGCAAGAAAATGCAGTTTTCAGTGTCATAATCAGGTTTCGGGGTCTCCATTCAGGTTGTGTGTTGCGTCGCCATCGTGAAGACCAAAATGCAGTCGAAATTGCAAGTGTCACAATTTTAGGACACTACATTTAGCCCCCACTTTAGCGGGAGTATGTATGCTCATACTTCCGGTAAAGTACAAGGAAACAACATTGAAAGACTTTCACCACGTCAAGGAGGCAAGATACACCAAGCCCCCAGTGGACTAAGGATCTTACGACTTCAATTGACAAAGTAAAAGGGAAGATCACGAGGGAGAACCATGACTGTCAGTAGTAAGGTTCCCTCACTATGATTCATGCAGGAAAGATATCAAAAATTTTCAAGGCAAGGTTAAATTTGCCAAGAAATTTTCAAGTATCTTGAAAAGATATGAACGGGATGTATGCCCCCCTACGTTAAATCGATCGCACACGCCTCACCGGGGGTGATTGCTTTAAGGTAGTGATACATATAAGAAATGAGAAAGGAGCATGTTATCGCAAGGATTTAGCCCCCAAGTGTGAGATAAGCCCAAGGATAATAGACACAAAACACAAAGCACAAGGTGACTTCGCTTTCCTCGGGGTCAGTATGCTATATGATAATTCATGTATATCATATGTATGTATGCATAATTGTTCTTCATTGCCCAATCAAGGAAGGTCACCTAGAAGAAGGGAACACATGTGTCTTTTGAGTCAACATGAGAGAGATCGAGAGATCTCAATGCTTTGCATCGTCCTCAAGTAGACAACACTAAGGACAACAAATAGAATAATGAGAGTAACATATAGAAGAAGTAACACAAGAGAGAAGGAGAGAATCTGCTATGCTAATGTAACTAGTCTAGCACGTCATCTACCCCCCGATCTTGCTGATCAATGTTTCGGGAAGGCAGGGAACACGCTAGAGGAGGAACATCCAACACAGCAGATGGAGCTATCACAAGATCCAAACAAGGACTATGTTCATATCCCAAGCCACAGTGTTCTTGTCTAGGAGCTAGGATAAGTGCTTTAGAAAATTCATTAGATAAATGGTTATCAATATCAACAAGTTCATATTCACTATCAGAATGAACAAGAGTAACATTTGCATCATGAATAACATTTTCATCTATAGCATCATCAAGATTTATAAAAATAGGATCTTTAACTCACACAGGATCAAGACCATCATGCATCTTATGTTTTGGAGATTTCGGCTCAATCGTCGGCTGAGGAGAAAATGGAATAATGCTTGTTGAAGGTGTTTTTGGAGATTGTAAAGTTTGAGAAGCAGCTGCTTGAGCTCTAAGACGACGCTTTCGCCGACGTTCACGTGCAGAACGATTTCGTCTAGTCTTAGTAGGAAGTTGAGAAGATTGAGGAGGAGGAATGTTCTCATCCTTAGCACTTGGGTGTTTAGGTTGTGGTCTCTTAGGTTGAACAATAGGAGAAGAGGAAGGTCTCTTCTCTCTATAAAAGGAAGGAGGAGGAACTGCTCCATATAAAGGAGGAATTTTTGGTTTAGGAAGGGGACCAAGTCCATCATGACGAGGAGGGATAGGTCTACTTTTAGGAAGTTTATTAGATATAGACATAGTCACATCCATAGGAACGGGTTGGGAATCTTCTTGAGGAAAGACATTAGTTTTATCTTTCAAAGGAAGAACTTCCTTCTCAAGAATGATAGGAATATCAAGTTTAGGTGTTCTAGGTTCACTTAGAGATAGGATCATATCTTTTTTCCACTTTTGATAAGATTTGAAAAGATGATCACTTCGCGGAGGAAGAGAATGGAATTGTTTAGGCCAAAAGTAATCAATAGGAATGCTAGAAGTTCTTTCAGCTGGTTTAAAGAGACTATGATTGACAGTAGCAACTTCACCATTATGGGGAAATTTCAAACACTTATGAATAGGAGAAGCAATAGCTTTCATGGAAGATAGCCAAGGATAGCCAAGCTTCACACGAAATTGTTCGGATGAAGGAATAATAGAAAAGTTCACATCAAGGGATTTGTTATGGACCTCAATAGGCAATGTAATAGAACCAATTGCAGGAGAAGAAAATGCATCAAATAGTTTCACAATCACATCTGTTTTGTCATAAATCACTTGATTCAATTGCAAAGTAAAAAGAAATTCTTCAATAATAACATTAACCATGCACGAAGGATCAATAAGCACTCCACGGCAAGGTGTATTCTTGACTTTTGCAACTATGTATAAAGGACCATCAGGTGCCCTAATGGTTTCACTGGAATCAAATGTGATGGAAGGTTCTTTAGGGTTTTCTTGCTGCTCTACAAAGTTAATCACATTCGGAGTCAAAGACACAAGACCATCAGATGAGAGAGAGGAATCATTAGCCTCAATTGCATTAGAGGTATGAGAAGGTAATGGATCAATGAAAATCTGAAGATTTTGGTTAGGAGGAGCTACAGATGTGTTTCTTTTATCATTCACTCCAGAAACAGAGATAGTATTATTATCAATCAAATCTTGAATTTTACCCTTTAAGGAAAAACATTTTTCAGTATCATGCCCAGGCTGACGATGAAATTGACAAAAAGATTTGTTATCAAAATAAGGTGAGGTAATCTTTGCAGGATCAATTTGTCTTATAGGAGGAAGAGTAAGCACATTTTGTTCCAATAACTTATTCATAATACTATGCAATGATTCATTCAAAGGAGTATACTTTCTTTCTTTCTTGAAAAATTTAGAAATAGGAGGCACACCTGATGCTGCATTCACATTGTTGTTGATGATGTTTTCATTGAATTTGATGGACTCTCTGTTCGGTTTAAACTTCCCAAATGGTTGTTGACTACTATCACCCTTATCACTCGGAGCCATAGGATGTGATTGTTCCATTTGACTCACAGTCAGTTGATAATTGTGAAGAGTTGCGCACAACTGTTGGAAAGAAGTAAACTCAGAAAACAGGAGTTTGTCTCTAATGTCTTTTTGTAAATTAGAAATAAAGATTCTTTGAATATCATTGTCAGGCACTGGAAAAGAAATTTGAGCATACAAATGCTTATATCTACCAATGAAATCAGTTACTTTTTCTTTAACACCTTGTTTACAATGCATTAAATCAATCAAAGTAACTTTAGGACTTATATTGTTTTGAAATTGTTGAATGAAAGCATTTGCAAGTTGTTCGAAAGAAGTAATAGAATAGGAAGGCAACGAGCAATACCATTGTAAGGCTTTGTCTCTTAATGTTCTAGTAAACAGTTTTGCAAGCAACCTTTGGTCATAAGCAAAATCAGTACATATTGTTTGAAAAGTCTTAACATGTGTTAGAGGATCACCTTTACCATTATAAAGCTCCAAATGCGGGATTTCAACATGTTTAGGGGGAATAGCTCTAACAATATCAAGAGAAAGTGGGCTCGCAACATCAAATGTGGGCACACTAAACTTGGATTGATTCATAGAGGCAATTTGTTGTTGTAAAGAAGAGACAGTTTGTGCAAGATTATTAATGGTCGCTTCAGTCGAAGAGTTCATATTAGACGTGTTAGATTGTGATGGAGGTGTTATGTTATTGAAAGAAGGTAAAGAGTAAGGTGGTGGGACTCTATGATAATTAGTCATAGGAGATGATTGGACAGGAGGAACACTACAAGGAGGAATAGAATGATTGAATGAATTGCCCCCTTGCGTCATGTTCATTTGTAGAGATGTAATAGGAACACTCACTGAAGGGATGAATGAAGAAGTTGGATTGAATGAAGGAATAGGGTTAATTGAAGAAGAAGGATTGCCCCCATGACTAGTGATACAGGGGGAATGTCTTGTGTAGAAGTAGCCATTATGTTCGATGTAAAGGTAGGTATGCTAGCAATAGAAGTCATCAAAGGAATAGAATGATTGACTTGAGTAGGAGGTTGTATATAACCCAAATTTTCAGCACAACTCTTCATAGGCATCACATTCGAATCCACAATGTGTGCAATACCACGCAAAATATCAATTCCATTCTTATCACTTTGAAGCATACGTTTTAGACCCTCAATTAAAGGAAGAGCTTGACTATCGGGGTATTCTTGAGACATCCATTGTCGAAAATCGTCAAATTGGTTATCCAATTTCGAAAGTTGTTCTATAGAAACCTCATGGAGAGCTTCTTCATCATTAGGAGGATTAGAGGAATTACCCATGTCCTTGTTAAAAAGGCTATTCAAATTAGGTTCCATCTCCTCAGTAGTTAAACCTCAGAAAGACTTAATTCTACGGCTTCGTCTAACGGGAATAGTGTAAGTAGGGCTTATTGTTGTAAAACTCATGCACTAGAGAGGGAGAGAAAGTTTTGAATTTAGAGGTAGCAATTTTCAGTAAAATCAGCCAATCTTCTGGATTTAAGCTGTTAAATACAATCAGGACAATCTCCCGAAATTTCAGAAAAAATGTCAGGGACCGTGGCGCTTCGGAGTGCACACGGTCCCAGCAACTTTTTTCGAAATTCGCAGGGATGAAAGTTATGATGATTTTAGAGCTAATCTGAAAAAATTGAGTGATTTTACGATCTGTAGATAGGCCAAATTAAAGTTGCAATCTCGAAATTGAACCCTACCAAGATTGTCGAAAAATGCAAAAATTTGAATTTTGGAAAAGAGAGGGAAACTGAAATTTTGAATGTTATGATTTTAGAGGGAATACCAAAAGCAATGCAAGTTTTGAAATTCAAAAGTTGACTCAATTTCACGCAAAATTCAATTTTGGAATCGGAAATCAAAGTTGTTGTAATTAAGCACTTAATTTCAAAAGTCACAAATTGTAAGAATTTGAATAAAGCACTGAAATTTCGAATGAATGCAAACACACTTTTCAGATTTAGGACAGTAAGAACACAATTTTGACACAAAATTTCAATTTCGATGATTTTTTGAATGTTTAGAAGCCTTAATCCAAGCAATCACAAGACCAACTTTGACTGTAATTTTGAAGGTGTTAAAATTGATAAAATCAACCAAAATTCTGGATTTTAGCAGGAAAATACAGTAAGATCTAGCTCCCGAAATTTCGGAAAAAATGTCGGGGACGATGGCGCTCGGAGTGCACGCGGTCCTCCCAACTTTTTTCCAAATTTTCAGGGATGAAAGATATTGTGATTTTATTGCGGAATCCAAAGTTACAACTGATTTGGAGATGTTTTGATCAGTGAAATTGTCGGACAAAGGTGGAATCAAGAGGGTTTCAAAAATTAGGGTTTTGACACTTAACCACTTAATTTTCAAAATTAAAGCACAAATATGAATTGATAATTTGTAATAGAAGGGCAGATCTGAAACAAGCATTAATAATTAAACATTTCACAAGTTTAATTACTTAAAAAGAAAATTTAGGGTTTTTATGCAATTAACCTCTAAAATTTTGCAAAAGATCAAACATGGAAATGTGATTAAGGAAGCAAATTTTTCAGATCTAACCATGAATAATCAGAAAAGATGTTCACATCGGGTTCACCAAAATGTAAAGCGGAAAATCGCGATCGAACCCTAGTTGCTCTCCCCTCTTCCAACTCCAAGGAGAGAGAAGGGAGATTCACTAGGGTTGATGGTTTTCACTTAGGGGAGAGACTTTACATTCAAAAGAGGGGTTGAAACCCACAAGATCCAATCCCACGCAATGCAAGATTGGATGCTAAATGAGTTTCAAGGGTTATGACAGCAAGGCTACCCTCTTTTGTAAAGAATGTGCATAGAAGAATTAAGCTAGGAATGCATAGAAAGTGACAAAGATTCGCTTATAAACTGAGATAGGGATATAGGATGAAGCTGCGGACCTGGAATTAGCAGTAAAATGTCGATACGGCGCTGTCCTGCAAATTTGAGCGAAATTTGTCGGGACGATGGCGCCCGAGCGCCACGGTCCTCCGAAAAATCCGCGAAACGAAGGGGGATCTGTTCGTCTCTGCACAAGGATTCCAGATCTTCAATTTCAGCCGCGTACCTGCAACCTACACACAGAAAAGCGAAGACGATTGGGGGGTTAGGGATTAGGGGTTTGCCTTTAGGTCAAACCCCGGTTTTGGAATTAACCAAGAAATGAGCAAGTGCTGTAAATGTAAATGTCTGTAATGTAAAACAAGTACTAATACCTTGTTGTAAGGATGTTTGTATCCTTATGTGCGAAGGTATAGATGTTGTTGTTTGTTTAATTGTTGTATGTTGTATGTAGCATGTAGTAAGTGATCTCCTCTTCAATGGTTGAATCCTTGTCTTGAATGCAACACTTAGCCTTGAATGGAGACTTGAAATGATCAATTGCTTGAAGGAATGCTTGAATGCTTGAATGCTTGAGTATAGTTTCCACGCTTGTACACATATCTCCTCCTTACCCAAATGGGAGAGGAAAATGTAGTTTATATACTTGCCAATTAGGGTTAATAGACTGATTTTCCCGACCTTAGGCTGACCAGGAAAGTTTATTTTCCAAATTGCAAACAAAAGGACCCGAAGCCCCATAGGAAACCGAGCCCAAAATAGGGCCAGGGACCAGGGCGCTGGGCACCATGGTCCTGGGGGACCAGGGCGCTGGGCGCTCTGGTCCCACCTCCCGAGACAGCAGGGTGCAAAGGAGGTTCAGGCCAGAGTGCAAGAAAATGCAGTTTTCAGTGTCATAATCAGGTTTCGGGGTCTCCATTCAGGTTGCGTGTTGCGTCGCCATCGTGAAGACCAAAATGCAGTCGAAATTGCAAGTGTCGCAATTTTAGGACGCTACATCTCTAAAATTAAGCAGGCCATTATGAAAAATCTAAAAGTTGATGGTAAGCCTCTTCTCTTTTGGAACAAGGATGAATTGGATCTATTCAATAATTGGAATGTTTTTGCATCTATAGATAGTGGTGATAAGAAGGATAAGAGAGAAAGTAGTAAATGGCCTTTTCCTCTAACTGGTTGGATTAAAGTTAATTTTGATGGGACGACCAAGGGAAACTCGAGGTCGGTTGGGTGTGGGGGAGTGATAAGAAATGAAGCAGGCTATTGTATTGCGGCGGCAGCGCTCCCCAAGGGATCCCAGACCAACCACTTAGTCAAAGCCATGGCAGATTATCAAGCCATTTCCCTTGCTAAATCTTTGGGATTTAGTAAAGTTTGGTTTGAGGGATATTCTAATAACATTGTTAAATGCCTAAAGTATATATCCTCCCCATCATGGACCATTAAAAAGATTATATCTTAGGCCAAGGAGATAATTAAGTCCTTCGAGCAGTGTGTTATCTCTCATAGTTATAGAGACACCAATACTATGGTTGATTGAGTTGCCAACATGGTTGTTTGTGTTGAACAAATGATCAACTGGAGAGATGAGCTAGATCTTCCTTATGAGGCCAATGCCATCTTCATTTATGATAGAGTGCATGGAAAAGAGGGAGTGATAAGTGATTATTACAATGTACTTATCAATGAAAGTTACCATAATGATTCGGAAAGAGCGGCGCTCGAAGGTTGAGTTGGCGTTTATTGCGGACGGGACTTCGCACTCTTTCTTGGGTGCCCATTTATATTTTGAGGGTTTCCCTGCTATGCACTTTGGTCTATGTTTTTGCTCTATCTTGCACTATGAAGGGAGAGAGAAATTTTATTGCAGACGGGACTTCGCACTCTTTCTTGGGTACCCATTTATATTTTGAGGGTTTCCCTGCTATGCACTTTGGTCTATGTTTTTGCTCTATCTTGCACTATGAAGGGAGGGAGAAATTCTACCATTGACGCTATGGGAGGAAACAGGAAAAAGATAGAGTCGCTTTCCTGTGATGAATGGAAGAAGAAACCAAAAGCGTGGGCTATATTGGAGACTGCTAAGATGACAGGGTATATGGAGTGAATCCTAGGTAAAAACCCTATCATTACCAGATTATTCAAGAAGAATTGGAAGGAGGGCAAAATAACCATAGGTGGAAGAAAGGTGGAAATTGATGAAGGGATGATTGCTAAAGTCACTAGGATGCCAATGGAGGGCAAAAAATTCTATTGGCACAAAAAGCTCACTGAGGCAGCTATTAAGCGATTCCCGAAGGAAGAATCTGAGAAAGCCAAATTGGTGAAATCCAACAAGACCTACTACTCGCCGAAGGTGATTAAAAAGGTATGGAGATGGGTTTTGTTTATTGTGATGCAATATGTCACTCTTGATGGTAGATATTCTCATGTTTATGGATATCATTTTGTGCTCTTGAATCACTTCCGCCATAAATATTTGGTGTATTTTCCCTTCTACATGCTTAGCTCCTTAAATACTAGCATAAAGGATTTTAGGGATAACCCGAATAGCAACCCTCCTATGCATGAAGGGTTAATGTTTCTCTTATACAACCATGTCAAGTCCTCCTTTGTGCATCATTCTATCACTGAGCTTTTGGACTCGGATGATGAGTCTAAAAACTCAAATGATAGTGAAGATGAGGGGTCTGATACAGAGTTCGAAGACGATTTTGATGGGATTACTTCTGCTAAAGGAATAAGAAAGGGGAAGGATAAAGGTATGGCATCTGGGGTAGGAAAAAAGACATATGGAAAAGGGGTTAAAATAAATAGGAGTAAGGTGCGGGAGGAGGACAGTTGTTTTGAAGATGATGATGAGGATGATGAGGGGATGGAGACTAAAAGTGAATATGCTATCCCACCGCCCCAAAAGAAAACTAAGCGAAGTCTTGTCATTACTAATATCAGCCCGAAGAAGGAGGACGGTATCTCTAATATCCATGCTACTCCTCTAGACCCTAATAAATGGACTTTTGATGTTGAGAAAGAAGGGAAGATGGTGATAGAAGGTGAGACTTTGCCTCCCAATGAAAAAGATACTATTGTTGATGTGGAGACCCTGGAAAATATTGTTGTCTTTCCAGAGTTTAACAAAGGCAGCAACAATTCTCCTATGACCATGCTTCATACCGCAAAGAATGGGATGATGGATTTTTACAAGGTTATTGAATGGTTCTATTCGGAGATAGATAGCTTGAAGACCAAATAGATGGATTCTTCCAGGAAAGTGGATACTTTAGAAGTTGTTGGGATAGGTAATCTCAGTTCCCTACCTAATTAAATGAATGAATTAACTAAAGCTATCAGCGATGTGGAGGCTATCACTGGAGCGTATGGATCTCAATTTAAGGTTGTGAAGGCTAGGTTAAATGAATTGGAGAAGAGGGTTCTCAGCCATGAGAATACCCTAAAGAAAATTGGAGAACAAAGCCAAAAAATTTTGAAAGCCTGTGTCGATAGCTTCAGTGTGATGATTAGAAAATTGGAACAGATCCAATAGGAAAAGAACACAATAGATATTACTGAGGATGAGGTTCTAACCCTTGAGGGTGGAGCTACTGGACATGGGAAAAGAATGCGGGCAAGTACAAGGAAGATGGATCAGCAAGCCAAGGAGTTGGAAAAATTCTTAGGTCTCTTGTTCTGTGTTTTGGGTTGTCCCTTTGGTGTTTCTGTGTTGTCCTTCTATTTCTTTTGCTGCTCTTGTTGGCTTTTTGTCTCTGCTAGTTGTCTCCTTTTTTTGTTATGTTCTATCTAGCTGGGCTTTCAATGTTTTATCTATTTTATAACTTGTTGTAAAGGGTTTTGGGGCCCCTTCAAAACTTGCTTTTCACTTAATCAAAAACTAGCTATCAGAGAATATGTCGAGCTTCAAAATTAATACATTACACTTGTGCATATCCCTTACATACTTGTTTGTCTTTCTTTCCAATCAATTTTCCTTCTTTATTCAATTTGTTTCTAAAACCCACTTTGTACCAATGACATTCTTGTCGCTAGGCCTTGGAACAATTTCCCAAGTCTCATTCTTCTCAATCTAATTTAGCTCCTCTTCCAATTCCTCTATCCAATTCTCATCTTTACTAGCTTCAATGAAATATCTTGGCTCAATCTGCAAAATATACTTGTTCATTTCGTCTTGCTAACATTATCTTGGTCTGGACTCTATTATCTTTGTCTTGAAGGATCTTTATCTGAATGATTTCTCTAAACATACTTTGTCAAAGCCTTTGCAATTGTCCTCTCTAGTTCACTTTCATTGTGTTATCCATTGTCGTGATATAATCCATCACTATCATCATCATCGTCGGTAAGCTTTATCGAAGTGCAATGTATGATCAATCTTCACAGTATTACTTTCAACAATTCTTCGTACCCACTTTTTGTAACATTTGTATGCCTTGCTTCTTGTAGAATAACCAAGAAATATACCTTCATTTGATGTAGTCAAAGTTACGCAAGTTTTCTTCATCTCTTTTGAAATAGCATTTTCTTTCAAATATTCTAAAATATCTAACTGATATCGACCTTTCCACAATTCATATGGTGTTTTAGTGTTCACTCTTCCCTATCCTCTATTTAAAATTTAAATTTTGGTATCAACTTCTCTCTAATATAAATCTAGTAGCCTAGCTTGGCTCAACATTGCTCTTGCCATCTCTTGAATTGTTCTAATATTCCTTTCCACCACTCCATTTTTCTAGTGAGTCCTTTTGGTTGACTATTGTCTCTAGATTCTATGTTTCTCACAAAATTATCCAAATTCATCAGAAGTAAACGTGTCACCTCTATCATAGCTCAGATATTTGATAGTATGACCAATCTCATTCTCTAATATAGATTTGAATATTTTGAACTTCTAAAAGACTTCATCTTTTTCTTTTAAGAAAATTATCCATGAAATTATATAAAAAAACATCAACAATCATCATAAAATAACTAGAAAAGAATAAATTGAATATGGTATTTTCACTCATCTGAGACTGTATTTTATCTTTCAAATATCCTCCTCTATCTGTGAACTTGAATGAAAGCATCATCTCATTTCTTCATGTCTTCGATCACCTCAAATTGATCAAATCTTGAACTTTTAGAGTCATTCTCATCTAAATCCATGGCAGTAGTCTTCAACGGATGCTTACTAGCCTTAGTGTTCTAACTTTAATCAAATCCAATGTTGAGCTTAATATGCGGTGATCCCTAACTATTTATGATTTCATCGAGAATCTCAAAAAAAAATCCAAACTTCAAATTCTTTCTCAACTTACTTTTTAATTTCTCCAAAACCTTTCTAAAGGATACCACTTCTACTTCAAGCACTTCACAATCCTTTTCTTTTTCCTTTAAATTTTTTTGTTAAGCTATCTTCTATCATTTTTGCTTGTCCTATTTAAATTTTTAGATCTATTATTAGCTTCTCACATTTTTGAAGAAGTTGTGTTAATCTATATTTGGATTTAATGTCTTTTATAATTTGTTTCTCAAGTTTCTTGATCTCTTTGTAGGCATAATACAGTTCTTTCTCAAAATCCACTTCTTCTTTATCGTTGGAATTCACATTTTTCGCATCACCATCTAGTTTTTCCATCACCATGAATAGATCTCTCCTTTTCATTTTCACATCCAAAGGTACACTAATCATATTCATTGGAGTAGAAATTTACTTTAGAATATAAACTTTTTTTATGCTTTTAAAAATTGGTCTTCTTATGTTTTGATTGTTTATTGCTCTTCTAATAGGAATTGTGCTCCTTATATTCATCACTTCTTATTCCATAGGGACACTTGGGAAAAAATGACCAATTTTACCATAGTTGAAACATTTGAAATGTAACTCACCTTTATATTTTTTGGATCCTCTCTGCAACTTTAAAAATTAGCTTATTCTAGATCTAAATAATCATTGAGATCAAATTCTTCGATCTTCTTTTTTTTTTAAGGTTGCCTCTTTTCTTGAAGATTTATTATTCTAAATACTCATTTCATATGCAATCAGTTTTCCATGAATTTCATCCATAGTCAAAGTATTCAGATCTTTATCTTCTTCAGTTGCAAAAACTTTTGAATCAAACCTTAGGAGAAGGGATCTGACTAAATTTTTACAATCGCTTCTTTGTTCATTTCTTCGCCAAGTCCTCTAATGGTATGTACAATTTCATAAACTCAAGGCAATAATGTGGCAACATTATCTTCTTCCTTCATTTTTACATTCTCAAACTATCCTCGGTAGGTCTAACGCTTTGCTTTCTCGGTCATGTCATTTTCCTCATAGATGTTATGCAGCTTATCCCAAATTTCCTTTGTTGTCATACAATGAATTATCGTAAAAAACTCAATGTTAGATGATCCATATAAAATAGCATTTCTTGTCCTAGAATTATTGTCACAAGATTTCTTTCCAACCTTATCTCTTGGAAGATTTTTTGGAATCTCATAACCATCTTGAGAATTGGTGTTATTAAGCTTCCCCAAGAAACTTTGCTTTGATATCAATTGAACTATGCACACAAATATGTTGAAAGGGGGGTAATTAGTATATATGAATTATAATTTCAAACATAGAGAAATATTAATACCATTACAACATCTCACAATATTATCAAAACAACTATGCAAGAGATTATTACATCCACACATCAACATAAGAAAACACCAAATTTGTGGAAATTGAGAAGGGGAAAAACAAGGTGAGAATGGCTACTTGGATCGACTACCCAAATCCAACCTCACAATATAATAATTAACTTGCAATTATTTTTTAGACACCAACCCACAAGAATTCCAACCTAAGGAGATAACAATCCCCAAATCCACTAAACTGGGCACCAACTTAGATTGCATGCAATCAACCTCGACTGTAAATAAGATATTGGAAATACAAAAGATTTGTCATGTAGACCTTTCAAACTCAATCTTAATCATTTGTCTAATCTGATCTACTTTAGAATATTCTCATACTTCACAACATATGCTCACTACCTTCTCTTAATCTCACCACATAGTAGTCAACCTTATGCAATCACACTCTACAATTACTGCTTGGAATAAAACCTAATTGGTTGTGTGTGTGTATTTCATTATTATTTACATATTCATGTTGGCCTAGAACCTAATTGCAATATCTGCAAGTCGATCAAGGATAAATTCCTTAAAATAAAACATCATAAAATATGTAGTTGGCTCGACCCAATAGCCAACACATTATAGCATGAGTAAGAACATGATTTACATTTGCTAGAATGAACTCAACTAGTCCCAAACTACCTTCACATACTTCCTCCAATTGCACACATTTCCTTCCTTTGGTGCATCCAACAAGAACTCTTACATAGTCAACAATATGGCACAATGTGCACTCTGTCATTTGTAACTTTCAACTTCTAGAGCATAGCCTCTAAAACTCAAGTAGATTTGTCTTAGTATATAGCCTTACTTACAATTTCAACTACAAGTCAAAATACTTTACAACAATAGAGTGTAGTACACTAAAAAACATGATAAGGTAACTTGATGCATATACAATCTCTAAACAATGAGCCACATTTAACTTACTACAAAAAATTCCAAACTTCTACAAATGCACTTGATAATCAAGAACCATAGATCTCACTACATAATGATAACATTACATTCTGCAAGAGAGTTGTAACATTAAAATTCTCTATCTCAAATTCTCTAACATGAATGACAATAAATTTACCATCTGCTTAGCGTCAATGACATTTCTATATTCAACAATTAGCTCCAATGTCCAGTGCATAGATATTTTTTGATATCTTTTTAATTCTAGTTTACTTATTTGTAATTTTAAAATTAGTAGTAACAAAACACGCAGACCTATATTTTTCCTTTAACACATTTCTCTTAGTATTTTTGTCAAAATAATATTATTTATTACTCTTTAGTGTTTTTATTGAAGATCATTATTTTTATGTAATGGGCCTACATTTATTATGGAAAAATAAATATAATAGTATATTATTTGTAAATCTAATGATAAGGACTATATACTTACAAAATATAATTTTTAAATGACTTCATTTCATTCCCCAAAAAGTAAAGCATTTTTTTTTGTCAACATTTTGATAGATGTAGAGGAGACTTCAATGAGGGTCTGAATTAAGACTATGGGGCTTTTATTCAAGGGGGGTTTGATCTAACTGCCTTGATCCATCCCCTTAAGGCTTAAATTGTTGTTTTTTCTAAAATATATGATTTCACACAAAAAATCAAATTGTCCCATAAGTGAGACACATTATTGTGCGCTCAACAAAAGTTTTTTGGAAAAAGGATAATAGATTATCTAGTTTTCAATGCCTATAACTAGAATTTTTAAATTAGGGTGAAAATTTCAACCTTGTGTCCCACTTTTATAAAGGAAATGCAAAACATTGGTCTAGTTTTCTAACTTGAAGCAATAAAAAGTGAATTATATGTTTTGAATTTTGAAATAATGGAAATCAATAAAATATAAATTTTATAGTTCATTTTATATTTGTATTTTTTATAATCAAGAAATTATTTCAATGTAGTTTTTAACAAAAATGATATTATGATTTAGTTGTTGATAAGATATTGAAAGATGAGGTTAAGCAAGGTTTCACTTTTTCATATTAACTTTTCTTTTCATGTTTATAACTTGAAAAGTTTAGTATGTGGATTAATTTTTTCTCACTTCAATAAAAAAAGGCAATTTTAGAAGTTTCATCTAATGAAAACAAATTACTTTGATAAATCTCCATGTTTACCTAACTATTTATATAAAATAGAAAATAATTGTATCGTATCAACCTTTAATCTTTCTTCTAATGCACCATTCTTTTAAATAAAAAAATTAAAATATCTTGAGAAGACAACGAACCTTATATTTCAATCTTGAAGACCTTCTTTTAGTACAAATTAAAAAAGAAAATATGAACACTAATTATTTTTTTGTTTTAAATACACATAGATAAAAAAAGCGGGGCATTTTTTGTAAGAAGCTAAAAAGATGAATAACCCAGAATAACTAGTGCAAATGAATAGAAATAAAACTATGAATGTAAATAATACAATATCAAAATAACAACACAGAGTTAGTCTCCAAGAGAGAAATGCAAATGGTACAAAATAAAAATAGCATTAGGATAATGCAAAAGCGAAAAACTGCAAAATGCAATTACAATGCAATAGAATGGAATACAAAGACTAGCTAGGAGTGAGTATATATAGGAAATAAGAGAGGGGAGAAGTAGCAAATACTGCCAATTGGAAGAGACCACCACAATAGCCTAAAAAAGGCAAGTGTAACTCTCATGGAAGATGTTGACACCTTGCGTGCACTCACACTAATACTCACTTAATAATCCTAAGCAAGCTTAAATAAAAGTGTAAGAAAAACCTAGGAATAGGAAAATAAATAACCAACTAGGAAATAAAAACCTACACCAACATCCCCCCCCCTTAAGCACAGCTTACGTGGGTAAAAATATGATGGGTCCTAGCAAGTGAAACCATATTAGGTACCCATGTACGAAGAATTATCCCCAACAAAGAGAACCCCCCCCCCCCTTAATATATAGAAGAAGGCACCCCCCCCCCCCCCCAAAGTGGACACCTATCGCATCCTCAATAAAGCTCACAAATGAAGGAACTTTCTCTCATTGAAGGGTTTGGTGAAGATGTCTACAATCTGATCTAATGTAGGATAGTACTTGAGATCAATGATTTGCTCATGAATCAACTCTTGAATGTAGTTCATGTGGATCTCAATATGTTTGGTCCTCTAGTGATGGACCGAATTGTGAGAGATTTGTATGGCACTCTGGTTGTCAAAAAGATGATTGTTGGCTTCCGAAAAGAAATGCCAAACTTAGTGAGAATATTTTGAAGCCAAATAGCCTCAATAGTAGCATTAAGTGCTCCTCAATACTCAACCTCCATAGATGAAAGAGCAATTGCCAACTCCTTCTTACTCGACCAACAAACTAAATTAGAACCAAGAGGGAAGCAATATCCTGAAGTAGACTTGTGATCTTGAGAATCGCCTACCCAAAATCTGTGCAACCCACCAAATTAAAATTTGTGTTTGTTGCATAATGAATCTCATCATTGTGAGTACCCTAAATATAGTGAAGAATCCTCTTAGCTTATTTCTAGTGCAACTCATGGGGCTCCTGCATGAATCAAGAGACCATGCCTGCAGCATATGAAATGTCAGGTCTCGTGTGAGTCAAGTATATGAGACTACAAACAAGTTGTCGATATAAAGTGTCGTCTACCAAAGGTGAAGAACACTTAGCCTCAAGTTTAACCCCTGACAAAAATGGAGTCGGTGAAAGATTACAATCATCCATAAAAAATCTAGAGAGCATATCAAGAATGAACTTAGGATGTGCAAGGAATATCCCTGAAGAATACTGAGTGATTGTGACCCCCAAGAAGTACAAAAGGCCTAAGTTTGTCATCAAGAAACGATCATGAAGGGAATTTTTCACTGCCTAAATGGTGGATGAGTGACTCCTATGATCAACAAGACATAAACATAGAGAACCAAAACAGTGAGAGTATCATCCCATAGAAAAATGTAGGCATTTGGATTATAATGGCAACAAGTGAACCCAACTGTCAGAAGGAAGGAGTCTATCTTGGCATACCGAGCCCGAGGTGCCTGTTTGAGGCTATAGAGAGACTTTCGAAGACAAAAAACAAGTGAAGGGTCTTGAATGAACCCATGTGGTTGCACCATGTATATCTCCTCCTAAAGTTCACCATGAAGAAACTCACTCTTCACATCCATTTGATGAACTTCCCATCTATGAGTCATAGAAATAGCAAGGACAAGTCAAATAAAATTCATCTTGGCAACTGGTGCAAAAGTCTCAGAGTAGTCAATGTCAGGAACTTGAGAGAATCCTTTAGCAACCAAGTGAGCCTTATGTTTATCAACCAACTCATTTGAGGAAAATTTTGTTTGATAGATCCACTTGCATCAAACAAGTTTTATTTCCTTAGGAAGAGGGACAAGATCCCAAGTGTGGTTCCTCTCCAAGTAATTGAACTCTTCTTGCAAAGTTGCATCCATCTCAAGAACACTTGAAGCTTCTCGAAAGGATTGCGGATCAAAAGATGAAGCAATAAAGAGATGTGAAGCCTACTGAAATTGTGACCTTGTTCTTCTAGTATCTAAAGGATCGCCAACCCAATCACCCACTAGCTCTAGTGTCTTACAAGCCCAAAGAGGTCTTGAGACTAGAGAAGCTGGAGGAGAATAAACATCCTCTAAAATGATGATTGTGGGAGGAATGTAAATTCTCATCATCACCATGTGAAGTGGAGAAAGAAGACTCCTCATCAAAAGCAATCGGATTAAGATCGAAGAACTATCATCATGATGTAGTGGCTCCAATATGATAGTGGATGGAGAAGTGGTAAAAGAAGACATAGAATGACTCTCCTAAAAAAAACTCCTCTCAATAAACAACTCATAAATGGTAGGATCATGAAGCTTGTAGCCTTTTACATCATTTGGATATCCAATAAATATGCAAGTCTTACTCTATGGATTTATCCTTGCATTGCTCTACTAGAATGAGGGTCCATGCATGAGAACCAAACTCTCAAAAGTGCTTAACTAAGGTTTTTTGACTAGTCCAAGCTTCAAAGGGTGTTACCCCCTTTACAGCTTTGTGCAACGGATTCGGTTATGGATATAACATGCACAGTGAATGGCTTCTACCCAATATGGTGGTGCCAAATATTTGGAGTGAATCATAAAAAAAATTATTTCTTTCAAGGACCAATTATTTCGTTTTGCAACTCCATTATGTTGAGGACTGTAGGGAACTATATGTTGCAATTCAATGCCCTTAGAGATACAAAACTTCTCAAACCTATTGTTGACATACTCTCCCCCCCCCCATTATCTGTATGCGGAACTTTGATGGATTTCCCAGATTGTCTCTCTACAAATGCTTTGAAGTCCAAGAATGAACCAAAGAGTTTAGAATCTTGTTTGAGAAAAAATAAAAAGGTGTATCTAGAAAAATCATCAATAAATGTCAAAACATATCAAGCTCTACTGATGGATGGATGTGGAAATGGTCCAACCAAATCACTATGTACTAACTCTAAAAGGTGTGAAGTTCTCCAAGCTTTACCTTTGTCAAATTTCTCCTCAATATGATTGCCAAGAATACATCCTTGACAAACACCATTTGAAAAGTGAACTGGAGGTAATCTTGTAACCATGTCATGTTGACTAAGCTATTACAAGTAGCAATAGTTTAAGTGGCCAAACCATTGATGCGACAAGTTACTCACTTCATTAAAATGAGTGAGAAAAACAAATGAAAGAGGATCGAGAAGAAAATGAGAAAACAAATAAAGTAAATACTGATGATTTGCTTTCCCAACTGCAACTGTAGAATCATTGTGCAACTCACAAATTACCACTAAATTGGGAGAGAACTCAACCCACTTGCCTAAATCTATGTGAGTTATCTAATATACTGATAGGAGATTAGTTGATAGTGAAGTCACACAAAAAATATCATGGAACGTGTCATCCCCCACATCAATAGACCCTCTCCCACAAACCTCAATAGGTGTGTCATCACCCATCAAAATAAAAGGCATAGAACATGGCTCCAAACATGCAAGTTCGTCCTTTGATGAAGCCATGTGGTGCAAGGCACCTATAACCCAAGTGGATGGTGGTGAAGCAAATTTTATAATGGCCTTTCCCTTTCCTTTTTCCTTGTTGTTTTCTTTAGCCTTCTTAAACCCCTCACTTGAACTTTGTTTTATTGATTCAGGTACACTGATATTATTATTTTCAAGAATTTCTGTCAAGTGATCAATTTGTTTCTTCAAACATTTATGCTCATCATGATGGGGTCTTTTACAATAGGCACATTTGACCTTGTCTTTCTTAGGCTTGTCACCATTAGAATATTGGGTCTCATTAACTACTTTTGAGGTAGCTTGTTTCTAGTCCTTCTTCTCACTAGTATTATTTTGTTTCTTCTCCTTCTCGTTGCTACTTTGTCCTTTCTAATTTTTTGTGCCTTGGTTGACTTCCAGGGCATGTGACTTAGATGATTTTAGAGTGCCCATCTAGATTAGCTTATCTTGCTCCCATGTGAGAGAAATAGAAAAATCATCTTAATGATGGCATGGTAAATTGAGTCCCAAGTGCACCCTTAGTAGCATAGAAGGTAGAAACAAATATTGAATATTCAGAACTTAGCTTAGAGAGAATACTAAGAATCAGTTGTTCATCTATCTTTTCAATTTCCCATTGCCTTAACTATGGTCTTACTAATTTCAATTTTGTGAATAAATCTTGGATTGTGTTAAAATTGGTTGGGCTTAGACTTATGAGTTCATTTTCCAACATATGACTCCTCATTGAATCCTAATTTCCAAATAAAGTTTCTAACTTGTGTCCGAATTTAATTAGGAGTACTCAAATATTCAATATGAAAGAGTTAATCAGGAGATACAGATAAACACAAAGTTTCATATGCTTCATCGCATCTATTGAACCACTTAGGCATTTTTGCATCTACAATAGGTTCAGTTTCTAATCCCATTACTATCTTATGCAAAACAAATTTGCTTAAGTAGATTGTCATGTATGATTTCCACTCAAAATAATTGTAAGGAGTTAAATGGGAACTGTTATTTGATCCATGATGTAGAAATGTTGAAAGAAGTGCTAAAATAAAGAGAACACGTGAACACCAGTATACCCTCACCCTTTTCAGTAGTCTTAAAAATCACCCCCCCCCCCCCCTCCCAAGATATTACAATGCTAACACTTTATATTTAAGTGTGATTACAATTTTTTTCCCAAATTCTAATAATGTTAAGGCTCACCATGGCCAAAACTACAATCACATAATCTAGGAAAAAATGGTTGTGTAGTTGTGTTCAGGACCAACTTTGGCATGAAATATTTAAAAAAAGAAAATAATAAATCCAATCAAGACAAATATCGATGGAAAGAGTTTATCTTTATCTTTCCAATGATATCTTTTTTGCTAAAAATCGACACCTAAACAAAAAAGATATGAATTTTAAAAAAATTAATTTTGTCCTCCAAGAAGAATTTTTCTTAAAAACAAAAATTTTAATTCTGATTTGATTTATAAGAAATCTATCTACTATATGCAGATAATATCAAAAACCCAAAAATATTTTTGAGCTACAAACTAAACCCAAAAAATGTTTTTTTAATCTAGCAAGCAAAAGCCCAAAAAATAAATTAAATTCAACTTTCTACAACCGAAAAAATGTTCATGTGACACTTTTTGGATAGCAATTTCCACAAGATCTAGTCAATATCTGCAAAATCCAAAAGATGCCCAGATGGTATTTTGAGGCTGACAAGCAAACCCAAAAACTGTTTTTCACTTTGACTTGTAGAAGATAGAAATTTGATGCAAAAAAGAAGCCTCCTCCAATCTTTCTCCAAATTCCTATGCTCTGATTTCGATAAGAAGATAGTCAAATATAACTTTCTTAGGTCTTCTAGATGGTATGGAATAGTTGAGAATGCCACTAGGATTACCAGCAAGCACCCAAATTTTACAAAATATTTGCACAAAAAACACCAAAAATTAGAGTTTTCATTCAAACTTTTCTGATTCTCAAGTTTATATGAAAATGCAAGAGAAGAGCATACTCAATTTTTAGGAAACCTATAGAAAACCTATTAGCCCCCCTAGATCTCTCAAATAAGGAAACTAAAATCCATTCTTGCACTAGAATGGCTCTGATACCATATTAGAATCCGAAAATATGAATAACCCAGAATAACTAGTGCAAATGAATAGAAATAAAACTATGAATATAAATGATACAATATCAAAATAACAACGTAGAGTTAGTCTCCAAGAGAGAAATGCAAATGTTGCAAAAGCAAAATAGCATTTCGAAAATGCAAGAGCAAAAATTTGTAAAATGCAATTACAATGCAATAGAATGGAATACAAAGACTAGCTGGGAGTGAGTATATATAGGAAATGAGAGAGGGGAGAGGTAGCAAATACAACCAATGGGAAGAGACCACCACAATAGCCTAAAAAAGGCAAGTGTAACTCCCATAAAAGATGTCGACACCTTGCACCCACTCACACTAATACTCATTTAATTAATCCTAACAAGCTTTAAAACAAATGGAGGAAAAACTTATGAATTGGAAAATAAATAACCAATTTAGAAATAAAAACCTACACTAATATTTTTAGATTTTTTAGAATATCATCTACATGAATAGGATTTGTGAGATCGTTAAATATATTAATTGGAACCAAAGAGATGCTACATATGTATGTGCAATGAACACTTCCATCTAGAAAAGTTTTGACCCAAATCTAATTTACCTAGAATAAATCTAGCTTAAACATGTTTTAAACAAAAATTGACTTTCCATAGGAAATACTTAAATTAAGTTGTGCTAATAATGGCCTAAAGTGGGATAGACTTTTAATTTTTACCCACTAGTTAACAAGAATAAATCCTTCGTGAGCTATTTATATGAGATCAAGGATAGGGCTAAGGGGACTAGATCAAGAGTAGAATGGAGAATAACAAGAATAATTACATGTTACAATAGACAATAAACTATGATGAATGGGATTGGAAGATGCATTCCCCCCTCAATGTCATTAGAAACTAGTTCAATCAATTGTTATTCTATAGTTTCTTAGTTAAATAAAATACACAAGACCAAAGAGTTCCTCTTCATATGCATGGAGAGTTTGTTCCTTAGTTAAAGGATTTATGTGCAACTATGGCAAAGTTGCTCATTACAAAAAATCATACATTTTTTCTCCAATATTTTTTCTAGGACAACCTTCAAACCATGTAGACACAATTTGTTATAGTTTGTGTATGCATTATAAATATTAAGTTTTAACTAAATTCTATATGATAGAAGCTTTGATAAATTCAAGTGTTTTGTCAATGTAATGGAATTATTTTGGAAGGGAAGACAAAAACCTTCAATAAATGGTGATGTGATGGACAAGAGTTCCAAGTAGTTGTGAGAGAAAATATAAGTATCATGCAAAAGTAAGGTAAATGTTGAAAGAGATTTCATAATTGACAAGTTAGATCAATCAAATTTGTTGTGATAGCACCAAGTGCAACTGACAATTTTGACCAAATTAAAACATGTCCCATAAAATCACAATAGGATTTTAAAAAATGACTCTTCTTCTCAATTCATGGGATTTACTTTCATTCTTAGTTAGTTCATGCGCTCATCTTCTAATATAAAAACACATGTTGGGTATGTATTTTTTATTTCTTCCTTTTGGAGGGATCGTTCTTTTCCAATCAAGGAAGAATTATTAGATTTAAAATTATGTTGAGAGAGTTGCATTTAAATTATAATAGTCTTAAGATTAGAAACAATTATAGGCAAAAATGCACTACCATTGTTCTTGTTGGTTGTGTGGTTATGTGTAGTCAGTGGAGTTTGCTAAATTATGTGTGAGTGATCTAATGCTAGAGAAGATCTTACATTTCCCTTAGAGGGAGTAGTCTTGCACAACTAATATTCATAATGGCTTATTTTGCTATATCTTTTTTCTACATTAGATTTTTTAAAGGATCATTCTTACTTGCATTATCTTGTTATTGTGATTATGTTTATCATTTTTCAAATTACTTATTTAGCAATGATGTTATGAATTTATCACATCTAAGATACATTAAGTTTCGATAAAAAGGAATTTTTTTATCTTTATTGGTTTCAACCGCCTACATTTCTCGATTTTAGCATCTGAGCTAGCAAGAAACAAATCAAATCAATATAATATTAATACTGGCAATTCCTCAAATTGAAACTTTGTGGGGCTTAGAGATCATGTTGGTATTAAAGAAGGGTATTATTTTACTTATAGGAGTTGCTAACAAATTTCAAACTTATGTGCATTGCATTTTATTAATTTACTACTTGTTGTGATTGAAAATTGAGGTGGAAGATTGGCAATTAGAGAAGTGAAACTAATCACAATGAGTTTGCAAAGAAGGGAGTTGCAAATAGTGCATAAAAAGTTGTAGAAGGAAGTAATTAGAAAAGAAAATTACCAATTTGACTAGAGATGAAATTTCTATACTATTTCAACTGAAGTCAAATTTCACAAGTATCTAACTAAGTTTGAACTCATCCTAAAGAAGAAAATTTTATACAATCACATGATTGTTAGTTCAAAATCTTGATTTCTACATCAATGAAGTTGCCAATATGTCACAAAGTTGGTACTTGGTTGTTTCTCACTTTTGCATCATTTTTTCCTATTATATACTAAATAGACTTGGTGCATTTTAAGTACTTTTCCATGGCATGGTTATTCTAACTTTGAGTTTTTTTCATCATAAAATTCTTGAAAAATATACTAAGCACATTAGAAAGCAATTTTTCAACCTTTTTAAGGAACAAAATTTGTATATTTGAGATAAATTCTAGACTAAAATATATTCATCAGAACATTTGATATTATATCAAAATACATTTATCTCTATCCACATATATGGCACTCAACATACATGCCTTCTTTATATAGGTGTATTGTTACCTCACAAAAGTTGGGTAGATCATGCACATTATAAATATTGATAGTAAGAGATGTTGTTTTACTTACATAGTGCATGTCCTTGTGTAGCATTAATATATGAGGTAACATATGATTCATATCAATGGAATCACAAGTCACATGTTACAACAATACGTAGCATGTCCATATCCATAAAGTAGCTCAAATATGTTGCCAACATATAACTCTCTCCATAGTACTTGTGTCATATTTTGGCTGGGTGAATAGCACAAGTTTTGGTGCAAACAGGAGAATGTTGTTTATCAAAAATTTGTCTCACCCCTTAAATGCAACATCTAGTTTTTCCTTGCGCACTTGAATCCTTTTATACTATGCCTTGGTTGTGGTGTCCTCTTCCATGACCTCCATATACGTTTTAACAATGTCCATGATGGTTTGATTATATTTCGACAACCATGATTCAATATCTTTACCTATCTAATAGATATTTGCAAATAACTACTTTATCTATGTAGTTGAATAGCCTAACCTTGTGCCAGATCATTTTTAAAACCTTAAATCTATCATTCCACTCATAGCATTCATTGAATCCAAGTATATATCTATAAGCTTACCTTGAATTTGAAAAACTAACAGAAAATACTGAGAGGGGGAGAGGGTGAATCAATATTTTAGGATTTTAATAAATTTTAAAGGCATAAGACTGATAACAACACATTCAGAAATACAAAGACCAGAATTTTATCATGTGGAAAACCCAACAGAGTAAAAAAGCATGGTATTCACTAACTTGCAAAAGAATGGGCACCAGCCCAGTTACATAATAGAGCTCCAACTCTAGCTTATCAAGGCTTCAACCTCTTTTACAACTGAAGCACCAACTTATGATCTTTAAATTTCAACAATACACATAAAGGCTTCAACCTTCATAAATACAAGGAATTACAAAAGCTATATCCAGTTTTATACTGAAATGTATAAAACACTTTGACACAGAGAATACTTATTCATTATCCCTGAAATATCTATAGCACAGACTACAGGGAATACATATTTTTGCTATCAGGATGACATGAGCATGAGCACTCTAAAGAAAATCTTTACACTATAGATTCAATCGCCTTCAACTATAACAAATTGAGGCACTACAATTGAAATTTCTTCTACATGCTCAGGCAGACCCTTTCAATATCATTCAGCACAAATACATAGGGCTTCTAACAAAACCAATTAAAACACTACCCAGACTGAAACGAAACATGCAGCTTCCAACATTGTCAACTCAGCATGATACACAGCAAAAATGACTTCTCAGCTGCTTAACCACCTTTTCACATCATTCCAATTCAGACTTAAGTCATCACTCATACATTGCTTAATCGAGATTTCTAATTCATTAGACCTTTTTTTTAGCCTCAGTCTAACGTCCCCAAAGACATTAATTCACATCCCAAACTTCAAAAAGAGAACTCACTTAAGAGTCGCTTATGTAACTATCCACCTAGAAGATTCAATCTTTAGAAAAATGTATCTTAAGCAACCAGCGACCACACTCAGAAGGCGTAGAATTAACAACACAAGAAATGCTTCAGACAAATCCTAACATCCAAGTGGCATGCACAACCAGTATCACCCAAAAACAACTTCGACCTGTATATCAAATCACGCCAAAAATACGATATGGATAAATAAAAAATGTGTTGTTAATTCAACCTCATGTCCAACTAAAAGCCTGCAAATGAAATTGATTATGACTTTTTTTTTTAAACGGCTGAAAAGATACGCCTACCCAGTCTGAGAAAGAAAACGCTTCCAGCCACCAAACACACTAATATTCTGAAATTGCAGAGCTGACATACTCCAAAACTATCCACGAGTCCTCAGTTGTTACAAACCATTTGCAGAGAAAGAGAGAGCAGCCACGACAGTCACCAGATTGAAACGCCATCCATAAGAAATCAAGAAAAGACAAATAACACGTGTTCAAATGAAAGAAGTTGATATCACCACGTAAGAAAGGCATCACAACCTCACAGAAGGAATGACAACAATTCAAACACACCTACGTGGAAAATTCTATAGCTATACGAACTCCATCAGACATGAATATCCAACAACACTCGAAAACAAAACGGAACCCAAACACAAAGCTGGTCACATCGATGAAAAGTATACAACCAACAATCTCCCCCTATTTTTTCATTGATGGAAAACACTTAAAGAAGAACAATAAGAACTCCCACTGTTTCGCTACTCCCCCTTTTGACATCAATGACTACAAAAATGAAGATGGAGCATAAAATAAAACAATAAATGCTCCCCCTAGTTGATGTTGCAAATCAGTAATAGAGTGAAAGAACTCCAAGCTTATGCCTGAGATATTCAAAATATTCCCGTGGCAATGGCTTTGTCAATATATCAGTGATCTTCTCTTTAGAAGACACATATTCCAGCTTGACAATCTGATTAGCAGTTTGTTCATGCAAATAGTGGTATTTAATAGGAATATGTTTAGTACGAGAGTGCAAAATGGGATATTTTTTGAAATGTCAATGGCACTCGTGTTATCACATAAAATAGAAATGGGATCATCATACACAATCTTAAAATCTTGCAATATGTGTTTCATCCAATTCACCTGAGTGCAACAAGATACAGCTACTATGTACTTTGCTTCTATTGTAGATAAAGAAATAGATGTTTGTTTCTTGTTGAGCCATGAAACAAGACAGCCACAAACAAAGAAAGCACATCTACTTGTGTTTTTTCTATCATCAATGGAACCTCTCCAATTTGCATCAGTATATGATGTCAGTGTAAAATCTGAGCATTTAGAATACCATAAACCAAAGTTTATTGTACCCTTAAGGTATTTAAAGATCCTCCCCACTGCCTGCACATGAGTCTCTTTTGGTGTGGCCCGAAATCTAGCTACATATCCAACAGCCTGGATAATGTCAGGTCTTGTAGTTGTAACATAAAAAAGGCTCCCTACCATAGATCTATAAAATGTCTGATTAACACTAGGAGATTCATCATTTTTACTGAGTTTACATCTTGTTTCTATGGGCGTACTAACTGGATTACAATATTTCATTCTAAACCTTTTTTAATATTTCTCTAACATACTTTGTTTGAGAGATAAATATGCCATCTGATAACTGTTGAATTTTAAGACCCAGAAAGTAAAACAACTCACCCAACATAGACATTTCAAATTTTTTCTTCATGTTTCAGCAAACTCCTTAATCATACCAACATAATCACTCCCAAAAATCAGATTATCTACATAAACAACAACAACTAAAATGTTGTTACCTTCTCCTTTTATAAGTAAGTTGTTGTCTACAAATCCTTTTCTGAAACCTTGTTGTTGCAAGTACTTGTCCAGCCTGTCATACCAAGCTCGTGGAGCTTTTTTAAGTCCATATAAAGCCTTTTTCAGCTTGCAAACATAATCAAGTTTGTTATTTAACACAAAACCATTAGGCTGCTCAATATAAACTTCTTAACTTAAAAGTTAAATCACCATTAAGGAATGCAGATTTAACATCCATTTGAAACACCTTGAAACCTTTATATGAGGCAAAAGAAATAAATAGTCTAATAGCTTCTAGACATGCTACAGGTGCAAAGGTTTCATTATAATCCACACCTTTTATTTGAGCATACCCTTTACAAACTAATAATGCTTTGTTTCTTACCACTTGACCATCCTCATTTAGCTTGTTTTTGTAGACCCATTTCATGCCAATGGCATTCTTGTCTTTGGGTCTAGGCACTACCTCCCATGTGTCACTCTTTTGAATCTGCTCAAGCTCCTCTTTCATAGCAGCTATCCAATGTTTATCTTCAGCTGCTTCTTCAAAACACTTAGTCTCAAACATAGAAAGCAAAGAAACATCTCCATCCTCAAAATAATTGGCATTCCTTCTAGTAGCTCTAGTCCTATTTTCAGGCAAAATCTTATCAATGGGATGATTTCTTTGCACAAATTTAGAAGGATCCTTGAAAGAGGTCTTACCAACTTCACTCTCTGATTCATTTTTAGAATGTGTGCTTGTTCTCCCATTTTGCATATTAGATGAAGAAGATGCATTTCCAGCTTGTGATTGTGAATTTTTTGGAGTATTCTGAGTGATATTATTTGTTGTTCCTCTTTGTGGTTGTGAAGAAGATTGAACGGCACTACTTGCCTCCTCCTTTTGACCATTGTTGCTACCATTACCATTCTCATGAGAAGTGTCAGTCATTTCATGAACTTTTACATTAACACTCTCAACAATTTTATGCAACCTTTTGTTAAAACATCTATAAGCTTTGCATTTTGAAGAATATCCCAAGAAAATACCCTCATCTAATCTAGGATCAAACTTACCTAGATTATCATCATCCTTTTTTATATAAGGAGGACTACCAAAAATCTTAAAGTACTTAACATTTGTTGATTTACCTTTCCACAGTTCACAAGGTGTCTTGTTATATTTGGCTCTTAACAAGCCTCTATTTTGAATATACACAGTTGTGTGAACAGCTTCTCTCCAAAAAGCATCACTAACCTTGGCCTCATTCATCATACTGCGGGCCATCTTTTGCATGGTTCTATTCTTCCTTTCAACAACACCATTTTGTTGTGTTGTTCTAGGTGTTGAAACTTGTCTCCTAATTCCATGTTGCTCACAAAAACTCACAAACTCATTAGAAGTAAACTCGCCACCATTATCAGAGTGCATACATTTAATCTTCAAATCCATTTCATTCTCAACCAATGCTTTAAATCCTTTCATTTTTTCTAAAGCCTCTTATTTTTCTTTCAAAAAAGTAACACATGTCATACGTCTAAAGTCATCTATCAACAACATAAAACTTTTCACCTTGCAAGCTTGTTGTTCTAGTTGGTTCACATAGGTCAGTATGGACTAACTCAAGTGGTTTGGAACTGGATAAGTCTTTGGGTTTAAAACTAGTTCTTGTTTGCTTCCCCATTTGATAGTCTTTGCAAACTACATCAGTTGGTTTTTTGAGTTGTGGCATATCTCTTACAGCTTCCTTCTTGCTAATTTGAATCAAGTTGTCGAAATTCATATGTCTAAATCTTCTATGCCATAGCCAAGCTTCATCATACTGACTTAAGCAACAATTTTCACTGTTAGAATCATCAAGAATATAAAGATTGTTTTTTGTCCTAGTAGCATTAGCAATTAGCTTTTCACTTTTTCTTATAGTGCAACAATTTCAATTGTAAGAAAGATCATATCCTTGATCACATAACTGACTGACACTCAATAGATTATGTTTTAAGCCTTTGACATAAAGAACATTCTCTACTTTAGTCTCACCATCATTTAAAACAGGGGTGCCTATACCTGCAACTCTTGCAGAAGAACTACCTCCAAACCTGACTTTACCACCATTCATCCTTTTAAAAGTATTAAATTTACTCTTGTCACCCGTCATATGCCTAGAGCAGCCACTGTCAACATACCATATATCCTTCTCATTTTGTGCAAGAAAGGTTGTTTGCACAAGTAAAGCTACTTCAGGACTAGGCTGCTCCTTCTTCTTCCACGATTTCTTGTTTTTCTCCTCTTTTTCATTTTGAACCACTTCTTAGACTTATCTGTCAAAACACTTTCACAGAACCTTGCAGAATGACCAAAGTTATTGCATTTATAACAAATAATATTGTAGTTTCGTAAAGGAGCAAATGAATTTCTACTTTCAAAGTTAACAATCCTCCTTAGATATCTCATATAGTTTATGGCTTTGTGACCATAATAATTACAAGTATAGTAGTAGCCATTAAAGAAGGAATTGTTGAATCTTTGAAAATCAAATTTTCTATCATTGCCATAAGAAATTCTTATACCTCTAGCTTTGGTATTCAGCTGCTCTTATTTAGGTGGTTTGCAAGATTGACCCTCTTCATGTCCAACTCCTTGCTTTTCACAAGATGGTCTTTGTGAATCCAGTAGACCATCAAGAGTTAAAGTACTCTTTTGTGATTCGAACTCCAAGCTCTACAACTTAGAAGTTTATACAATTTTACACAAAGAAACAACTTCAGCTTCAAGTTTCTCACAATTTAGCTCCTTTTCTTTTATTTGTTTTATCAGCTCTTCATCTGTCTTTCTTGCTTCTTCGGATTGAATTTTCAGATCAGCAACCATCTTTTTAGCAGCTTCTAAAGCCATAGATTTCTCAGAAAAATTGTTACTCTCTTCTTGTAACAATTGCTTAAGATTCTAATTTTTCCTCTTTAATTTTTTAATCTCATTTAGAGCACTAATCAGCTCTTGTTCAAGATCAACCTCTACTTCTTCATCAAAATATTTTTCTTCTTCTTGAGTGTCTTCTACAGCCATAAACAAAATTTCATCATTTTGATTTTCTTCCTCATTGCTAAGAAAGGAATCACTATCTTCTTTTGAATAAAGACTTTTCTTGAGTCTTTGAAACTTCTTTCCTTTTCTCACAAACCTCTTGGGATTTTTGAACTTTGAACTTCTTTCATCATCATTGTCCTCTTCTTTTTCATAGGGAGACTTTGATGCAAAGTGATCTATCTTCCCACAGTTAAAGCACTTCAAAGGCAGCTTTCCCTTGAATTTACCAGATCCTCTTTTTAATTTTCTAACAAGATGAGCATCTTCATCCTCTGAATCTTCTTCTGAGCTTTTGCTGGATTTTTGCTCCTTTTCTTTACCCTTCTTTGAAGCTTTAAAGGTTGTCTCTCTTTTTGATGAGTTCTCAACATTGGTATGCATTTCATACGCAGTCAGGATTCCATGCAGCTTGTCTACAGTGAGCCTGTCCAAGTTTGACATTTCTTCAACAACAGAAACTTTGGCATCAACTTTAGGGGCAGCGTGCGCAAAATCTTATGAACCACAGTTTTGTCTTCAACCGTATCTCAAAGACCTTTCAAGGCATTTACCACTTCATCAACTCTCAGAAAATAGACTACAGTACTCTCCTCCTCCTTCATTTTAAGACTCTCAAACTGCATTCTATAAGTCTGAAGTTTTTCTTTTTGAACTTTATCAACACCATGATATGCATTAAATAATTCTTTCCAAACTACTTTGGTTGTTTCACAATGCATTACTTTGACAAACTCAGATTCTGAGATACCATAGAGAAGTGCATTCATTGCTTTGGCATTGTTCTTGAACTCCTTCTTAGCATATGGATATGTAGGAGGTGTAGTTGGATCAGTATAATCATTCACAATACTCATCTAGACATCAAACCCTAAGGACATAATTTATGTCTTCATTCTGATACTCCAGAAGGCATAATTTGCACCATCAAACAGAGGTGCTCAGTTTGTAGCTAGACCTTCTAAGGCACTCATTTTTGACACAAGAAGGACCTACTCTCAGACTTATAAGATTTGCCAGAGAGAACTCACTTTGATACCAATTGAAAAACTAACAGAGAATACTGAGAGGGGGAGGGGGTGAATCAGTATTTTAGGATTTTAATAACTTTTAAAGGCATAAGACTGATAACAACACATTCAGAAAGACAAAAACCAGAATTCTATCACGTGGAAAACCCAACAGGGTAAAAAACCACAATATTCACTAACTTGCAAAAGGATGGGCACCAACCCAGTTACATAATAGAGCTCCAACTCTAGCTTATTGAGGCTTCAACCTCTTTTACAACTGAAGCACCAACTTCTAATCTTTAAATTTCAACAATACACATAAAGGCTTCAACCTTCATAAATGCAAGAAATTACAAAAGTTATATCTCAATTTTATACTGAAATGTATAAAACACTTTGACACAGAGAATACTTATTCATTATCCATGAAATATATATAGCACAGATTGCAAGGAATACATATTGCTACTATCAGGATGACATGAGCATGAGCACTCTAAAGCAAATCTTTACATTGTAGATTCAATCGCCTTCAATTGTCACAAATTGAGCCACTGCAACTGAAATTTCTTCTACATGCTTAGGCAGACCCTTTCAATATCATTCAGCACAAATACACAAGGCTTCTAACAAAAATATTTAGAACACTACCCAGACTGAAATGAAACATGTAGCTTCCAACATTGTCGACTCGGCACGATACACAGCAAAAATGACTTCTCAGACTGCTTAACCACCTTTTCACATCATTCCAATTCAGACTTAAGTCATCACTCATACATTTCTTAATCGAGATTTCCAATTCATTAGAACTTTTTTTAGCCTCAATCTAACGTCCCCAAAAACATTAATTCACATCCCAAACTTCAAAAAGAGAACTTAGTTAAGAGTCGCTTATGTAACTGTCCACCTAGAAGATTCAATCTTTATAAAAAATGTATCTTAAGCAACCAGCAACCACACTCAGAAGGTGTAGAACTAACAACGCAAGAAATGATTCAAACAAACCCCAGCATCCAAGTGGTGTGCACAGCCAGTATCACCCGAAAACAACTTTGAACTATATATCAAATCACGCCAAAAACACGATATGGATAAAAAAAAAATGTGTTGTTAATTCAACAACCTCCTGTACAAACTCCAGCAGACATGAAGATCCAACAACACTCTAAAACAAAATGGAACCCAAACACAAAGCTGGTCACATCAATGAAAAATATACAACCAACAGAGTTTGTGCAATTTTGCTTATATTTGTGAGTGTGGTTCATTGCTTCAACCAATTCCTCCAAGTTAAATTTGTATACACTTGCTGAGAAAGAATCCATCCTAACTACATAAAGGTAGAGGATGTCATTAGGCATAGATTATTAGTAGCATGGTCTTAAGCATAGTTCCCTTCTTGTGTTGTTCCTCTTGCCACTTTGGGTTCTTTTATTTCCTATCTAGTGGCCCCTTTGCATAATATATATTATTACAATATTTAACAAAAGGATAAAGGTGTATATACTCAAATGGAAAATAGGACTAACGACTGGTGGAGAAACCATCTAAGTGAAAGGTTAAATCAAAGTATATGGTGGTACCAAAGGAAACCTTAAACTTTCAATAAATTGATAAATAAGAAATGAAAGCTTAGAATTAATGCATTTTTAGTGTCCTAAATTGTACTCACCTATAATTTTGTCCTCACTTAGGCCTCACTTTGGCATTCGTCTTCTAAGGCCTTATCGTAATACTAATTATGTTCACACCACCCATCTACTTTACATTTTCATCAATTTTCCAGCTTAACCCCCAATTTGGAGTCTTGATTTCTAGTACCAGGACGTATCATGCCCTAGTCCCAAATCGGGACCAAGACATACCATGCCTTGGTCCTAAATCAAGACCAGGGTGTATATGTCATGGGCCTCTTAAATAGGCCCCAAATTGGCCCCCTCTAACAATCATCTTTGGTGAGTGAGAAAACTAGCCCTCTATCGGCCTGTTGCGGAAATTCAATTGGATTTTTGACAAGCAAGTATAAAAGGAGGTCTACCCCTCTCATTTTAAAACCTAATGAATTCAAATCGAGATCTACACTCTAGCAAATTCAAGTGAGCAAGTAATCAGTCTTTCATCAAGCATTGGAGATGGTATTCATGATCTATGTTTTATGAAAAGAACCTACATGAAACCCTAATTCCTTTGTGGAGACAAACAAAACTTAAATGAGGTATATCATTAGTGTTTCAATCATTTCCAGTCTTTCCCTTAAAAGGAAAACATTTTACTACAGTCTTTCATTTACATTCATCAATTCAATTTCATGGTTAATTCCAAAATTGGGGTTTGACCTAAACCAAACCCCTAGTCCCAACATATTTCACCATTTCTTTGTGTACAAAAATAGGTACAGAGTTGTAATCAAGAGGATCAACAAAATTCACAAAGACAAACAAATTCAGCTTTCGATGACGAGAAATTTAGAGGACCATTGCGAATTGATACTACCCGGTCCTGAAAAATCAGCCCAAACTTCTGGGAACATATCTGAAACATGTTATTTTTCTCAAATCTAGGTTGGTGGCTCCATACAACATTTGTAGCTTACTGGTTTTGTCAAATTACTTCAATAGTTCACTATCTTGCTCTAATCTTCAACAATTCAATTTGAGGAGAAGGGCCCTACCAAAGAAGGTTGGAATTTGATCAGACTCTTAATCTTCTAAGGCTACATCTATTAAATTCCATCTCCTCCCTAATGTGATGGTTAATTAGTTCATTTAGGGGTTTTATTATCTTAATTTAACCCTAACCCTAATTTTTCACCATTACAACATTATAATAACCAAACATTTCCATCTGCTCTTAGGTTTTTCGAAAATGCTCATGTCCGCTCCCTTGCATCTTCTCTCCCTGACGGTAACTTGGATATGGTCGTCGTCGTTGCACCTGGTCGTGCAAGAGTCTCCTGGGTGTCGATGGTTGCTGAGGGCCCTAGCCCCGAATCTGCTTGGGTGTCGCGGGATCCATCTAATGCCTCTAATTTACGCAGAGGGGGAGGCAGGGGGTTTATCCCAGTCTCCTGTGTCGCCTCTATCAATGTGAATAAGGATATCGATCGGGAAATAGAGAACAATGTGAAGGTTTTTACAGAACATAGTGTTATCTGTAGATTCAGGGTTATTTGGCCCAGCCTCCCAGAGCTGCATAAATGGATCTCTCAACACTAGGATCATCTTATTTCTGGTAATGTTCACATATACAATATGGCTAAAGGTTTCTTTGTTGCTAAATTTGAGAATGCTAAGGATAGAAGAAAAAATTTGTGTGAAAGCTTTTTCTATAAGAAAGATAATATGTCGCTTTTGGCCAAACCCTGGCACTCTGATTTTAACCCCCTTTCTAAGAAGTTCAACAAAATTCTGGTTTGGGTTTGGCTTCCTTACCTTCCTATCCATTTGTGGTTTGATTCTCTTTCAAGAAATAGGTGATGCTATTGGGAATTTCATTATGGTGGATAATGAATCCTTTGAGCTTTATCATACTACTTTTGTTCGCATTCTGGTGGAGCTAGATGTGTCTAAAGGACTACCAGCTGAGATTGTCATTAATTTCTCTTTTGGCAGCTGGGTCCAATCTTTGGATTACGAAGGTATTCCTTTCAGGTGTCGTAGAAGCTTTAAAACTGGTCATGCGGCTGGGAATTGTGGGTTGGAGAAGAAAAATCTAGTGGCTTCATGGTGGTCAGGGGCCTAATACTAGCATTATACGATCGTAAAGAAATCTTTAGACTCTTCTAAAGAGTCGCAGGATGTTGGGGTTTCTACTATGGTTGGTTCGGATTCTTTAATGGCGAAGAAAGATTCTTTGAATGCCACAAAGGATGTTTATGTGATTAAAGATGTTGTGATACAGGATGTCGTTCTCTCTTTTGCTGAAAATGGTTTGTTGTCTCTTACCTCGCTAGTTGCTTCACTGTGTGTTGATACAACTATTGCTCCATCTGTTGGATGTGGTCATGTGTCCGTGATGGTTGTTGTTCCCTCTACTGATGTTTTTTCTTCCAATCCGGATAGATCAGTGATGGGCTCTTCGGATTGGTCTGTTGCGGCAGCTAAAGTTGAAGAAGGATGGATTACTATAAAGGGGAAGCATTCAAAGACGCCCAAGCGTTCTTTTGATATGACTCTTCGTTCCCACAAGGCCAGTTGTAAATCTTGAGGGCCCTTATGGTTAGTTGTTTGGGCTGGTTTTTCTGGCCCTATCTTTGGTTGGGTTGCCTGTTGTCTTTTGGGGCAGACTCTGTTTTTTGGTTGTGGCTCTCTCCTCTTTGTTGAGCGATCTAGTTCTATCCCTTTTTTTATTTGTAAAGGGTTTCAGGTCCCTTCAAAACCTGTTTTTCATGTAATCAAAAACATTATAATAACCAACATAGTTACTACAATTTTTTAAAATTTCCTTACACCTTCAATATCTTCTTGATCAACTAAGCAACTTCTTTCCAACTAGAAAATTTAGTTTCAGAACCTTACTCAACCGCAACAACAATAGTAGCTCAACAACACAAATGCACAATCTTGCAATGAATAAGATAAGCTCATGCAACAAGACAAATATCTAGATCTAGACGTAATACTTCAGGTTTCATTCAAGATGGCCCTATCTACATATCCTTTTTTAAGAATGAAAATAATAACATGTCAAATGCCAAAATAGAAGACTTTATCTATACATACATCGCATGCATACATAGAATATCTATCCAAAAGGGAAGTGGTTGAATCCTTGATGCAAGCTTCTTCCCCTTTTACCTAGTACACTAACACATAATTATTAAATATATCTAAGATAAAAAGAGAAAGGTCATTTCACACATCAGGGGTCCCATCTTTTTTAAAGATTAATTTCAGCTACAATGATGAGATAAACGTCCCATACAACTTGTTGTCATCACCAACAAGGTCATAACTGTAAGAACACACATGAGTAGTCATTAATGATATTTCTAATCCTATTAATAATTTGCTTCATTATACAACTAGATAAGTTATATAATCAATATGTCTTATGGTCTTACCCTAGACCAAAGAATAGAACCTATATTATCAATCAGTTGGACTAATTTAATAACAAAACATTGAGAATAATAAATTAGGTAGACATAACATAAGAGATGCACACATTCCTTCTAATACACTAATGTCAATGCCAAACTTTGGAGATGTGTAGTTCCTAGCATATATCACATGCATGTTAGTGGTGAAAGCTAACTAACCCTATAAAATCAAGTAGCTCCTAAAATCTAACACTTGCATATTATTGATGAAAGTTTACTAACATTATAATACAACTAAATACTTCTTTTACAAAGTGCACTCCTATCATATTGGAGCGACAATAAGCTTATCTATAAATGGATCATAGGTTTTACTATTTCAATGATCACCTGAGGATGAGGGGGACAAGCTATGCTAAGAGAACAATTATCTACTACCTATGCCTTTGTAGAGTCCCTTTCTACACCCTAATTGTGATGCCAAGAAATCATATTGGGCTCAGTTTAGCATTATAAGACCATTATAATATTAGAGGATACAAGAACATTGATCTAAATCATATGGTCTTAAGGGAACCCTAGGCTAGTTAATCCAATTATAGTACCCCAAAAGGATCCATTAAGCTATGTGATCGTTTTATAGGTCTTGCATTCAAAATCTAACATACAATTATCACATTGAACCTACATAAGTTGGCCTCTATCCAAATACATATACATAACCAATACAAATTCATAAGGAAATGAAAGTCCATTCACTCCTTTCACTTGTTATTTGAAAATACATTATTTATTAGATAAAAAATAAATCCATATTAACAATATTAAATAATATCCTAATTTAGAGTACATAACATTTTGGTATATCACAATCATAAAGAATAGCACCCAAATATCCACAATTATATATGTATATGTGTGTATACATACTTGCATACATATATAAACCCCTATTAGTATTAAACAATGTCCTAATTTACAATACATATTTTTTTGTATATCACCAATCACAAAGCTTGGCACACAATTATCCACCAAGCATATATGTGTGTGTAGGGGTTCTATTGTTGACTACATTTATCACTCATCATTATATATACATACATACATGCATAGGTGATCTATAGATGTAGTCTCATATATTCAGTACACACACACACACACACACACACACACACATATATATCTCTGTGTGTGTGTGTGTGTACATATACATATACATATATGTAAGTAAGTATGTATGTATTTATGTATTTATGTATGTATGTGTGTATGAATAGAGAGAGAGATGCTTTAGCTATAGAACTGCGGTGATTTGTTCTCATCCCGCCCAATTGAAGGGATGGAGCCAATTCAATTAGCCGTATTCAATTCTACCCTTTCCAAATAGGTATGAACCCTTACCCTAAGTTTCAAATATATATCCATGGTAATACTTACTGTCAGTTGCCCACATTGGCAAAGGCAAGCATAAGAAATTTCATCCTAACACAAAACAAATCCAAGTACATATTTAGAGTAAGCAAATCATCCCCAATGATTAAGAGTCACTCTCACCATTAGCTCATTATAGCTTACTTTAGCATGTTAGCAATTTCTCTTCACTTGTTCATGGCCAAGTTCATCTTTTCTTTAATTCTTAAAAGAATAGATCTCTCTAGCATCTTGAGGATAGCATGCATCTTCCCATTTTATCATTGAGCTAAGACTCTATACCATAGAGTTCATCACACAAAGCTCTAATAATTTTAGTTGGGTCAAGTCTAAAGGTATTCTCATACATTACATAGGAGAAAGACCATGGTGACAATGACTCAAACTCCATCCAAGATTGCAGTAGATTTTGGAAATCCAAATACTACAAACCTCAAATTAGATAAGCTTAATGAGGATGGATTGTCTTTTGTCAACTCATACCTATATATAAGGGACATTAATTGGAAGTGTGTTCATAACCTCAAGCTCAAGCACACTAAAGAAGGATGAATGGTTATGTTTAGGAACAACTTCATTATTTGTATCCTAAGTTCACAAGGGAATCCTTGCCCAAGGACTACCTACGCACTCGCTCCCATATGGGACTGAAGTCCCATGTAGTTCTCTAAGGATTTCAACTATTAAAATGAGAACTTGGACTTTCCCTTGTTATATAAATACCAAACTCAATCAATTTGTTCACATACATCAATGAGGCATTGCCCTCAATGATCATTAGCCTTGAAGGTAGTTTCCCTAAAGAACCTAGGGACTAGCTTAACCAAGAACTTGCAAACGAGGCAATAAAATAACCTCAAATAATCGGTTCAACGTGTTAACATTTTGCATTACTAAGACAAGGTTATATAATAACCTCTACCTCAAATGGTCTAGATCATCAATCATCTTTATTTGAGCATTAAAATATCACTTGTTATAAATGGCCTACCTTAGACAATAATTTCTTGTAAGGACAACCTTAGACACTAATTTCTTATAAGAACAATTCTCTGAATCAAATTCATAAATAGGAATCATGAATAACAATATATATAACCAGATATAAAATAAATTCATTCATATGAAAACATGGGACAACAATAACCAAAATATCTTCGAAATGTAAAATTTATGCAAAGCACTAATATGGCTCCAAGTGATGTCTTACCATAATATTATTCCATGTTATCAATATGACAATCATATTTTATTACAACAACATGCATCGACAAGGTCACATAACAATGATCAATACAAAGACAAGTGGCAACATTATATACATTACGTCGTCATGTTAATATATGCACTCAATAAGAATATAGTAATGCTCTTAACCTTTTGATTTCATTTACCTTATAGTGTAACCCAATATTCTTAATATAACCCAATTCATGGACAAGATAATATTTGTCATTGTTATTTATGCAAAATATAACCTTAATGGTCAGCATTAAGTGATCTTATACAGCAACAATAAGTTTTTGAATCAACGTGTATTCACAGTTTTCAATTGTCATAAAATGTAGAAACATCATACTTCCCACATATCATTCAACAGCTGACTTCATGCAACCAAAAGCAACAATATAAATGCAAGGTCTTTGAACTCAATAACATTTCCTCGTAATTTAGTAGCCCATAATGGTATGAACTTTTATTAATTCAAGCATTTTTAGAAGGATAAATATCATAAGATATTTAAGCACAGATAAATCAATAATTTAAATTGGGTTAAATCCAACACAAGGTTCCCCCAAATTCTCACGATGACAAGTCACAAGCTATCATCCCTTGTACAACACATCTTAACACAGAGATCATCACACATCTATCATTCCCCGCAATTATTATTAATGATACAATAATCTCTTTTCCAAATATAATGATATTAACAAGATCGATCTTGACAAGGACCTCATACAGAACCAAAGGATATAAATTCTACCACAATCATTTTCAAACAAAAAACAAATTATTAATGATACAATAATCTCTTTTCCAAATATAATGATATTAAAAAGATCAATCTTGACAAGGACCTCATACAGAACTAAAGGATATAAATTTTACCACAATCATTTTCAAACTAAAAAACAAACTTCCCTAATCCTAATCCTAATCAAATCAATGATCTTTCAGCATATTACTTATATCAATGATATTATCAAAAGGACCAATTACCCCTACAACACAAGATAATGATAGTCAACATATTTACCCCAAATTCAAAACATTAATACAAAATTTTACGACAGTATATTTCTTTCCGTTCTATTTATCATTATTGCAAAGATTTTGTTTAGGTGATTTTACTCAACTCCATTCTCGTTTACAAGGCAAAACCCATAAGGAGGGTCATCTTTACCATGATCTCAAGAGTGTTTGTGCATAAATTATTCTTTATTGAGTGAGGGCCTTGATGATACTCAGTAACCTTGCACATACAACTAATAGAAATCCTTACTAGTTTGCTTCAATAGGCATCCTTGCCCTTTTCGCAAGCTCCAATATGAGAGTAGGCAAGAGATTGTTTTATATTTAAATAAAGGCTTCTACAGCCTTTCAAACTAACCCATTTTGAAAATATCTGACTACAAATGTGTTCCCTAAGGCCACAACATTTGAGGCAATTTGTCAAACAACCCAATTGCCTCACTGAGAGTGCATAATTCAGAATTATACACTATATGGGAAAGTAAAGTGTACAAGTGTGCTAAGTTGTAGGAATGATGTTGAAGTTGTTGAAATCTGCATATACATATTTCTCTCCTGCTTCTTTGTCATGTGCAGCTTCTCATTTCTGATCAGAGTTCAAGTTTAGGTGGCCTATCGTCTTCTTCGAAAAGAGGGGAAGTGATTTTCCCTACTGTTCTTTTCGGCTGGTGGACCCTGGCACCAAAATGAATGCAAAAACCGAACCTCCTCTACCATACTCTGCTCAGAAACAAGGGTTCAAAATTACACGGCTGCTGCTGGTGTCATTTTTTATAATGCTATCGGTTTCCTTCGTGCTATCATGGACATCCATACCCTGCCTTTACACGTCCTTTCCAGAAGAGTTGATGGTATTTGGACACCATTCACTCATATATGATATGCTGGTCACCTTCCCTCCCACCAAACTTCCTTCACATTCATTTAATTCCCCCTGTCAGGCACCCGTGCCTGCACCTTAGCTCTCTTCTCCATCTGTATACTGGAAGCCCATAACGAGTGTGCAGAAAACTATGGCTTCCCATCCTTCTCCTTTAGTCGTTTCCTCACATGATGTTCTACTTTTTTTCAAACTATATGTTACAAATGGATGGAGATGTGACGAACACTCCCCTCCCCAAAGTGAAACATTTTCTCATTTGAAATGGCTTTCATTGCTTTAACTGTAATGAGAAAAATTGACAAATATGTTGCAGGTGGGTTCTGCACTTGCAAGTCTCAAATCTGAACAAGCTACTAACTAATCCACAAGAAGGATCTCCCCTACAGATCATGAACATTATACTTACTGAGAATTCTAGTGTTTCAATCAATATAAAAACCAAACTTTGAACCAACGCTGAATCTAGAAAAAATGACAAAAGCAATAAAACAATATATGTTGATATGCTTGAAAATAGCATGCACTAAAGTAATGGAGTGAAGAATGAATCTTAAATACAAAATTGTCTTAAGAAACAACATCAATAATTTCTCCAAAATAACCACAAGCAAAGAGCCGAGGCAAACCTCAAAGCAAAATTACATTTATAGTGGATAGGGGAACACATGCTACCTAAATGATAAGCATGGGATGGATTACGAGATCATCCTTGAACTCAAGGGACTTAAAATTACAGCTGAGAATCTTTTAGCTCAGTTTCATGCCCTTCTAGTTCAGAAAAATTGAAATCAGACAATTTTAAAATATGTTAAAATTAATCCCCAGGCAAATTTACAGTCACTCTAGCCATCAAATTCCCCCAGGGATGACCTTGCCAATGAGACATGTTACATGTATTTTGAGTGTACCTGATGATCTACTACACTCCAATGCTACTCCATAAAGAACAGAAATGCAGCCTCATGATTTCTGCATCAGACAAGACTTCATCAGTCAAACATTTTAAAAATTGTTAAGCCTAGAGGTTGAAAAGCAGAGAAGTAGCAGTCTAGAAGGAAATGTGATATAACAATACCTGTATAGGTAAATACAATTTGAATTCAGGAGGAAGTTCCTCTTCTGAATAAAGCCGATCAGCAAAGTATATTCTACGAATTCGACAATTGGCATGAACTTGGACACGAAGTGTTTCTGCATAATTTGTACCATACGCGCGCCTTGTAAAATCGGCAAGGTTGAACTGAATCTGGTTCCATCCATCTTCCAGTTTCAAGGGCATAGTACAGATATATGGCTTCACACGTGTAATTGCCTGCAGGACAAAATTCCCACCATTTTCAACTTGTTTTTTCTCAATGGCTAGAACTGTACTAATGACCAAATGCTTTCTAAAATTAACATGCTTTATGATTAGTTGCATCTGATCCAATGAACTCAACATCAAGGATAGCAAAACACAAATGCTGCTGCAAGAAAAGAAGTAGAACTGCAAGAATTATGAGAATGAAAACCAAGAAGGAAACTCATTCAGACCAACTTCCAACAAGAGATAAACAGTAGTGATTTGGAAGCACTTATTAAGTTCGTATAGCGATCTAAGCAAAGTTAGCAAACATTAAAAGCATAAATAAGATTTGCAAATGGAGATATTAATAAAGTTAGCTGCACCCATCAGGATCTTTACTCTATATTAATAAAGTAAATTGCAATTATCAGAATTCATTTAGTATTTACAGTACACTTATTTTAGGATTACGTTTATTTTAGGTTGTAGTATGTGTTTATAGGTATCACGAAAGAAAATCTCAAAAAAGGAATCTAGAGTTGAATTTTCTTATTATATACGGTTGAAATGTTCTCATGAGATTAATTCTAACAACTGCAAAAAAAAATTTGAATAGGCTACTAAATCAGAGAACTAATAAGACAATCTGGAGAGAGCTTGTGCTGGTTATTAAAATTGTGATTCAGTTAGTAATTTAGATTTGGCCTCAGCCTCTCACCTTCCTATGGGCACAAACAATGAGGCAAAGGGTCAGGCTTTCGTTGAAGGGCTTAAAGCTGAAAACTTTCTGAAAATCTCCAACATTATGATGCAGTAAGGCTCCTAAATAATCACCAGTGCAATGATTAAGGGAGGAACCCCCAATTGGAAGCTCAACCATTATCCTGTTGAAGCCAGGAATTTAGCTTCATGATTCTCAAGTCTCCATTTATCACATTGCTTCAGAGAAACAAATACACCAGCGAATCGGTTGCCTAATGAGTTTGTCAATTTGGATGGTTTAGAGCTTTTCCTGGTACTTCAGTGGATGAATGAGATGGATTTAGGGAGATACTTCTAAGATATCATCTCCCTTAACCGTTATGCTCCCATGGAATGACCTTTAACGGTTCCCTTGGCTTTGGTCCCTCACATTTATTTAATTGAAGATTGTCACCCCTACCTCTGTGTTCTGTTAAAATCCAAACAATGGTAAGCAGATTCTGCACTCAGATTATAACCCTAGCTGCAAACTTAACCAAAACTACAACTTCTTAGTACATTAATCTTAGATCTGCTGAAAATACAAAAACCAATGAATAAATAAATTAGAATAATACTGCTTGCTGTCTGAATATTCTTCTATTATAAATTTCATTGTTTAAAAATTATGCACCCTTGGTCATTAAACAGGCGTGCTGAGTTGGGTGCATAAAAAAAGAGTAAACCACTAATTAAAGCTAGAGATTTTTTACATTTTCCATCACTTACAATCTCTCCAAAAGTAGGAAAGCTAAACGCTCCTGCACCCAAAATAAAAACTTAAAAAACAGAAATAAAACAAACTAAAACCACCAAAGAGCCGACTCAATAATTACACCTAAATTTAGGAGAGCTAACACTAGATAATAAAATATAATCTTCTAAATTAAAGAAAGCTAACAGTAAATTTAAAAATTTTAATATAGCAGTTTAATTCACTAAACATAGGATGTTTCTACCCTCAGCTTTAAGACTTCAGACGTTGTCACACATCGCCCCATTGCAAATGGGGACCTCTTTTTTTTTGCTTTTTAGGTTAGGTTTTTGGTGTCTTAGCATTTTGTCTCCGATTTCTCGTCTCTGCAAATGAGTCGGGGTTTCAAAATTTGGGGAAGTCATCAAAGTCTAAAAAGTGAAGGAGCAGTCAAAAGGATGTCATGATGTTACGAATGGGCTCATATAGGCCAAAGGAGTAAAATCGCAATTTCTAGGGATCAATTCTGACAACTTCCTATTTTTAAGAATTTCTGCTTTTTTGCTTTTTTCTAAATTTAAAAAGTATCGTTTTTGGCATTTTGGGGCCAATCTAGGAACCTGATTTTTCGGCCTGCCTTTTCCAAAAATAGAAAGTTGTTTTTTTCTAAAAATTGCTTTTTGCTTTTTTGATCATGGATGGTTTCAAGTTCAGAAGAAGTGTCAAGTCAGAAGAATTCATCCAGAATGCACCAGTTGTGAAATATTTTTCGAATCTAGATAATAAATTCCCAAAAAGCTAAGTTGAAGATCTAGAAGAAATAGCTAAGTCTGAAACCAAAATCAAGAAATTCCTTGTTCAAATCATGGAGGTCGCCTGGAAAGATGAAAACCTCCTGGAAAGATGAAAATTTTCAACTAAGTGTCTTGGCGTGGTAAAACTTTCTCAAGCTATCATCAAGTCCGCCAATACCTTGACCAAACTTTCCTTGTGCACTAGCCAAGTCCGCCCAAGCATGTGAGAAATCTTCCTTGGGAACTGGCAAAGTCCACCCAAGGCATTGGCAACATTTTCCAAACCACACATGAAGTCTGCCCTCCCTTAGGAAGAAATTCCTTGAGACAATAGCAAGTCCGACTAAGGAGAGATAGGCAAGGAAATTGGTTAAGTATTGGCACTTGGAGAAGGAAAGTCTGAATTTTCTTTTGCCCTCTAGCATGAGAAAAATCCTATCAAGGAATCAAGTACGCCTTACCAAAATGAAACAATTCTCAAACAAACATTAAGGTTGTCTAGTGCCTAAGAGAATTTCTTGTGTCAACACCAAGTCGACCCTCCCAAGGCACAAAGTTCCTCAAACACATCAAATCCGCCCTAGCCAAGTTGGAAAATTTGTTGATCAAAGGTGAAGTCCGCTCTTGGTGAGTAAAGAAGAAGTTTGCCAAAAGCAAATGCGGAAAACAAGGAAAAATTCGTCCAAGGGAGAAGGAGAAATTATTAAAGCAAAAAGATAGAATCACAAAGAAATTCGCCCAAATTTTGGAAGAAATTGCTGATGGTAGATGGTTTAAAACAAGAAAGGAAAAAAGTCAAAGGCAAAAGTAAAATCTATGTAAGTGTTGGAGGTAATAAGTAAATAAAGCAAAAGGCTCAAATCCAAGATGAGTTCACAGAAGGAAAGAGTTTGAAAGATTGTGACAAAAAATTAAAGCAAAGCAATTCGCCCAACTTGAGAGGAGAGAATGAGGTGGAATAAAAGCTGATCACATGTAGAAGTTCACCCAATTCATGAAAGTATTGAAGGAAAGAAAGTCAAATAAAGCAAGAAGGAATTAAAACAAAATTCGCCCAAGTTAAAGACAAGACTTAGCGAACTTGAGATGGATCAACTTGAGTTGGTATTGCTTGAGTTCCAACCTTAATGCTTTCTCAAATCTTTATCTCTGCTTTCTGCTTTCTCTTTTTATGATCTGATAGGTAGAAATTTGTCTTTGTTTAGGCCTGCAATACTGGCATCAATGCTTAATAAGACACCTTTGTTGTCTGATTTTACCTTATTTGAATTTAAATCTCCAGTGTTTTATTTATGTGACGTGTCCTTTACTTCAAAGGCCAGCTTCCTTATTCCCTTAGTGCCACACCTTGCCTCATGTAATATCGTGGATTTAAGGGGCTTAGGCATGTGCTGGGATATTAGGGGTCAAAAGAAATGGTGAGGTGGATATTTTTGTTTTTCATTCCAAAGTTTTGGTGGGGACCAAGCAATGATATGTTAGAGAGGGAGAAGAATGTGAGGTGATGTGGGATGTGGAAGTGAGTGAGGGAAGTAGAGGATGTTGGGGGAAAGGGAGACATAGGGGATATGGAGGTGGGGAATGTAGGGAAGGGTAGGGCATACCATGGGGTAAAGTAGATGGAGGATGTGGGAGGTATAAGGGGTAATGAAGGGAGTTAGGATATGTTGGGAGTAAAGGGAGTTGGAGGTATAAGGGGTAGTGGAAGGGTAAGGGGGTGTGGGCTAGGATAGGATCGGGTTATGAAGGTATAGCAAGGGTTTGATGGTGGGTCAAGATAGAATAGGGGTAGGTGGTAGGGTGGTGTTGATGTGTTTTTTATGCACATGCGAACACAGAATAAAATACCTAAAGGGTACCTTATCCTCTCTTGAATAAAGCCTCTGAATGCTGAAGATGTCGCGAAAAGGATCAATCGGGATGACTTCAAGGTTCTTTTTGTAGGATCTCTATGTGTGGATAAGCTCTCTGTGGTATGATGTGATTTTGCTAGAATCACAAGGGAACTTACACTTGACGACCTAAACGTCTGATTCGCTTTGAATATTGCTGGAACACAGGATTTCACTAGCCTAGACTTTTTGAAAAAAGAAAAAAAGGATGAGGGCGAGGAAAGGATCTAATTCTGATACTAAGAAATGTAGGAGCAATGATTGATTTTTGATGAAATTCTAACTAAGTCTTGTTTTGACATCCCAGGACCATCTCCACAAGGTTAGTGCGATCTTCGGAGGAAAGCTTTATGATGTTCAGATCATCGCTACAGGCATAGACACCATCAGGCTAATGCATATCAATGAAGAAGCAACAATTGAAGTTGAGCTTAAGCTGAATGATTCCAGTTGACTACACAAGGCAAGTCTGCAATCAACAAACTGCTAGTAGTATGGATATACGAATTTCACCATCAATCAAACACATTTCTTCCACTCATCTAATAACATGAAATCAAATTTGAGAAGTATAGAAACCATGCAAATTGTTGAATCGACCCATAGATTTCACCATTTCTTCAATGAAGTTTTACAAGTCTTTTACAACATCTTGGCAACAATCTTTGCCTTCTCTTGCTATTCTACTCTAATTGCTATTCTATCAACTGACTATTTACTATTAGCTATTATTGACTAACTATTGACTCCCTATTCACTAACTATTAGCTTTCTATTATCCTTTACAAATGAAGAGTTGGGGCTTATATAGTGCCCTCAATACCATTCAATGGCTTGGATCAATTTGAGATCAATGGCCAAGATTTTACAATGAAACCCTAATTAGGGTTTGTTACAACAAACTTAATTCTGACCAATGAAATAATTGCATTATTTGGACACGTCTTCTCTGGAATATTCGACCAATGGATAGCCGGGGTAGGTACATCGAAGTTTGTGCCATCTCCCATGAGTCAGGTACATTGAATCTGGACATGCTAAGGTGGACCAACCCGATTAGAGGAGTGATGACTAGGATGCCACCTTGTCTAACACTTGGTTGATGCTCAACTTGGTGATGCTTTCCTTCAAATGCTGGACTGGAAGATATATGGAGAAGGTCGTCCTTGTTGATGCTGGATTGGAGGAGGTCGTCCTTGTTGATGTTGGACTGGAGGAGGTCATCCTTGTCCTGGCTTGATCTTCTTTGATGAGGGTCCGCCAAGTAATTGATCCTCCGACTCCGGGGCCGCCATTTGATGCCTACACAAAAGATTAAAGTTAGTCTTTGAGCATCAAACCTTAAAGCATAGAATTTAGGACCTTTCAAGAGAATGATTTAAGATATTAATTTGGAAATGACATGATAAATCCAAAATTCTAATTTTTCAAATTAATGGCAATGAAATCAAAATAAATCTTGAATAAGAACTTCAAAATGATTCTTCATACCTTCTCCTTTGAAAGCCTAACTATAAAACCTTGGAAAATGAAGAAAGAAGACCGGATTTTGCTGGACAAGGGTTGAATTGTGGTCTTCCTTTGGATGAATTACGCCTCAATTAGCCTTCAAAAGCTTCACCTTCTTTAGCCTCCAACATTTAGCAAATTCTGGGATTTAGCCTCCAACTTAGTAAGAAATTTGCCTCCAATCTGCTAGATTTCGCTCCTCTAATGTGCTCCTCAAATTTGCATAAGAAGGAATGAATGAATGATTTGAATTTTGAAACAATACTCCTTCCTTATATAGGGCGCTCACCCTAATTCTTGTTGAGGCCGACTTGACAAAAAGGAAATAAAATGAAATAAAACCCCCTTTTTGAAGGATGGCCGACTTGGCAAATAAAGGCAAATAACAAATATTGAGCGCTCAACTTAATTTTTTCATTTTTAAAATTAATTTTGATGCCTTCAAGGTGGATTTTCAATTATTTCAAGGCCTAAAAAATTAATTAATTAAATTGCCAATGCCTTAATTAATGCGAATTTAATCCAACCTCCCAAATGTCTTGAATTTGGGTAATTTAGTGCAAATTGGGGAATATCAAGGTTTGATCAATGCTTAATGAAACTTCCTAATGATTTCGCCCTGGACCCTCTGGAAGGGTCAAGAGCGATTTTTTTATTCTAGGCCATAATCCACCTTAGCTTGATCATTGAACTCTTCCAAGGCAATCTCCAAGGTCCATTTCCTTGCATCACTTAGTTGGCTCATCAAAATTTTGAAGGAAATAGTGCATCTAGGGGAATTTTGCTCTGGACCCTTTGGAAGGGTCAGGAGTGAAATTCATAATTGGGCTCAAAATTTTCATTTTCTAAAGTTCAAAACCTCTTCAAGGCATTCCAAATAGGTTCTTTCACTGAATTCCAGGCTTAGTTTCATTCAACTTAGGAGGAAAAGGGTGATTTTAGGGTTTTTCGCCCTGGACCCTCTGGAAGGGTCAGGAGCAATTTTTCCTCCTTAGGCTTACTCCATCAACTTTTGTCGAATCTTTCACTCATAGCTACACAATGTTCTTCCTCATTCACTCCACCCAAGTTTGACTTGATCTTGCAAGGTAAAATAGGGGTTTTTCAAATTTTCGCCCTGGACCCCCTGGAAGGGTCGAGAGCGATTTTCCCTCTCTGACCTAGAATCATCAAGTTTTGAAGCAAACAATTACTCATTAATGGTCTTAAAGGTCATTTCTACCTTAGTGCATCCTTGCCTTAGCAAAAACTTAAAAGGAATATGTTGATTTTATGATTTTCGCCCTGGGCCCTCTAGAAGGGTCAGGAGCGAATTTTGAGTTTTAGGCATATTCCTTCATGCTTTTAACTTCAAATCACTTCTAAGGCAAAAAACATCATGCCTCTCTCCCATCCAAATCATGAATAGCAAGATTTTGTCTTAATTTTGAAAGAAAAGAGGAGAACTTGGAAATTTCGCTTTGGACCCTCTGGAAGGGTCAGGAACGAATTTCCTTCTTGGCTTCAAAATTTTCACTCTTAACAATCCCACTTCACTTCAAGGCAATCCAAACATCGTTTTAAACCCATACCTAGGCTTAGCTTTGCTCAAAATTTGGATAAAAAGATAGGTTTTAGGATTTTCGCCCTGGACCCTCTGGAAGGGTCAGGAGCGAATTTACTTTTCTAGGCTTGGTTGCTTCTTCTTGACTATCCCAATTATCTTCAAAGGACAAAAGATACTTCCTCACATTCATTCAAACCATAAAAAACCAAAAATTGTTTTGACCTTGCAAGAAAAAGGTGATTTTTAGGAATTTCGCTCTGGACCCTCTGGAAGGGTCAGGAGCGAAATTGCCTTTCCTGGGCAGAATCCTTCATTTTCTTCATCTCCAAACATACCTAAAGGTTTCAACATGCTCTTTCCACCTTTCACCATGCCTTTAATATTCCAATTCGACCAAACTGAGCAAGAAATGTCTCCCATAAAGATTTTCGCCCTGGACCCTCTGGAAGGGTCAGGGGCGAAAATTAGGTTTCAAGCAAAATCCTTCACTCTTTTAAGTTGAAACTTTCTCAAGAGGCAAAAGGGAGTTGTCCTTGTTTCATTCATGCCCAAAACTTGACCCTTTTCATTGCAAGATGAGAGCTATTCAAAATTTCGCTCAGGACCCTCTAGAAGGGTCAAGAGCAAATTTGCCTTCCTTGTCCAAAATTCATCATTTTGCATGCTTCCAAATCTTCAAATGTATCAAATGATGTCCAATCTTCATTCCAAGAGACCCTGCACATAAAAAGTTAGCCAAAATTAGTGATAAATAAGCTCAAATAAGATTTTCGCTCTAGACCCTCTGGAAGGGCCAGGAGCGAAATCTTCATTCCAGGCTAAAATCCATCATTTTTTTAAGGTTTTCAAACATTTCCAAAGTCCAAACATGTCCGCTTTTCCCTTCAAAATGCCTTGCAAATCAAAATTTGGTCAAATAAGGCAAGAAATGAGTCCTAGGTTGATTTTCGCTCTGGAACCTTTGGAAGGGTCAGGAGCAAAAATCACTTTTTAAGCAAAATCTTGATCTTTGAAATCATCCAACTCCCTCTCAAGGTGAGAACATTCAAAAACACCTCCACACATGCCTTGGAAACTAGGAACTTGGTCTTGATAAGTGATAAATTGAGGTGTACAAGGATTTTCGCTTTGGACCCTTTTGGAGGGTCGAGAGCGAAATTCCTAATCTTGGCCAAAATCCTGACTTCATTTTCACATTTTTCCATCCAAACAAGTGTTTTGCCCTCAAAGATGCCTGGGAACGAGTTGGTTCTAAGTTTGGGTCAAACTAAAATGTCTTAAGGAGAATTTCGCTCTGGACCCTTTGGAAGGGTCAGGAGCGAAATTTGACATTTTAGACTCTCCGTCAGGATCATTTTATGGAATATAACATTTAAGTATAAGAATTATACTTTAAGTTATATTCCATATATACTTTCAGGATGTTTGAGAGTGGTTTCAGACCTCCAAGAGTTATATTGCAAAATCTAGTTTTTGGAGGATTCTTCAGTTTTCCAGACTTAGTCAAATTTCAGGATCAGGACATTCCAGACTTGGCCAAATTTCAGGATCAGGGCATTCCGGACTTAGCCAAATTTTAGGATCAGGGCATTCCGGACTTAGTCAAATTTCAAGGCATTTGAAGATCAGGATTACATTTCAGACTTCATCACTCACCAACTCGACCTAACTCAGACCTTCAAGGATGATACCCACTCACAAAGCAAGACACAATTAGCATCAAGCGCAAAACCAGGCCCTAAAGAAGATTCTCAAAGAAACCCTAACCTGGAGCACCTGCTGACTCCCCTGGCTCAAGCAAAGCCTACCATCCTATTGATCCCCTGGTGACACTCAAAATGCAAAGGCTAACAGACAAACCCTAAACACCTAGGAAGCAAACCCCATAAAGCAAAAAAAAGTAGGGGTCCCCATTTGCAATGGGGCGATGTGTAAATACGTCACAACAGGTGGTAAGGGAGTGTGGATAGTGGATGGGTAGGTTAAGGGGTGTGAGATATAGGTTAGAAAATGTAGGGAATGGAAGGTATGAAAGGTAGAAGAAAGGTAGGAAGTGGGGATGAAGGTTAGAGGAAGGTAGGGTGAATGGAAGAAGATGGGAATAGAAGGTAGGAAATAGGAGTAGATGAGGAGGTGGAGGTTGAAAGGTAGATGGAGGATAGGAAGGTAGATGGGTTATAACTTATAAGATATGGTAAATAAAAGTTGGGAGGTATAAGGGTTGGAATAAAAGTAGATAGTGGGGTGAGATGGAAGGAAGGGTGTAGGGATGAAATGTTAGGAAGGTGAGGTGGAGAGGGAGGCATATGGGATATGAAGGATGAAGGTATGAGGGATGTGGATAGAAAGATGGAAGGAAGGGAGAAGGGAGGATGAAGTAAGAAGGGAGGATGAACGAGAAAGGAGATAGGAGATGGAGGGATATAGAAGTGAGGGAAAGTAGAAATGTAGGATGGATGAAGAATGGGAGAAAGGAGAGTAGGAGGTAAAGGAGACGAAAAGGAAGCGATTGGGCTTGGGCATCCACTAGTAGTGCTGGGAAAGGCAGATCGGAAGTTTTGTAGGGCAGAGGAAGTGTTGTACCTCACTTCATCCTAAAGAGAGAGTTTTGATCAGCTCCTGAGCAACTACAAATAAAAGGCTAATAGCAAAGACTCGACAACTACCAACAGCTAAGCTAAGTCAACTAACCTAGGAAGCGAAAAAGTGGGGGTCCCCATTGCGATGTGTGAAAACGTCACAACAAGGCCCTTTCGAAATCGCATGATCTTTCTCGTTAAAAAATAAAAAATTTACATCTCATTTTTAGTTATATGTTTTTACTCTATCCCAAGGAAGAATGTGGCAATCTTGAAGTAGTGATTGATCAAATCCTTTTAATCAAATGAATAAGTTTTCTTAGAATTTTTCTTATGTATATATTGATTATTACAAAGAATAGAAAGAATAAAACACAAAAGGATCATTCTAAAATTATTCAATACATGCCTGCAGGTCAATAATTTATCTCTAGCTATAACAAAAGCAAACGTTGGCATTAAGAGTAATCAGTGACAAACAAATTGGATTACTTTTGTGACATTTAAGGTTTAGTCTTTGTTTACAGCATGTTAGAAACATTTTTATGTTTTGAGAGATCAAAAGGGAAAAGGCTCCCAAGGTCAACAAAGCTTTAAATGTAGACAAGATTGTACCTACTTATGTTAATTGGCCCAGTGTACCTATGTTTTGAGTATAGAGCATCACTTGATCATTTAACACATGGTTTAAAAAATCAGCAAATACTCACCAAAAAACCTCGCTGGCAAGTAATTGCACGAAAAACTTGCTGATAATTTCTTGGTAACGATGGTGCCGTTTATTTGTCAAAAAATTGCTAAAATTAAAATAAAATAAAAAATTTGACTAACTCACATGTAAAAACTCATCTAGCTTTCAATATAAAAAAAGGCAAAGATTTTCCAATTGCTGCAAATGGATTTAGGGCACAACTTGAAGATTTTTCAGTTTCTGCAAACAGATTTAGGGCACAATTTAATTTCCAGATGCTACGAATAGATTCAGGGCATAATTTAAGGATTTTTTCATTTTTTAATTTTTCAACTGCATAGACTTTGTCTCCCACTTTGAGCTTCCAAACCCTAAGCACTCACAAAAAAATTATAAATAGACATCTCGGTTTCATTGCAAATCACTACCACATTTCAAAAATAATGACTTGGTATTGCAAAAAAACGAAGTGATAAAATTGTGAAATTGCATGCGCCATGAAGGTTTGTATGGTTTAGAAGGCCTTGATTTGCATTCAGGGCTTAACCCCCAAACCACAACCACCTTGTCGCCATCCCCAATCTAAGCCCTCAGTCCCCCATCTCCGAGATCCATCCCCCATGTCTCCCTATCACGAGACTCCATGGAACATAGATTCATATTCACAATGAGAAGAAATGCATAAACAATTTTTTTTTTCTTGTTATTTGTCGTTTGCTAGGCTTTATTTCAATTTTCTTGTTTCTAAGAAAAATATGGCATCTACGAGTAGGAGACCTAGCAAGTCTAAAGACTTGTTTTTGGTCAATGATATGTATTGAACTCTAGTTTTGTTTTATATATTAAGGAAATCAGTAATATATGTGTTTTTGAAGAATATTTTTTAAAATTGTGTATTGTAAAATGTTCAATAAATTTGTTGAGTTTTCACCAAGTCCCAAGTTTTCAAAAATTTTGGGTCAGCCAATTTATTGCCAAGCCAGAGTTCTCCAACAATGATGTGACCTAACTCTATGCTTTGGGGTTAAAATAAATTTGTTGAGTTTTCACCTAGTCCCAAGTTTTCAAAATTTTTGAGTCAGCCAATTTATTGCCAAGCCAAAGTTCTCCAACTATGATGTAACCTAACTCTATACTTTGGGGTTAAAAAGTTCCGTTAATGCATCTTTCAGAAACATAAGTAACTGACTGGAGCACCAACAAATCCTATCAAGGAAAAAACTTAGGTGATTCCAAAAGACCAAAAACGTCAATATTTCATGTAGTTCAAGTAATTCAAAAACCCAGCAAAAATTCACAAAACTTGCAAAAGCCAAAAGCCTTGGTAAGTTGCTCACCTAAAAACTTGCCAGTGATTTTTTGGAAAACTTGATGCAATTTTTTCAGACTCACTAAAATTCGCAACTTTTGTGAAAAACTTGTCTAAATGAGTATAATTGTGTTCTTTTCATATAATGTTAAAGATTTTATATGTTTTTTAAAAGAGCCAAGGTAGGTAGGGTCCCTCCCAAGCAAGGTAGGTAGGTAGGGTCCTTCACACCCTGCAAAAAGGGCGAAAGCAGGTGGAGGTGATCAACCCCCACCCTTGTTGTCCTCCCCTCCTGCATTGGTTATCCCCAACCCTACATTGGTGGAGTAAGATGAATAATTGATTGGCATGTGACATACATGAGCGGTCCCTGCGTATCCTTCCTCCCACTTTTATATGTTTTTTAAAGCACTTTTATAAACAACAATGCACCAAACACCTAATTTCGCTCATAAGTGATAAAATCGTGAAAATAGTGTGCACCAAGAAGGTTTGTGTGGTTTCAAAGGCCTTAATTTGGGCTTGGTGGCGCTTCCCCTCGACCCTACTAGAGGCATTGCCCCCAAACCCCCACAAGGGGCACTCCTTCTAGATCCCATTAGGGGTGTTGCCCCCAAAACCTCATGAGGAGCACTACCCCTCAACCCCACTAGGGGCATCACCCCCAAACCCCCATGAGGGGCACTGCTCCTCAACTCCATCAGGTTCTATGATATGTATTAAACTCTAATTTTGATTTATATATGATGGAAATCACTAATATGTTCTACAAATTCTGCAATATGTGTTTTTTAATAATATTTGTAAAGATTTATGTTTTTTTTAAATGTTCAATAAAATTGCCAAGTTTTTGCAGAGTCAAAGTTTTACAACTATGGTTCAAGTACTTCCCATAACTGCAATTGAAAGAATTTGAAGTCACTTGCAAGGCTATACAATTTCTCTAGAAATTTATTTAAAGCGTTGTCTTCAGTGTATTTGTCGCTGAGAAAAGGAAGAACACTTCCAAATATCCATTGCAACCAGAAAATCTTAAGGAAATTGGAGACTATATCCTCAAATTTCATATGAATCTGTGGGCTGTTGGTAGGCAAAATTAGCTTGAACCCTTGTCTGAAATGGAATATTGTGTTTTGCATGAATTTAAGGTGTTAAATTTCAGTCATTGATTGGTAGAAGTTAAGCACCAGTTTCACAAGACTATTTTCCTGCTGTTCACACTGTCACATCAGTTCAGACTTGAACCATTTTTTGAAATTTTAGCAATGTCTCCAATTTTCTAGTACTTTCTATTCCAAATTTCAATATTACATTTTCTTAGGTCTAAAACTCTGTTACTGGTTCACCTCAGATCCAGATTTGGGCCTGCTACGCTCTGGGTACAGGAAGGGCCTGTCAAAACACTTCAATTTCTTTTCTTGCTTTTTTGGGTCTTCATAGGTTGATTGGTCAACTTGAAAACCAAGCTATAAACTTTAAATTGAAACCTCAGAACAACTTCAAAAATGTATATATGTGATTATCTGAACTTAATTCCTGTTTTCAGGACAAAATATGTATGTAATGGTGAATTTTATATGTTTTTTTGGTATGGACATACCCAGCCCCAATTTATTTTTTAACTGTACCAGAAACAAAAAAACCAAACCAGTAATCAGGCCTACATCTATATTATGTTCCACTGAGTCCTCTTTTGATGAGAGCAATTGTAGTAGGCTAGGGGAGCATTATTTGAGGACTGACAGAGTTACCTCACCTAATCCAATTCTAGGAAAAGGTCTGTAGTTAAAAAATTACAAATTAAAATATATTTTACAGTGAACAATTTCAAACTATTTATTGTTTTTAGCTTTTCTGGGCCCTAAGTAACAGTCCACAGGATACTTGGATGTCCCTAAAATAGTGTCTGGGCATCCATGATGCATCCCCATGGAGGCAGGGAGATGGGGTGCATAGTGGAAACATCCCCAAGCCACCCATTGCCAAAGGGAATGACTTAAAGATCTCCAAGCTGTGTTCCCCCATCCCCATCCCTGCCATTCCTTAAAAGAATAAAGAATTTTAACTTATTCCCCTTTTCTAGCATTAGTTTCAAGTTAATATTATGTTTGATTCCACATGATCTCTGTGAAGTTGTGAACACACCATTAGCATGATCCATGAATCAAGAAGGAAAATTTATGTTGAAGAGCGTTTAATGGACCCTCTAGACACAAAAGAAAGAGCCATCTAAATGTTAATTGACTGTTGTGCATACATTCATCCACAGTTCTTATGAATGATTTAGTGCAAAATTTGGAGGTGTTGAGCTATAATGAGAAGTGACATCAGCAATGGAATTCCAACTAGAAGCAGACGGACTTGCACATGGCTACCATGGAAGTAACTCCATCATGCCCAATTTCACATCACTTCTACTTTTGTATCTTTGGTTATGCGATTTGGAGGCACTAGGAAACATCATGATGTCCCTATAGAATTATGATCTTAGAGGTGAAGACACGTCAGCTACTGGCAATCAAGTTAATGAAAAACAATATCATGTTGTTGCATAAATATGTTAGTTGATGGACCACCTATTCTTAAGTCTCAGTAATGACACAGCACATAACTTTCTCCAGTTCTGTCTCCAGATATTGTTCTATGATCTTAATCTATAGATGGAGCTTATTAGAGTCAACAAAAATTATGATAAAGGAGAGTTCTACTTACATTCAATAAACTGGATTTAAATCCCTATGAACAAACTCCATTGGTGTATCTCCATGTATCAGTCAGTTTGGCCTATCAGTTATTTGGGATGTACAAAACTCCCAACAACTCTCTCAAAATCTCGACATGAGCTAGAAAAACAAAACTTTTAGTGAATAAAAATTCCCATGGATGCTTAAATTATTATCCAACACAATTATATGCCCATGCTGATACTCCTGGAAGGATGTTAAATTTGTCTCTTCATTTCCTTTGCACATCCTTTCAAGAACTAGTGAGAATTAACTTCATCTACCAAGCTTGGTACAGCTAACAAAACCCTGAACTTCACAATGGTATCTTGAACATCTTTAATTCACATTGGATTACTGGTGGATAATGCAATTATCCTTTTTTCATACTCAAAAACCAACAATCACATCTAGTCAGATCAAAATTACATGTTACAACTTTTAACAAGTTTTCCAAGTGAGCCTACACAGAATTATAAATACGAACAGTGAGTAAGTTAAACCAATGTAGCATCATGCATTTTTTAACTAAACTCTTCTAATGCCCACAAAATTACTAAAGAGATACAGAAGTTCCTCACTTCATTTGTTAAAGATATTAAGGGATCGCTGAAAATGCAAACTGCAACTCTTTGAACCTATTTGAGAAGGTAAACTATAGCAAGGTCAAACATTGTCAGTTCTGCTGATAAATTTGAACTGTACATGTTTGGTGCCTATCACCAAAGACTGAAGAAAATTTGTATATCCTGATTTTTGCACAAAAGTTGTACATTAAGGAGAAGTATTAAGGTATCTGCTCTCTCACATTATTCAAGGGGGCACTTTAGGACCAGAAGGTTATCTCACAATATAACAGGGCAATATTCTTTGTCAACATCCGCTTCTAGATTCTTACATTCAATTCTCAATCAGACTTGTCTTTAACAAAGGATTGAAAAAAAGGTAGTTATGAGCACAGAACCCTCTTGAAATTTTAGAAAAGCCAACGAATCTTTATCTTCATACATTATTTCACAGTTTGTTCTACTGAATTTTGAGCTTTTCTATGTTCCTTACATGGCACTGAAGGTAGCTACATGATTATTTTAGACTCGGCATTGCCCATATTCATATGGACTACAACAGATACCATAAATTTACAGCCTATTTCAACCAGAGACAATACTTCATAGCTAAGGGTGTCATTATTGATTTCAAAGACACCAATTAGGAGCTAGATCATCAATAAGTCAATGTAAAGATCATTTCTTCAGGGCAGGATACACTCTCCCTGTCCCTCTCTCACATTGCAATATTGTACACCACAATGGCGGCATTATGATTGGAAAAGTAATGATAGGGTTCTTTATGACAACTTCCACACAGACATCACATGCATGACCCTGTGATCAACTCTGCCACACTCTACCACCAACATGTCCTGAATGCTTAATTTACACAGATCAACACATATGATTAAGAAGCAACTTACAATTATAGTTCAATGCAACAGATAGCATTATCCACATAATGCAATCTTTTTAAGTGCAATGCATTGACAATCTACTCTATAAGAATATGTACCTAAGAGGCATTCAAAATATAAAAACAGGTCTGTTTGTTAATAATTTTGATGAAAAGATATTGCATCCTAGTTCTCTTCTCACAAATTTTATCCATTGTTCATTCTATCATGGATATTACAGAAAACTGAACAGGCACGCTTCTAATTGATATATCTTTAACATTATAAAATATAATAACCCACCCCCAACATGAGATTTATTCTTGCCAAAAGTATCAGCATGTTCAGATGATTTCAACTTACCTGAAAATTTGAAGCCCTGAAACGTCGGCGAACATTCTTATCATCAAGCACTTGGATTTCAAATGTGAAGTATTTTTTTAAGTTTTTGACAATCATAACAAGAAATGGGAGTTTTATGCCCAGTGTAGCAGCAGGATCCGCAGGACATGTGATGTAAGTTGTGTTCACATTCTGACCAACAATTTCAAGAACATTGGATTGAATATCCTCATCTTGAAGCCTTTTAATTTGTCCATTTACTACTGCAAAAAATACACCAGATGAAAATTTAATATAAATAAAAAATGCTATTAACCACCTACAATATAACCATAAAACGTACAAAGATATAGCAATTTCATCCCTCATTAAAAGTACTCATTTATACCAATGACATTTCAGAATCCTAAGCCACATGATGTCCTGATTTATGATATAAAAAGAATTGGCATGTATCAGAATGCATGTAATCTAACTCATGGATAGTATTACGCTCACATGATGTGCCTGAAAGGACTATAAGTTGAAGCATTGACACTAAGTTTTTCATTAGTAGCAAATATTCTACTATAAGTTGGGGCTACCCCAACAAGCCAAATGATGGAACTTAATCTAAAATTAAGCAAACAATCAATCAGATGCCACAAATATTGTTTTTGACATAGTCAACAAGAGCACAGATGTAGCAACCTCGTGCACAAATTTGTAAAGACCTGCAACTGGTCTTGACGTCAAAATTCTGTTTTCTCTCTTTGACACTTAGAGGTTTGACATTATGTCAAACAGTTTGCTGTCATTAAAGGATGTGGTATTTATTAAACTTCAAGTTTACTATTGCAACCAACTTTAACACTCTTTCCCAATGAAGGATAATACCAAACAGTTTGCAAAAATATAATGATTTTCTGTTTAAAGATTTAACCTTCTTGTAATAAAGGGAAACTAATGAAATGTTCATGAGCAGATTCATTACTTATGCTCAGAACAAAATAAGCATGTATTGCAAAGGCAGAAATAAGTAGAAAGTTGTATCAACATTATCACAAAAATTAAAGCTCAGACTGAAACAAGTTTTTCTTAGCCAATTGTACTACCGCATTGAGCAGATTGCAAAGCGTATAAATATGAAGACCTGACCTGTATAGAATCATCAGTGGCCACGACTCAAGATTGAAAACCCAAAGAAAAACAATTTATTATTCTCCCAAGTTGTCTTCTTCTGCCCACGTCCAAACTACAAGCATCAACCCTGAATCTCACGTCCACAGAAAAATTCCAAACAAAGCTTCGAATAATTCTTATTCTGATGTGCACCTTCCATGACCTGCCCACCACGGCATTCAAATACTTCACTTGGTTGATTTGTTAGTGGAATGAATGAACCCGATAATAATATGGTTGCATTCAGCACTAATCTTGCTCCAACAGTTGTCAATCGGCACGAATTAGCTCATACAAGAGGCTATGCCCGAATATTGAAAAGCTTTCAGAGTATAAATTAATGCCGACTCTTCTGTCATTCACAGTTTTCCTTTCTGATCACCCAGACTAAGCCAAAGGATTGAGCCGATGCCATCCAACAATAAACATCCACGAACCAAGGTTGTCAAGACCAGTATAACACAAGAGCACCACATGATTATAGCACCACACTGGCAAAAGAGTTGTGAACAAGAATGGGCATCACCATTTTGTAAACTATTGCCAAGGAACAAATATTCCTCCCTGAAACTGCCACAATAGAAATATTAAAAGTTTCAGCTAAAACCACCTCATAGGCCTTCCCAATGATGCACATTATTTCTCAAAAATTTGAGTCAAATCCAGTGTTCCATGGGGACGCATCCCCCAGAAAAAACAAGCCGTTTCCTTGGACGGGGATGTCCCCGAGATGGTCGGGATGCCTGGGGAACGTCCCTCCACCACGCACCCTTAGACGTTTGGGAAATGTCTCCATCTTCACACGTCTCTAAGATGTTTCTTTGCAAGGGGCATTGGGACATCCCCGAGATGCCCAAACATCCCTCGACAGGGAGGGGGACGCAGAGAAGTTTCCAATGGCAACAGAGCTAAAAAAGTGATTCCAACAAATCCACCCTAACCCTAAGTCACCTAAAACTTATAAAGAGACATTTAGTCTCATTTGCAACCACAAAGACTTGAAAATCAGCTTAAAACTAGAAGTTGAAACTTAGTTTGCAACAGTTGGACAGGAAGTCTGGAAGTGGAGACTGCATCAGCAAGCTTGGAAGTAGGCATCAACAAGCTTGGAAGTCAAGACAGCAAGATTAAAGGTAGGCATTTGCCATTCTCTCAAACACTTTCAATTTTTTTTGTTCAATGATCAAGATCATTCAAAATTCAAGAATCAAATTGTTCATTGTTAAAACCCTGCCGTTAGAAACTTAGAAAACTTAGAAATCATCATTTTTATTGCTGTTTGCTTGAATAATTAGCTCAAATTCATTGTCCAATTGTTCAAAACAGCAGCCTATAGGTTTTCTGATTTATTTATTTTTTAACATTGTTTCTTGCAGCATCATTATCACAATGAGCTCTCACAGCATGAGTGAGGATGAGGAGGTTGAAGTAGACATTCACAGTGAAAATGAATCATCTGATGAACTGAGCACAAGAGTGGGGGGTCAAGCTAATAGTCAAACTTAAACAAGTTCTGTTGTGAGTGGAAATTTCAGCTGCCCTTCGGAAATCCTCAAAAAATGGGCCAAGGGCCCCTTTGATCCAAAATCACCTTTAAAACAATTTGCATCTGGTACCAGCAAAGCCTGGGACAGCTGGGGGCACTAGAAAATGGTAGTGCCACATGTGTAATGTTGAATTGTTTGGCAGCATTACTAGAAATAACGCTCACTTTCTTCTTGTTCGAGGCAAAGGTGCAGAAGCATGCAAAAAGGTGGAAAAGAACTTGAAGTACAAAGCTAAAGTATTAAAATTATGGGGTTGCAATGAAGATGAAGTACCTATATCATATACTTTGCCACATAGGAGTAGGAAGTGATCAGATTTTTGCAGTTTCTACTTCTACTTTGCAAACTCAAAGGCCACCAATTCCATCCAGTTCAGCGGCAGCAAAGTCAAGGGAAACCATTGGATGACTAGTCCATCTTCACAACCATTGGCAGATTTATTTAATGTGCAAGCAAAGGAAGAGGCAGATGATGCCATTGGCAAATTCTTCTTGGCCAATGGCATTCCATTCCATGTGTCCCACTCTGCTTATTATAAAGAAGCTATGGCAAAGATAATAAGGGCAGGACCATCATATGTGCCACTTGGTGAGACTAAATTGAGGACAACAATCTTGGATCAAAACTATTCAAAGATTAATATTTTGATGGAGAAGATGAAGAGAACTTGGGTCGCAAGTTGTTGCAGCATAATCATGGATAGGTGGACAAACATTAGGCATTATCCACTCATCAATATCATGGTTACATCTGTACGGAGGCCTTATTTTCTTAGGGCTATTGATTGTTCAGGGCATAGCAAGGATGCTCATTTTCAGCTCCAGATCCTCAAGGATTCTATAGAGGTTGGGCCACAAAATTTGGTGTAGGTAGTGACACATGCTGCCCATGTGTGCAGAGCAGCAGGGAAGTTGGTTGAGGCAGCCTATAGACATATTTGGTGGACTCCTTGTTGTGTGCATGCAATGAATAATGCACTCAAGGGCATGGGTAAAATTAGGTGGATCAAAACAATTCTTAGTGATGCTAGAGATGTGCAAATGTTTATTTGCAACCATCATACTTCACATGCACTCTTCAGGACCTTGTCCAAGAAGGAATTCCTAAAACCTATAGAGTCTTGGTATGCATCATGTTGGCAAATGCACACTCCAATGAGAAATTATAGGTGATTGAAGGTATTGTCATTGATGGCAACCTTACAATCATATGATACCGGCAGGCACCGGCACCGGCAGACTCTACACCGGCATACAGTTCACCGGCACCGAAAAGATTGATTACCGGCACCATGGCCGACAGGAATTTTGTTTAATTGTATTTTGCATTTAATTGTAAAAACTTTTTGTAAGCCGACATGGCGGATTGTAATAAGACATATAAGTATGAGATCTTGTAGATCATTTAGGAGATATATAGATGGAAGGATTATTGCAGACCTAATATGCAAATTGTAAGGCAGATTTTGGATAAGGGTTTATGAATATTGCAGAGCTTAAACCGGTACTAAACTTGGCATTGTAGATGTTGATCTGAAGCAATACATGACATTGGATTTGTATAATCCATTTTGTAAGTCAGTGAGACTTCTTTTGTAACTGAGCAGTGAGCTCTAGACACTTGGCCTTCCTGCATGTGCAGGCCCCTATTGTAAACAGTAATATTCCCTTATTGGCCAGTAAGCAAATATTGTGGGTCACAAATCCCACCGAGGTTTTTCCCACACCGGGTTTCCTCATTAAAATAATGTGTTATGGTGTGTCTTTCATGTTGTGTTTATTGTTCTTATTTACTGCATTAATTTTAGCTTACCGATACATAGTTTTGAATTGCTTTTCATATAATAAGTCAAGAAAATTCATATACTGGTCAGATACTACTGATTCACCCCCCCTCTCAGTATCTTTGGAAATCCTAACACCTATAGAGTCTTGGTATGCATCATACTTTATTCTCTTGGAGAGGATGCTTGAGATGCAAGAGGCATTGCAACTAATGGTTGTAAAAACAGACAGGTGGCCTGGGTCAAAGACACAATAGGGGTAGAAGGTGAAGGAGGTGGTGAAGAATGATGTCTTTTGGGCTGATGCCAAATATATCGTCTCCATCATTGCTTCAATCTTCAGAGTTATTAGACTTGAGGATTCTAATGCACCTTCCCTTGGAGAGGTGTATGAGTGTACTAATTCTATGCTTGGTCAAATGAAGGCTATTGTGCAAGAGGACCCTACATAGCATATTCAATGGATCATTCATCGTAGATGGGAGAAGCTCAACACTCCCTTACAAATGGTTGCCTATGCATTGAACGCAAAGTGGTACGTGCAAAGGCTCAACAGAATTACACCTATAGAAGGATTCATTAAGGCAATTGACAAAACGTATGTTCCTACAGAGGCTAGCTAGATTCGTACTAAGTGGGCAAAATTTGCCACTATTTGGGGATATTAAGAGGTAGTCAAGATAGATCTAGAGATTATGTCACAGGAGGACCCCAAGTTGTGGTGGACTAAGCATGGGCCTAGATATTTGACAACTACTCTAGCCATTCATTTGTTCTCCCAGGTTTCTAGTTCTTCTACTTCAGAGAGGAACTAGTCTATTTGCAACTTCACCCACTTTGTTACGAGGAATAGGCTTACTTCTAAGAGGGTAGAGAAGCTTGTGGCGGTACATAGTGTGTTGCGTCTCATTGACCACAACACATCTATGTACAAGAAGAGCCAACAAAAATTGATGATAATGCTAGACAAACAAGGCTGTTTGGTATTGGTATAGATGAGCTTGAACATGTGGGGTCTAGCAGTTCGAGTGATGAGGACATTGAGGAGTTTGGCGAGGAGCTTGGGGGATGATTAGACTCTACTTCTAGAGTCTAGACTTCTAGTATTTCCTATTTAGTATTTTGTTTTTTAAGTTTGACTTTGAACATTGTTGAATCTTGATAACTTGATTAGTTGATTGTAATTTTGATTAACATTGAATCATGATTATGAAATCAGAAATTTTGAAAATTCTCATTCCAATGTCTATATTTGAATACTGTTTATTATGTTATAAACTTATACATCTTTATCTTTTAAAAACTAATTTTTCAAGTACTATATGTATTATGTCAACACTGCTCCCCCACCACCGTCCCCTTGTCATCCCCCAACCATTCCCAAACTTAGGCCCCAAGTATCTCCATCCCTGAGATGCGTCCCCCCATCTCCACATCCCCAAACTCGATTGAACATTGGTCAAATCTATCATTCATATTGTTCTAACATATATTATTTGTTCAAAAGTACATCATAAAGTCACCAAAATAAATCGTTCTCGATATTAAATCGAACATTCTCAATGACATTAATATACCAAACCTCATACAGTTATGACACACTTATTCCAAGGGTGAAATACAATCAGCCCCTGAAGACTTTGAAGACTTCTGGCTTTATGATATTTTCCCGTCAACTTGATAAATATACCTGCTGGAAACGATGTGAATCAAAGCCCAAGTTTTGCTCAGAATAAGAATATACACTATCTTTGGAATACTACCAATTGTATGGAATGTCTCATGACTACACCAATTTTCACAATCTCCATTATAAGCCCAATTGAAGAATCTGGTTGATTTTCCTCCTCCACCTAGGGCAGATCTTGCACTACTCAAAATGGCTTCCTAAGGTATCCATCCTAAGGATAATTTTGAGAAAACTCTCAAATCTTCACTGAAGAGAAATTATTAACCCAATGTATATCTTTATCAATCCCCAAAGACATTAATATATTATTCCTTTTCAGTTACCTTCCTTTCCTGTTGTTGATTAGTGACTTTAATTAAAGCCACTTAATAATTATTTAATATTATTTTAATTATACTTACAGCATAATATTAAATAATTTAATACTTTTAAACCTAGGAATTTAAATAATATTTAATTTCCCGAACCTGTCCAAAATGGGACAATACAAGTCCTCCCACCCAAGATTGCTTGCCCTCAAGCAATCTAACACCAAGATCCCATATCAATCTCGAAGGCCACTATGAACTCCTACTGGAAACACTGTTTTGCAAGACACTTGCAACTTCTATCCACTTATCCCTTTTGGAAACCAATCAAATAATCATCTGTATCAGATGGCCAAACTAACCATCCTATCTCTTGTCCTTATTTAATGCCCGTTATTCTACTCTAATTCCCACATTCATCAATTCTTCACTAAATTAGAAAATGTAGATCCATCATGAGAATACATCTTAGCGGAATGACGTACCTCAGGAACAACTTTGAAATGTGCACACAATGCTTACGACGTCTTCATTGTCACTGCCTTCGGGGAATCATTGTTCCATGCCTTTAGCACTATCTTTCCTCTGTCAATAGTGAACTCCAACTCTCTTGTTTGGAAATCCAAACTGTATTTACCAAGAGAGTGCAACCATGAAATTTCCAATATCATATCTATCTCACCAATCACAAAGAAATCATCGATGAGTGTATCCATCCAACTGGATGCTTAGTTGCAAAATCGACTTAGTGCAACTTGTTTTGAATCCATTTGCCATCCTAATTCTAAATTGTGGAAGGTCCTCAACTTGTATTCCTCTCCTCACCACAAGATTCCTATTAATGACATTATGAGTTGTCGCATTGTCCACTAGACAAACCACCCTATATCCCATTAGTACTCCTCTTACTCAAAAAGGATGATGCGTCAAACCTCTTGACAGACAGGCAATGATACCATGTGCCTCCTCATGCTCACTTCTTGAACTAGTGTTTGTTACCCTATCCTCTACATCATAAGTGACCTCAATGTAGTATGATATGCCTTTCCCAAGGCGCATGTGACCGTGTTCCCATGGTTCGTGACAAGTGAAAAACAACTTTTTCTTCCCAACTCACTACTTGATTCAAAATCCAACTTTGGTAGTGTAGACTTAGGCAAATTGGGAGTTCTCATATCTGATTTGTCATCTTGCTTCTCATTTTTTGGTGGGACTCCATAGCTCTCACCCTTTTGATTGCATCCTGCAATGTGGCCAGGTTAAGAGCCTTAATCCAACTTCTCAATGGGTTAGACAATCCATCCATGAAAAGCACAATCAATCTCCTCTTTGAAATGTCAAACACCAAAACTAATAACTGCTGAAAGTTTGCAATGTATACATCTACGGTACTCCATTGCTTGAGCTGCACTAACTCCTTGAAATGCAATTCCGAATCTTTTTTGTCAAATTAGTCGATCAACCGCTCCATGAATTCCACATATGAAACAATTTGATCATGGCCTAATGTGACCATCCCATGATGCCACCACTCGTGAGTGCTACCATCCAAGTGAATCACTACATATTTAATGGCATCATCCTCCAGCATGGGATTCCACTGAAAGTATGTATCCATCTTCTGCACCCATGCTCTAGCTGTAGTTTTTTTTTACCTATCATAGTATGAAATTGAGATCTTACCAACCTTCCTCCTTAGATCATTCTTATGATAACTATTACCCCAGTTGGTCATATGTCTCATCCTCAGGTCCATATAGTCACGAAGGGATATATCATGCAAAAAACTTGCACCTACATCAACCCAATCCTGTCTGAAATGATCTTGCAACTCTAACAATGTGGGTCCATTGCCTTCCTGAGGCTCATCTCTAGGTGGAAAAACAAGCATCAATAGTCTAGAACTAGTTGCAAGGGTGTGCTAATTGGGAATTATGTTATTAACTGAACTATAACCCTGTCCATTATTGGCCCCATCGTTGCCAACATTATTATTGTCGTTGTTATTCATCATAGTTTGGGCCATCATATCCAACAGCTAAGCCATTCCTTGATTGGTTGTACGCTGCTCTCCAATGAAATTGTTCAAGAGATCGGTTGTAGGATCTCCTTTGTCGCCCATATTCACCTCTCTGCGCTCACTACTACCTATATAAGTTTCACCATCTGAAGGTGACCTCTGATGCATACCCAATATGCCAGAAGGAGTTTCACCTCCCCTCTTATAATATCTTCTCTCTCTTTCACTCATGAAAGACATAGGCTAGCAAAAAAAACAGCTTTGATACCACTCTAATGACCCACAACTGGTCTTGACGTCAAAATCTATTTTCTCTCTTTAACACTTACAGGTTTGACAATATGTCAAAAAGATTGCTATTATTGAAAGATGTGGTGTTTATTGTACTTCAAGTTTACTATTGCAACCAACTTTAACACTCTTTCCCAATGAAGAATAATACCAAATAGTTTGCAAAAATATAATAATTTTCTATTTACATATTTAACATTGTTGTAATAAAGGGAAACTCATGAAATGTTCATGAGCAGATTCATTACTTATGCTCAGAATGAAATGAACATGTATTGCAAAGGCAGAAATAAGTAGAAAATTGTAGCAACATTATCATAGAAATTAAAGCTCAAAATGAAACAAGTTTTCCTTATCCAATTGTACTACTGTATTGAGCAGATTACAAGGCATATAAATATGAAGGTCTAATTTGTATAATATCATTAGTGGCCACGACTTGAGATTGAAAATCCAAAGAAAAACAATTTATTATTCTTCCGAGTTGTCTTCTTTTGCCCACGTCCAAACTACGAGTGTCACCCCTGAATCTCATATCCTCAGAGAAACTCCAAACAAAACTTCGATCAATTCTTATTCTGATGTGCACCTTCCATGACCTACTTACTATAGCATTCAAAGACTTCACTTGGTTGATTTGTTAGTGCTATGAATGAACCCGATAATAATATGCTCACATTCAGCCCAAATAAGATGCCAAAGTTTTGAAAATTCTCACGCCACTAATCAAGCTCCAACAGTTGTCAATCAGCATGAATTAGCTCATACAAGAGCATGTGCCCGAATATTGAAAAGCTTTCAAAATATAAATTGATGTTGACTCTTTTGTCCTTTATAGTTTTCCTTTTTTATCACCCAGACAAATGAGTCGACATTGCACCTCATAGGATGTGTCATCACCAAGTTAAACTTGCCCATCTAAAGTTGATAGGGTGAGGACGTAAAACCACTTGTTCTCATATCATGTTATAAATGCACCATAATCAACATACCGAACCTATCACAAGTGGATGCCTGAGTCTTCGCAACATACAAAAAATATTCATCAAAACCATCTGTAGATGCAATATTCTTGTATTGTTTGATTTTTTTTTGCCAATAGGTAGGCTTCTTCTTTACCCCTTGAGAATACTTTTGTAGCTTTGACTAGCTAGACTCACTACATTCTTAGAAATTGTGTCCCTTCTTCCAACAAATGAGACTTCTTTTTTTATGCAAATGAATTTCTTTGTTGGAATTGGATGAATGTAATGGACCACTCTAACATTCAAGTTATTTCAACTTCTACTAAGGTGCAAGGACCTAATTGTTTGGGGAGTCTAAGGTCTCATCATGAATTCCTCCTTCAAATTGAAAAAATACACCAACTAAAAAGATGGCTTCTTTCTACTAGCCACATTGAGACATTTGACAAACACAAAAAAGATAGAGGGTAGTGCTATCAAGACAATGGTTATTGTTGGCACATGCCCTAAAATGCAAATTTTTCTATCCATGTGTCTCCTTTATTACCCTAATGTCTTTTTTTCCATCATTAATAACTCAATCAAAGAATTTTTTAGTGGGTCCCTCTTTGGTCAATTTGTGCTTAGTGTTGTGCTTTGCCTAAATTTAAAAAATATATAAAATCTTTAAGTATGAAGGTCTTTAGGTCAATTTCTAGGCTTGGGACAAGTTTTGGGCTTTCAAGATTTCCCTTGCCAACACGCCTTTCCCTCAAGTGCTTATTCCTGAAGTCCCAATTTTGGGCTTGCACGATTTCCCTTGCGTCTGTCTTTCCTTTAAGTCCCCTAGTTCCCCCCAAGTCTTGATTTCAAACCTTTGGGCTTTCTCACACCAAATGCCTTTTCCCTCAAGTCCCCAATCTTTAAGTTCCCACAAGTCTTCATTTTGGACTTTTGGGTTTTCTCATGCCAGCATGCCTGTCCCTGAAGTCCTCATTCCCAAGTTCTCTCGAGCCCCAATTTTGGAATTTTGGGCTTTCTAATGCTATCATTTCTCTCCCCTAAGTCCCCATTCCTCGAGTTCCCCCAAGTCCCAATTTCAAACTTTTGGGCTTTCTCGTTTTGACATGCCTTTCCCTCAAGTCCTCATTTTCCAAGTTCCCCCAAGTCTCAATTTCAAACTTTCAACCTTTCTCATGCTTAAATGCCTTTCCCTCAAGTCCTCATTCCTCACGTTTACTCAATTCTCAATTTTGGACCTTTGGGCTTTCGCATGCCAACATACCCTTCTTTAGGGTTCATTTGCCTGACATGTGTGCCTTCAATCCCTAATTCTCTGCACATCTATACTTTCACGTGTTTGTCTCTTGCAAGATTTTGGGGTTTTCCCTTCTTGTCTACATCTTTCCTTGAATCTTACTTTCCCACTCCCTTGTTTCCTATTGGCTTTCTAAGTTTCCCTTTCCACTTGGCATTCCCTATAAAGGACCACCTAAATCCTACACTCCAACAAGAATAAATTTCACAAATCTTTGAGGTTTTCCATACTATCCTACCTCTTGCAAAATTGTTTGCAATGATCTAAAACTACATCGATTTGTCACCTTCCCAGGCTTTTAAACCTTTGTTTTCTTGTCCACCTTACATCCAACCTCCACTTCTCTACCCATGCATTCCTCTCATGGACTTCTTGGTCCCCTCTTACACTTGTGCACCTTCATGTATGCAGATCATTGGAACCCCATTGCTCAAACGCAAAGCCCCACCAAATCCCTATATTTTTCACGACACCATTAGCACTCAAAATTGACCACAATGGATGTATACAATCACTCAAATCTTGCAAAAATGCCATTGGACTCCTCAAAGACAAATCCATGTGTGAATCCATGAGTACTTGAATGCCATAAATAAAACACTAACATTTGCAGGCCCATGAGTAGATATTCAGCTACCTCATTGAGTGCAAGAAGAGTATTTTAATGTTCCAAGATGGACACCAATAGCTCCAAGGAGGATTTTGCCACAAGGGTGTGGTATTGAGCATTCCAATGCTTTGACCTATCTGTGATCCCCAAAACCCCCACCCAAGCAGCTAGAGTGTATGGTAACAAAATGGTATATATATAAGCTACAAAGATGTAATAAGTATTAGGGGGGTTGGCTATTTCTAGGCATTGCTTTCCCACATAGTGTTCTCCATTGTTGATCATGCATATTCTAAGGTATAAATCAAAGGTGCAAGTTCAATTTCTCATGTCAAGTAGATGTTGCAAGTCAAGGAAAGGTCCAAAATGCAAGGGTTTCTTCACGACACAAGTACCTCCATGATTGTCTAAATTAGTTTAGGGGATGGATATGGTCTACTTATTCCTTAGGCCACACTTTTTGATCTAGTATTGTAATAGTAACTTATTTCACACATGTATCGTAAAATTTATCGAAGTGTATTTGGTACAATCTTTCTAATGCAATATGTGAGTTCACCTCATCCAATCATGGATTTCTAAGTAGACTTTGGTATAAATGTTTCTAGTTGCATTGAGGAATGTGTTGTTTATTCATAGAGCCTAGCTTATGGTTCATGAATACACTCCTAGTTTCCATATTCTTTTTGCACGTGTTTGTGTGAGAAGTATGAAACTTGATTCTATAGCCCAATATGATCAAGGCACCAATCTGATGTAACTTGTCCACAACCACATTTAAAATATCAAAACATCTTTTTTTATATTTGTTGTAGTTTAATGTCCTACTCGTCCTGCATGCATTAATTAGTTTCATAACTTTGGTCATATCTTATGGGATTCATACTTGAATGAGATGTTCAAAGGTTTATGCATGTAGGATTCCTATACACTTTATAGCCCATTGCTTTAGCAAACTCATGTTAAATAAATATCCAAAGGGCTGTAAAGGTATGTTGACAAGGTGTAAGTGTGTATGAAACTTAGGGGAGTTCATCTTTGGTGAGTGAAACTTGTTACATCTGTAGGTGCAATCACATACATGTCCCTATCTGTTGTTTATGAGGTCTAGTAGTCTTCTTTTGATTGCCATTATGGCATGGTAGTCAAAGCCTTGTTCCATTTTACATCCTATCTTAAGGCCTCAAGTAAATGCCCCCTAGGTGTTGTACAGCCTAGAGTAGAAGAGATGACCTAATCCTCCTATGCATTTACCCAAAACTGTCCTCTCCTTGTTGGTATGTCATCCCCTTTGCCCAAGATACCTTGCTCTCCTTCTCTCACTTTGAGAAATGGTGTTGGAGAAGAGAGCCTGCGCTTTTAAGAACCAACAAGTGCAAGAGAGTCATCTCACAATTTCCCCTAACGCTTGCAATAATGTCTTGATCTTTGCAACTATTCTAAAAAAGCTCCAATTTTTCAACATTTTACATTTGCAAACAATATAATTGATGCTCTAAATGAAGAATTTGATTTTGATTTCTGGATTCATATACTATCTCGAGGCAATATAAAGCATATTTGGTAGTTGTGACTCTTCAGATATGAGATTGAACGTCACTGGAAACACCAAAAGATATTAGTTTGACCTTCTGCTTGGCCTTCTCATATCAATTCTACTCAGCTCCAGCTTGTGTGGATCTAGCAATTCTTCTAGAAACAATATCCCACTAAACTTCAAACCCAAGTTGAGTTTGGACCTTGGTTTTCTAGGTGAAATAATCACCTCTTAGTTTGTGAGTAAGGAAGTATTATTTTCTAAGCATTGGAAGCTATTTTTTAGGATGTGGGATATCCTTATCTCTTCAAAAATAAATGTTCACCCTTATTTCTCCCCAATGATTTATAGGATCAAAAACATAGACATCATTGTTGCAGCCATTTTAGGCAGTAGATGTTGTGATTCAATGCAACGATATCTGTTTATACCAAATGCTAAGATTGTTTGTTAGTTGTTACAAAATGTAACATAAGAATGGCTTGTAATTTTTGCATACTAAATGTGTTTTTTATTGTATTCTGCTCCCAGAAAAAAAAAAAAAAAGAGAGAGATATTTTTTTATATACCATATTATTTATGCACTTTTTCCAATATTTTTAGATTGGAAAAAATTTAAACTTGAATTTTTTAAAAATTCTTCTGAATCTAAATGCTCTCTTATATCTCCTAAAAGTTGAGAAAATGGGAATTTGTGAAAATAATCCACCTTGTAAATCCTTGCAACTTCACTCACAAGAAGAGGACTTTGATTATATCATTCCAACACTCACAACTTTCAAAGGTTTACTACAGAATGTATCCTCCAAAACCTTTGTGGAGCCTGCTATTCACAACCTTCCATGTTGGAGAGTTAAGACCATATTCACAGCATGCAAATCCTATTGATATTCCCCCCACAACATTTTTTTTTCTTCAATTAGCTGCTACATTTGGTGCCTACTATTTTCCCATTGGCACTTCCAATTGGCTTTTTTACCTTCGACGACATTTAGTATAATAAATATGCCTTTGAAGATAGCAGAGATGGCACTAGGCTTTGACATAGCAAATTTGGTAATGACAAAAGTTGGGTGTGGATGCACCTTCAAATGGCTGGATTAGTTCTCAGTTGCTTTAGCAACTTCCTCCAATTCTTTTTCAGTGCTACTTCACCAATTTGCAAGCATAGGAACACTATTGCTTTGATATCAAATTGAATCATTGAGAGGCAGAGAGCAATAAAAAAAATCATTGTACTATATAGTATATACAATAAAATAATCGGTTTCAAAAAAAGGGAGCCAATCAACCACCAAGCAACTACTTAATGTTAAAAATAATGTTTGATTATTATTAGCATATTTATTAAAATTATGAAATAATACAATGTTATAATTGTGTGCATGAAAACGTGCTCAATAGGAATGGAGATTGCAATAAAACCCAAACACATTAATAAACAAATGCTCAAATTGGGCAAAAGAGATTCAAACAAACATAGAATTAAATGAAATAAAACTATGTCAAAACTCACATTAAGTAGATGATCGATTTGATGTGTGCTAACTCATGATTTATACAACATAACTATGCTCAATTGCAAATGTGTGTGTGTGTGTGTGAGTCAGAGAGAGAGAGAGAGAGATAAATGGCTAAGTGTAGGATATATAAATTGAGGGTAAGATTGAATGGATGGTCAAGATTAGGAGATGGAGATCAAGGGCGCAGGATGATTTGGTCCTCTCACCTCATGGAATGGTCGAAAATGCCAAGTGACACCATGAGGTGAGTGGAGAGGGAGATTGTACTTTGAAGTGTGAAAGGAGATTTTGCCATAAAGACAAAGTTTGTCCTCACACTCCAAAGGGGAGGGCTAATGGGAATAAAGGAATTAAAAAAAACTTAGGGTACCATAACGGGACAAGACTCATGTGACATGGTACCAAGGTCATGTGCATGATTCGATGGCAAAGGTTGCTTGTGCAAATGATTAGTGGAGGATTAGGAGGAGATTGGCAAACAATAAAAAGTGAAGGAGGATGGGACATTTGAGGAGGAATTAAATAAATAGAAATTATTTATTTAGTTCTTGGAGGAAAGGGATTTACCTTAGGTTAGACTTAGGGATGATAGAAGTAATAGATTAGAATGAAGGTCGAGATAATCGAATATGAATTAAATAATAAAAATATTATTTAATTAATATAGAGGTGATATATAGGATGAATTGGAGATAGATTGACCAAATGTAAGTGGTCAATTTCAGGTGTCTTTACAATTACATAAGGTTACTATTTATAGTAATTTTAAAATTGAGCACGAATTGATCCAAAATTTTCCCCAAAGCTATGGATTGGCTAAATAAGCATGCTGGTAAATTTTTGTTGCAAGATTATGTTTGCATTTGAAGATATTAAAGTTTCCATTTTTCAAAGTTTCAAGGTCTATTTTGAAGGCCTTGGAGGGATATTTTGGGCTTGAAAGTGGTCGTAATCGATGTAATGGGTTAAAGCTTGAAAGAGCACTTCATGAGCTTCTTAAATTTCAAATAGTTCGTCAATCAGACTCCCAAATCAAAAGTTATGGGCTCCAAAAGTTGGGTCTCCTGAAATTGGAGATATAAAATGGCGTTGGACACAAATGAGTTGTAAAGGGGAGTTGCATGTGTTGTGTGTGTTTTGAAACATCATAGGGCATCTTGTATTACAGATACTCCTATGAGAAGCTTGCTTTGCAAGTATACTGTATTTTGTTGTTCATTTCTGAATAATATATTGAGTGGCTTTTGGAATGTGAGATTTCTCTCCTAAAAGGATTTTACCCCACATAAATCACTGTGTTATGGTATGGATGCTATTTGTGTCATTTTTGTTTAATTTCTATAACTGATGTAAAGATCTGAAAAGTTTTACATAACTCGCCTCTCAAGATTAGTGTAGGAGGTTGTTCCACTACCTTAACTTCCTTTCAGTTATTGGTTCTATAACTTCTATGTATGCCAAGTTCCTATTTCTGATTTTTAATGAAACATAGCCAACCACAAAGCTCATTTCAAGGTTACAAGATGGTTGAAAATTTTATGATAATTCAGCCTTAGTTGACATATTTTATAAAACTAAATCAAGACAAACACTATTTGGCCTTGGTTAACTACTCAAACCAATAGCATGCAAAAAAACAAATTACCACAAAAGAATCTAAACAATACAGATTTGTAGTGGCTGCATGCAACACATAGATGAAGTGAGAATCGAGATTGAGCAGATGATGATTTCATGGTTACCAAATACTTCTCCCGAGTCTAGATACACCATGTATTGAATACCCAATATGGATATGATACTCCCAAATACAACTTGAATACCATATCCAACTGTATCCATAAACAAGCCTATATTTGAGCCATATCTGATGCATTTGGATGCTGCATCATATAGTGTAGTGCCGTATCCAATTTAGGGTTTATTCCATTTATGCAAAACAATCAAAATTTGCAAAATATTAAAAAAAAAATGCTTACACACATGCACTTAAATCATCATACAGACAAACATAATATAATAAAATAAATATTGTATACTAAAAATATAAAATCAAAACATATATCAATATAAATAAATATTTTTAAAGTTATGCTCTATACTCTAAAACAGTGAATCAATAGTCGTGAAAAAATCGCGACTGATCGCGACTGATTGGCAATCGTGAGTGGTGCCGATTATTTCCCCGAAAAAATCGTGGAAAAATCGGTCAACGATTTTCCACCATTTTTTAGCGGTTGAATCGCGATTAAATCGCACGGTTAATCGTCCAAAAACACGCCAAAAAATAAAAACTAAAAAAACTATGGCGAAAACCCTAAAACCTCCAAAATCCGGAAAAAAAAAGCTGCGAATACATTGTAGATCAGATCGCGCGAGAGTTATAACTCATTTTCGTGGTTGAGAGGTATGAGGGTCGCTGCTTAGTAAAAATTTCAATGGTGTCTGAGCTGCGAGCCAGCACAATTCTGCGATGGTCGTGGCACGAAAAAGTAGGGTTTGTGGGCATCCATGACAAAATACGATGCTGTGTTTTTTTCTGCTTTTCAAAAATCCTATGAAGTATGAAATTAATATTTAATACAATATAATTTTATTGTTTTACTTTGCACGTTATTCAATACTATGATTTTATAATACATGTATTATTTTACTTTACTATATACGTTACCTTATTTGCACCATATTTTATAAAATATAACTTTATTTTGTTGTTTTCTTTTTTTTTTTAAATTAACATTCCATAAATCAAAATTTTAATATTTTAGAATATTTAATTTAAAATTTTAATTATTAATATTAATAAATTTAAATATTTAAATTAAATTAAACAAAATTAATATTATTTATTTTAATAAATTTTTGGATATATTATTTAGAATATAAATAATATATCCAAAAATTTATAATCGATACATAATAACTATATAATCGATACATAATAACTATATAGGTATTTAACATAATAACTAATCGATACATAATAAATATATTTATTATTATTTATTAATGTTACTATCGATTAGTTAGCATTTCTTTATATTTATTATGTATTTATTTATTCAGGAAAAAGTATTTGTGGTCAAGTAAATTTTTTTTAAATGTAAATTTTATTGTTTATTGTATTTTTATGAAATTGTTTTTTATTGTTAAAATAATATTTTATTAGAATAAAATATTATATCATTAAATTTTAAAACTGCATATATATATATATATATATATATATTAGAATATTAAAATTAAATAATATAATAATACAATATGTTATATGAAAATATATTTAATCAATATTCAGCCTTGTAAAATAAAATTTAAAATTTATTTAATATTTCTTATTACAGTAATTTTTGGTAAATATTTTTTTCTTATTATAATAATTTAGTTATAATAATATAACATTTACAGTTAATAATATTAAATTCAATATTTTTATAAAATATTTTTTGGTCTATTTTATTTGCCTATAATATTTCTTTGCTATGGAAATGCCTAAAATATTAAAAAAAAGTAGTTTTTTATTGTTTTTCTAGAATTTTTTTACGCTTTTTATAAATCCGATTTTTTCCTGATTTTTTCCAAAAATCTTATACTTTTGTTTTGCCGATTAATTCCCCAAACAATTAATGCTTCTATGCTCTAAAATATAAAAAAATTGAAAGCATGCATATTTCTATATTTGTTGTATCTAGCCGTATCTGCATCAAGGGGTTTTGAAAATTTGCTCAATCTGTATATGATACCATACCATTTACAACAAAATAAAGATACATGCATCCATTTGACACATGATGTCTTGCACCTTCCAAAATTTACAAATAGACTGCTTCGCTAACAGCCAAAAAATGAGAGCATTACATAAAAGAAACTCAAAGAATATTTAAATTGATTTCTTACAAATCACAACAATGTTTTCACCTTGCTAAAAGGATACTTTGTATGGAACCATCAAACATATGATTCTGTATTAGAGGCACACGTATGAAACTATAGAAGATATTTGAAAAAGTAATCACAAGGTAACCTAAAGGAAAGACAAATAAAATATAGAACTTAAAAAAGATCACTAGGTATTAATAATTTTGGTGTAAAAATGAGAATCGATAGAAATCTAATATATTGAATTAAAAGGTAATATTAAAACTGTAATATACTCCAGAAAAGGAAGACATTAATGTAAAGGGAACAAAAATGCTTAAAAATAAAATAGTTTATTTTGAAAGTCAGTTCTTATAAAATTCAAAATAAAGTTATGATAAAATGTACACCATAGAACTCTCAGTAATACTCACCCTCTTTGTCCCATATTTGCAACGGTTTGCTCCTGTTGGAAAAGCACAGAAAAGTCATAAACATACCATTAAAACAAGAAGAGAAGGAAGCCACGGGCATGAATAAAAGAAATGTCAAAATTACATTATTAGAAATCCGCTTACCCAAGACTATACAGTATTGAGAGAAAGCCAGATTGGAAGGTGTTTTTGAACATTGCAATCACGTCATCCAAAGCTGTGGAGAAAATAAACTTTAACATGAAAATACCTCAGTCCAGATACTCAGAACAGTATCATACCCTATATTCCAAACCCCTTCCTACCAACCTAACCAAAAGGAGTAAAATACAAGCAGCTCAACTTTTCCATTTCAAATTTGTGAACATATATTTCAATTTCGTATGATCTCATAATACATAACTATGAGCATGGAGTGTAGTACATAGACATGTATGCATGTGCACAGTAGTGTACCCTAGGGATGCATCCCCTTGGCTTTTCAAGCATTTAACAGAACGGGATGCCCTGGAGATGCAGGTATGAGGACATAATGCCGCCTGGCCATCCCATAAATTAAAAAAAAAATAGACATCCCAGAGATGCCTCCTCTGAAAGGGGAATGTCCCCTGGAAAAGTCCCCCATATGGGAAGTGCCAAGCCATCCCAGGGACATCCTGACATTTTCCTCGGCCAAACAGTAAATCATCTCTTTTCCACATAAGGTCCTGATTATGCTTGCATATTTCGAGTTCATAGAGTGCTGCAAATACTTTCACATATTGAATTCATTTTCATATGTATCTACACTTTCTAGATAGCCGACCACATGCAATTACACTGAAAACATCAATATGTATCACTTTAAAGTTGAAACAGAATGCCATTTCATTCAAAATATTCAACCATGAGCATTGTTACCAGGCTAAAACCTAAAGCCAAACCAACTTAAAACAATATTCAAGTAAAAAAAAACTGAAAGATATCCTTTCCTCTAGCATTCAAAACACAATCAGCATGTATATTTGTTTGTGTGTATTTGTGTGTGTGCATGTGTTTATAAAAATATTATAGCATAGTCAAATGGGATGATCAGTAGTTCTAATAATATTGGGCATCCAAAGCAAAGCCTCATGCTGAAATCCTCAGGAAACTTCATAAAATGTTGAATAATGGATAAATACCAAATACAACTTGCTGGTTGTGGAGCACCCCAACAAATAAGACTGGACCAAGTCCCAGGTGAATTTGAAGGAAGATATACCCTTGGGTCATGACACCCAAGCCTAGGGTCATCCCACAAGGAGTATTTCCCCAGTCAATATACAGATAAATATGTAAAATTGCCAGGCTGAGCAAGAGCAAGTTGGCTCGGATGTGGCTTTGTAGAGAAATGGCATTTTAATTTATAGCAAAGGAAATTAATGTATGGATTGGATCAACGATCCGCTATGTCCATATCCACAAGGATTTGAGCCAGATTTGATAGCTATTTTTTTAATTATTTTAACATTAGTAACATGGTATCTCAAGATTAAAACCATGCATGTTATTTAGTTTATATTTGGAAAAAAAATACAACATATAGACTATAGCATAGACTTTTTCAAAAATTAATATAGAAATTAAAGTACAAGCGGAACAGAAGAAATGTATTTAGATAGCATTTGTTATAAAATGAGATTTATAACCATTTTTTACTGTAGGGAGAAGATGGAAGTAATCATCTGTTTCCATTCTCTTGCCATGAGTACTGTGGAACTCCAACCCAAAGGTTTAATTCCTGGAGTCATTGCAGATAAATTCATTCTGAGAGTTTAAGGCTGACAATATCAAAAATAATGAAGAGGATGTAGAAAAAAATGTGGAAAACAACTGCACATATGCTTCTAAATAAGAATGAAAAATCCATGGTGAAGAAAGCACAGTTATCATGCTAACAGGGAAGATTTATTGCAAAAAGCAAACTGACGTGTGTGGATGGAACTAGCAAAGCATAGAAAAATAGTTGTGAGAAGACAAATCTTTGGTAGCCTCATGAATTGGGAACGTGGAGATTGCTCTTGCTAAAAGCAGTTTATTTTTCAATTAGTTCATAACTTTAGCTCGGATATGGAATTATATATTACAAGCACAAACATTGCCAAACCTACTTAACAATCACAAACATTGTTCTAATGTAAACAGGAGGAGGATGTTGCTAGTGGTTCCAATAGGCTTTTCTTCTATGATCTAGTCAATGTATTTGGTACCTTGTTGCACCTGAACTGGTGGGAGTGGGAGTGAGGATGTCGATGAGTTGGACTATCATGATTCATGATCTCTACATCCAAGGTCCAAATCAATTGATTGCTGAGTCATCATCTCCATTATATATTCATTATTAATTTAGAATATCCACTAACACTATAGTTAATCACAAGCATGAACACCTTAGTCAAGAAATATATATCTTGAAGAGGGGAGTGACAAAATATGCATCAGCATATTGTGGTCATGCAGATAGACATTACCGGATTCATGGGTTTGGGTCTGGGTATGGGTTCGAGTTCGATCCAGGTTTGGGTTTGGTTTGGGTTCAGTCCTAGTTTCCTGTTGGGTTCAAACCTGGCACCTAAGCCAAATCCTGGGCTAACCCAGGCCGAAACTAGGTGAACCCAGGCATTTCCGATTCCGTGGGCATCCAAAAAAGGGCACCCCATGTCAAAAAAATCATTTAGAAATTAAAAATGTCCCCCCAACCCTAATTTCGCCCTACCTTTCCTTCTTTCTGTCATTTCACCTCATTTTTTCAACACAAAACCTGGATTCTCACCATTTTTTTCCTCCTAGCTGGTTTTGAAGGTTGCTGATTTAAATGCTACAGTTACACAGCTTGCCCCTCTCTCTCTCTCTCTCTCTCTCTCTCTCTCTCTCTCTCTCTCTCTCTCTATATATATATATATATAGACATACTTGCAACCGTATCTAAGGAAAAAAAAACTATCATACCCGAACCCGTATCCCGTACCCACACCCATACCTGAATCGGCAACTTAAATATTAAGCACGAAGTTTTTAATTAAACCATAAGGCAAATAAATGAGTTCTCTAGTTAGAAATGATGAGATATCTTTTAATGTTATTTGTTATATAAAGAAGCCTGTAGCCATGAGAGATAATAAAGAAAAGAGAAATCCATTGTGTCTCTCTCATGTTATCTTGCCATGATCGTGGTGACCTTTGAATTACTGACATGAACACAAATGTTTGTCACTAATACATATGTACTCATGATTTATAACATAATTGTGCCAAAAACAAAACTTGTGTCTTTTCCTCTAGCTAACAGAAACCATTTCCATAAATGGGGATATTCGACGTGTGACTATGAATCCAGTTACCCTACAAGAGAAAAAGGCATAAGCTACCACTAGAGAGGAACCTTGGAAAATGTTGGATATAGTTGACGACCTTGCCCACAAGATCATAACTTCATAACCATTATCAAAGTGCAAGTATGTTAGGTTTCTATTGTATAGAAGAAGTATAAAATATAAATATCTACATTACACAGAAATTTCAAAAATTACAAATGAGAGAGTTTATGAATGACCAACTTGTCAATGAGGCTTGTAATCTGTTAATTACTCTAAATTTTGACCTTGAAAACATATCCAACGCACTCACAGCTAATTGTTCACAAGTACATTACATAACAGTCAGCTTTTACATTAACAGATAGTAGGGAACACATAGGATCCATAAAACCATAGATACAGGACTCTGCGAGTCCAGAGGTGGGTCGACGTCGACTCTGCAGAGTCCAGAAGACTCTGGACTCGGACTCAGCCGAGTCTGCTCAGACTAGCCGAATCTCGAGCCTCAAACTCTGCTGCACCCAGCAAAAAAATAAAAAATAAAAAATAATAAAAAAGGGTTTGTTTTAACTTGAACAAAAGGTGAATATAAAAAAATTAAAAACTCAGTTATATGTGTTTAAAACGAGAAGATTCTGTTAGTATAAAAAATATATCCTGGGCACATAACCTTGCAGCCAAAAAAGTATATAATACAGAAGAGGTATGACATTTGAGTGTAATTTACTTTCAGTTTAGTAAAAGACAATTATTTTGATTGTTTTTGTTAGTATTTTCAGTGGTGTGTATTTATGAGTTATGGCACTCAAGTTTGCAGTTACGATTGCCTTTTTGAATTCAGAATTTGCTTACCATGTCTGAAAATTAACATGATTTTAGAGCACATTGACTGAAATCTTTTAGGTCCTTGTAGGGAGTGCAGCACTACATATTAGAGGGAATTGTCAAAGGACTCACTACTTATTTCAGTCTTAGAGAGTGTGACAGTCTAGAGGGCACTTCTAATTCTACACCTTGGAAGTGTAGATTGCAAATGCTATTGTACGAAGTTGATTGACTTTTTGTGGAAGCTAAAAGATTGCACCTCCTAACAATCTTGTTCAATTGACTGAGCATAACAAAAAGTTGACTAAGGCAAAGAAAATCATCCTAGTTTTGGTAAAAGACCATTTCATCCCTCACATTGCAGAGAAGACACTATCATGAATACTTCCTGGAAGATGCTGCCAAAGAACAATCTTAGTGACACATACAAGAATGATATAAACATGATGGCTGTTACCTTATGAAGATCATTAAACATCGGATCAACTTGTTGCTACAGTGGCAAAGGTCAATGATGATGAGTTGCTGTCCATAGCTCTAAATGAATTCTTATTTTGGGATCCATTTGTTCAATCTGTTTGCTATTGTGAGATGCTTACCACTTTTGAGAAGCTTTGGGATGATTTTAAATTTTTATCCAATATGAGAACCTAGCTTTAGTTTCACTTCAAAGTAGCTTCTATTTGATGAGATTATTGTGTCTTTAAGGTTTATTTATTAAAGGATGCATGAAACAAGTTTTAAGTGCTTAAAAATCTTTGAATTTTTTGGGTTTTTCAATTTGCTGAGTCTTGGCCGAGTTTTTGCCAAGTCAGGGTGCCGAGTCCAAGTCCAAGTCAAAAATCAGTTTACTGAGTCTGAGCCGAGTCCAAGTCTTGTAACTATGCATAAAACAACTACATTCAGAAATATTGACAGATATTTTCTAGTTGCATATTCTCAACTCTTAAATTTGAAGAAATTCTGCGAATCTCAATATTAGGTAAAAACTTCATATTGAAAAGGAAAATTGTTTGGGGGGAAATCCAAAAAATGCCAAATCTCTAATATCAGTCCGACAGCTTAGGAAACAATGTCGCAATACCTATAATGACATCTCAGACAGAACCCCTAGAGAAATATATTTTCCAGAGGATAAATAACTGACTATTTAGCATTGGTAAAGTGGCCATTTCTAATCAAGTTGTCACCATACTATTGAGCCCATTTCACATAGAATGTTAAATTACTGTAAGATATATATGAGAAACAAGTTCTAAATTTTGACTTTCAGCTTGCGAGGCTGAGAGCTCAAATGAAAACCTAGGATACCCAAGCTTGAAGCTCAGCTGAGCGGGAATTCCTTAGCAAGAGACCTGAAAGTCATTTTTTTAAATCAAATCCTAGCCAACATGTCTCCAGGAATAGAAACCCCTGTTTCTTTAAGGCAATTTTTTCACTTTACATTATTGATATTGTAAAAATGTCGTATGCCTTAGGTTTCACTAACTTTTAACCTTATAACCAAGGTCAAGAGATTGTAGCAAACCTTCCCAATCCACATAAAACGCTCTATATGCAAAGTGACCAGGTGACCCAGAGATTATACCTAATTGTACAAGAAATCACCCCAGCACTAATAACGGTAAAAGTCCACTGCAGACCAGGTCTAACTTACGAGGAGTACTTCTCTACTAAAACTCGAAAACAGAATCTGGGCATCTTCTGTATAATTTGTCGAACTCTTTTTTCAACCCTACTACCGAGTCTCCCAGTTATGATAAAACTAAATTTCCCAAAGCGTTTTCAAATAAAGTGGAAAACAGATTGCAGTGTGCAGACTTGATTACACAAGTAAGGCCCGAGTTAGATTCCCAAATCCAACGCTTGGGATATCAGAAATAGGCTCATTCTATATCATACGGAGATCAGTACAGCACTAAAATCCCTTCCAACTAAAAAATTAACAAAGTAGAAACCATAAAGTTCAGAATTTCGAAGCAAGCGTTATCCCCACCACTGTAGGAATCTGTGGTATGTTTCCCCATTCATCTCTTAACGTATTGTAATCTGAAGATAGGGTTTCAGAAAGTTATAAAAATATACAGTCGGCCAACTTGGAAGTAGAAATTTTGAGAATTCGAATTCTGTTTAAAACAAAGTTTGCATCATGGCACAAAAGAAAGAGAAAAGGAATGTTTACAGATGTCTTTGAAAAATGTGAATTTGGAATACTGAGTTTAACCGTATACCTGAGAAAACAGTTTTCAACAGAGGCGAGACCGAGAAAGCACTCAAAACAGGAAAACTCGGTTACCGTGCTTTCTATCAATTGATTCTCAAATCAACTCGGTTACTATTTAGATGTTTGTTCTTAGGTATTAATTGGATTTTTTTCACTTTTTTGTTTGTCGACGGCACAAACCTAAATTAGACCCACGTGTGGAAAAACTTCAAATTTAGTTTCTTATCTAATCACGATTTGTAATAGTAATTGAGTATTTTTTATTTTTTTTTCAAACAATTAAACGTTTAGTAACTAGAAAAGATTAATAATTTTGTATTTGAACTAAGTTGTAATCTTATTTGAAACAGATGAACTCTTTGTAGCATTAGATAACTTAGAAATAACCTAAATATTCTAGGCATTCTCAGCTCTGATAGAAGCAAAGACTCTCCTGATTGTGCTAAACATAGTAAGAGAAGAGGTAGGAGATCCCTTGCTGAACTAAGATCAAAGGATGGAGAAGCCAAGGGTCAATCTAAAATATCTACTCTTTTTAATGCAGAGGGGGGGAAGTTCCTCCCCACAGACCCATGAAAATCATAACTTGGAATATTAGGGGTCTGAATGCCCTTAACAAACAGCGCATCTTAAAGCGCTGCATCTCTTATTCTAAACCAGATATAATGTTAATCCAAGAAACTAAAATGAACTCCTCCGATATAGCCCTTTATGAGAAAAAAAACTAAGCGTTAGACAGCTAAAGCACTCCCCTGCAACAGGGGCCTCAAGGGGCTTAGCCATCATTTGGGACTCTAGATTCATCTTGTTTACACCTTTAGAGATTAAGCAAAATTGGATGGGAGGAGAAGTAGTAAGTTATAAAAATAACCTAAGATTCAAATTGATTAACGTTTATGGTCCTATCCAAAATAGGGATAAGACTAGGGTGTGGTTGGAACTGGAGTCTTTCCTCAGAAGTTTCCCAAATGATGTATGCATCATTGGGGGACATTTCAATGCTATCACTAAGGTAGCAGACAAAAGAGGAGGTAGCAACAAACTTCCTCCAACGGCTGTAGATTTCAATCATTGGATCAATAGGAACTCCCTATTGGAAATCCAGAAGGCAGATAATGCCTTCACTCGGAACAACAGATGGCTTGGTTTCTGTAACATTGCTGAGAAACTAGATAGGTTCTTTATCCATGGAGAGCTCTCGGAGCTTAACTTTACCCTGAATGTAGAATCCCTCCCTTTAGCAGGATTTGACCATTTCCCACTCCAACTAATCTTATTATCTGACCACTCCCTTAAAAAATGTCCCTTCAAATTTGAGAGCATGTGGTTCAGAGATGATAACTTTTTAAACTTAATTGAGAACTGGTGGAGAAGCTCTGTTTTCTCTGGTTCAAAGATGTTTATTATCACAAGCAAGTTAAAGCTTATCAAAAGGAAGCTCTTAGAATGGAACAGGACTAATTTTGGAAATATTTTCGATAAAAAACTCCTAATAGAAAATGATCTTAAGAATGTTAACATTGAGGTTCTTGAGAAGGGGATGGATGAACATCTCTTCCTCAAAGAAAAGGCTCTACTCTTTGAGTATGAAAAGACACTCTCAAATGAAGAGATCTTTTGGAAACAAAAATCGAGGGAGACTTGGTTGAGTGATGGGGACCGAAATACTAAGTTTTTCCACAATAGTACTAAGCAGAGGCGATGGGTCAATCGAATTTCTAAAATTAAGAATTGTCAGGGTTCCATCCTGTTTGAACCGGATGATGTTGCCTCCGAGGCAGCAAGGTTTTTTGATAAAATCTTAAACAATATCAAAGGCTCCAACCTCAAAGGCCAACTCAATATTATCAAGAATCTTCCAAAACTCATTAACGATGACCACAACAAAATCCTGTCAAAGAAATTCTCTGGGGAGGAGGTTAAATCTATCCTTATGAAGATGAATCCCGACAAGGCCCCGGGCCCGGATGGCTTTCCCACTAGCTTTTTCCAAAAATGTTGGGGTTTTATGGGGACAGAGATCACGAATGCCTTAGAAGGTATTAGGAACTCTGGTAAGATTCTCAAAGAAATCAACAATACCTTCTTAGCTCTCATCCCCAAAAAAGAGAATCCTGAAAGCTTTAATGACTTCAAACCAATAGCCCTTTGCAACACTCTGTACAAACTCTTAACCAAAACCCTAGCAGCTAGACTCCAGAATCTTCTCCCCATTATCATTAGTGAAGAACAAACCGACTTTGTAGCAGATAGATCAATCTATGATGGGGTTATTATAGCCCAAGAGGCCATTCATTCGGTCCAGCTCAACAGGGCCCCAAGTATGCTAGTCAAATTAGACATAAGCAAAGCTTATGATAAAGTTGATTGGCGCTTCCTATGCAAATGCTTGGAGGCCTTTGGATTATCCACCCCCAAATTCTCGGTCTTGGTTAATGGTTCCCCGGAAGGTTTCTTCAGCAGCTCGAGAGGGCTCAAGCAAGGAGATCCTATGTCCCCCTTCCTCTTCATCATCATGGCTGAAGCCCTAGGTAGATCCATCTCTAAGGCCAAAGAGGAAGGTGGGATCCAAGGAATCCCCATTACCAGCGGCCTCCCTCCCTTTACCCACCAGCAATTTGTCGACGACATGATGCTTTTTGGGCAGGGAAGTGTAAGGGAAGCAAGTGCCTTCAAAGGCATCCTTAATTCCTATATGCTAGCCTCGGGTCAAGAGGTGAATTTGGCCAAGTCTGCAGTTTTTATGTTCAACATAGACCCCTCCTTAGGGAAAGTGATCAGCAATGTCCTGGAGATTAGTGAAGGAACTCTTCCTTGCAAATATCTAGGCATTCCCCTTGACAAGGGTCGAAGACCCTCAAAATTATGGGACAACTTGGTGGATAAAATCAAGTCTAGGATTAACACTTGGAAAGGAAAATGTCTCTCATCTGCAGGTAGAGCAACCTTGGTTAGATCGGTCTTGTCAGCTATGCCCATTTACCAGCTCTCCTGTCAACATTTATCTTCTTCTAGATTTGCAGAGCTCAACAAGCATCTCAGGACTTTCTTTTGACAAGGTGCTAATGACAATCGTAAAATATCACTCATATACTAGGACAAGATATGCAAACCTAAAGAAGAAGGAGGAATTAGCATTAAAAACCTTCATGATCAGGGCAAAGCCTTGGGTGCCAAGTTGGTCTGGAGGATGTTCAGAACCCCCCACCTCAAATGGGCTCACTTATTGCACCACAAATACCTTAATGGAGGGAATCCTATCCAAATCTTCAGAGAAACCAACCCTCCCAGAGGGTCCTGCCTATGGAATTTTATGTTAGACTACAGGAGGATTATCTCAGACAGGCTTACTTGGAACCTGGGGTCCAGGGATAAAGCTCTTTTCTGGTCGGATTCATGGGGTGGATATAAGGCTATTGATAATATCCATGACTTTGGTGCTACTCGTATCCTTCTTGAATCTCATAGAGGACCCCTGTTAAACAACTATATCTCCCCTTCAGAGGATGGTGCTGGTTGGCAGTGGATCGAGAAGGAAGATGAGGATATCCCAGTAAGGGATAAACAAAAACTTATGACAATTCTTAAATCAAGGAACATTGCCTTAGGTCAGAATGAGGACAAGCTCGTCTGGGATGGCTCCCTAAGAGGAGAATACAACTCCAAGGATGGGTACTCTCTCATCTCCAAATCATTTTTAAGACCTATGACTGAACTTCCTTGAAACTTTGCTGGGATAAATATTGTCTACCTAAGGCAGGTATCTTCTCCTAGCTTGCGGTTCAGAACAAGCTCCTAACTACAAACAAATTTAGAAGAATGGGGTATGAGGGCCCTAGTAGATGTCCTCTTTGCGAGGCAGACGAGGAAGACACCAATCATATCCTCCTTAACTGCCCCTTTGCTCACAAATGTTGGATCTGGTTCACCAACAAACTTGAATAGTCTACGGCCTTCCCCCACACCATCTTTGGAATGCTCAAGGCATGGTTGTCTCTTTGAAGGTTTATGGATAGCTCTTCCTTCTTCCATTATGCGGGAACTATGGAAGGAGAGAAGTAGAGGTCTCTTTAAGAATGAAAAACTAGAGGTTCCCAGAATCATTAACAGGATAGAGTCAGTTATCACTGAGCTCATGAACAACCGACTGTCATTAGGCACTTTGAAGAATGCCTCTATCACTTATTGGGATGAAAAGATGATAAAACGTTGGGAAGGCTTATTCTTTCCTCCCTTTGTAGGAGATGGTCCTATTGCTAGTCTTCGATCAAGGGATGCATGCAAATGGCAGCCCCCAGGCAATGGTTGGGTGAAGCTAAACTTTGATGGGGCATCCCATGGCAACCCAGGGCAAGCAGGGATAGGATGTGTTGTTCATAATTGGGAAGGCAAGGAACTAGCAACCCTTGCCTCTTTGATTGGCATCAACACCAACAATTGGGCGGAACTTATGGCCCTGGTGGAGGGTCTACATTTATGTAGGAAACTAGGAGTTAATAACTTGGAAATTGAAGGAGATTCGGCTATAATTGTCAATGCTTTAAGGAAAGGTAGTATGCCTCATTGGAGACTAAATACTTTGCTGTCAAAAGCTCTTGACTTATGCAGAGATTTTGATAGGTTCACAGTCAATCATATTTATAGGGAGGGCAATAAAAGAGCGGATGAGTTGGCCAACTTGGGAGCTGATGGCATCAATCTCCTATCTGTGCCACCTTAAGGCAACCCCCTCCTTTGTTTTCGTGTCCTAGGTGGTCATTAGCACGTTTCTCCTTTCATCCCCTTATGTTTCTCTTGCCCAGACTCTGTTTTAACCCCCTTATTTATTCCTCTTCCTGCCCCCTGTATTTACGTATAGATAGTCAGACAAACATTCAGTTTAAATATGCCCATATATTTGTTCTCCCAGAATTTAACTCAGGTGGTTAGGCTCATTCCATGGTCAAATATAATCATTAAAACACAAATCTCAATCATAGATTTTATTCCTCTCCTTCATACCCATTTAGTCTTCCATCCTTTAGCCCAAGGAGAGGCCCCTTGTCTAATATTTTTGTATATACTTGTGTAGGGGAAAAAGCGAGACTAGGCTAACATGCCCTAATCCTACCTTTTGACACACATTGCGGAATATGAAAGAGCCTAGAAGTATCACACAATTGGCTACTTCTTTTTGTGGAAGAGAGAGCCACGAGCTACCTATTAGGGTTTCTATTCCTTTGTTGTAATTGAAAGATAAAATGATGCAAGTTCAATTCCTAACCCCAAAGTGCAAGTATGAACTAATAACAAGATTGCAGAATTGAAATTAAACTATGGAAAGCTATAAACACAAGGACAAGACAAGAGTGCAGATGCATACCCGGAGTTAAAATTTGAGTGAAAATGTTCGAGACGGGGGCGCATGCGCCACTGTTATGATTCTGCTCCTGAAACTGCTGTTTTGCAACCTGAAAAGCTGTCGGAAATGCTGAAACTTGATGTCTGACAGAAGGACCAGGGCGCCCAGCGCCCCTGTCCCAGGGACCAGGGGGCCCAGCGCCCCTGTCCTGGCAGGACCAGGTCGCCCCACGCCCCTGTCTTGGTCTTTTGCCTTGAAATTTGGTGTGTAGCTCAGTTTCTGTCTGCTTCCGCCGGATCTGCAATTTGCGGCGTCGTCCGAATCCCGAAATTTGCACTTATATCTGAAAAGGTACGGTGGGTGGCTATATAGGGTTTTGCCTTAGTCAAACCCCCGCTTTGGTGATTTCCACCTCCACGAATAGCCAAGTTGTATTGTAAAAGTAGTGTGTGTGTAAACCTTGTGTGTGTGCAAGATCCTAAAATGCAAGTAAGCAAACTAGAGCAACCTAGAAAGTAAACCCTAATTGCTTGTAAATGATAATGTAAATGCTCCCAATCAAGATGCAAAGTGATCTAAAGCATGAATACAAATGATATAATGAGGCTTATGCAAAGACATGAAAACAACATGAAATCATACCCAACCCCAAGGGAGGGGTACAAGCCAATCTTCAGTCGGTGATCTCCTATTGCTCTTCAATGTCTTCAAAGCCCTAAATGGATGAATGAAATTGATGAATGCTTGATAGATGGATGTTGAATGTTGTTGAAGTCTTCAAAGATCTGCTCTTTCGCTGCATAGAAGGTCCCTTAAACCAAAATTCTGATCCTTTCAAATGAAGAAAGAGAGCTCTTATATATGAAACCCTAGGTCTTAATTTCAACTTTTGGCCGACCTAGAGATTGAATCTCCCACCAATTTCTTCGGGTTAAGCTTTATTTTATGATTGGATTGCGCTCCTAAAATTTCGAGAAAAATGTCCACGACCGTGTGCACTCCAGGCGCCATGGTCCCGACAACTTTTCACCAAATTTTCAGGGCTGTCGGATATGATGATTTTAGAGAAAATCTCAAAGTTACAGCTGATTTCAAGATGTTTTGACCCCCGAAATCAAGCCCCCAAGTTCAAAATAGGACCTAATTAGGGTTTTTGATTAAATGATGTATTGGAGGAATAAAATAAAAGGGGCACACTTTAATGAAAAGGGCCCAACTTTATGATATGGGAGATGATAAAAATAGAACCTTAGACCTAATTAAGTGCTAAAGGGGAAATGCAATGCAAAATGCAAAATGCAAAATGCGCTAAGGCGGGTGCTAAACCAAGTGTGAAATTGTACCACCCTAGCAAGTGCGTACAATTTACGACGCTACAATACTTATCTGGGAACTTTCATTATCAGACCCTCACCTTGATTCAGTCATCAATCCTCATATTCAGCCTCTCATCGACGCGCGCGCGCACACACACACACACACACACACATGCAAGTTTTATCTCACATTCTTGCTGCCCAGGACCCTTTCATGAATTATCTAGGACAGATAAGCACTCTCAACGCATGTATCCTTCTTTCATCGAAATACTGTATTTGGTCACTATGGTTGTTTCCTCACTGATACCTATCTGATATCCATTTGGTTTTTATGTCGAAGAAACCGCGGGCTTTGGTTACCTCCTTTATTTATTTTTTTCCACCGAAACACTTCTTCCATCGAATTCATCATGCCCTGTCGGTGAATGGATCTATTGTCTCACCGAAGCCTTTCTTTATCCTCCCTTATAACTTCCTTGAAACCATGCATATCGGAGGCATGCCTTTTAGCTTCCTCAAAACCTATTTCCTCATCGATATCTTTTATCGACGTAGCTTCCTTTTGTCTAATCGACTTTATTATTTCAATGAGAACATTCCTTTCGGTGAGTCCTTTTTATGTTACACCGATGGTACTATCTCCTCGAAGACCTTTTCCCGTTGATAAAAACCTTCTCAGCTTTCCCCGATATCTTTTGTCAATGGAATTACTGTCTTCGATGAGTCTTTTCTGAAGTTCATCAACACTTCCTTTCTTCGATGGCCCTTCTATATCAATGAGACATCGTTGGGTCTCATCGATATTATTTGAACCCGAATATCTTAAATAGGATGCTATTACACCCGCTTGATGACTTGTGGGCATTAATGAAAATGATAATTTCTTTTAACAATAGGGGGATTTTATAATTTAATTCCACAGATAACCCTTCTTTCATCAAAATACTGTATTCGGTCAATATGGCTGTTTCCTCACCGATACCTATCTGATACCCATTGGGTTTTTATGTCAAAGAAACCGCGGGCTTCGGTGACCTCCTTTATTTTTTCCACCGAAACACCTCTTCCATCGAAATCATCATGCCTTGTTGGTGAATGGATCTATTGTCTCACCGAAGCCTTTCTTTATCCTCCCTTATCATCTTCCACCGATAAAGTTGCATCGGTGAAACCATGCATATCGGAGGCATGCCTTTTAGCCTCCTCGAAACCTATTTCCTCATCGATATCTTTTATCGATGTAGCATCCTTTTGTCTGATCGACGTTTTTCTTTCTATGAGAACATTCCTTTCAGTGAGTCCTTTTTATGTTACACCGATGGTATTATCTCCTCGTAGACCTTTTCCCATCGATGAAAACCATCTCCTCTTTCCTCGATATCTTTTGTCGATGGAATTTCTATCTTTGATGAGTCTTTTCTGAAGTTCATCGATGCTTCCTTTCTTCGATGGCCCTTCTATATCGATGAAGACATCGTTGGGTCTCATCGATATTATTTGAACCCGGATATCTTAATAGGATGCTATTACACCCGCTTGATGACTTGTGGGCTACCATGTTATTAATGAAAATGATGATCTCTTTTAACAACAGGGGGCTTTTATAATTTAACTCCATAGATAATCCTTCTTTCATCGATATACTGTATTCGGTCACTATGGTTGTTTCCTCACCGATACCTATTTGATATCCATTGGGTTTTTATGTCGAAGAAACCGCGGGCTTCGGTGACCTCCTTTATTTTTTCCACCGAAACACTTCTTCCATCGAAATCATCATGCCCTATCGATGAATAGATCTATTGTCTCACTGAAGCCTCTCTTTATCCTCCCTTATCATCTTCCACCGATAAAGTTGCATCGGTGAAACCATGTGTATCGGAGGCATGCCTTTTAGCTTCCTCGAAACCTATTTCCTCATTGATATCTTTTATCGATGTAGCTTCCTTTTGTCTGATCGACATTATTCTTTCGATGAGAACATTCCTTTCGGTGAGGTCTTTTTATGTTACACCGATGGTATTATCTCCTCGAAGACTTTTTCCCGTCGATGAAAACCATCTCCGCTTTCCTCGATATCTTTTGTCGATGGAATTACTGTCTTCGATGAGTCTTTTTGAAGTTCATCGGTGCTTCCTTTCTTCGATAGCCCTTCTATATCAATGAGACAACATTGGGTCTCATCGATATTATTTGAACCCAGATATCTTAATAGGATGCTATTACACCGGCTTGATGACTTGTGGGCTACCATGGTATTAATGAAAATGATGATTTCTTTTAACAATAGGGGGCTTTTATAATTTAACTCCACAGATAATCCTTTCATCGAAATACTGTATTCGGTCGCTATGGCTATTTCCTCACCGACACCTATTTGATATCCATTGGGTTTTTATGTCGAAGAAACCTTGGGCTTCGGTGACCTCCTTTATTTTTGCCATCGAAACACTTCTTCCATCGAAATCATCATGCCCTATCGATGAATGGATCTATTGTTTCACCGAAGCCTTTCTTTATCCTCCCTTATCATCTTCCATCAATAAAGGCACATCGGTGAAACCATGCGTATCAGAGGCATGCCTTTGAGCATCCTCGAAACCTATTTCCTCATCGATATCTTTTATCGATGTAGCTTCCTTTTGTCTGATTGACATTATTCTTTCGATGAGAACTTTCCTTTTGGTGAGTCCTTTTTATGTTACACCGATGGTATTATCTCCTCGAAGACCTTTTCTCGTCGATGAAAACCATCTCCGCTCTCCTCGTTATCTTTTGTCGATGGAATTACTGTCTTCGATGAGTCTTTTCTGAAGTTCATCGCTGCTCTACTAGGATAAGCTTTAAGACTAGAAGGAGGCAATACCTTACATTAATGAGCATAGGTATATAAACGTGTTGGCATATCTCGCTCCCGAATATATGTGATCATGGATATATAGGTATTATTATTTATGTAGATATTGCCTTCTTTCAGGACTAACACTTACCTAGCTATCCTCATCTCTATTTTATCTTTTTGGTCCCCTATATTCTTGATGTTTTGTCTCTTGTTTTGTTCTTAAGAAGCTTTCAGGCTTTAATGTCTCTAGGTTGCTTTAACTTAGCTTCGTAATCTTGTTAAGTTGTGTATATTCTTTAAGATGGTAGTTCCCCGTGATCTCTTTGCAGGAATACTTATGGAATTTACCTCGTTAATATTTATTGAGTTTATGCTCTCTGATGGGTAATCACTCTCACATTATGTTTCTGGAGATTTTTTGAGACTAATATTTTGAGTCGTGTATCCTAACAAGGTGACCATCCAGGCAGGTATGATATATTATATAAGTTGACTTGTTCGGTTTTCCTTTTCCTAACATTTTGTTGAGAGATTTTCTCAAGATTTTGTGCAGCATATGGAGCAGAGCATGCTTAACCCTGTGTTCAGGAATAGCAACAACTATCACCCACAAATGGCAGCATCACCCCAAGAAATGGGCATTCTGCTGCTCAACTTTACACAGAGGATTTCTACATACAATCTTCATTATTTTGGACAAGTTCCCTTTGTGATCTTGTATCTCCATTTTGTATCGCATTCTTAATTTTTTCTAATCCTTGAGGGATCTGGGCTAGACCGGAGGTTTTCTTCCCTCCATTATTTCCTACCGGTGCCCACACCGAATGGAGGTGTAAATGTAATTCTATCTATTTTTTAAAATTAATAAAATTCTTTGGCCTCGGCCTTTTATCAATCAAAAATAAATAAAAATTGTAATCTTATTTGAACCTAACTATAATACTAATTGAATCTTAAATTTAACACATAATAATCCCTAACCTAAATTGAACACTAATCTTAACCCTTATCCTAACCTTATTTTAACTCTGATAAAAGCCTTGTCTCTAATTCCAATTATAACTCTAATCTTAATTGAACTATATTCCTAACCTCTTTGAATCCTAATCATAATTTAACCCTAATCCTAAATCAAAAGTTTTACCTATAAGTCTAATTGATCCTTAACCTCAACTTCAATTTAAATTTATACCTAACCCTTGCCCTAATTAAATCCTTACCCTAACCATGTTTGAACTATAACTATAATTTAATCCAAACTCAAAATTTTCTTTTATAACTTTAATTAAACACTAATTGAATCATAGTCCTAACCCTAATTGAACCCTACTCCTATTTAAACTCTAACACTAAACTATAAATCTAATCCTAATTGAACTATAATCTTAACAATATTTGTAATAGTAAATGAATATATTTTTTTTGGAAACAATTAGCAAATAGAAGAGATTAATAATTTATACTTATTAATTATAATGAATGAAAAGGTAATTGAAGAATTAAATTAAACTAGTACATATAAATGTAGTAAATAAATGAGAGGCTTACTAAAGCTATTAATTTTATAAATTTATGTAAACAATATTTAATTTTTTTCAATTAAGAATATTATAACTCTTCTAAAATTTAATATTTATTTGAGAATGTGATTAGTGAACAAATCATAAATAATACTTAAATAGTACTAAAGAAAAATTAAATATTTATTGTAACAAAGAACAATTTTTATTTATATTACATTATATTAATATTCATTATATTATTTGACATAACAATTACCAACCCAATGGCTCGCAAGTTTCAAGGTAGGCGAAGATTCGCAGACCAGGTAGGATGGACAGATCAGTGGAGGAATGGCCAATGGCGGGGGCAGTATGGTAATGGTGTCAGCAGGAGTATCTTATCTGAGGCTAATGCAATTCCAGTGGGGTTCAGATCTTCAATGGTAGGACAAATCCAGGTCAAGGAAGCTCAAGGTGCAGATGTGAAGCATCTAGCTGTCGGCAAAGATCTGATTAAACCAGTTTCAACGATCGAGCAACATAGGGAGAATACAGATCTGGTAAAGGGGAGTTTTAGTAGGACACAAAACCAATGGCGTGGAAGGAGAAGTGATGGATCATCGGTAAAACATCCTTCACACAAAGGGTGGGGATCTACCATCAATAGAAAACCCATGCAAAAATAGTAGAGGAGAACGATTCCCAAAAAAACCATCAACCACATTCAAAATAGCAATCCCTACTCATTATCGCATAGAAGCAAACCAATCTCAATCTCTGCCTATTATCTCCAATCGTGCAAGGATCACCTAAAGGAGTGTGCGCTATTCATCAAATGGACATGAAAGGATCCCCCGATGCATTGAATTATGGATTGGTTCTCAGACACCTTTGGAGATCGAGTAAGCATTAAAACCCTAGATGGAGGTTTCTTCTTTCTTGAATGTAGAGATACTAGCTTAAAAAGGAAATTTCTATTTGGGGAACTAATTTTCTTTGAAGGCTTTTGTTTTTATACAATGGATTGGAAACTGAATTTCAAACCCTCAGCCCACTGCTCGACCCAGTTTCCACATTGGATAATGCAAGTTGATCTCCCCCCTGAATATTGGAGCATTGAGGTGTTAATTTGTGTGGGGGAAAAAGTGACACTAAGCAAACATGCCCTAATCTCACTTTCAACCACACACTTGTGGAATACGAAAGAGCCTAGAGGTATCACACAATTGGCTACTTCTTTTTGTGGAAGAGAGAGCCACGGGCTACCTATTAGGATTTCTATTCCTTTGTTGTAATTGAAAGATAAAATGATGCAAGTTCAATCCCAAACCCCAAAGTGCAAGTATGAACTAATAACAATATTTGCAGAATTGAACTTAAATAATGGAAAGCTGTAAACACAAGGACAAGAAAAGAATGCAAATGCGTACCCGGAGTTAAAATCTGACTGAAAATGTTCGGGACGGGGGCGCGGGCGCCACTGTCCTGATTCTGCCCCTGAAACTGCTCCGAAAACTGCTGTTTTGCAACTTGGAAAGCTGTCAAAAATGCTGAAAACTGCTGTCTGTCAGGAGGACCAGGGCGCCCAGCGCCCCTGTCCCAGGGACCAGGGTGCCCAGCGCCCCTGTCCTGGCAGGACCAGGGCGCCCCACGCCCCTGTCCTAGTCTTTTGCTCTGAAATTTGGTGTGTGGTCCCGTCTTCGTCTGCTTCTTTCGGATCTGCAACTTGCGGCGTCGTCCGAATCCCGAAACCTGCACTTATATCTGAAAAGGTGTGGTGGGCGGCTATATAGGGTTTTGCCTTAGTCAAACCCCCGCTTCGGTGATTTCCACCTCCACGAATAGCCAAGTTGTATTGTAAAATGTATTGTGTGTGCAGACCTAGTGTGTGTGCAAGGTCCTAAAATGCAAGAAAGCAAACTAGAGCAACCTAGAAAGTAAACCCTAATTGCTTGTAAATGATAAGATAAATGCTCTAAATCAAGATGCAAAGTGATCTAAAGCATGAATAAGTGATATATTGAAGCTTATGCAAAGACATGAAAACAACATGAAATCATACCCAACCCTTAAGGGAGGAGTACAAGCCAATCTTCAGTCGGTAATCTCCTATTGTTCTTCAATGTCTTCCAAGCCCTAAAATGGATGAATGAAATTGAATGAATGCTTGATAGATGGATGTTGAGTGTTGTTGAAGTCTTCAAAGATCTTCTCTTTCGCTGCATATGAGGTCCTGAAAACCCAAAAATTCCCATCCCTTCAAATGAAGAAAGAGAGCTCTTATGTATGAAACCCTAGGTCTTAATTTCGACTTTAGGCCGACTTAGAGATTGAATCTCCCGCCAATTTCTTGGGGTTAAGCTTTATTTTATGAATGGATCGCGCTCCTAAAATTTCGGGAAAAATGTCCGGGACCATGTTGCACTCCGGGCGCCATGGTCCCGACAACTTTTCACCAAATTTTCAGGACTATCGGATATGATGATTTTAGAGAGAATCCCAAAGTTACAGGTGATTTCGAGATGTTTTGACCCCCGAAATCAAGCCCCCAAGTTCAAAATAGGACCTAATCAAGGTTTTTGATTAAATGATGTATTGGAAGAATAAAATGAAAAGGGTACACTTTAATGAAAGGGCCCAACTTTATGATGTGGGAGATGATGAAATAGAACCTTAGACCTAATTAATTTGACTAATTAAGTGCTAAAGGGGAAATGCAATGCAAAATGCAAATGCGCCAAGGCGGGTGCTAAACTAGGTGTGAAATTGTACCACCCTAGCAAGTGCGTACAATTTACGACGCTACATAATTAAAATTGGGAACTCCCTGGGGAAAGTGATCGGATATGATGAAGAGTTTTACCTAGGAAGATCAGGGAAGGCGAAGATCTTAGTGGATCTGGATATAAACTATAGATACCTGGATAACTTAGAAATCCTAACTAATGAGGGTTCATGGTTCCAAAATATTATTGTAGAGTTCACAGGTAGAAAGTGCATTATAATAAAAGCTTCATTTCTAGTTGTTCATTGAGTAAAGGGAAGGCAGTCGATATCTTGCATAGGGAGGACAACCCTGATAAGTCGATGGATAAGATGAATCCCAATCAGAGTGATAAGATCATGTGTCATCAATATAGAAGTGAGGGTGTTGTAAGGGTGACATTGATTCACCAAAGCTCACAAGGTTAGAATAATGGTTCACTTCTATATTCCACACATGATTGTTGGAATTTTTTATGTTTATGTTGTGATTGTCATTGATGGACACACACTTGCTTTGAGATCACTTTTTGTATGTATGAGTTATGCTCAACCAGTATTTGTTCCAAACCGGTATTGCATTATATTCTATAGGCTATCGGTGTTTTGAAGAAAGTGTTTTACCGATCTCAAGCGGTATGGAGACCTCAAGCGGTTTGAGGATCTCAAGTGGAGCGAAGAAACTGAAGCAGCAGTTATCATTTTCCCAGTCTTCATTTTTGGACAACTGGTAATTGGTTTAATGTTTGAACCGGTATTACTCTGTGATGAGGTACCAACCAGTAATCGGTAAAGTTGTATGAACCGGTAATACTCTGTGATGAGTTACCAACCAGTATTTATGTGATGAGTTACCATCCACCGACACTTTGATGGTGATTTGTGTCGTGTTATCAAATGTGTCTAGATGCAATGAACCTAGGAACTTGCAATGTAATCCTATTGGACTGACATGAAATCAGATTATTTTTAAGGACATCATGTCTAGGGTTTTGAAGTGTGTAGCTGTAAGGGTTTTTGGTGGTTGATGAGTTTTTGTATGTGCGATCTTTGAAGAGAAGATCAAGCTTGTGTGCTGTAACAGAGTGTGGATTTACTGAAGACTGAAGTAATGCTGAAATGCATTAGCAATGAGTTATCATGGATCTAACCAAGCAGACTGTGCTATTTGCTAGATCATTCACTTGTTGATTACTCACATCTTCGACAAGTCTGAAACCCTTAACCGGGTAGGCCCAGAAAAGCCTTTGTAAATCCTTTAACAAGGTGGTTCACATCTGTGGATCTGAAATCCTCTCACAAGGTAGTCTTTAATCGAACTTATCTCCTAACAAAGATTGAGATTCCTAACAGGATTTGTTCTGGTAAAGAACATTGTATGACCTTAACCGGTTTGGTTACTATTCTGCAGATAATTACTTGTGAGTTTCATCTCATTGTGGTTTTTCCCATTTGGGTTTCCACATCAAAATCTCTTATGTTATGGTGATTGTGCTTCTGTGGGTGAATGCCTTATTTGTTGTTTGGTTTGCATTTGTGTTAACCGATTTGTTAGTTAAACTGTTATACTGGTTTACTGCTAAACTGTTAAAGTGTTTAAGTTCAGTATTTTCTGGTATACTAATTCACACCCCCTCTTAGTATTCATCAATTGGTATCAGAGCCAACCTTTCTATAAGTTTAACCACTTGGAAAGAGATATGGGGGAATACACTGTGAGGGAACTTACTCATCGGCTCACTCAGCCTGAGAAAGCCTATGATGAACTCAAAGTCAAGTATAAGGCCTCTCTGGCAAAAAGGAGAGAGCATGCTGAGAAACTAATGGAGCTAACTGAAAATAGCTCCTCTGATGAATCAGATATGGATGCCCTAGTTGGAGAAGTTGAAAAACTGAATGAGTCTAATGCCAACCTAATAATGGAATTGGAAGGACTAACTATTAGGATGTGTTAAGAGCTTGAGAACCAGAGGAAAGCTGAAGATCTGGTAAAAGACAAAGATCATGACATCTCCAAGCTAAAGCAAGAAATCAGTGCACTTACCGCTCATCTCCAAGAAAGTAAAGTGGAAAAAGAAGAAATGCGAGGTGAACTAAACTTGACTATTTCTGAGAATGCAACCTTGAAGGAGTCCAATGCTGTTATTACCAAAGAACTCACTGAGTCAAGGAAATACTTGCCAAATTCAATAAGAGCACTGTTAAGTTAGAACAAAAGCTTGAATCAGCAAAACCAGTAAAGAATACCACTGGACTTGGTTTCTTTGAGTATGAAGAAGGTGAGACCTCTGGATCAAAAGATGTAGCATTAAAGAAGCAACCGACATCAAAGGATAAAGGTAAGAAAAAGTTCAAACCTGTTTGCTTTAATTGCCTCAAGGAAGGACACACTGCCAATGTATGTAGAAACAAGGCTTACAATAATTTTCCTTACTTTTTAAACAATAAGCCTAGATCCAATAGATTCAATGGAAATTGTTATGTATGCAACAAGTTTGGGCATAGAGCATCTGAATGCAGGTCTGTCATGCACAACACCGGAAGGTATCCTCAAAGGAGTCAAGGAGTTTTTCCTGAACCCTTTGGGAACCGGAATCCTAACCGGTTTAATACCTACAATTATCAGTCAGGAAGCGATGGCTATCAAGCGGCAACCGGATGAAGAGCAACCTGTTTGATTTGTCATGGTAGTGGTCATGCTGCTGCAACATGCAGAAGGAAGAATGGAAACATGAATAATGGACCTTGGAGAGCACCTGGAATGATTTGTTATCATTGCAACAAACTGGGTCATACAACAAAATTCTGCAGAACGAGAAAGAATATATTGGATGATATACCTATCACTCCGAAAGGAAAGATTGATGTTGAAACTGTTCAAACAAATATGAAGAAAACTTGGAAGAAGAAGCCAGAAGAAATGTCTCAAGAAGAACTGGTTTCTGCACCTAGTGCGGAAGTCGTTGAACCGACAAACTAAGCTACAGAAAGGATTAGGGGGAACAAATTGGTGAAATGTTTTGAACCCCCAGTTTACACAGGTAAAAGACCTTAACCGGTATGTGATACCTGTCAATTGGCAGAAGACCGGAAATGGTAAAAGGCAAATTAGGGTTTACGCCCTAATAGTGGAGCATTTATTGTGGTAGGTGAAGAATTCATTTAAAAAGGGATTTTCAAGTCATTTTCACTTATCAGTTTTTGAGCGAAGGATTTTTCAAGTGCAGAGCAACAAAAGGCGATTTGTCTTGCAATTTGGAGAGATTTCAAAACCTCGAAGAAGAATCTAAAGATTTCATCAATCGGTTAAGTGTGGAACTCAAAGCGGTAATCTAGCAACTGAAGTAGTGAGTGACGAAGCGAAATTTGCAAGCCCTAAATCTTGACTTTTGAAGGTATTTTTCGAGTTTCTCTGTTTATCATGGCTTCAACATCGCACTCTAGTTCTAGTGCACCTATTGATTCAGTTGATTTCATACAATGTAAGGTAAAATATAATTCCCTATCCCCAATACCTGTTGGTGTTATAGTGGAGGAAGGTATTTCAAATTACATTGATTGTAAAATTGAAGACCTAGGATCTCTAGTGATCCATTCTCAATTGAGTTTGTTCTGCGGGAAGGACAAGAAGATCAAACCGAAATTTAGCATCTTGGAAAAGAAGAAGCTTCACAATGCAGTCTATTTCCTTGAATAATTCACACATGATCACATCCGCATCATTCTAAGCAGAGTGCATGGTGACAAAATGTATTTGGAGCGGACACATGACATCACACCGGAAGCAATTCATGTCGTCACCGATTTTTGTAACGTTGGAGAAGTGCCAGCCCTAAGGAAGATCAACAAGACCGATATGACCAAGCTCATCGGTTCTATGAGCGACCAATGAGGAATGACCATCAATACCATCAAGGACGATCTGGTCAAATATGCCTGCATGGTGATAGGTTACTGGACATTTTATGCTAGCAGGATCAACTCTATCTTTGCTGCAGCAGTAAATGTTGGGTACAGGATGATTATGGAAGATGCCTCATTTGATTTATGCACCTATATGCAAAGGCAACTCTTGATGAACGTGAAGTCAATAAAACAGGACAATGCCTTGAGATTTAAATTCAGACAACTATTGGTCGGATTGTTCTTCTACTTCCAAGGCTACTTTCCAGGAGTCGGTGATATTCAATGGTTTGCTGATCAACCAGTTTCAAAGCAAATCAGGGAAAGTCTACAAGAGGTTGGAACCGGTTACCCTAAAGTTCTGAATAAATACTTTCATGAGTTCAGACGCAAGATGAGCCAAAGGGTGAGAATATCCAATGATATTGTCAAGAAATATGAAGAGGACATATGCTTTATCATCAAAGTAGATGAGTGCATAATGGAGGTTGTTGAGCCCATAAAGGAAGAAGTGGAGCCTATGGGTTATGAGGTAATGTACGACATGCTAGACGGGTATGCTTCTACCCTACTTGCCTCGCCGCTTGATCCTAAAAAAAATAGAACCGACACTTATCTGGAAAGGGTTACACCGGTTGAGGAGCCCTCAGTGAAGAAAGGAAAGGCAGTGCTATTTGTATCGGCACCGGTTACTCCAGCGAGTCCTAAAGTGACCAAACGGTCACCGACAAAGAAGAAACTGGAAGTTTCTCCTGCCAAAGTCTTTGAGAGAAAGCGGAAAACAAAAAGCAACACACCAGACTCAGAAGACATTGTATCTGAAGAACCGCCTAAGAAGACTAGGCAAATGAGGAAGAAGACAAAGGCAACCAACACTGAACTGACATCATCTACACCGGTAAATATTGATATCTCCTCTTACAAACCTTTGACACATTGTCAAAGAACCATTAAGAATATTAAGAGGAAAGTGTTGAGTGACTTAGTAGATTATTTTGATGATTTCAATGATAATGAGAAGGAGAAAGTAGAACAGGCAGTCATTCAGTATTTATGTATTAATGACCGGTCGCCATCATAAATTAAATCTATGACACTGAATTCTTTATATAATTCTTTGGACAACAAATGGCGCATTGCCATAGAAAAAGAATAGGAAATAAGAGAGGAAATATTTGCACAATATTTTCCTGATGTGTCCAATTCTGAACTCTATGAAGTTATGGAAAAATATAAAGGCCTCTTCTTTATGCGAAGAAGGAGACTCATGTTGCTAGAAGGGAAAGTCCCTGAGGTGGTAAAAGATACCCACTCTCATTCTCAAGATACTCTGAGACTGCATCAAGTGTCTGAAGCCAACAAAAAGGCTGAACAAGAACCGGAAATTGCAAAACTGGATGAAGTGTATAACAGTGAGGGAGAACAGGTCACTGAGAAAATGGACCCCATTGGTGTTGATGCCTTGAATGGTGAAGATGTCACCCCTGATACACCATCAGAAATGACAGGACAGGAGAAATGGGATGAGGAGAAGAGAAAGGAGGAAGAGAAGAGGAAACAGGCAGAAGATGAGAAGAAGCAAAAGGAAGAAGAGAAGAAACATGAAGCAGAGAAGAAGAAGAAGGAAGAAGAGAAGAAACATGAAGTGGAGAAGAAGAAGAAGGAAGAGAAGAAACAGGAAGAAGAGAAGAAACAAGAAGCGAAGAAGAAGAAGAAGGAAGAAGAGAAGAAACAGGAAGTGGAGAAGAACAAGAAGGAAGAAGAGAAGAAATAGGAAGTGGAGAAGAAGAAGAAGGAAGAAGAAAGGAAAGAGGAAGAGAAGCGGAAAGAAGAAGAAAGAAAGAAAGAAGGAAGAAGAGAAAAGAAAGAAAGAAGTTGAGGAGCAGAAGAAGGCAGAAGAAGTTAAGCAAAAAGACAAGGAAAAGGAGGAAGCGGCAAAAAGTGTACATGTAGAGACCCAAAGGCAACTGGTGGTAAAGCCAAACCGACTGACATCACCAGTCCCATTGACCTCCAGTCTACAAATGAAACAGAGCTACTATAAGGCATTAAGCTTTCTCAAGAGCGATTGGATGCGCTACACTGGAAAAAGGAGGAAGATGTGATTCAAACTACGATGGAAACTCTCACCAGTTTGATTCCCGATACTAGTCTCCCAAGTACCGATTCCACTCTAGCTCAATTGAAGCTCTTATGCACAGTTGTAGAGGACCAAGTGCAATGTCTAGAAGATGTTGCCGAAGCCAATGCAAAAAAGAAGCATCAAAAGGCTCTGAACACTAGCTTGGTGAAGAAGTTGAATAAGCTCCGGTCTGATCTGCAGAATGCACAGAAGGACATTAAAGATGTTCTGGATGAGGGGAACCTACTACTCAGCAAGATATGTCAACCCCATCTATTATGTGATGATGTGCTTTCTCAAAAAGACAAACTGCAAACTGATTTGCAAACATTCATAAGCACCTTCAAGACACCATATGATTCCTTTACCGCTTATGGGCAAACCGTTCACCGGTTTCAACTTCAGGCTGCAAGAATTGAGTTGGAGATCAGTAACCAGACTAGGGATTTGCAGGAACTACAACTGGTTCTACTACCAAGACTGCAAATACTTCAAAAATGCTATCTCAATCTGGATGCCTTGACGGTTACTCAAGAGATGAGTACCTTGGATGCCATGGAGGAACAAGTATCCCAGATGCAAACAGAGAGTGAGGTTGCTACCTCATTCCTTGAGTCATGTTCTGTATCCATGATGACATTTATGCAAGACTTTAAGTCAGTTTTTGACAAGTTTCACTCTTTATTGTCATAAACTCTTATTATTTTAATGTTAATGGACATAGGGGTTATTCAGCTGCACTTTGTCATTGTTGGCAAAGGGGGGGTAGTATTTTGTTTTCAAAATTTTGATGCATGCTATGTATACTTTCATGTTTATCTCTGTAACAAAGTAGTATACATTGTATTTTCTGCAAAAGGGATAGTGTATATGCTTAGGGGGAGTAGTTTTGATTATGGCATATTTTTGTTGTAAAACACTTAGATGTCAAAATTTTCCTAAGTGTTGCCATCAATGCCAAAGGGGGAGATTGTTGGCATTTTTGATGTTTATGTTGCGGTTGTCATTGATGGACACACACTTGCTTTTAGATCACTTTTTGTATGTATGAGTTATGCTCAACCAGTATTTGTTCCAAACCAGTATTGCATTATAGTCTATAGGCTATCAGTGTTTTGCAGAAAGTGTTTTACTGATCTCAAGCGGTATGGAGATCAAGCGGTTCGAAGATCTCAAGCGGAGCAAAGAAACTGAAGTGGCAGTTATCATTTTTCCAGTCTTCATTTTTGGACAACCGGTAATCGGTTTAATGTTTGAACCGATATTACTCTGTGATGAGGTACCAACCGGTAATCGGTAAAGTTGTATGAACCGGTAATACTCTGTGATGAGTTACCAATCGGTATTTATGTGATGAGTTACCAACTAGTATTTATGTGATGAGTTACCATCCACCGACACTTTGACGGTGATTTGTGTTGTGTTATCAAATGTGTCTAGATGCAATGAAATTAGGAACTTGCAAAGTAATCCTATTGGACCAACATGAAATTAGATTCTTTTTTAAGGACATCATGTCTAGGGTTTTGAAGTGTGTAGCTGTAAGGGTTTTGGGTGGTTGATGAGTTTTTGTATGTGCGATCTTAGAAGAGAAGATCAAGTCTATGTGTTGTAACAGAGTGTGGATTTACTGAAGATTGAAGTAATGTTGAAATGCATTAGCAATGAGCTATCATGGATCTAACCAAGCAAACTGTGCTATTTGCTAGATCATTCACTTGTTGATTACTCACATCTTCGACAAGTCTGAAACCCTTAACCGGGTAGGCCCAGAAAAGCCTTTGTAAATCCTCTGACAAGGTGGTTCACATATGTGGATCTGAAATCCTCTCACAAGGTAGTCTTTAATCGGACTTATCTCCTAACAAAGATTGAGATTCCTAGTTCTGGTAAAGAACATTATATGACCTTAACCGGTCTGACCTTAACCAGTCTGGTTACTATTCTGCAGATAGTTACTTGTGAGTTTCATCTCATCGTGGTTTTTCCTATTTGGTTTTCCACGTCAAAATCTCTTGTGTTATGGTGATTGTGCTTCTGTGGGTGAATGCCTTATTTGCTATTTGGTTTGCATTTATGTTAACCGGTTTGTTAGTTAAACCATTATACTGGTTTACTGCTAAACTGTTAAAGTGTTTAAGTTCAGTATTTTTTGGTATACTAATTCACCCCCCCCCCCCCCTCTCTTAGTATTCATCATTGATAAGGAGGCCCATAAATCATCACTTAACATCTTGAAGAATAACACTGGGACATAGCATATTCGAGCTTCCACCATTCACAATATTCAGACAAAAGTTGTGAACAAGAAAACATGGTAGCCAAGCATCAACTAATCCAATTGAGCCATGAAGTGGAGCTCCTATAGAATGAGATAAGCAAGAATCTAGTATTTGTGGATCAGAGGAGCCATCAGGAGGAAGCAAAATGGATTGATAATCCACTTTTCACAATTAATCAGGATGGCATGGAGGATCTGATAGGGAGAGATATGGAATTTGAATTAGGTGAGGATTTTGATGATGAGATTTTAAATGAAGAAGTGAAGGAACTAGAGAGACAAGCCCTGATTCAAAAAATAAAGGAGTTGGACAATCTAAATGAGGAAGATCAGGAAGAGATAAATCCCCTAAACCCAGGCTGTGAAAAATTTGGAATGGGGCTTAATCAAGAACTGTCATCCAGGAAAATGCCAGATTGTGGCAAGGATACCCTAGGCAAAAGAGGCAAAAAGTCTTTTGTAGAGCTTTGGAGCTTGGATGGGCATGCAAAGGGGTAAACAAAAATCACAGATCTGCTAATATAGGGGAAGGGATAATCCCTTCCTCAAAAGCTTTGAAAATATTGTCTTGGAATGTTGGGGGCTTGAATGCCCCTAACAAGTAGCGCTTGGTCAAGCGCAAATGTATAGTGAACTAAACTAATATATTGCTCCTTCAGGAAACAAAGCTTAATTAAGATGATGTGACTAAATTTTTCCTTGGACTAGGTTTATGGAAAGCAGAGGCAATAAATGCAGAGGGTGCATCTGGAGGCTTGGCTATTCTTTGGAAGAAAAATGTTGTAAGCTTTGAAATTATGGAGGCAGCAAAGCACTGGCAGGGAGGGCTTGTCAAATCTCTAAACAACAATCTGGAACTGATTCTAATCAATGTTTATGGACTCATTCCCACAATAAGGAAAAGAGAGATCTAGTTAGAAATTGAAAGATTCCTAACAAGATTTTCAGTCCATCATATTATTCTAGGAGGAGATTTCAATGCAATTATACACTACTCTGAAAAGAGGGGAGACTCTCAGATGATTGAGCAGTCCAAGGTAGACTTCAAAAACTGGCTTTGCAGGAATAATTTACTAGAAATTGAGACTGGGAGTAATGGATTCACCTGGAATAATCGTAGACTTGGCTTTTAGCATGATTGCGTAAAAACTTGATAGATTCTTCATAAACGGGGATCTATCCACCCTTCCCTATGTTTTGAAAGCTGTTGTGTAGCCATGGTCAGGATATGATCACTTTCCAATCCTATTAGAGATTATGGGAGATAAGAAGCCTAGGTGGTCACCCTTTGAGTTTGAATTTATGTGGCTTAAACATAAGGACTTTTTCACAAATCTTCAGGAATGGTGGAATGAAGAGCAATTCTCAAGATTTAAGTTCTTTTGCCTAGTCTCCAAGCTAAAAGCAACTAAGCACATGCTATTACAGTGGAATAAAGAGTATTTCAAGAACATTTTCTCAGAAAAAAAAGAGAAAATAGAATGTGAGATGGTTGTCTTAAATGAGCAAGTACTCAAGGTTGGGATGGATAGGGATAGTTTTATCCTAAAGAATAAACTCTTACATGATTATGAGGATATTTTAGCCAAAGAAGAGGTCTTTTGGAAGCAGAAGTCTAGGGAAACCTGGCTTGAGGACGGAGATAAAACCACCAATTTTTTTCATAATTCAGTAAAGCATAGAAGGGCAGTGAATAAAATTACAAGAATTTAGACATATAATTTGGACTAGTCCTGGAAGATCCTGCATTGATAGTAGATAGTGCAGTAAAGTATTTTAGCAACATCCTCAATAATTAGGAGGGTTCGGATTTGGATAGTCAAAGAAAGTATACACTTTTTCATTCCCAATTTGGTGTCGAAAGATTGGAATAGAATGCTTAATGAAACTATCTCTAGGGTAGAAATTGAAACAACTCTCTCTCAGTTCCAAAGGGATAAGGTCCCAGGCCCGGATGGCTTCCCGACTGGTTTCTATCAAAAGTGTTGGAGCATCATTAGAGATGATGTGGTAGAAGCTATAGTAGTTGCTCAGAAAGCAGGGAGATTTCTAAGGGAAATTAATAACACATGCTTAGCCCTAATCCCCAAAAAAGAGAATGAAACGAGATGGGATGAATTTAGGCCTATCTCTTTATGCAACATGATCTACAAACTTTTAGCTAAGGTCGTGGCCAACAGACTTAAGAAAGTGCTCCCAAGAATTATTTCATATGAGCAAACCGGTTTTGTCCCAGGAAGGTCAATTCTAGATGGTATAATCTTAGCTCAAGAAGGATCCACTCTGTTCAAAACCAAAAGAGACCTAGTATGATCATTAAATTGGACATGAAGAAGGCATATGATAAAGTAGACTGGAGATTTTTGTGTAAATGCTTGGAAGCATTTGGCTTTAGAAAAAGATGGATAGATTGGATCTACTTTTGTATATCAACTCCGAGATTTTCAATAATTGTGATTGGAACTCCTGAAGGATTTTTTGAGACCTCCAAAGGCTTGAGATAGGGTGACCCTCTGTCTCCTTTTCTATTCATAATTATAGTTGAGCCTTTGTGGAGGAGCATTTCAGAATCAAGAAGATAAGCAAAGATCGTTGGTATTTAGATTACTAATGGAGTGGATCCATGTACGCATCAATAATTTGCAGATGATACCTTGTTGATGGGTTGAGGAAGTAGAAAGGAAGAAAGGGTCTTCAAGTTAATGCTTAATCAGTATGAGAAAGCTTCTAGACAATAGGTAAGTAATGAAAAATCTGAGATTTTCTTCTTTAATTTGGATCACAAAAAAGAGATTTTAATAGCAAACAACTTGAGGTTCAAGATAGGAAAGATGTCATGCTCTTACATTGGGATTCCACTTGACATTTAGGCATTTGAAACTCGAAATTGTGGGAACCCCTCTGTGAAAAAATGGAAAAGAGCCTATTTGTTTGGAAAGGGAAGTGGCTCTCCTGGGCAGGAAGAATAGTTCTTCTCAAATCAATCTTATCGGCTTTGCCCATCTACATGATGTCCTGCCTCGACCTCCCGACAAGAACCAATAAAAAATTAATATAATTTTTGAGAAGATTCTACTAGCAAGGCCTCTCGAAAAAAAAGAAAATAGCCATGATATCTTGGGACAGAATATGCAGAGCTAAACAGGATGGGGGATTAGGCCTTAGGAATATGATTTGGCAAAATCAGGCTTTAGGAGACAAACTAGCTCAGAGAATTTACTCACAACCAAACCTCAAATGGGTTAGAGTCATTCAGGTGAAATACCTAAACATTGGAAATAGGGAAGATATCTTTAGAGCCTCTAATCCTCCAAGAGGATCAAGAATCTAGAATTTTATCATTAAGAGCAGGAGTGTGCTTTGGCATCATGTATCTTGGGATGAATTTGATGGCAGATTGGCCCTATTCTGGGAGGGTTGATGGGGTGGGCATCCTCCAATAGATAGGTTAATGGACACCAGTTCTTTCAAGGGTCTCTTCATTCAAATGTGGGGATCAAATCTTTGCAACTATGTAGAGATGGATACCTCCTTATTACCTCTTAGGTGGAGATGGAAAGATTTTTCACCCCGTATGAGTAAGGAAAATTAGTAGCTTCTTAAAAACATTTTAGCTTCTAGGAATCTGGTATTTAGAGAAGGCGGTGATAGAATTATTTGGACAAAGTCAAACAATGGGCAATATAACTCCAAAGATGGGTTCCAAACAATATACAAGGAGGTGCAACAAATTAGAGTTCCTTGCCCATTTCCCTCTATTGGGATAAGTTATACCTACCTAAGGTAGGGGCCTTTGCATGGGCTGCCATGCAAAAAAGGATCTTAACCTCTGATTAGTTCAAGAAAATTGGCTTTCAAGGCCCTTCATGGTTTGTTCTTTGCAAAGAGGCAGAGGAAGATTTTGATCATCTTCTTTTAACATGCTCTTTCTCCAGTCAATATTGGAATTGGCTTATCAATAAACTAGGGTGGTCCACTGTCATGCCTTCAAGTATTTTGCAATGGTTTTTTGCCTGGCCATCTCTGAAGAGAACAACTCTTTTTGGAACTTTATGGATTTTCAGCCCCTCTATATTGGTTTGGGAACTTTGGAAGGAGCGAAACAAAAGAATTTTCAAGGACAGTGAATTATGTGGCGATGGGCTGCTTAACAGGATTGATGCAAACATAGTAGAAGTAGTAAACAATAGAAATCTCAAACATATCAGGAAAGAGTGCAGGTTTTTAGAACGGGATAACCTTATGAGGAAAAACTGGCATGGTCTTTCCATTCCCTTATTTGTGGGTGATATGAGTAATGATAAACAAGCAACAAGGATTCAGTGTGTTTGGTTGGCTCTGAATTTCGGTTGGCATAAACTCAATTTTGATGGAGCTTCTAGAGGTAATCCAAGGGTTGCTAGGGCTAGTTGCATCATCCACTCCTAGGAAAAGAAAGTCATTGCTTATAAGTCAACTAGCCTAGGAGTAGCCACCAACAATTATGCAGATTTGAATGGATTAATTAAAGGTATCTTGCTTTGTAAACAGTTGAATATCTCAAAGACTGAGATCGAAGGGGATTCAACCATTATTGTCAATGCAATCAAAAAATGAGATAATCCCAATTGGAAGCTCAAAGGTCTCTTGGATCGGGCTCTAGATATTTTAGATTCAATTGAGGATTATACAAGCAATCATGTATATCGAGAAGTCAATATATTAGCTGACAGTTTAGCGAATAAAGGTGTGAATGGAGAAGAGGTAGTTATGGTTGAGGTGGCAGCCAACTCAGCTCCTATCACCACATAAGTTGGAGCTTATTTATTCATCATTTTTGAAAAGAATATGCGGCTATTTCATTTGATTTTCACATTTATTGAATGATTAATAATTGTCTTTTCAAGGACAATTATAATGATCTTGGATCAAATTCCAAGAAGAAGTGTATGAATTTTGAGGCAAGTTGTTAATTAAACCACGTGTGTAGGAGAGTATTGAGAGTGTTCATGTCATTATGATTCAGTACCACGCTCATTAATAAAAGCAGGTATTGTTTACCTTGCATTTGAAGAGAGCTGAAGGAAAATAATAGTTTGTCAAATTTAGCATGGTTTGATGGAGTTGACTCGACGTCTATTGTTAGCTAGTAGGAAAATGGCCTTCCTTGGGCCCATCAAAGATAAGAGATGGTGGGAGATCTTGGAGTCGGAGGATGATCTTGTCAATAGGGATATGAGACAAGTCTTTGGGGAAGAATTTATTGAGATAGAGCACCGCTACTAGGTTAACATAGATATCCCAACACTTTTCATCTTAATTCTTCTAGTCATGGGTTTGAAGAAATTTGAGGCTACTCTTCTGTGTCGAGCTCTCTTTCGGAAGGAAATCTTAGGAGATCTTAACTTGGTTGTTGATAACATGGATAAGGACATGCAGGCATCATACCTAGAGAATCATGTGATTAGTGAAGGGCCTAGGGTTTTTGGTGTTGCCATTCGTAACATTCCTAAAAGGTCAATTCTCATCATCAAAGATGAGGTTGCATTTGAAGAGAGAAAGTCGAGCATTGCTCAGAATATTGAGTTTATGCAAAGATGGTTAGGGCAAAAGGCCACCGAGCTGGTGGAAATTGGTGGGATGAATATATGATAGTTAAAGGTTATGTGTCGTGGTATCTAGAAATGGTGGAAGCTAGGGAGGTGGAAGAGGTTTCAAAGATCCCCCAACACCTCATGAAGAGGCGGCATGACAAACTTACTCAAAATGACCTGGAGATGGAGGCCTCTCGGGCTGGTAGGCAACCACTCCTACCACATGGGGACTGCATTTTTGTGGACCGAGGCAAGATGGAGATGAAAGGAAAAGGAAAGAAATGTGGCCAATTTTGTGGACGCTCCTCTGCAAATAAGGACTAAAGTGTTGCTTCTATATATATTTTAATATCTTGGAAGCTTGGGTTTTTGTTTTTTCTATTTCCAAGTTGTAGTTAAATTAGATATAACTTATGTCAGTGCTAGATAGGGCACCTCTATTTTAGCAGTTATGGATAGACAAAGCGTGGTTTTCAATTCCCATGCTTATTAGGATCATATAGTGTGTTGGTGTCTAGTAGATTTTGCCATATAGGGCACATAGATTCTGAAGACATGATCATATTTTGCGTATGCAAAATTTTGTCTTTTATTTTAATCATCAATATAATACCGTTACGGTTGTGATTTAACCAAAAAAAAAATTCATTATATTATCTGGGGATGACCCCACAACGCAACGGTTAGCTGCGAGCCTCCTACATGAGAGGTCTTGGGTTCGAGTATGCTCGAAGCCCATGTGTCCCACACGTAAGCAATGGAGAGATAAGGTGATGCCTGGGTATGGAAGATAGGATGACACAAGGAGATATAAGGGTGTTATTACCAAACAAACATGAGGATGAGGCCCCTAAAAAATTTGGTCTCACCGATTCATAGCTCTAGTCAAAAGCTACTCTGCTTCGGTTGTGATTGATATATATATATATATATTATATTATTTTTTCAGTGATATTCATTGTATTATTTTTTAAAACATTATTATTTTGTATTATCTTACATTAATATTTATTCAATGGAATTATCTTCAATCTTAAGTATAATCCAATCATATATTTTTTTGTATTATAAAAATGTTAATTTAATATTATTAATGTTAAAATTATTAGATTATTATTTTTTATTATTCTAATTACTAATATATTATATTGTTGACTTATTATACTATTATCAATATTAATACTTTAATTGTTATAATATTTTTATTTTAAACATTATATTACTATTTTATAATTTTTATGACTATATTAATAATGTTTTATATTATATTATGTTATTATTCTATTATTGTTTTAATCTTGTTATGTTATCAAAGTTTAATAGTATTAAATTAGGTGAGCATAATGCTAACCTAACCAACAAAGAGCTATTTATAAATTACTTAAAAAGTAAAAGATTTGCTACCTTGTAATGGTAACTACCAAAATTTTCACAATTAATTAGCGTCAAAATATTTTCACCTAGTTTCAATAATAAAGACAAAATTTATTTGTCATGGTAGTTACATTGTAACATATATCACATAAAATTAAAAAAATTAGATTTATTATCAAATTTTTATATTATCAAATTGCATTAGGATAACTAAAATAAAGCTTTAAATTGATTTAAATACAGATCCTAAATAATTTGAAAAGAAAATTAAAAAATACTAAATATTATTTTAATGTACCTAAAAATTTGCCTAAAAAATTCATGTAGAAAACTTAAAAATCAGGCATCTTAACTATTTAAAAATTGAAAAAAAAAACATCGAAAGAAAAAATTCATAGATATAATTGGTGGAAAAGCAATTGAATATTAATGAGTTAATGAAAATTGGGTGCAACTGATTGCAATAGTACTAGCATGACAACAAGTACTGATAAGAGCATTTAGGGAAGTGCATCACTTCACGTACCTATAAATTTTAAATGCTAAATTGGAATTCAACGATTTTTTTGGTTCTCTCTGTATGGGACTTAATTGTTAATAGCTATTTTTTGGCTTCTAGGTAGTAACAATGCACACTCTATGATCTGTAATGCGGCCAAGGGTCAAAAAGTACACTTTTCAAAGTGTCACCTGATACATGACAAGGATTGCACCAATACCCATTCACTCAGTGAACCAATAAAAAATAATAATTTACTCAATTACAAATTGAAAATACACCTAGATCAAATTGTTAATTCATGTGGGGTTGCTCACCATATTAAAAATAAAAATAACAATGGGGGCCAATTTATTAATGGGTATCCCTATTTATGTTTGGCGAAGGCCACATCATAGCTTTCACTCGCATCAATCAAAGAGCATTGTTGTGTCCTTATTTCATTTTGGTCGATGATTTTTGGGGATTATTTTCCCCGTGGTAATGTTCCTACACCTGGCCTCCTCTATTACCTTGGCTCGTCGTCGACTCCTCTACAAGTTGCTACCACTATGGGTAATGTCACTCTACACCTTGATTCCTTGCAATTTTTCTATCAACATCTCTCTTTCCTCCTTGCATTTTGGTGTATTATTTCATCATTTATATGTATGTCATTGAGGGTTTCCTTATAATGATTTCTTTCAATTTTTTTGTTGAAATCATTACATAGAATGCAAACTGAATAAAACAACATGTGAATAAAGAAAATTATGTGGTTTTTATCAAAATCCTTGGTTTATAATCATGAATGTTTATGGGTATACAATTATTGTCAATATGTTGACTGGTTTCAAGATTACTCATTATGCAGGACAATGATATGAGTTTATCTATTTTCATCCACTTATATTTTCAAATTCGTACCACTAACTATAGGTTGTGTAGGGTTTCATTATATTGCCAAATAATTTCATGTACTATCAGATAATTGCAATTTCTTTAGAATGTACATTGTTTGGGGCTTCATTATATTGTCAACTAATTTAATGTATTGTTAGATAGTTGCAATTTTTTGTGGGTATAGGGTTATTGACCCAATATTTGACTGGTTTCATTATTCCCAGTTTCATCAAATTCATATATAATGTATGTTTACATATATATCTTTATCTGACAAACAATAAGAATCATTTTTCTCGAACCTCTTGTCTTTGGCATAGCTAACAACCCTTCATTGATCACAACACTCATCATTATCACTTGCAGCTTCTGACAAATACTTGAATCTAGCTACAATATCACTGCCATATTTATCCCCTACCTCAACTTCATTCTCTTCCTCTTCAATGTCACTTTCTTCATCTTCAGATTCATTATCGCCCTAAAAATATTAAAAGAAATTACAATTTTACAGATGAGATAATAAAATGAGTTTTAGACTTTTAGGCCACACTACACATCTCATAACCAGAGCAACATACAATTTTCTACTTCAATATTTACTAGAGACCATTTTCCATTTTAATTGCTTTTTCTACAAACTATTTTAGGCAGGGTTTTAGATTTATGGACTGATGATAGAATGAGAAACAAATTCCTAAATAAATAAATGTACAGTTCTCTAGCATGACCCAATTTTTGTGGACCATTTTAACCTTCAAAACTATTGTAGAGAATTATAGACCTTTAAGAAAAATGGAAAAAAATCCTCTGAACAGGAGAATATATATTTTCTACATTGTTAAGTTCTATAGCTCCATTTCCTTTAAAGACATTAAATTTACATACTAAATTTTAGCTTTCTTTTAGGTCAACATGACCTTTAAAACTCCAAAACTGTCAGCTTTCAAAGACCATTCAAAATAAATCAATAGATGTCATTATATAAGAGGGGAAAAAAATAGAGCAAACAAAACCATGTTTTACCTACATCCAAAAATGAGAACCCATTATAAACCTGATTTGACAACCTACGAGATGTTTGTGGAAGTAAGCTTTCCCTAGTTTGGGTATACATCTACAGATATATGAAAAGATGAGGGTGAGTGTGAATCAAAAAACAAAGCAAAAGGGTTTTGGGGGCAAAGTTATTTTAAGAGGTTTTAAGCTTTGAGCACTTTCATTATCATGATTTTGGGACCACAAACAATAAATTTTGAGTGGATTTATAAAATTCAACTTGAATTATTTGCTCATGGTTGTGGTTGAGTTATGTTTCTGTTGGATTAAGTGCTATTAGATTGCATCCTAATTTTAGGTGCTACCAAAAGGGGATACACAACTCTTTGGATGCCTTTTGTACTAGACCATGTTGCCCTCTACCAAATCATAGTGAATGGTAGACATGCAACATAGTTTAATACTAAAAAGGCCTTCTAATTGAACCAAGGGAAAGATTTTGAGGAGTTAATGGTTAGTGTATAAGCTAAACAAACATAAACGAAACATTTAAATACACAACAAAACCATTACACCTAAAACTTCCTCTTGTTCCTCTGATTGAGCCTTTGGTGAAGCAAAGAATGTGCCCCTTTGGTGCGGTCATCGGTTAGGAGGGACCTCAAAGAGATCAATCCGGACTGGTGAGCAAGAGTAAACACAACAGAAACACAAGGATATGATGGAGGAAATGCAGAATTGAATGGATTATATCATGAAAACTAATTACAGTCAACCAGTAACAACCGGGTTACAAAAACCTGCTCACTGGCCTGCTAAAACATGCTTAATTACAAAATAGGTCACAACCGGGACCTCAAATATTAAGATATATCTTCTATGTTCTATATCTTAATTGATACCCATTCTAATACTCAATTATAATGATTTATACGATCCAAGGGGATCTGGTCGGCCCAAAAGGGATCAAATACCAAAGAACAAGACCTAACGTGTAAAAACAACAAGGTCGGCCTCTGCCAAAGAAATTCCTCTGGAAAATACAAAGGATGAAGTGCGGATCAAAGGGAAGATCGGCCACATGCCAAGAAACATCGGAATCAACGCTCAGGGCTCCGTAAGCTACGGAAGAGATCCGATAGATTCTGGTAGATTACAAATGCAAATAGGTCCAGGCAACCGGTACCAGAAAACTGTCTCGAAAATCGATAGCGATAACTTGTCGGAAAATGATCCAAATGCTCAGTGGTTTGGGAATAAGGTAGATGATCAAGTCTTCAAGCAAAAATCCAACTCCTCAAGATCCGGTGAGCCAATGCCAGAAAATGCAGAATGAAATGCTGAAACTGCAAAACAGAAAGCAAATATTTTTTGTTGATGCAAGATTGCCAATAACTAGGGATACTCTTCCATCACCCTTCCTCACTTGATTGGATTGGCTCCTTTGATGGTTTTTGGATTGATCTCCACTACACGACAATATGGATTGGATGGATAAATAGTGAAATTTGGCTAAGTGTGGGATGATTTGGGCATAATAAGGGTGCAATGGATGATTCTAGAACTCAAATGGACAACATAAACTTGCTTGGATGATGGATGTAGAAATGAGGGGTGGATACCCCAATTTATAGATTGGATGAGGTCCAAATTAAGGGCCAAGATTGATTTGAAATGGAGGGTGGATATTGAAAGAAGGTGGGAGAGGATTGAGAGGACAAGGTGTGGGATTCAAGAGATTTGTCATAAAGGCATTTCTTGTCTCCACACACCTCAAGTACATGGTAAAGAGGTCCCCAAATACATTGGAAGAATAAAAAGGAATTAAAAATTCCTTGGGGGAGGACAAAGGAATTAAAAAATCCTTGGGAAGAGAGGGCATGGGGATGTGCAAAGAATTTGAAATCCTTTGACATGGCCAAAGTTGGTGCATTTAAGGTTTGGAAGGTGGAGAGAGACAAACCATTTATGGCAAATAGTTGTCTCATTCCTAATCAAGGTGATTAAGAATGTGCAAATGATCAGGAGAAGTGATTAGGTGGATTAATGAGGATTAGAGTGCAGGTGGGAAAGTTAGGAGGATGTGACATGAGGAAAGAGAATGAGTGGAGGAATATAAAATTGAGGGATAATGATAAGCATGATTAGAGAAGAATTAATTAGGCTAGATGAAGATTAGAAGGGGTGATTTGTAGGAATCACATAATTTGGTTAATTAATTAGAATTAATTAACTAAGTGGAAGTTAGAAGAAATAATGATTTAGGTGACTTTAGAAGAATGGGAAAATAATCAATTTATTGACAAATTAATTATTGGACTATAGTGATAAAATTAATTAAATTTGATTTAATTAATTTTAAGAAGAATAGGATAGACATGATTAAATTAATTAATTATGTAGGAAGACTTAAATTAATTAAATATTAATTTAATTAATTTTAGACATTTACACTAATAACCTTGTGTTTATGTTGCAATGCTAAGTTCCCTATCAGAATCCATTCAAACCACCATAGAAATCAAACATTAATGGCATGTGCAATATGGGTTATGTATCAAATGACACTTTCATTTATATGCACACACACGCACACACGCATGCACACACACACACAACAGTTATATTAATTATTCAATTGAAACATTTAATGCAAACATTTATAACAAAATAATTTATTTGACTAACATAACCATTTAATTTACTAACTTACGTCTTCATAATATCATGCAAAGCAATATTAAAAACCTTAAATGCAACTACATATATGACTACATGCTGTGTGTTGATTGCCTCATACCATTCACTACCATGAAGCTAGAACACGTCTACCTCAACTATGTTCTCACCTTCGAAAAGTACCTGCATACACTTGCAGTTGATTCATCATTAGTAGCTTAGTCCATAAATGACAACCGAAACAAAATTACATACATTGCATCATCATTGCAACTATGATTAATCATTAGATTCACAAACATAATTATGCATAATTAAATGATCATTAACAATTATCCATAAATACAACTAAATTATACGAGAATACGAGAATGTGAAAATTGAGAATACAAGTACGAGGAAAAGATTACGAGAATATTATTTTAGTGTTAGGGTTATTCTTTGTTAGCCGACTTTGTATGTTGCCCTAAAATTGCATGTTATAAGTGGCTGGAATGCATAAGGGATTGTAATGATGTTGTACTATTTTACTGGATAATAAGAAAAGATTGGACAAGTGTTTTTTGTGGATGTAGCCCATCTTGGGTGAACCACATTAAATCTCTACGTTATTTGTGTTGTTTATTTTTCTTCATCTTTTGTGTATTCGAATCTGCATATAATTGTTAATTTGTATTTACTCTGAATTTGCCAAAACCCTAACAATTGGTATCAAAGCCGTGTATTTTTGTAAATTAGCAGGGACTTTTAGATTTGAGTGGGAGCAATGGAAGAAACCAAATCCAAGGTCGAGAAGTTCAACGACTAGAATTATCAGTTATGGAAAATGCATATGTAGGGTTACCTATATCAAAAGGATCTATGGCGCCCATTGGAAGGAAAGACAAAGAAACCCTTCACGATGTCAAATGAAGATTGGGATATTCTGGACATAAAGGCACTGGGAACCATTTTGTTGTGCCTTGCAGCGTCTATAGGATTCAATATATCAAAAGCAACAATGACTTCAGAATTGATGGTAGTAGTGACTAAATTGTATGAGAAAACCTCAGTTTTGAATAAGGTATTTCTTATGAAGCATTTATTTAATATGAAAATGAGTGAAAGAGGATTTGTAGCAGATTATTTAAATGAATTTAATATAGTTACCAGCCAATTGACTTATGTTAAAGTTAACTTTGATGAAGAGGTTAGGGCTCTCTTAATTTTACGTTCTTTGCTAGAAAGTTGGAATAGCTTGGTTATGGTTGTAAGTAACTTTGTCTCTAGTACAAACACCTTAAAATTTGATGATGGTGTTGGTGTTATCCTAAGTAAGGAAATGCGATAGAAAAGTGCATGTGAGACTTCAACATCATCAGGTATAACTTTGAATGTAGAGAATAGGGGAAGATCAAAGGAAAGAGGAAAAAGCCATGGGCATGAGAAGTCACGAGGAAAGTCAAAGAAAGGACACTCTTAATATATAGGAAGAAAGGATTGTTGGTATTGCAGAAAGTGACGACATTTAAAGAAAGATTGTTGGTCTTAGAAAAACAAACAAGGAGACGAAAATGAAGATGACAGTAAGGAAGCTAATGTCGCAAGTAATGCTTTACAAGATGACTTGATTATGTGTTTAGATAATGTTAATGATTCTTGGGTAATAGATTTAGGGGCTTCATTTCATGCCACACCCCATAGAAAGTATTTTCTAGATTATGTTCAAGGTGATTTTGGACAGGTATATTTGGGTGATGATGAGCCTTGTCAGATTGTTGGAAAGGCAAGATAAAAATCAAGTTGCAAAATGGAAATGACCGGTTGCTGAAGGAGGTAAGGTATGTTCCTAATTTAAGAAGAAATTTAATTTCTGCAAGACAACTAGGCGGTGAAGGTTGCATAGTTACCTTTACAAACAATGTCTGGAAGGTCACTAAAGGTGCAAAGGTAGGCACATTGTATTTGTGCATTGGTAATACCTATTCTACCTTAGTTGCTATAGAAAAAGTTGTTGCAGAGACAACTACAATAGATGTTGCAAGGACAGATATAAAACTATAGCACCATAGACTTGGGCACATGAGTGAGAAAGGGATGAAAATACTTCACTCTAAAATTTTGTTGCCAGGGTTGAAGTAGATTGATTGAGAGTTTTATGAAAAGTGTGTTTATGGTAAACTGAAAAGAGTCAGATTTATCAAGGTTACGAAAGAGAAGAAGAGTGAGAAATTAGAGCTTGTGCATTCAGATGTATGGGGACCAGCTCAGGTATCATCTCTTAGTGGCTCTTATTATTATGTTATTTTTATAGATGATGCAACCAGGAAAACATGGGTATATTTCCTAAAACATAAATCAAATGTTTTTGAAACTTTTAAGAAATGGAAAGCTTCAGTTGAGAATGAGACAGGAAAAAGGTTGAAGTGTCTCACATCTAATAATGGAGGTGAGTATTGTAGCAAAGCATTTGAAGATTACTATTATTTTAATGGAACCCGAAGGCAGAAGACGATTCTAGGAACCCCACAAGAAAATGGTGTGTTTGAGATAATGAATAGGACCATCATGGAGCGTGCAAGGAGCATGAGATTGCATGTTGGACTGGCCCTACATTTTTGGGCAGATGTTGTACATACTGTTGTATATTTGATAAACAAAGGACCTTCAAATCCTTTGGATGTTGGCATTCCAGAGGAGGCGTGGACTGGTAAAAATGTAAATTATTATTTTCTAAAAACCTTTGGTTGTGAAGTTTTTTTCCATGTTGATAAGCTAAGTCTAAAAAATGTACCTTCATTGGGTATGGAATGAATGACTTTGGTTATTGGTTATGGGATTTTGAAAATCATAAAATAATTAGAAGTAGAGATGTAATATTCAATGAGAAGGTCATATATAAATAAAAGATGTAGGAAAAGAAGCATGAACAGGTCAAAAAGGAATATGTGGTGTTGGATGTGATTCCTGAAAGTAAAATGCCATTTGTACCTGATGCTCAGCAACAAAAAAATATCCCACAAACTCTTGCAATTGTTAGACGTTCTACGAGGTTAAGTAGACCTCCTAAAAGATTTTCTCCTTCTTTATATTCTATTTTATTAACTAATTCTGGTGAACCAAAAGGATATGAAGAAGCAATGTAGGTGGATGCCAAATAGTAGTGGGAGCTAGGCATGAAAGAGGAGATGGATTCCTTGATGTAGAATCAGATTTGGGACTTAGTCCCATTACCTGCAGGAAAAGGAGCATTGCCAAATAAATGGGTTTATAGGTTGAAGGAGGAGGATGGAGGACATAAAAGATATGTCCAGACTCATGTTAAAAGGTTTTGCACAGAAAAAGGGTATAGATTTTGATGAAATATTTTCTCCAGATGTAAAAATGACTTCAATTAGAATTGTTCTAAGTCTTGTGGTTGCATAAGACTTGCGTCTTGAACAACTAGATGTTAAAACCACTTTTTTCCATGGGGATTTGGAGGAGGAAACCTACATGTAGCAAACAGAGGGATATGAGGTCAAAGGTAAGGAGGAGTTAGTGTGTAGGTTGAAGAAGAGTGTGTATGGTGTAAAGCAAGCACCCCGACAATGTTATTTGAAATTTGATAGTTTCATGGTGGAACAAGGTTACCATAGATGTCATTCTAATCATTGTGTTTATTTTAAGAGATTGGAGAATGACAGTTATATTATCTTGCTACTTTATGTTGATGACATGCTTGTTGATGGGTCTGACATGCAGCATATAAATGAACTTAAATAGAAATTAGCAAGATTATTTGCTATGAAGGATTTGGGTGCAACTAAGCAAATCCTTGGTATGAGGATTTCACGGGATAGGAAAAATAGAACATTAACTTTGTCCCAAAGTGAGTATATAAAGGAGGCGTTGAAAATATCTAACATGCATAGTTTCAAAGCAATTAGTACACCTTTGGCTAGTCATTTCAAATTGACACATCAGGAAGAGGTTAACAAAATGTCTAGCATTGTGTATTCATCAGTTGTTGGGAGTCTGATGTATGTGATGGTATGCACATGACCAGATATTGCACATGTAGTGGGAGTTGTGAGAAAGTATATGAGCAATCCGGGAATGAAACATTGGAATGTTGTCAAGTGGATTCTCAGGTATTTGAGAGGTACTACTACCAAGGCCTTATGTTTTAAAGGATCAAATATTGTTCTATGAGTATATGTTGATTCTGATCTGGTAGGTGATATTGATACCAAGAGGAGTACTACAAGGTATGTTTTCACTATAGGGGTCACTGCAGTTAGTTGGATTTTTAGACTACAAAAGGTTGTTGCACTTTCAACCGCTGAAGTTGAGTATGTGGCTGCTACTGAAGCTAGCAAGGAGATGATTTGGTTACAATGTTTTTTAAATAAATTGGGACAAACGCTGGAGGATAGCCCATTGTACACTGATAGCCGGAGTGTCATTCATTTTGCAAAGAATTTTGCTCTTCATTCAAGGACTAAACACAGTCAGCTCAAGTACCACTTCATACGATCTGTTTTGCAGGATGGCCAATTACAACTTGAGAAGATTCACACAAGTGAAAATCCTGCAGATATGTTCACGAAGGCAGTCACACGGGAGAAGTTGATTTCCTCATTAGTTTCTATTAGCCTTCTTGACTAAAAAAATGAATAAAAGAACAACCAAGTCCAGGTGTTTTATCCAGTGGGAGTTGCACGTGTAGCAGTGTTGTCCAAGATCAGTCTCCAAGTGGGAGATTGTTGGTATGTGGTGACTGATCATGCAAGTATTGTACACTCGTTGGGTGGACATGTCGACCTGAAGGGTCGGAGTAATGGGGAGGCGAAGGCTCCCCCCAAAATTCTCGTACATGTATGAGAATACAAGAATACGAACTTATGAGTATGAGTACGAGTACAAGGAAAAGATTATGAGAATATTCCTTTAGATATTCCTTTAGGGTTAGGGTTATTATTTGTTAGCTAACTTTGTGTGTTGCCCTAAAATTGCATGTTATAAGCGGTTGGAATACATAAGGGATTGTAATCGTGTTGTACTATTTTACTGGATAATAAGAAAAGATTGGATGGCTATAAAAATAGAATGCAATGATTGATGAATTTGAACTAAGCTAATAAAACATAAATTTGAACCTACATGACCAAATTGATCTATCTCAGAAAGCTACTCAAACAATCATGAATGAAAACTATAGATTGGAATTGATTTTTAGCTTTTGGAATTAACATGAACATGCAAAAAAGAATGTAACTAAAACAAACATGCAATATCTAAATAAAAACAAAAAACCAACTTAGGATCATCTCTGTTCAGTTGAGTGGGCCTCGTTCTTCCTCTGGTGGGATCCATAACACCGAGATTTCAAATCAACTTCAAATTTGCATTGCAATTGGCTCCCAAGAGGGTGTAAAACAAGTTTTTGAAAATTAAAAACAAATGAGACTCTGAAATTGATGACTAATTTATAGACTAACTAGCTAACTTTCTATTGAAAGCTATGGGATATATATACACATATCCTTATTCAAATTTAAATGCAATGTTACCTGCCTAGATGAGTAATATCTACTGACTTAAACTACAAAATACTTGATGTCTTTATTACAATGAATCTATTGCTTTAGAGGAAACTAGATGTTTCATAAACAGTTGATGAAGGTATACTTGGAGAGAATGGGTGTATCATCCAGTTGGAGCAAACAAAAGAGGGATCAATCATTCCACGTTGTTGGACAAGAATTTTCTAACTCCACATCTTGAAATGACTTCCAAACACATCTAAAAACATATCCTGGAAAGAGAGAACAAGATTTAATAGCAAAAATCCTGAATATCAATATTAGCTCATTCTTCATTGATTAGTCATAAAAGTAATACATTTAGCACAAATTACTGTTTCTAATATATATTCTCTAATTAGCAAAGTTTAAAACTAAAATAAATAAACATGCATGTATATAGTCTACCGCTAGACACATTAATTAACAAAATACACAGAGTTTTTAAGCATAAATTATGATTTTAAATGTCATTTTTAAGTGCTCATCATATGATATCAATATGTTTTACTAGGTGTTACTATTGAGTTTGATTGCATCTTAGTTGAGGTTGTGATGTCTTCGATGTTATAGTAGGTTATATAAAGTTGTAGTAGATGTTTAGTGGTATTGAGTGTTAGATGTTGTCACATTTTCTGGTGAAGTTCTTGTGCTTACATGAGGAGTTTTTGAAAGATCTATGTAGTAGAAGTTTCAATATGTAGGAAAGAGTATTCAATACCCTAGTGGAAGAATGTTTTGTTCCAGATTGTGAAGAGTATGGTTGCAGACTTGGATATAATGTTAATTTTCTATGAATGGTGTACTATCAGTTTTGTAGGTCCTCTGGTTGCTTAGTTGATGAGTTTAGTTGTTATCATTCTCTGACAATGAGAGTGTCTATCAGATTGGTCCAAAATTTTGTTGGTGGATTCTGAATATGTGAATTCAAGTGTTGCATTCTGGAGGACATGCTTATTTTGTTTTGCAATGTTACAATTCAAATATTTGTTGTTATTTTTGTTCTACATGTGAGTTATGTTGGCCTGTGCTTGGTATGGTCAGTTGTGTTGGGTCTTGGTGTGTCTAAATGTATCTTGTTTGGATCATTTTTTTTGGGTTCAAATATACATTGGAGTTTGAGTTAGAATATTTTTTGGGGTCTCACCATGGTGTGTATAGATCCACATTGGATAATTTACATTGGAAGGTACTTTTGGGCTGATTAGTTGTTGAGTTTTATTGTTTATCTACACGTTTCTTTTGGAACCGGCTTTGGAAGATGTGTTAGGGTATGCAACTTGTTGGAATCAACTTAGAAGGATTTGTGGTGCTGATTTTGGGTCTCTTTCTCCTAGAGTGGACCACATTGGATATTATTGGTTTGGATGGCCTATTTTACGCAATTTTATACTCTATTTTTAGTCGACCTAGTTGAGAGTTTTAATGAATATCTTTATATATAAGGATGAGTAAATGTATGTGTTGAGTAGTACATAAGTGTAGGATATGTTTGAAATGGTGTGATGTAAATGTGAATGATATGTAGACAAATTTGATGGAAAAGGTATGCAAAATTTAGTTGAGAAGAGATTTGATGGTGTTTGGTAATAGAATTTGAGATCAGATGTGTTTTCCATGATATTGAACACCTAACACAAAGGTTCAAGGTTAATTTCATGATCAGGAGATCCTATTCATTTTTAGTTCAACTATTCCTACTGGAAGACAATGTATCTCTCTTGCTAGATCTTTTTTATCTTACCTTGAAGTAGTGAGTTTCAGTTGTGCAAGTCCTTTGTATCTTTCCCCAAGGTTGTGCGCCTTAGTTAGAAAGTTCGAAGAAATTAGCTCCATGGCCTATGGTCCAATCATTGTAATAATTTATATCTATATTGTGAGTGTGATTCTCACTGTGGTTTTTCCCTTCATGAGTTTCTCATGTAAATCCGATGTTCATGAGTTGATCGTGTTTTGTGCTTTAATGATTTCATTAAAGTATTATGTTAGTTGTGGTTTGAAGTTTAATAGATTAGAAATAAAGTTGTGTTAGAGATCCAGACTGATCCATTAGCCCTCTCAGTCATGTTGTGTATTCAACAATTGGTATCAGAGCTTGGTCCCTTCTTGAGAAGCTTAACTACTCGAGGAAGATCTATAATGGCATAGGATTTAAATTTCAAAGCACCAAAATTTGAAGGTACAAATTACTCTTATTAATAAAATTTCACTTAGAGTCTCTACTGAAGGGAATATGGGAAATTATCAGGATTGGTTGTTATACTGCTCCTTAGAATGGTCCTCCATAGATTCTGGATGAGAAAATATTTTGAGAATAATATAAAGGATAGGGTTGCTATTGTTAGTTGGTTAAGTGATGAAGTGCTTGATAGGGTTGTGGGATTGAAGATTGCTAAAGAAATTTGGGACAACCTAAGAAGTGCATGTGATGGTGATCTAAAGTCAAAGCAATATAAATTGATAAATCTAAATCACAAATTTGAGAACCTAAGGATGTCTGATGACGAGCTCATTGAAGGATATGTACATGGGGGAAATGAAGTTGTAAATTCTATCAAAGGTGTTGGAGGAAAAAATAAGAAAGCGATGTTGTGAGAAAAGTGTTGTTGATACTACCTAAACCCTACAAGCCCAAGAGGTTTGTTATTGAGGAGAGTTGTGATATGGATAAGTACACACTGGACCAACTTCTTAGTTCACTATCTGCTTTTGAGATTTTTGAAATGGATGATATCAAAAAGGAAGAAGTGGCACTCAATGTTTCAAAGAAGCCTAAAGATGAACTGGAAGCAAGTGAAGAAATGGATGAGCTTGAAGAAAACTTCATAAGAAGACTACAAATAGGAACCAAAAAGTACACAGTTAAGTTACCTTTTAAATGCTTTAATTATGGTAGAATTGGTCATTATACTTCTAGGTGTATGTATAAGGAAGATTGTAAAAGGTTTGATGATGATGAAAGGATTGATAGATACAAAATTAATGATAATAATAAGAAGATAGATGATAGAGATAAAGGAAAAAGAGGCTTTTGTTCAATGAAGACACACTTATTTGAAGATGATGATGGTGATGATTTAAATGAAGAATTCTTGTTCTTGGGTATAAAGGAGAAGGATAGATGACAGCTCAGAAGATTGAAAAATATGAATAATAATCAAAACCATGTTAAAAGAAAGACTTCTTTGCATGCTAAAGTTGAACCAAAGGCTTGGATCATTGACTCCAGTTGCTCAAACTGCATGACGAGTGATAAAGGGAAGTTCATTAACCTTGAGAAGTATGATGGTAGATCGGTGAAATTTGTAGGAGAGGAAGCTACACCTATTTTTGAAAAAAGAAGCATTACAATTGATGGTAAGCATAAGACTAATGGTGTTTAGTATGTCAAAGGTTTGAGATGTAATTTGTTGAGTGTGAGTTAGATGCGTAACATAAGTTATGAGGTCATATTTAAAGAGTCCAAATGTGAAATTATAAAAGGATGTACCAGGAGATTAGTTGTAAAAGGTATGGGAACAAAGTGAAATGTCTACTATGTGGATGATAAAAGTGGAAGCAACTGTTTGCTAGTGCAAGTTTGTGGAGAATGGAATCAGACTGAGACTACACTTGAACCCAAGAATGAGATTATTCTTGTTGTTGAAGAAGAAAAGAAAGCTCCAAAAGTTAAAAGTTGGATAAAGATGGTTGAAGAGGATCTAAATTAGATAGAGGAAAGTTAGACATTTGAACACATACTTGGAGTGGTAGACAAGATTGAGACAAAAGCAAAGAGGATGTTCACAAGCAAGTTGAACAAAAATAGTAAAGAAAAAGAAAAGATAAAAAATGAATCAAATCAAGATGAAATTACTATGGTCTAGGACAAAAGGGATTTTAGGAAGTCTTCTACTCTTCCTACTCAAACAAGGTACTCGTCATCTTTCAATGGTAACTATTTTGCATGCAATAAATTTGGACATTAAATAAGTGAGTGCAAAAGTTAGAAGGGATCACATTCATTCAATAAACAATTTTATGCTTGTAATGAGTTTGGTCATAAAGATAATGTGTGTGGAAGTAGAATAATATAAAATGGAAATATGAATGCAAGGTATGGTAGGAATGTTTAGTCTTTCACTGGATATTGCTATACTTGCAGTATTTATGGGTACAAGGCCATTGAGGGCAGATCTAATGGAATATTTAGAAGGACTAATGATGAAATAATTAATGGAAGTGGATTGCAACAAGGTTTGGTATGCTATAATTGTAACAAGATTGGGCAGATTGCTAAGTATTACAGAGAAAGGAATGAAAAGTCTATTGATCTGAAAAAGAAGATTGTTCTTAAAGAGAAGTTAAAGATATTATGGATGAAAAAATAGATGAAGATACATTTATGAATGGATTTGCACCCTCGGTTGGTGTCTATTCTTCTAGGAAATAAGCACAACATTGTGTTTGGGGGGAGATTTGTCTGAAAATCTTATGAAACCCTTAAAGATTTGGGTGTTGAATTATCTTCGACATTGTTGATTGATAAAGAGTGCCTAGGAAGCTTGTGCTCCCAAAGTGAGTTTTAGATGAAGATGTAGAAGAGGTGATCTAGATATGGAATCAATTTGAAATATAGATAAAATAAAAAGTTTAGACGGTGCTAGATTGATTTCTTGGAGTATAATTTAGTGTCATTATCTACTGTAGAAGCATAATACTATGCGGCAGTTCCTTATGGTATTCAGATTATGTAAGAGGGAGACTCAAAGCTTATATTTTATCTCCTCAATTGTTGTGATGCTTGCTCCCAGGGGGAGCAATGCAATATATGTTTCGTTGATTTCAAGAAAGTGGTTGTATATGAGAGTTGTCCTTATTAGGAGGATTATTGCATGTATCAAAGAAAGAGAATGTGCCAAGATAAAAGTGTTCAGAAGAATATTACAAAGGAGGAGAGAGCTCCGAAGGAAGGTGACTATTTTTAGATGTGTGCCATTTTTTTTATGTTAAAGGGGAGAGATTTTAGTAAAAGATGGTACAAATGTTGTCATCAATGACAAATGGGGAGATTGTTGGAAATTTGAGTTATGTTTTCATTGATGTCAAACTTGTTAGTCCAGATGTGGTCTGGTCCGGATATAGTCCTATATGTTGTCATTGATGTCAAACTTGCTGGTCTAGATGTGGTTTGGTTTGGATAGAGTCGTGTTGTGCAAACTACAGTTGGTGACATGTGAGCTATTTAGATGAACTATCATGTAAGTATATGAAGGTTTCTCTATTTTATATTGTTGATTAAGGGTGTTAGAAATTGGTGTTGTTGTTGAGTTTTGTTGGTGTCTCAATTGAAGTTTGTTGTGGAAGATGATCGGAGATGTATGATGTTAATACATGTTTCTTGGTGTTGTTGTTGAGTTTGATTGGTGCCTTAGTTGAAGTTTGTTGTGGAAGATGATCAAAGATGTGTGATATTAATATGTGTTGCTTGGTGTTGCTTTTGAGTTTGATTGGTATCTTAGTTGAGGTTGTGTTGTCATTGATGTTATGGTTATATAAATTTGTTATAGATGTTTAGTGGTATTGAGTGTTCAGATGTTGTCATATTTCCTAGTGAAGATGTTGCACTTACATGAGGAGTTTCCAAAAGATCACTGTAGTAGAAGTTCCAATATGCAAGGAAGAGTATTCAATGCTCTAGTGGAAGAATGTTTTGTTCTAGATTGTAAAAAGTATGGTGTGCAGAGTTGGATATAATGTTAATGTTCTATGAATGGTGTACTATCAAGTTTGTAGGTCCTCTAGTTGCTTAGATGATGAGATTAGTTGTTGTCATTCTCTAAAAGTGATATTGTCTGCCAGATTGGTCTAGAATTTGCTTGGTGGCTTCCAAATATGTGAATTCAAGTGTTTTAGTTTGGAGGACACGCTTATTTTTCTCGTGCAGTGTTCCAGTTCAAATCTTTGATGTCGTTTTTGTTTCACATGTGAGTTATGTTGTTCTATGCTTGGTATGGTCAGTTGTGTTGGGTCTTAGTGTGCCCGGAATGATTATCTTGTTTGGATCATGCTTTTTTAGTTCAGATATGCATTGGAGGTTGAGTTAGCATATTGTTTTGGGTCTCGACATGGTATGTGGAGATCTGCATTAGGTAATTTGCATTGGAAGATGCTTTTGGGCTGATTGGTTGCTGAGTTTTATTGTTTATCTACGTGTTTCTTTTGAAATTGGCTTGGAAGATGTGTTAAGGTACGTGGCTCATTGGAATCAACTTAGAGGGATGCATGGTGCTGATTTTGGTCCCCTCTTTCTCTTGGAGTGGACCAAATTGAATATTATTGGTCTGGATGGTCTAGTTTATGTAATTTTATATACATTATTTTGGGTCAACCTAGTTAAGAGTTTTAATGAATATATTTGTATATAAGAATGAGTAAATGCATGTGTTTATTAGTAAAAAAGTGTGGGATGTTTTTGAAATTATGTGATGTGGATGTGAATGATATGCAGACAAATTTGATAGAAAATGTGTGCAAAAGTTAGTTGAGAAGAGCTTTGACAGTGTTTGGTAATAGAGTTTGAGGTCAGATGTGTCTGGCATTATATTGGACAATTGACATAGAGGTTCAAGGTCAATTTCATGATTAGGAGATCCTATTCATTTTCAATTCAGCTATTCCTACTAGAAGACAATGTGTCTCTCTTGGCAACTCTTTTTATCTTACCTTGAATCATTGAGTTTTAGTTGTGAAAGTCCTTTGTATCTTTCCCTAATGTTGTGCGCCTTAGCTAGAAAGTCTGAATTAGTGAGCTCCCTAACATGTGGCTTGATCATTTCAATCATTTATATCTATATTGGGAGTGTGATTCTCACTGTGGTTTTTGCCTTCTTAGGTTTTCTACGTAAATCTAGTGTTCATGAGTTGATTGTGTTTTTTACTTTCATGATTTCATTAAAGTAATATGTTAGTCATGGTCTGAAGTTTAATAGATCATAAATAAATTTGTGCTAGAGATCTAGATTGATTCATCCCCCCTCTCAGTCCTGCTACGTGTTCAACAATAGGGGTAATGAATGACATTGAGGTGCAATTTGTTGCATACCTAGGATTTTTTTTAATGGATATCATCATATTTGATTATTTAGCTAAGTGGGGTATGTTGTTGTCTAGGAAGTGAGAAACATCAATTGGTAGTGGTATCCAGATGAATTTAAGGATTACTAATAGCATGATGGATGAGCTTATTGGGATTGAATTTAGCCTTGATGGTTTCGATACAAATGATAAAACAATATTGGATACTAAATATAGTGCACATATAAACATAATTACAAAGGTGTTAGCATTCTAATGGCTCACAAAGAATATTTTTCCTTTTAAAATAGAAAAATATAATGAGTAATTGTAGATTGTATCTCCAATCAATTATCAAATTTTAGAATTAGCATCGTAGTTGGATTTATAACATAGAAAATGGTAGTTTTGGTATTCAACAATATTTTGGAGTAGTTATTAATACTCCGTTTCAACTTTTTTCCTCATCAAATATCTTGGCTATAGGTTCAAGTTTCTTAGCAAACTCAACAATCTTTTGAAGTTAGCTGTAAAAGGGAATATCATTTTGAAATGGGCTTTATTCTCATTATGTTATAACAAAAAATATAATAGTGTCAATTATAATGTAGGAAACATATGTCATGTGAATTTTCTCAAGAGTGTTGGATTGTTGGCATTGACAAAACCGATCAATCTAGAGAACCGATATATGTGCTAAGGTTTGTCATTGATGTCCAACACTTACCGGTGAAGACACTAATTGGTGAAGTGGTATAGGTAGAGTGGTGTTTCTTTTCAGTAAGTGATGACTTACAATACATGGAAACATTGGTATTGAATGATCAAAGGTTCAATCAACTCAAGGAAAGATAATCTAAGCCAACCAGTTTATCATTCAGGAAGATCAGTCACTTTGGTGATGGTGAAGTCACAAAAGGTGACTCAGGCAAGAAAATTTGTTTGTTTTAACAAACCAGTAACTCATTGGTAAACAGGGGAAGAGACTTGGTGCTAGCACAACAAACCGGCAATCAAAGGATGAACCAATAATATAGAAGTGCAGTGGCATACCGGTATAAGAAGAAAGACAGGTGATCACCATAAATCTTGGAGCAGCGATTAGTAATTCAGTTGCGGTGGCAAAGGATGAGTTGGTGAGCTTGTGTCTACACCAAATCATATGTTGGTAAGGTCAACTTTCAGTATCATGCAATCAAGCATGATTACATGCAGATTTTCTAGTTTGCACTTATTTGGCTGAACACGACTTAGAAGTTTCTATCTTTGGGAGATGTGGTGGCAGAATTGGGTGAACACTTGGTGAAATTTTTGTAAGGCGCGCAGAGAAAGAGTGGGAGATTTTGGATTTGAAATATTCCGAAATCCATGATTGGTTTGATTGAGGGAATGCCTGAAGGTATCGACAGAAAATGTATAAAGTGTTCTTGAAGTTCATTCAGAAAGTTTTGATCGTGAAACTTGCAACAAGGAGAATTTATTGAAGGCGATCCAGAGTGAAGAGCAGAGAGAGAGGAAGTGCTAAAAGGTATTAGCACCATAGAGTGTGTTTGAGGTAGATCGACTAAGTGCAGAGTCGAGAGATAGTGAACTGGAAAAGTGCAAAGCCAAAGATTAGAGGATCGACAGAGTGCAGAGCCAAAGGTCAGGGGACCAACAGAGTGCAGAGCTGAAGGTCTGAGGATCGGTAGGGTGTAGGGCCGAGGGATAGGTGACCAACTGGTTGAAGAGCCGAAGGTGTAAGAAAGAAACCAATGCTGTGCAGAGAAGACACAACCAATGTGGATTGAGTGTGATACATATTGAGATCTGATCAAGCTATCAGTAGCTAATTCAACAGATCATCCATCTGTTGCTTTCTAACAAATGCAACTTAAATCCCTTAACTGGGTGGACTTTAACAAGTCCTTATTGTAAAATCCCTTAACCGGGTAACATCTTAACTGATGTTCTAAGTCCTCTAACCAGGCTACATTTAACAGGGTAAAGGCACTATCCGACCTTGATCAAAATCCCTTAACCAGGTGGCACCTAACAGTGTCTTTGTAATCTCCTAACAGGGATTGCTCCTAACAGGGCATACTTTAGAAGAGTACAAACTTTGTGAGTTCCTACTCACACCATGGTTTTCTCCCTTTTGGGTTTCCACGAGATAACTCCTTGGTGTCACTATCAACTTTTCATGCTTGCATATTTTACTTCAGTGATTAAGTATATTGTTGGATTTTAGATGAATGCAGTTTTAAGATAAAAGTTAAATTGTGAAATTTTGATTAAGTGTTGATTCACCCCTCCCCTCTTAGCACCGGTTGGGACTAACAAAGAGCCTACAAGTTCACTTATTTTATATAAGAGGATTTAAGCCTAATTGTATGGGGTTCTGAATGTAATTTGGGTAGGCTTAGTTTAAAGTTACCATGTTTAGATCTTAGAGCCAAACAAATATGGTTTGCAAATGATTTTTTTTGAAAAATGAGTGTCCCTTTTCAGTTGAATTATATAAAAAACATGCTTCATATGCAATTGTGTTACATTGTGATTATTGAGTAGGATTTCATCAAACACCATAAGTAGGATATTTTATTGCAAGACAATAATGTTGATTATCTATTTAAATGTGTTTAATTTCTATTAGGAAATGTTTACATGAATACTTGACTCTATAGCTAAGGATGGCACCGATATTGATAGATTTAATCCTTTCAAAGTTTAATGAAATATTTTGAAATGAAAAATCTCAAGAATTGCATAAATTACTGTTAATTATTTAGTGTTCTCATGCTTGGATCTTAATTCTTACAAGAACTTTAGCCAATTTCATGTTGCATTTTATGAATTCCTTACTAGAAAGTATGAGATTTTATTTGATATAATAGTATCAAGATAAAATATATCACCATCTTTGAATAATATTAAAAGGGAAACCCACCTAGGTATATAGAACCTAAAGTGTAGAGGGAATTTTATTCCTTATTATTTCAAAGTATTTGGAAGCAGGTGCTATATCAAAAGGGGCGAGTACACTGGAAAATTCGATCCCAAGAGTGATGAAGGAACCTTCTTAGGCTACTCAACAAAGAGCAAGGCATACCGATGTTTAAACAAAAGGACCGGTAAGATTGTGGAAAGTGCAAATGTCAGAGTAGATGAGTACTCTGAGAAAAATGAACAGGATAGTAAGAGTGAATGGAGGACTATAAAGGGTTTGAGTACAATGTACCGGTGGAACCTACTGAAGAAGATCCTATTGAAGTGGCTAATGAAGAAGCTTGTGAAGTAGAACCTGCACAACCGGTAGAAGAAGCTCTGAGGAGTGAATTGGTATTGGCTAAATATGTTAGAAATAATCACTCTGCAGAAAATATCATCGGTGACAAGGATGTAGGAGTTCTAACTAGAAGAAGAGAAACAGAGAATGGGTGTATGCTCTCAATTTTTGAGCCCAAAACAACAAAGGAGGCTCTAAAAGATGATGACTGGGTCAAAGCCATGGAAGAAGAACTAGAGCGAATGGAGAAAAATGATACATGGACTCTAGTGCCCCAGACCAGAAAATAAAAATGTAATAGGCACCAAGTGGGTGTTCAAAAATAAGATGGATGAAGCTGGTAAGGTGATAAGAAATAAGGCAAGATTGGTTTGTAAGGGCTATGCTCAAGAAGAAGGTTTGGACTATGGAGAAACCTTCACACCAGTAGCTAGGCTAGAAGGGGTCAGAATTTTGCTAGCCTATGCTTCTTATAAAAAGTTTAAAGTTTACCAAATGGATGTCAAATCGACATTCTTAAATGGGGTGTTAGAAGAAGAAGTATACATAGAACAACTGGAAAGGTTTGCATCTGAAGATGTAAGGAATATGGTATGCAAGTTGCATAAGGCTCTGTATGGGCTGAAACAAGCACCAAGAGCTTGGTATGAGAGGTTACACTCATATTTGCTAAGCATGGAGTTCAAAAGAACCAGTGATAATAGTAACTTGTATCTGAAGAATGGAGCTGAAGGAAAACACCTAATTGCTAAGATCTTTGTAGATGACATCATCTTTGGGGGAGATGATGAGATGAGCAGAAGCTTTATAGAACAAATGCAACAAGAATTTGAGATGTCTATGATTGGCGAGATAAAATTCTTTATTGGCCTGCAAGTCTCTCAATTAAAGAATGGCATCTTCATCAGTCATATTAAGTACATAAGAGAAATTTTGAAAACTTTTGGAATGGAAGATTGCAAACCAGTTGGAACTGCAATGGTTACAGGTTGCAAGCTATCTAAACATGATGAGGCTGAAGAAGTAAATGAGACACTTTACAGGTCCATGATCGGTAAGTTACAGTATGTAGTGCATAGCAGACCGAACATAGCACAAGCTGTTGGCTTGGTTGCCAGATTTTCTGCAAACCTGAAAGAGACTCACATGATAATAGTCAAAAGAATATTCAGATACCTAAAAGGGACTGATGAGTATGGTCTCTGGTATCCACACAAGGGAGACTTTAGTTTAAGTGTCTTCACTGATTCAGATTGGGCTGGAAACATCGATGATAGGAAGAGCAGCAATGGAGGTGCATTTTTTCTCGGAGACAGGATTGTATCTTGGACAAGTAAGAAACAAAACTGTATATCTCAATCCACAACTGAGGCTGAGTATGTAGTTGCTGCAATCAACTACACACAGATAGTTTGGATCAAGCAACTGATGGAAGGAATACAAGAAAAAGTGGTTGGACTGGTAGTGATTCATCGTGACGACACTAGTGCCATTGACATATCCAAAAACCCGATGATGCACTCCAAAACGAAGCATATAGCCATCAAATATCACTATCTAAGGGAACAAGTTCAAGAAAATGAAGTGATGTTGGAGTATATACCAACAAAAGAGCAAGTGGCTGATATCTTCACTAAGCCACTATAGAAGGACACCTTTGAATATCTCAAAGGTAAGTTGGGGGTTATGCCCCTCCATTCAGTAAAGTAAGCAAACAGGGCTCTACATCAATCTGGAATGATTTCAAGTTTTTTTTTTTTTAAAACAAAAAAAAACAACTAGATTGATGAGTGTGGACTACTCCGGTTAGGGGGAGCAGTCTTGTAAGTGTTCAGAAAGGACTCTTTAGCATTGTTGTCAAAGGGGGAGATATGATTAGAGTGCTTGAGCATTGGTAGATAGTGATTGAGCTGAAAATGTTGTATCATAGTATGACCAGTGACAGGGGGAGATATTCATCACTTAGGGAAGAATGACTGGACTGGTACAAAGATGAAGAAACATGCATCTAATTAGCCAGAGTTTGAAGTGTTTACCATCAATTCCAAAAGGGGATATTGTTGGATTGTTGGCATTGACAAAACCGGTCAATCTAGAGAACTGGTATATGTGCTAAGGTTTGTCATTGATGTCCAACACTTATCAGTGAAGTGGTATAGGTAGAGTGGTGTTGCTTTTTGGTAAGCAAAAGTGATAACTTACAATACATGGAAATATTAGTATTGAATGATCAAAGGTTCAATCAACTCAAGGAAAGATAAACTAAGCTAATCAGTTTATCATTCAGGAAGATCGATCACTTTGCTGATGGTGAAGTCACAAAAGGTTACTTAGGCAAGAAAACTTGTTTGTTTTAACAAACCAGTAACTCATTGTAAATAGGGGAAGAGACTTGGTGCTAGCACAACAAACCGGCAATCAAAGGATGAACCGATAATATAGAAGTGCAGTGGCATACTGGTACATTGGTATGACAGAAGGAAGACAAGTGATCACCATAAATCTCAGAGCAGTGATCAGTTATTCAGTTGCGGTGGCAAAGGATGAGTTGGTGATCTTGTGTCTATGCCAAATCATCATATGTTGGTAAGGTCAACTTTCAGTTATCATGTATTCAAGCATGATTACATGTGGATTTTTTGGTTCACACTTATTTGGCTGAACACGACTCAAAAGTTTCTATATTTGGGAGATGCGGTGGCAGAATTGGGTGAACACTTGGCAAAATTGTTGTAAGGCGCACAGAGAAAGAGTGGGAGATTTTGAATTTGAAATCTTCTAAAATCCATGATTGGTTTGATTGAGGGAATGCCTGAAGGTGTCGACAGAAAATGCATAAAGTGTTCGTGAAGTTCATTCAGAAAGTTTTGATTGTGAAACTTGCAACAAGGAGAATTTGTTGAAGGCGATCCAGAGTGAAGAGCAGAGAGAGGGGAAGTGCTAAAAGGTATTAGCACCATAGAGTGTGTTTGAGGTAGATCGAGTAAGTGCAGAGTTGAGAGATAGTGAACCGGTAGAGTGCAGAGTCAAAGATCAGAGGACCAACATAGTGCAGAGCTGAAGGTCAGGGAACCGGTAGAGTGCAGAGCCGAAGGTCTGAGGATCGGTAGAGTGCAGGGCCGAGGGATAGGTGACCGGTTGAGTGAAGGGCCCAAGGTGTAAGAAGGAAACTGATGTTGTGCAGAGAAGACACAACCAATGTGTATTGAGTATGATACATATTAAGATCTGATCAAGCTATCAGTAGCTAATTCAACAGATCGTCCATCTGTTTCTTTCTAACAACTGCAACTTAAATCTCTTAACCGGGTGGACTTTAACAGGTCCCTATTGTAAAATACCTTAATCGAGTGACATCTTAACTGATGTTCTAAGTCCTCTAACTAGGCTACCTTTAACAGGGTAAAGGCACTAACCGACCTTGATCAAAATCCCTTAACCGGGTGGCACCTAAAAGTGTCTTTGTAATCTCCTAACATGGATGGCTCCTAATAGGGCATACTTCAGAAGAGTGCCAATTTTGTGAGTTCCTACTCACATCATGGTTTTCTCCCTTTTGGGTTTCCACGAGATAACTCCTTGGTGTCACTGTCAACTTTTCATGCTTGCATATTTTACTTCAAGTATATTGTTGGATTTTAGATGAATGCAGTTTTAAGATAAAAGTTAAATTGTGAAAATTTGATTAAGTGGTGATTCACCCCTCCCCTCTCAACACTGGTTGGGACTAACAAAGAGCCTACAAGTTCACTTATTCTATATAAGGGGATTTGAGCCTAATTGTATGGGGTTCTGAATGTAATTTGGGTAGGCTTAGTTTAAAGTTACCATGTTTAGATCTTAGAGCCAAAAAAAATGGTTTGCAAATGATTCTTTTTTAAACATTAGTGTCCCTTTTCAATTGAACTATATAAAAAACATGCTTCATATGCAATTGTGTTACATTGTGATTATTGAGTAGAATTTCATCAAACAAAGTAGGATATTTTATTGCAAGACAATAATATTGATTATCTATTTAAATGTATTTAATTTTTATTAGGAAATGTTTACATGAATACTTGACTCTATAGCTAAGGATAGGCACCGACATTGATAGATTTAATCTTTTCAAAGTTTAATGAAATATTTTGAAATGAAAAATATCAAGAATTGCATAAATTACTGTTAATTATTTAGTGTTCTCATGCTTGGATCTTAATTCTTACAAGAAATTTAGCCAATTTCATGTTGCATTTTATGAATTCCTTACTAGAAAGTATGAGATTCATTTGATACAATGGTATCAAGATAAAATTTCTCACCATCTTTGAATAATATTAAAAGGGAAACCCACCTAGGTATATAGAGCCTAAAGTGTAGAGGGAATTTTATTCATTGTTCATTGGCCAATATGCCAAATTATTTATAAAAAGTAGCTAATGAACTATAGAATATTTTGAGGAATTACTTAGAAACACCAATAGTGTTGATGAATTTGTGTCCTTGAGTAACCAATCCATGATATTTCCATTCATGCATGATCTCTTCCAAGTGAAAAGTGACAAACTTGATAGCTTCACCTTTAGCCATAGGTGTGATGGATAGGCATGTGCCTATATTTTCTATCCAACTACAAGTAGTACATCCTAAATCGATCAAAAGCTGTCAAAGGTTTCAAATTTTGCAATGCATGTTGATTGTATTTCTACCTTTGTCGAGTTATTGGTTCTAGTATGGTCATAGCTCTAAATTTCTTCATATTCACGAAATTCGATAGACATTTCTTCTTGTATCTTTGTTTGAAGTGTTTTGTATTCAACATAAAAGGTAGTGATGTATTACTCCATTGAAATTTGATCCTCTACCTCATTATGTTCCCATTCTTCCTTGTGAAGGAAAGTTGTTCAATGAGTTATATCATCATTTTTCTCTCTCTTTATCATTGGTTCCTAAAGATCTTGCTTCACCATTCTAGATAGTGTGACTATTCATTTTATTTTCCATCTTAAGAAACATTTATGGGATTACATTGAATATTAAATCAAACTTATTTTTTACATGATATAAAAGTCTATCTTCCATATTAGTTCTCTTACCTCTATCTTCCATTACTTCTATATCTAAGCCTTCTATGACTAATCCTTATATCTATAATTTTCTTTACTCCTATCTAAGGTATCTAATTTCTAGATCATTAGGAAAAATAAATTGTCAAAATACCTTGTTGGATGGAGAAATATTTAGCTTTGATACTATTGCCCAAGTTCCCTTATTCTTATTAACCTTTTGATCTCACCTCTTGTATTGAATTCTGGTATGATATTCATGTGTTGTGGTATTCACATAATCTTGAAAAAGTTCTAGTATTTAGTTATTTTTAAGCATGTCAGGATTTTATTTTAGGTCAAGAATTATTTTTGGAGTTTGACAAACCTTTTTGCACCAACTTAAACACCCACATTCCTTTCCTTTAAGTACTAGTGGTCTTTTTGCCTAGCTCAAGAAGTTGTGTCGATTCTGGACGACTCTTTCGGTACTAAATATGCAGTTCTAATTTTCTTGTTGGAGTTCGATATATAAACTTGACCTATTTTTTTGCTCTCTTTTTTATGTCTTTATTTGAGATTGTCAAGTTTTCAAAGTTCTAATTTAAACATCGAAGCTCAACCACTCAAGCGGTACTATGCACATGAAAGAAAAGAAAGTTTGAAGTCATAGTTGTTGAGTTATAAAACCATGTTCAGGACTCAATGATCATTTTAAAGTTATTCATTGTATTCTTTGGATTTGAAAGAGAGTTAAATAACTAAAGATGACCCCCAAAATGGTATCGATAACTAATCTTAAGTTTGACGCTCATCCTTGAAACAAAAAAAGAATTAAAAGAAAAAGGGGCTCGCACTAAGTGGGAATAAATATGAGTTTTAGAATTGATGGTGAAACCTGTTGGACTATTCAAACCAATATAAAGTTGAAATGATAGTGTAATTTTTTGAATGTAGAGCATTAATTATCAGAGGCCGAAGTTGGTGAGCATTAAATGTACCCTTAAATTGGATTATTTATCTTTGTTCTTAGCCCTAAAGACTTCATTGAAAAGCTTAACTATGCCCTGGAGGAGGATACAAGTGAAGGTTCAAGACGCTGTGTGCAAGGTCAACAATGTTGCCATTATTTCAAGCGAAGGTAGGTGATTCAAAACTATCAAAGCATCTACGTTTCATTAAAGCCAAAGTCTTTAGGACTAAGAAATAGAAGATAGTTGTGATAAAAGGGTTTTCAGTCAAATTTTCATTGAAATTTTGCGAGTAAAGGAAAATGAGGTATAAACACTTGGGTTATGAATATTTAAAGGAGATGCTGAGCTCCTTATCAGAAATAGGAGATACAAAATTGTGGCACATAGATTTGAATAAATTTTGGTATAGGGTGGAAAACTCTAACAAACACCCAATTACATAAAAGCTAGCAGAAAGTGGGTTGCTTGAAGTAGCTACCTTCCCAACCGTCATATATTGTACAAATTTGGTGTTGGAATGCATTAATAGATACAACTCAAGCACTAGAGAACTTAAAATACAAGACAATGGGGTTCTTATAACTATTGACCAATCCACAATCCAAAATTACTTTCAGCTCTCGAACAAAGAAGAATATGCTCACTAGGATTTTATAGTAGCTCAATACAAATTCAATAGGAAGAAGGATCGCTATAGAAACATCATTACAAAGTAATGGTTTTCTATACCTAGGATGGGGCAATCAAAATTTCCAAAAATCATCCAAAAATCCTTTTTGAAAGGAGAAATTGAAAACATAATTATCTTATTACATAGACTTGAGGAGATGAAGATTCCTTTAACTTGGATGAGTGAATGTTTTCTTTGTACAAGTCATCTGTGTTGGGCACTCATACATGGATTGGGCAAATTTGATTAGTGATCGACTCCACTCTATGATCACTAGCTTTTGCCTTGATAGGTCATTTTATATGTCATCCTATCTGTTCTATACTCTGTCTTGAACTCAGTATTGGCTTGGTTTAGATTATGTAGAGGAATTTGATGACAACATAAAGATATATGATTTCAACTTGTATCTTCAGCTGTAGAAAAGTTATAATAATTTTAAGAGGGTGAATGGTGTATTCACCATGAGAATAGTAAAATAATTAGAAGGCCACCCAGAAAGAAGGATCTCCCCTGAAGAAACCAAATTGATCACAGTATATGGGAGATTTTTCATAGAGTTTCCTACAATTTCCTACATTCACTTACATCTAAGTAGGGGGTTTTGATGGTTTTTCTCTAAAGCTACCTAGGTAAATTGAAGACAAATTCATTCTCATTGAGTTATGTAGACAATTTTGTGAAGTGAATAAGAAGTTCTCCAAGAGGAATAAAATAAGTATTCAACTTCCTATTAGCTTGGGTTGGATGCACTAAATATTGTGAAGGATATGGCTAGATATACTATGAACACATATGATGTCCTCACATTAAAATATGATAGTAAAGCCTTTGTTAAGAATAAGCTACAACTAGGCCCTACATTCCACCATGCACCTCAATTAGAAGACTTTTGGGAAGATTGTATTGATGATTATGAGGTGAGGAGAAAAGATTGGACAAGGTTAAGTCTACAACAAATAATTGATTATCAACTAGATTGTGATGTAGTAGTTATCATAGATGATGGGTCTGACCTAATTGAACCCATGTATTATTTCATATATACAAATGCAACCCCAAGATCCCACAGATTGGGACCTACTCAAAGAAGAGAATCTTGATAAAAGGACAATGATTATTCTAAGGAGAACAATGATGTGGGTAGCCAAGAAGAAGGGAGAAACTACAAAGATTACTCCATCAAAAACTAGGAAGGCCATAGGATAGAATGGCTCAAGTAGCATTAGTGCCCCCTCATCGGCACCCACTACAAAGATGCTATCCTTAGTTGTCCCAAGGGGTGATGGAGGTGGTGAAGAGCCTTTGAGAAAGAGAAATATCTAGAAAGGACTTGCGGAGAAGGACTATTACCTAGTGTAGAAGGAGAAAAAGAGAATGTAGAAAAGGAAAAAGAGGAAGAAAGGGGAGAGAAATCTAAAGAATAGAAGAAGGATGATGACAAAGGAAATACTATGGAAAATGACTCAAAATAGTAGGTGGTTATAATAGAGGCCCATGTTGCAGGAAACTCTAGTAAGGGTAAGCCCAAGACTCCTTTTTCTTTTAATTTGCAAAATGTGGACAATAATCTTGTTGTAAAGAGGACTCTATTTTTATCTCATGATAGTATGAAGGGTGATCTTCAAACCTTATCTTCTCCTTCTTTGTTGGAAGTCTCCTTATATAAGAAAATAAAAATAGGATTTGCTAAAACACTGTCGAGGAACATTATCTCCCAAGTTTTGCAAACACGATCATGTAAGGAAGTTAAGTAGCGGCACAAATTCCTACACTAACCTTGAGAGGAGGGTAATGCAAAAATTTTATAGATTGTTATAACAGTTACAAAAACTTAGCATTCCACAATACAACAACACAGTGATTTACATGGGGAAAACCTTTTCAGGAGAAAAACCCCACATTCCAAAAGTAGCTCAATATATTATTCAACAATCAATAAAAAATTATAATATACTTGCAGAGCAATATCTTCATAGGAGTACCACTAATTAGAGATTCAAAGGTAACTCAACAACCATAAGATTCTTACACACAATCTCTATCTCACACACCTCATATATAGGAGATACAATATAAGAAACTATCAAATGGTATTACAAAACCATAGGCTAAAACCACCCAATAAAGTGGAGATGACCTTATCTCCATTCTAGATGCCCTATGATGTCTCAAAACACATATCAACACATATTCCCCCCCTTTACAACTCATTTATGTGTCTGATGCAATTTATATTTCCTATTTCAGGAGTCCAAACTTCTGGAGGCCATAACTCGTGAACCAAGTGTCCAATTGACAAACTGTTCGATGCATCGGAAAGCTAGCGAAGTTCTCTATCATCTCATAACCATCTATGTCAATTACACCCACTTTTTAAGAGTGTTTCAGAGGGTCTAAAGTCCTCAAAATTAAATTTAAACCTTTCATCACACCATCCAAAAACAAAACTTTAATATCTTTGAAACTAGCTATGATCTTGTGATGAAAACTTATCGACATGCTTATCTAGCCAATCTGAAGCTTTGGGGAGAATTTAGAACCATTTCGTTCTCCAACAAAAAATTACTATAAATAGTAACCTCATGTAAATGCAAGGTGGAGACACCATTTTTCCAACATTCTCCCACTTGTCGAACACCTTGCAAGAGCAAAGGGCGTATCAAAAAAATAAATTAATTGATAGGGGCCACGAGGTCCATGGACTCCAAACACCATTTGGACTTCTTTGTGCTCACAACCTTAGTTAAATAATCTACAACATTCATCAAAGTCTCTACCTTAACCAACTTCACCCTGCCATCTTTGGCCATATCTCTGACAAAATGATACTGAACATCAATGTGTTTGGTCCGGGCATGAAATGTTAGGTTCTTAATTAGGTAGATCACACTTTGACTATCACAATAAACAGTCACTACACCTTGTTTTATTGCAATATCTGAACACAACATGTTAATCGAAATGGCTTCTTTACAAGCATGAGTAGCTACCATATACTTTGCTTCCGTAGTGGACAAAGCAACCACACCCTGTCGCTTACTCATACAACTAATTGCACCACTAAATAAAGTAAACACATAAGCACTGGTGGATCTTCTGCTATCAATATCACCTACCCAATCTGAATCCACATAACCATGAATATAAAGGGAAATCACATCTCCAACCAAACTACCATAATAACACAAAGAATACTCTAAGGTACCCTTCAAATAGCTGAAGACTCTTTTGACTGCATCCCAATGAACTCTACCAGGATTAGACATATATCCAGAAAGAACTCCCACTGCTTGGGAAATTTCTAGTCTAGTACAGACCATAGCATACATCAAACTTCCAATTGCACTTTGGCAAGGCACTCTGCTCATGCCTTCCATCTCTGATGGAGATGCAGGACAATCTAAAACAGATAATTTCGTTCCAACTATGAAGGGAATGCATAATGCTCTACAATCCTGCATGTTGAACCTTTGTAAAACTAAATTCACATACTTAATCTGGCATAGCCATAGCTTTCTGTTCACTCTATCTCTTCTAGTTTCAATCCCAAGAATGTGTTTCACTATACCAAGATCTTTCATTTCAAATTTAGCAACAAACTGAGACTTTAGTTATAAAATCATACCTTTCCCTTTACCATTGAATAACATATCATCAACATATAATGCAATGTACAAGAAATTATCACCATCATATTTATAAAAAACACAGTGATCTAATTTAGAACGTTCAAATCCCAAACTCAACACATACGTATCAAATTTCTAGTACAACATCCTAGGACTCTGTTTGAGGCCATATAGAGATTTCTTCAATTTACAGTCTTAATTACATTTACCTTTTACCACATAGTGCTCCGGCTGTGTCATATAAATATCTTCCTCCAAATCACCATGGAGGAAATCAATTTTCACATCCATTTGCTCAATATCTAAATCATAAGCAACAACAATAGAAAGCAAAAATCTAACAGATGTCATTTTTGCAACAAGAGAAAATATCTCACCATAATCAACACCCTCAACCTAAGAGTAGCCTTTTGCAACCAACCTTGCTTTATACTTCTCGATGCCTCCATCTGAACCAATCTTTTCTTGAACACCCATTTACAACCAACAAGTTTCTGTCCTTCAAGCAATGGTACAAGATCCCATGTATCATTCTTTTTCAAAGTTGTCATTTCTTCTTCTATAGCAATATTTCAAGATTATACATCATTCATACCTAATGCCTCTTCTACAGATCTAGCTTCATCCACATTAGTATTCAAAGAAAAAATATATCTCCAATCATCAGGTGAATACCTTTCAAGTGGTTATCTATGTCTCATAGACCTTAGAACAAGTTTAGTTGGACTTTTATCCTCCTCTTCTAAAGATTCAAAGCTAGATGAGCTCTCCTCAACTTCTTGCCTATCAAGTGGTCTTGATTCAACTCTTTTAGGTGTAGAAGGGAATTGAATTACATCTTCTTGTTTAGTCTATTTTGGCTGCAATGTAATAGAAGGAGACTTAATTTCTCTAAAAATAACACTTCTACTATGAATTACCTTTTGTGCATCAGGGTCCCAAAGCTTGTATCCTTTCACACCATAACTATAACTGATGAAGATACATTTCAGAACCTTGTTCTCCAACTTGTTTGCTTATCCTTTGGCACATATGCATATGCCTCACAACAAAAAAACTCTACGATGTCTCAATGAAGGCTTGTGACCTAACCATACTTCCATAGGTGTTTTATCAACAAGAGTTGATGTAGGAGGCTTGTTAATCAGGTAGCAAGCAGCGGCAACAACTTCAGCCCAAATTTTTTATTCTAGACCAGCACCACTCAACATACTCCTATAGCCTTCTCCATTAGTGTCTTGTTCATTCTTTCTACAACCGCATTCTGTTGTGCAGAATACAAAGTTGTCTTCTATTTCTTAATGCCATAGTATTTACATAATCTATCAAAATCATTAGAGAAAAATTCATTGCCATTATTAGTCCTCAAACATTTAACTTTATTTCTAGTCTGCAACTCAACCATTACTTTAAATTCTTTAAAACCACTAAAAACTTTAGATTTACTCTTTAGAAAGTATACCCATGTTCTTCTACTAAAATCATCAATAAATGAAACATAATATGTGGATTTTCCAATGGAAAGAACGTCTACAAGACTAAACACATTAGAATGAATAATATCCAAAACACCATAACATTTATGAGAACTTAAGTAAAATTAAATGTAGTTTTATTTTCCATTAATGCAATGCTCACATAAATCAAAGTCAAGATTACAATCATTCAAACCTACAACAAGGTTTTTATTTTTCAAGGTCCTTAGACCCTTTTCTCCAATGTGGCCTCTAGTTCCATAACATAGTCTTCTCTGCAGGTAAATTTGCTTTTGAAGAAAGAGCACCCTTAGGTACTCAAAAGCCATGTCCATCCACTGAAGATGAAACCCTCAAATCTTCTGATGAAGTATCCATAGATTTACTTCTTACAGAAGTGCTATTACACTCAATAGTGTATGCCTCTAGCTTATACAAAGTGCCAAACCTAACACCTCTAGCAATCACCATAGCACCCTTAATCATCTTATATCTAGCATCAGAAAATACTACCCGTACACCCACATCTATCAGTTTTGTCACAAATAATAAATTTCATTTTAATCTAGGGATATGCATCACACTGCTAATCCTTTTTACTCTACCATTAGGAAACCTGATCCTAAATTTTCCATTTTCAACAATATCTAAATATGAATCATCACCCAAGTACACCTCACCTCCATTAAATTCTTCATATTTAGAAAACCAATCTCTATTGGAAGTCATATGAAAAGATGCACCCGAGCCAATTAACCATTCATCATTACCTACATGAGTAGCCAAAGCTGCAATGAATGCATCACCATCTTCCTTCTTGGTCTTAGAATCAGAATAAAACTTCTTCTTTTCCTTCCTTTCTTCTTTGCAGTCCTTATGGATGTGACCTGAATTACCACAATTCCAGCAAATGATTTTGGACTTTCTAGGAGATTTCAATCTCCCTCTCGATTTGGACTTATTGCACTTCTCAATCGTCTTGCCTTTTTCCATAGGTCTTTCACTAACAATTAGAGCTTGCTTTCGAATTGATGGATACCTTCCTCCACATCTCTTCACCAAGTAGGGCACCTGCCACAACTTTAGACTTTAAAACAACACAAGTACTACCTATAGCCATAACAAGAGAATCCCACGAATCAAGTAAAGAACAAAGCAAGATTTGACATTTCTCCTCTTCGTGCATCTTAACACCTATAAATACCAATTGAGCCACCAACATATTAAATGCTTCTAGGTGGTTTGTAACTCGTCCACCCTCTTCCATTATCAAGGAATACAATTTCTTCCTCAATAAAATTTGATTCAATACAGATTTTGCTTGATACATTTCACCAAGATTAGTCCATAACTTCTTTGCAGAGTTCTCTTCATGGACAATGATCAGAACAGAGTCTACCAAGCATAGTCTGATTAGAACCTTGGCCTTTTGATCCATAATATCATACTAAGCAGCCATAGTAGGATCTATAGGTCTTGATACATTCGCATCAACGACATCCCACAGATCTTGATCTATTAGCAAATCTTCCATCTCCAGCTTCCACATCTCAAAATTACTTCCATTAATTTTCTCCACTCTATTCTCCTTGACAAACTTGCCATCTAAAAATTATTACAACAAGATCAAAAAGCATCTTTTGCACAAGCTCCCACTCAAATCTGGATTAGTTCAAAAAACCCAACAACCCACAACTAAAACCAAAGGTGATCAGGCTCTAGTACCACTTGTAAAGAAGTTAAGTAGTGAAACAAATTCCTACACTAACCTTGAGAGGAGGGTAATGAATTTTTTTTACAGATCGTTACAATAATTACATAAATAAACATAATATCATGCATACCACAACACAACAACACAATGATTTACGTGGGGAAAACCCTTTCGGGAGAAAAACCCCACGCTCCAAAAGCAGCTCAATATATTATTCAACAATCAACAATCAACAATAGATTACAATATACTTGTAGAGAAAGCTCTTCATAGGAGTAACACTAATCAAAGATTCAAAGGTAACTCAATAGCCATAAGACTCTTACACAAAACTTCTATCTCATATATAAGAGATATAATACAAAAAACCATCAAACAGTATTACAAAACCATGGACTAAAACCACCCAATAAAGTGGATCTGACCTTATCTCCATGCAAGATACCCCATGACGTGTCAAACCACACATCAACATGTGTTCCTCCCTTTTAGAGCTCATTTATGTGTTTGATGCAATTTATATTTCCTATTTTAGGAGTGCAAACTTCCGGCCATAACTTGTGAACCAGGTGTTCGATTGACAAACCGTTTGATGCGTCGGAAAGCTTGAGAAGTTCTCTATCACCTCGTAACCCACTACACCAATTAAGACCACTTTTAAAGGTGTTTATAAGGGTCTAAATTCTTCAAAATTAAATTAAAACCTTTCATCGCACCCTCCAAAAAAACAAAACTTTAATGTCTTCAAAACTAGCTATGATCTTGTGATGATAATTTACTAGCATGCTTATCTAGCCAATCCCAAGATTTGGGGAGAATTTCACACCATTTAATTCTCAAACAAAAACTTACTATAAATATTAACCTCATGTAAATGCAAGGTTAAGACACCATTTTCCCAACAAATCACACTGTAAGGTAAAGAAGCTTAAAACAACTATTTTCTTGGGAGAGGATGACAGTTCAGATCATTTATTCCTCGTCATTGCCCAACCAAAAACACAAAAAGAGAAAATTAAAGCTACAATGGATGAGTTTGACATAACTCACATTGATATGGGATCTTCGAACAGGGACACCGAACTACACAATTTCTAGGTTTCTGCAGTCAAGTTGATGGAGGAAACTGAGAAGGATAAAATGAATAAAGAAGGGTTGAAGGCATTGGTAGATGTATTGGTAGATTGTTTGAAATCTCTATTAGGGATATCTGCATAGGTGTCAACTTCCTCAGAGCTCATTATGGATCCTACGTTCGATGCAAACAAATAATTGACGAAAAAGGTGCAAATTGACTATCATTTTGGCAGGGTAGTCCAAGAATGGGTCAAAAAGATCCATACCAAAGGAGTTGCCTTTATAGATAATATGAATAAAGCCTACAGTGAGCTTATTATAGTAAGGAATAGTGTCATAACAGAGATAACAAATATTAAAATTGAAGAGGCCTCATGCCAACAAACCATCAAAGGACTCCAAGAGATTGTAGACATGGGTTTGGATGTTGTCATGGTAGTTTTTGTTATCACAAATATTCAAAGTTTCCCTTGTATAACTTGGATTAAAATCCTTAAGTGGAAATGCAGTTTCTTATATCTAAACATCAATGAACTTGGAAAGCTGTTGAAAGAAGCAAACAAGATGATTAAACAAATTGTCCAAGAATTTGCAAATATTGCCTGTAGCATAGATAAGGCTAATAATTTTGGTACTGCAATGATAGATGAACTCAAGACATAATTTTAGAAGAACATCAAAATTCTATCCAACCCTTAAGATTTTGATGAAGAAATATATAGAAAATTGGCCAAAATAGATGCTTCTTTGACCTGGTGTGCCAACCATGATAAGACAATTTTAGCCAAAGGGGAATCAATTAGAGTTGGGAGAGATTTATGGGTGATGTGAATGAAGAATGTATCAGTTCCTCATGAGCAATAAATCTCTGCCATGTAGAAAGGATTAGGAAACTTCAAAGACATTCAAAAGCAAGCTTCACAGACTAGAGACATCATCTCAACCCAAAAAGAAACAACATCGCAACCTTATAATCATTTACTATGCTTTTCAAACATTTATGTTTTGTAATTTAAGAACAAAATCCTATTTTTAGTTTAAATGGTTCTTTTAAAGAATTAGTTTCCAAGACTTATTGATGGTTACATTTTGATTACTATAAATATATATGTAATGGACATTGAAAGGGATCAACATTTTTTGGTCCCCCTTATGCTTGGACATATGAGTGTGAATCAATCAAAATTTTGAAGGTCAATTTATTTATGAACATATGAACTTCTATATCTTTGTGCGCTAGAATTTGTAAATTTCTTATGAGGTTGCTATAGGTCTGTGAGTTTATACAATCTGAGTGTTATGTTCTTCAAAACATTGATGTTCGCATGAGTGATTTTTCATCTATTTCAAAATTTAACTAGTGTTTAAAATCAAATTGTTCTTTGGTAGTAACCAATTGTCAATCTTTTGATTTGATATTGGTGTTGGAGATTTCTCACGAACTTTTGATAATCTATGAGTCACAAGTTACTATTTTGGGTTGTTTCTATTTTCAATTCTTATCATCACATTTGTTTCATGGTGATGGCCACATGTTAGGAATCTTTCCTACTTTTTGGTTAAAAGTATACCAAAGATGTACCAATGTAATCCCCAATGAATAATTTTGATAACTAAAATTTAGATTTACAAATTTTAACTAGATATTGTAAAAACCTAGATTTCTCCAAAATTTTACATTAACGTTCATAACATAATTAACAAATGGGCTAGAAAAAGAAAAAAACAAATTTAATTTTTTTCTAAACTATAATGTATTTGAAATACATAAAAATATTCTACAACAATAGTAGGTACAACAATTGCATCAACAAAAGCAATAAAGATAAACTATATATTTAATTTCACAACAAAAAGTATGAAACACACAAACTTGAAATGAATGGAACCTACAAATCATGAAATATCACTAACAACTTTTCAAGGGGATTTTCATATGAACCAAAACTGGGTTCATTCTCCAATCCTCAAAACCAAAGGAATTTCATCCTTTGATAGCTAGGTTTTTATTGTTAGATCCAATTACTAGAACTCAAGGGTTTGTAATAATTTTATCAAGGGTTTTTGATGTAGAATCAAAGTTTCTTCTAAATATATGTATTAAACACCCTTATATCCCTAAAATACATGGCTTTTAATGAATCCAACCCAAATGAGTGGCTTAGACAATGCATGCACCGATCACATTAATTTATGTTCCTTTATCCACTTAAAATTAAAATTAAAATTTCTTTATAGTGGAGGTTATTTTTGTCCATTTTCTAAGTTCTTGCACTTTTTCACTTTTGGAAAATTGGTGAACGTTCAATCTTTTTTTCACACTTTCACTCTTTTTGTGAATTGGAGAACCTTTTAAATCTATTTTACACTCTTTCATTGTTGGTGAATTAGTAGGCCTTCAATCCTTGTCACACTTTTACACTTTTAGTGATATTAACAAATCTTCAAACCTTGTCACACTTTCAAAGAGTTTGTTAACTAGTGAAAGTAATGAAAATTATAACTTTTCACACTTTCACATTTCTGGTGAAATAGAAAACCTTGATACCTTATTGCACTTTCACACTTTTGGTTAATTGACAAACCTTTAAACCTTGTTGCACTTTTAGAGAGTTTGTGAACTTGTGAACTTACCAAATAATAAAACTTTTTGACACAAACATTATTTCCCTACATTGATTTAGGAAATTGAAAGATAACTTCTAGGATTAGATTTTTTCAAGATTTATCCTCTTCAAAAATTCAATATCCAAAAGATTATTTTCTATTTTGTATACCTTAACCCACCAAAAATAATAAATGGGTAAAACTATGTATAAGTGAAAACACTCAGAAAGGGGATATTATAGGTCTTCCTTGCATTGATTTCCCTAAAAGCAATGCAAATTTAGATGCTCCTATATTTATTATTCTTCCCATGTGGTGTTCTAAATGGGTAGGTTCTTCTTCTTCTTAAAAAACAAAAAAAAAAAAAACTAATTTTTTGTGTGACATTCCTTCTAAATTTAATCACCTTTCTATCTATCACTTCTTTAGGTATAAAAATCAACTTTCCTTTATCATCTAAGGGTGGATATTATCCACTAAAGGAATAATACACTAACCAAGAGCTATTTTTAAACAAGAGGAATAAAATATATTATGGATCTAGATTTTCTTTGTGAGTCCCAATGCATAAGCCAATCAACATGTCCTCCTCAAAATCTTGTAAGGTCCATAGAATATTGGTTTGAGTTTTTTATTTTCACTTCTTTTGATAGAAGATTACCTATAAGACTACAACATCAAATAAACCATATATCTAACATCAACCTATCTCTTAATATAGTTATGGTCTGCATAGTTTTTTTTATGAATTTTGATCTTTTGTAGATGGTCTTTGGGTGACCTTAATATTTACTGGCTTTGATTAACCATCACTTGTTGTTGATACTCTTTTATCTATGAACATTAGATAAAAAAATTAACACATCATACACATATAAGGCTTTGAAAAGAAACATACTAAAGGATATATAGTAAGATGTATTGTAGTAGTACTCTACTAGATGCAACCACTTAACCCAAGCTAATTTCTTATTTAAAATATAATTCCTCAAGTTCCTCTCAACTCACTTATTCACTATTTTTTCCCCCATATTATTGGTAATGATAGTTTTTATTAGGAGTGAACTTTATACCTACCAAGTGAAATAAATCCTAGTAAAAGCAAATTAAAAATCTACTATCCCTATAACTAACAATATTCTTAGGTTGTCCATGTAATCTAAACATTTTGAAAAATAATCTATCACTTGAAGAAATTTTACTTGTAATGAGATGGAAAAGAGATGTGCATACACGTAGTTGATTTATCCAATACAACATAAGTACATAGATATGCTTTCCCACCTCTAATTTGGAATTGGTAGTGGTTGGAGCAATCCTATTGGACAAATTTGTTCTCCTTAATTTTTATTCTATGTGTAAGGAAGTTAAGTAGCGGAACAAATTCCTACACTAACCTTGAGAGTAGGATAATGCAAAAACTTTTATAGATCGTTACAACAATTACACAAACTTAATAGAAACTTAAAAAAATATCATGCATACCACAACACATCAATACAATGATTTACATGGGGAAAACCCTTTCGGGAGAAAAACCCCACACTCCAAAAGTAGCTCAATGTATTATTCAACAATCAATAAAAAATTACAATATACTTGCAGAGCAAGCTCTTCATAGGAGTACCACTAATCAGAGACTTAGAGGTAACTCAATCGCCATGAGACTCTTACACACAACCTCTATCTCACAAACCTCATATATAGGAGATAAAATACAAGAAACTGTCAAATGGTATTACAAAACCATGGGCTAAAACCACCCAATAAGGTATAGCGGACCTTATCTCCAATCTATATGCCTTATGATGTGTTAAAACACACATCAACGTGTGTCCCTCCCTTTTACAACTCATTTTTGTGTCTGATGTATTTTATATTTCCTATTTCAGGAGTACAAACTTCTGGATGCCATAACTTGAGAACCGTGTGTCCTATTGACAAACCATTTGAAGTACCGAAAAGCTCACAAAGTTCTCTATTGCCTCATAAATGGCTATGTCATTTACACCCACTTTTCAGGGTATTTCAAGGACTCTAAAGTCCTCAAAATTAAATTTAAACCTTTCATTGTACCCCTCCAAAATGGAAACTTTAATATCTTCAAAACTAGTTGTGATCTTGCGACGTAACTTTACCAGAATGCTTATCTAGCCAACCAGAAGCTTTGGGAAGAATTTCACACCATTTCATGCTCAAATGAAAACTTACTATAAATAGTAACCTCATGTAAATGCAAGGTTGAGACACCATTTTTCCCAACACTATGTAGTGCATTCTCTAATATGCTTGAGAACATCCTACTTGAGGCCCTTCCATGAGAATCTTTGCTTCATTTGGCCATATATTTTGAAGTATTATAGTTTCCCTACTAATGTCATATAATAAATCACTCTCAATATCTTTTACTTCATCTTAAATTTAGGGACCAATAAAACTTTGTTCTTATATAAGATGAAGCCATTCGTGACCACGTATCTATCATCTTTTATCACTTTATCAATAACTTTAGTATAAAATGTGTTTTATTTATCCAAAATAGAAACCTCCTAATCAATAGAAATAATAGAAAAGGAGCATAGAGTAGGCACTCTAGAAATAACATCAACAACAACGTTTTCTTTCCTTTCACATACTCCATGTCAAAATCATAAGCTTGTATCTTATTTAACTACTTCTTCTCATAATTACTATGATAAATATTGGCTCAAAAATAATTTTAAGCTATTATGATTTTTTTCCACAAAAAATCTTTCATAATCTAAATATTGTCTAAAATTCTCCAAACCATGCATTATGGCCAACACTTATTTTATCATGGATGGAATAAGTATTTTCTTACTCATGTTCAATTTTGTACTTTCAAAAATTATATGTAGCATCATAAATTATAACTGGTCCAATTTACACCTCATGTTTGTGCTCCTATTTTAGCATGTCTCATTTTCACCCCTCCTAGGCTTGTTTTGGCCCCATTTTACTCCAACCTTGATGTCAATATTGGCACCACTGGGTGGGATTTTTCTTAGAGGCTTTTCTCCCTTATTTCTTGATTGGTTAGTCCCAATTTTGGAGGACCAAGGTGTGGAGTGCCTTGGTCCTGAACTAGGCCCCTCCAAAATGCCCCGGTCTCCCTTAATGTGGACCCAATTTAAAATGGGGAAAACACTCCCCCTTCCTAATAGATTTTGGTCCTCGTAGCTACACTTGACCGTTGGAGGTTGGCCTAATAAAAAAATTACCTAGGGAACCTTATATAAAGACATCCTATCAATTCATTTTGAGATCCAATATATACCCCACCATTCGTGCATCTGTGAAGCATTCATCATCAAGTATTTTTAGAGATTCAAGGCTACGTTTCATCCTTCACGCATTGTGAGAAAATTTGCATCAATCTTCATGCAAGCATGTGTGTGTGATTAGAGTTTTTCATGCTCATGTGTTTTTAATTACATTCAAAGATCATTGCATCATCATCAACAATTGCAGATCTGCAGTATATCTCCTTAGAATTTACTTCAGTATTTACATTTTTTCATTCAATGTTAATTCCTAAACCGAGCTTTGACCCAAGGCAAACCCTTATCCACAACCCTATTTCCTTTCTTTTTGTGTGCAAGGAACAAGCTCAGGAGCTATACTCTGAGATTCTGATAAAGTCAACAATGACAAATAGGTTCATCTTTTGACGAAGGAAAATTTGGAGGACTCTAGGGTGAATTTGTACTACCTACTCCCAAAAAAGAAGGCCAAACTTTTGGGAACAGGTTCTAAACATCTTCTTTTACCTAGATCTTAGTTGGTGGCTCCATGGGATATCTGTAGTAGTCTATTTTTGTCAGTCTACTTCAATTATTCATTATTTTACCCTAATTTCACAATTACCATACAATCTTCAACTAGAAAGACGGGACAAACACCCTAACTAGTGAATCTAATAAAAATTTCAACCCTTCCCATATTTGGATTGTGGCTAGATCTATTGGGTTAACCCCTCTTTCAATGTAGTGGACCCCAAGGAAAAATTAGTGGTCTTACTATGCTTATCGAGAAAACCCTAGTTTTTCTACCACATTACACTATAGTATGTACTGTTTAATTTAAAACAACTACCATACCTTCTCTTGATCCATCACATTCTACAAAAAATAGTAATGGAAAATTAGGAATCTCCAGTACAGGACATGAGCTCATTACTTCTTTCAGTTTTCTAAAAGTTACTTGAGTAGATCAGCTCATTCAAATGCTTCCTTCTTTGTAAAATATATGAAGGATGTTGCAACTAGAAGAAAACCCTTTAAAAAAATCCTATAGTAATTGCATAACCCAAATAATCCTCTCAATTTTGTTAATGTAGTAGTAGTTGGCCAATTTGCAATAAATTGGATCTTTTGTGGATTCACTTGTACACCCTTAAAATTTATAATATGTCTCAATTATAAATCATCGTTAATACAAACTCACATTTGGAATATTTTGCATAAAAGATTGTTTTTCAAAAGTTCCCTAATTAATATCCAAGTGGCTCAAATGTTCTTCCCTTAGTTTACCATAAATTACAATATCATCAAAGAAAATTAATACATTTTTTCTCAAATGCTTGATAAATACTTGATTCATTTATGGTTTGAAAAGAGTTGTAGAATCTGTTAAACCAAAAGGTGTAACCAAAAATTTTTTTGGTTTATTTTTACATTTAAATGCTATTTTGTGAACATCTTCATCTCTCACATAAATTTTGATAGCTTAATCTAAAATCAATGTTTGAGAAGTATGATACTACATGTAATTCATCTGGTAGCTCATCTATGCTAGGTATGAGATATCTATTCTTATCTATCTTCTTATTCAATTCTCTATAATCAATAGACATCCATATATTATCATCCTTCTTTTTCACAAGAACCACTAAAGATTCACAAGGATTGGAAATAGGCCTTATTTAGCCCATGTTTAAAAATTCATTAATAAACTTTTCAATCTCCTCTTTGTACCATCTTTGAATGGAATATACCATTGTTATGATATGATTTGAACCTTATTTTACTTCAATGATGTGTTTAAAACCTCAATTTAGGGCTAATATTGGAGGCTAATCATCAAACATAAAAAATATGCTTTCTTATTATTTTCTATATATTTTCATGAAGAGAGTGTTGCTTACCCATATACACTTTTGAAGATAACATAATATAACTTTATGCCTGAGCTATATGACCATCTTGAATGTTCTCTCCATACTTTTTACAATTACCACTGATGGCACTTCATTGGAAGTCCCTTAATGCAACTATTTAACAACTAATATAATATCCATTTTTCTCAGACCAACAACATAAAAAAATGATCACATACCTTGTGGTCTCTAAGAGTGAAATTAAGATATTAAATTATCTTATACAAGGAATGGTAAACATATCTCTAGTGGTGACACTAAAACCTTCAAATTATTTAATGTTTAATCCCCACTCAATATTCATTAATAAAGTTATATGTAGCCCCACTGCCAATAAGCACTAAGATTATTTGACCAACTAGGACTCCACACACCTTATATTTGGGTGATACTAAAGGAGCTACAAATGTGCCCCCACTCTATTCTTCCTTTTATTTATTCTTAGGTACATGATATTTTAGATACATAAATACTTCAAGATCATTTGAATCCAATTCCTTATGTAATACTACCTCAATGTAGTGTACCTTGTTGCAAATGTGAAGTTGTTCGATGTTTCAGTATGGTTGTCATTGATGTCAACATATTAATTATGTTTTAGTTCTTGGTTTTTGCTCCGGATGTTCTAACTTATTGCAAATATATTCATGATATGTTGGCACGTTGTTGGATATTGTCTTGAGATTCTTCTCTCTTGTTTTGGTGGTCTAGAAGGTGTTCTCTGGAAGTCTATGTTCTACTGCTCATGTTTGTTTGACAAAGTTTGCAGAGCTCTGCATTGCTCCACATCTTCAGTTCTCTTGTTGAGTTTCTGGATTTATGCTTTTAATGCATGTATCTTTTTTATTCTGATTTGGCATGCGTTGTTGTGCTTCAAAATTGTTCTTACCTGGTCCGATTGACCCTGGATGCTCTATCTTCTTGGTCTGATGATTGCGGCATTTGGATAACATGTTGATTTGTGGTGTGGTTCAATTTTCTTTCCACTACGGGAATGCTTAATGAAGACCTATTTTTGAATTATGTTTTATTATCTCCTTGGCCGACTTGAAAAATCTATTTTGGAGATCAATATATATAAAGAATGATTGTAATGAAATACTATAGAAGGATTCGTAGAAGGAAGTTGATTGTAAAAGGAAGATCTACCTTTGATGCGAAGTGGTTGATCAGTATGTTTGTGTGCTAATGCTATTTGGTACCGGTGGTAGTGAGCCTAAGGCTTCTTCCGACATTGCAACAGAGTGGAAGTTGTGCTTTTGTGGTGGATTATTTCTTTCTTCCTCTAGGCAATGAGCCATCCTTCTTCTGGTAGTTTTAGCTGGGTAGTGAGCCCACCCGCAATGAGAAATTCTGGTAGTGAGCCATCTTGTAAAATTTACCTTAATAGGTGTTAGCCTAACATGTGTTTTTATTCTAAGAACTAACATTCTCCATGGATTTTCCCTTCTTGGGTTTTCTATGTCATAAGAAGGGTTTTCCATGTCATATTTGGTGTTTCATGAGTGTGTTCTTTCATGTTATTGTTTGTTCATGGTTAAGTAATCTAAAGTTTAAATTGTTGGATCTATTTATGTGGAAAAGTAATACAAGTTTTAATTTACAATTGATTCACCCCCCTCTCAGTTGTCTAAAACAATCAACAATTGGTATTAGAGCTTTGGTTCCTAGAAAGTGAGACTAACCGCTCAAGGAGATCCAATGGTACATAAATTAACTATCCCTACCTTTGAAGGATGCAACTATAGTTTCTAGAAAGTAAAGATGTGAGGATATTTGATTTCTTTGAGTTACAAACCCTAGAAGGTTGTGGAGACTAAGTATTCGATACCAACAAATGGACCTACTACATCGAATGAGATTGAAGCTTATGAAGAAAATAAGCGAGCAAGGTATGTTATCTTTAGTGCTTTATCTAAAACTGAATTAGTGAAGGTTGTTTCTATAGACACTGCTTATGAAGTCTGGGAAATATTAAAAAGTATTTATGAAGGAAATGAAAGAGTCAAACTATCTAAGATGCTAACTACTAAGGGTACTTATGAGAATTTGAGAATGGAAGAAGGTGAAGGAGTTGCGAGCTATTTTTAGAAGGTTAACAATGCTATAAATGAGATCAGAGATCTTGGTGGTATCTTGGATGAGAAGGATGTCATACAAAAGATCATGAGAACTTTACCAGAGAGTTACAGTGACAAGATTTCAGCTATTGAGGAGACCTATGTGTTGGATTTGTGTGAATGTTGTCATTGATGTCAAACCTGGTAATCAAATTAGGACCGAATGTGGTATGTTGTTGGAAGAAATTTTGATATTGCAGGTCAAGCATCAATAGAATATAGGTATGTATGTGATATGATGCAGTAAGGAATACATGATCTACTAGAGTCATTTCTAAAAGATCCTTATCCTTAGAATCTTGTGTTTTTCTTATTATGGTTTGTATCTAGTTTCAGTATCAACTATGTGAGTTTCGCTATTAGTCAAACTAGTTGTACTAGTTATATCAGTTGTATTGGTTGTATCATGCATCAATTTGTATTTCTATCTGAATGATTATATTTCATCATACTTTATCTTGGAGTTGAGAGTTGGTGTGCTTGGAGGTTGTGCTTATGGGTCCGAGTCTATGGGTCTGGTAGATCCCCGTTTTGTTCCAGTTATTAAGGTGTACATTTTAGTAAATGAAGTCGATGAAGGAAGCATGTAAGAGGTTGGTATAGGCCGACTTGTTCATCCTATTATTGGTCAAGGTATGTTTTGGATATCATGTTGATTTGAGTAGCATATTATTGTGGAAAACATTTGTGCTTGGCCGACATATTATCTCGGTGTATGAGCTTATCGATATATATATATATATATATAGAAGGTGTGTGAAATGAAGTAATAAGTGTGAAGAGTATGAGATATAAGAAAGTAGAGTGTGTGTGGTATAGTAGAGTAAGAAGTATGTGAGTGACAGAGTTGTGGACAATAGAGTAGTTGTAGTAAGAGAAGTAGTTTATAGTGTGAGCAGTATATGAGTGAAGTTGTGTATAGTATTGCAGTAATCCTTTACTGGATTTACTACAAGTAGTTGGTTTGGCAAAGAAGTGTAGTGATCCCTTACCGGACTTGCTACAAGAAATTGTGGGCAGTGATGCAGTGATCCCTTACCAAATCTATTGTGAGTTGTTATCTGAGCTTAATCTGGAACTGACCTTATCATTATGAGATCCACTTTTCTTCAGTCCATTTACTTTCTATTGCAGTGACCATTGCAGTAGTGAGCTACTTTGTATCTGGCAGTGATCCATTCGGTAGTGAGCCACCCCATTTCAAAACACCATATAACTAGTTATATTATCTTGAGAGCTAACACTCTCCATGGTTTTTCCCATTTGGGTTTTCCATGTATAAAATCCGATGTTCAATTCATGGTTGTGTTATTTATTTATTGTACATTTTCTATTTCATGTTGATGAGATTAATTGTTAAGGTTAATATATTAGTAAAAGTTTTAAAAGTGTGGGAATACTGCTAATTCACCCCCCTCTCTCAGTATTTAGGTCCATTCAACCAATTCAATAATTAGTAACAGTTTCGTCCCTTGCTTGAAAGCTTAACCGCTTGAGATAGATCCTTGTTGGTTGAATCATGGCACCGATGTGCATGACTGAAGAATATCATTTAGATGAGGAATTTAAGATAGCTCTTGAAGATCTGGAAAGTGTGGAATGTGAGAATGAAGAATTGAAAGAGAATGTGAAGGTAGTGAATGAATGTGTGTAAAAGATGAAAGAATAGATCCAGAATTTCAAGTTGAGACATAAGGAAGTTAACAATCAATTGAAGTAGATGAATGAAACTGTTAAAGGTCTAATGTAGAAGATTGAGAAGAATAACAAGATAGAAGAAAAATTGAAAGAATCAATCAAGTTGAAGATAGAAGAATCTGAGAAGCTGGAACAAGAGGTGAAGAAGTTGAAGACAAAAAGTGAAGGCCTTGAAAGTAGCAAACTTTTAGAAGATTTTATTAACATGCAAAAAGCTCATTTAGACAAGAGTAGACTTGGATTTTCGATCGGTGAATGTCCAAATCAGAATGATAAAGACAAAGGCAAGGGAGTCAAAGTTGAAGTACAAAAGAAACCTGAAGATGCAAGAAAAATCCAGAATCAAAGATCTTTTGCAAGGAGACTACCGGTTCGTCAATTGAATGCACAAAGGTACCCATCATTTAATGGTTATTATTTCTAATGCAATAAATTTGGCTATAAGGCTACAAATTGTAGAAGCATTCAATGTTATAATTGCAAAAGTTTGGTCACAAAGAAAATTTCTATAGAAATCATGCTATGAGTTAGAATCATAATCCAGTTGGAATAAATGAGGTAAATAATCATTTTCATGGATATTATCATCTATACAATGAATATGCTCACAAGGCTAATTGGTACAGATCTAGAATACATTCAGCAAATTCAGTATAGAGGAACATCAATTGTTACAAGTGTAAGCAATCCAGACATTATGCTAATCAGTGTAGAAATGAAGGTGGTATGGAGAAGTCTACTGAGAAGAATATGGTGAAGACTAATGAATCAAAGAAGAATAAAGTCATGGTTTGGAGAAAAAAGGAGGTGAATAATGAGAGCAATCTTGATGTACCAAAATCTGACAACTGTACCTCTTCCTCTGATAATTGAGAATATTGATTTGGCTTTGGGGAGTTTATCAAGGAAAAATCTTTTGGTCCCCTCTTTTGAGTTGGTTCATGTCATCGGTCTGACATGACTATGTTTGAGATGCAATCTGGTAATTTGAGGTTTGTATTGATGTCATCAACAAGACATATTTTGGCAGAAAAACTTTAGAAGAAATCGATATGTTAAATTTGGGAATTTGAAATCATTTCCGTCATTATGCAAAGAAGAACTGTTTGAAGAGAAGGAGAAACTATTAAAGAGTGAAGAGTAGAGAAGCAAAGAAAGCATGTAATCGAAGATGATTGTCAGAGAATCAAGCAACAAAAAATTTGGGTTGATGGAAAAGGTACAACTAGATGAATTTGACACAAAGAAGATTACAAAAATGGAAAGGAATCTAAGTGAAGCAGATTTGTAGAAGGTCAAATAGTTAAGTCACAAAGAAATGGATTTATAGAGTGAGTTTTTGTGGTTCGATAATGAGGATGTAATCAGGTTAATTTTGAGTCATGTGCAGAATGAATGTATCATGTTGGATAAACCCTATTTGATCACGAAGGACATTATTTTGGCTGTTGCTTGCCTGTGCAATAGTGGGAGTGTACCAGTTAATAAGATAGTAAAGAACGAGGAGGTTGGAAGCCTAATTAGTGTGATAGGTGATCAGAGAGCATTGTTGATCGACAAAATCATCAATCCTATTGTGAGGTATGCTACATATGGAATATCCTATAAGATTTATTTAAGAAATATGAAAGGTTCTACTTCGGCTATTACAATGTATGTTGCACACATGATTTATATGGAAGATGTAGTGTTCAATTTTTGTGAATTGTTAAAGAATCATCTGTTAGAAAATATCACAATGACAAAAGATCAAGGCTTTCCCTTTTGGTTTGGATCATTACTCGTGTGTTTGGCTATGTATTGTCTAGGATCCCTTGCGGCTAAAGAGAATGTGATATGGGAATCTAGAGTCCTAGTTGCTAGGCAAATCTTTTGATATCTTAATGGATTGGATAAGAGAGAAGATGCATGTAATGCTTATTTCAAACCATTTATGGATATGTGGAGTATCGGTTCGGTATCCCCAACTACCAAATCAGCTAAGGAGGAGAAAAGAGACTGTGCCTACTAGTACTTTGGAATCTAAGAAGTGAAAGAAGGATCAGAAAGAGAAAGACATTGTTATGATTGAAGATCCGGAATCCCCTATGGCTAAGGGAGAATTGGTTGTTCAGATAAGATAGTAAAACTGTTCAAATCTGATGATGTTGAGTCTGATTTGCTGAAAATCATTGGTAGAGGAGATGGAATAAAGAAGATTAGAGACGTGCCTTATTTATGTTGAGGCAGATAGAATTGAGAATGTCCTGAAAGATTATTTGCTCCAGATCAATGTTAAAATTGAAGAGGTTAGTGATGTGCTTCTAGAATCTTTTTTTGAGTTAGTTAAAGAGAAATTGATTGTAGTGTAGAAGATTAAGAAGAAGAAGTTGATAATATGCAGAGTATGTTGGAGAAATGCAATGATGCATAGATGACTCCATCTAAATGCATAAAAGAAATGAGAGATTGTATCGACAATGCTAGCAAAATTTATAGGTATTGTCTTTAATGGTCAATTGCTATGGTGAAGCATAAAGAAAAGATTGAAACAGTTGAAGAAGAATTGAGTTCTTTAGGCAAGTGATTTGATTTTCTCAATGACAAGGATGGAGAACAAAGGAAAAAGGTAAATTCTCTTCAGGCTGAGTTGTTATTTTTGTAAATTCAAAGAGAAGACTATGTGAGTGTTTTCTGGAAGGCTAAGGAAATAGTCAAAGCTAAACTAGAGCACTTTTTAGTAATTCTTGATCATGTGGTCGAGTATGAGCAGAACCCGTCTGCTCCAGACAGTTTCTCCCATGTTGTTGATGTGTTGATGGAGTGTAGGACTCTATCTATTAGCATTAAGTTGACCATTAAATCTTGAAAGCTTCTCCTTCCGAAACTTAAGGAGAACTATAAACAAATATTTCTAAAGAAAAACAATTGAGAATATTTTTGAGTTGGCATGGAATTTTGACAATTTTGTTGTTGAATGCATTTATTTTTCTTTTCTCTTTTCATCAAAGGCACCCTTTGTCCTTGATGTCAAAGGGGGAGAAGGTAAATGGAGAAATAAGGAGAAGGCTAAATGGAGATATAGGAGTAAGGGGGAGTTATATGCAAATATGTTCCCAAGGTTATACCTTTTGAGATGTTTTGCCATCAATGACAAAGGGGGAGATTGTTGGATTTGTGTGAATGTTGTCATTAATGTCAAACCCGATAATCTGATTTGGACTTAATGTGATATGTTGTTGGAGGCAATTTTGGTATTGTAGGTTGAGCATCAATATAAGATAGGTATGTATGTGATAAGAAATAGTAAGGCATACATTATCTACTAGAGTCATTTTTGGAAGATCCTCATCCCCAAAATCTTGTGTTTTTATTATTATGGTTTGTATCTAGTTCCGATATCAGTTGTGTGAGTTTCGGTATTAGATTTATTAGTTGTAGCAGTTATATTAGTTGTATTGGTTGTATCATGCATTGGTTCATATTGCTATCTGAATGATTATATTGCATCCATGCTTTATCTTGGAGTTGAGATTTTGTTATGCTTGGAGGTTGTACTTATGGGTCTGAGTCTATGGGTCTAGTAGACCCCTATTTTGTTCTGGTTATTAAGGCGCACATTTTGGTAAATGAAGTCTGTGAAGGAAGCATGTAAGAGGTTGGTATAGGCCGACTTGTTCATCCTATTTTTGGTCGAGGCATGTTTTGGATATCGTGTTGATTCGAGGAACATATTATTGTGGAAAGCATTTGTGCTTGGTTGACATATTATCTCGGTGTATGATGTTAGCGGTATATATATAGAAGGTGTGTGAAATGAAGTAACAAGTGTGAAGAGTATGAGTTAGAAGAAAGCAGTGTGTGTGTGTGTACTATAACATAGTAAGAAGTATGCGAGTGACAGAGTTGTGGACAAAAGAGCAGTTGCAGTAAGAGAAGTAGTTTATAGTGTGAGCAGTATATGAGTGAAGGTGTGTATAGTATTGTAGTAATCCTTTAATGGATTTTATGCAAGTAGTTGGTTCAAAAGAGTAGTGCAATGATCCCTTACCGAACTTGCGACAAACAATTGTGGGCAGTGGTGTAGTGATCCCTTATCAGATGTATTGTGAGTTTTGCGAGTTATTATCTGAGCTTAATCTGGAATTGACCTTATGCATTAAGAGACACACTTTTTTTAAGTTAATTTACTTTCTATTGCAGTGAGAATTCTGACAGTGAGCCACTTTGCATCTAGCAGTGAGCCACCCCATTTTGTAAACACCATATAACTAGTTATATTATCTTGAGAGCTAACACTTTCTGTGGTTTTTCCCATATGAGTTTTCCACGTATAAAATCCGATGTTCAATTTATGGTTGTGTTATTTATTTATTCTACATTTTCTATTTGATGTTGATGAGATTAATTGTTAAGATTAATGTATCAGTAAAAGTTTTGAAAGTGCGGAATATTAATTCACCCCCCCCCCCCCCCCCCCTCTCAATATTTTGGTCCATTCTACCAATTCAACACTATGATCCAACAAAATTCACTAGAGAATAGTTGTTTGGCACCTTGAATACATTTGAGATGAGAAAATTTGGTAGAGACAAAGAAAAATCAGAAACGACCTTTAAAGCATCAAAAGTTGTTGATGAAGATTTAGATGATGAAAGCCTGGATGAGATGGAAGAAAACTTTATGAGAAAACTGAAGAGATGAACCGACAAGTATAAAGGTATGTTACCCCTTAAATGCTTTAAATATGGAAAGATTGGTCATTATGCATCTAGATGTCGGGAAAGAGGATCAACATAGAAGTTTAAGGATAACAAAGGAAAATTCAATAAGAAAGCCTACTATGTTAGAGATGATGAGCTAGATTACGAGGATGATGATTGTTTGTTCATGTTAGAGAAAGATGGACCTGAATTTAATAACTCTAAGATTGTTGCTTCAACATTGCATGTTAGGAGAGATAAAAATGAATGGTTGATTGATAGTGGATGTTCAAATCATATGACTGGTGACAAAAGTAAGTTTGTAAAGCTTGAGAAATATGATGGCGGTTCTATTAGATTTGGAGATGATCAGATTGCACAAATTGTTGGAATTGGTTCTATTACCATTGATGGAAAGCATAACACTGACAATGTAAACTATATAGAAAGATTGCATGATAATCTCTTGAGTGTTGGACATATGTGCGAAAATGGTTACAATGTTGTCTTTCAGGATGGTGGCTGTGAGATTCAGAAGAGATCCAGAACTGTTATTGTTGCAGGGAAAAGACTGGTGGAAATATGTATCAATTGGAAGCTACTACAAGACATTGTTTATTATCTCAAATCAATGAGTCGACTATGGTATCATCCAAGATGTGTCATATCAATTTTGACAACTTGGTGAAGATTAATATGATAAAAGCTATGAGCTATCTACCAGGACTAACCAAACCAGATAACAATATTTGTAAAGAATGTCAAGTGGGAAAGTAGACAAAAGGAACATTCAGAGGAAAGGAACAATCGTCTACCCGACAACTGGATCTGATACACATAGAACTATGAAGTCCCATTAGAATAAGGAGTTTACAAGGTGATAAATATTTCATTCTCTTAATTGATGATCATTCTAGAATGACTTGGGTTGCATTTCTAAGAGAAAAGTAAAAAGCATTAGAGAAATTCAAGATATTTAAAGCTAGAGTTGAGAATGAAGTTGATAGAAGAATTAAGTGTCTTAGATCTGATAGAGGAGGATAATTTATTTCTGATGAATTTGATACTTTATGTGAGAAATATGGAATTAGAAGACAATTATCAGCTCCTAGGACACCTCAGCAAAATGACGTAGTTGAAAGGATGAACAAGGCTATTCAAGAGGCAACAAGAACTATGACCAAGGAAGCAAACCCACTAGAAGTTTATTGGAGAGAATCTATACACATTGTTGTGTATACCGTTAACATAGTTCTATTCAGAAAGAAGCTTGGGAAGACATCATATGAGTTATGGTATAGAAGGATCCCATCTACGAAGTATTTCAAAGTTTTTAGAAGTGCATGTTATATCTGGAGAGATGAAGGAAATCTTGGAAATTTTGATAGAAGAGAAGATAAAGGTATATTTATTGGTTATTCTATAAAGATCAAAGCTTACAGATGTTGTAACAAGAGGTTTAATAAGATTGTTGAAAGTGCAAATGTGAAGGTCGATGAGAACATTTCAAAAGAAGTTGTTATTCAAGCAGGGTATGAATCTGATGAAAGAGAAGAAAATAATAGAGATGAAGAGAACAAAAAATAAACTCAGGTTGCTTTGACAACTATAACAAAAACCCCAAGGTATGTGCAAAAAAATCATTATGAGAATCAAATCTTAGGAGATAAAAACAAATGAGTCATTACAAGAAGAGAAGCTATTGAAGAGCAAGTTCTTTTGTGTTTAATTTCTGAGTCTGAACCTAAGACAGTTGAAGAGGCATGCAAAGATCAAAATTGGATGAAAGAAATGCAGGAAGAGCTCGATCAAATTGATAAGAATCATATTTGGGAATTGGTACCTAGACTGATAGATAAGAATGTTATTGGAACAAAGTGGGTATTCTGAAATAAACTGGATGAAGATGGTCAGGTTATGAGAAAAAAGCAAGACTGGTATACAAAGGTTACACACATGTTGAAGGATTGCTAGAATGGAGGTTATTAGGAACTTTTTGGCTCTTGCAACATACAAGGATTTCAAAGTCTATCAAATGAATGTGAAGTCAACATTTTTGAATGCAGAATTGAAAGAAGTCTACATTGAACAACTAGAAGGATTCAAGTTATTAGATGATCCAAACGTTGTTTGCAGATTGAGGAAGGCGCTGTATGGATTGAAACAAGCACCTAGAGCTTGGTATGGAAGGTTAGATACGTATCTACTAAATCAATGTTTTCAAAAAGGGTCTGCTGACAACAATCTCTACTTTAGATTTGAATCAAGTAAGATCTTAATTGTTGTTGTATATGTGGATGATATAATCTTTGTTGGCAATGATGATATGTGGAAGAAATTTTCTAGTGAGATTTAGAAGGAATTTGAAATGTCTATGATTGGGAAGTTGAATTTCTTTCTTGGTGTAGCATCCTAAAATTGCACCCTTGTACAATTTTGACTGCATTGAGTCCCTACCTTAGCATTTGCACCCCTTGGCTTGATTGAGACTTGATTATGCTCGTTCCCCTCATGAATTGCATCATTTTTTACTTTTCCTATGCATCTGACATCTTATCCTAGCCCTAAATAGGAGTAGGACTAGAGTGCCACTCTCTGGTCCTAATTAGGGCCAGGATGCCATGCTCTGGTCCCCTCTAATTTGGGCCACCTTTGAACCCTTTTCCCTATTTCAAATTTGGGTGGGATTCCTCTCTCTGTGTCGGCTCGTGTTAGGAAATTAATAATTTATCTGACAGGAAAGTATAAAAGGAGGATTTCCCCTCTCATTTGAACATCCACAAGCATCCACACATGAAATCAAGCACACATGAGATCAAGCAATCAAGCATTCAAGAGAAATTGAGCATCAATCAATCTTCCTTCAAGCCTTGGAGCAGCAATAAAGTCAAGATTCAAGCATTGAAGTAGACATATTTCATCTTATCTTATTGAAGACTTCACTAAGCCCTAATTCCATGTGGAGAGAAACAAAACTTCACAAGGAGGTATATCACTTGATTTTTAGTCATTTTTCAACATCTCCCACAAAAGGAGAATTTTCCATTACAACAATTTCAATTATCTTTATCTCAATTACATGGTTAATTCCAAACATAGGGGTTTGAGCTAAGACAAGCCCCTATTCCCAACCTATTTCCCTTTCTTTCTGTGTACATGAAATAGGTACGGAGCTATACTCTTTAGAATAGGCATTATTTGTAGAGACGAATCAACCCTCTTTGGCATGCAAAAAATTAGGAGGACTTGAGCGACAGACACATGGGTCCTAACTTTTTTTATTCTTTTTCGAGGATCAGATCTAAATATGCATATACTGCTCAAATCTAGGTGCACACAAAAATTCTGCATCTGTAGCTCATTGTTTTTGCATTTTTACTTTCAGTTTTTAGTACTTTATCTTAATTCAGTATTTCAACTCACAAACGAGGGTAAAGCAAATTCACACACCCTTAAATCCAATTAGTATTTAGTCCTTATCATTCTTGATTTGGGATTGGATCTATTGGATTCATCTATCTTTTGAATATAATGGTAAATTAATAGTTTTCATGCATCTAATGGTGGAAACCTTAATTTTTCACCATTACACTTGGATTGCAAGTAAATTAGAACAGTAAAGGAATTTTCATTTCTCAATCAAAATATGTTAAATAATTGCTGAAGAAGTTTGGATTGGAGAATTCCAAACCGGTATGTACTCCCATGACTACCAGATGCAAGTTGACTAATGATGATACATCTCCTAAGACTGATGCAAGAAAGTACAAATCAATGATTGGAGGATTGCTATATTTGTCTGCTACAAGACCAAATATCATATATGTCATTTATCTTGCAGCCAAATTTCAACAAGAACCAAAAGAGTCACATGTTGTTTCAGTTACGAGGATATTCAGATACTTGAAAGGAACAAAAGATTTTGGACTATGATATCCTAGAGGATCAAACTTTACTCTGAAAGCTTATACTGATGCAGATTGGGCAAGAAGTGTTGACGACAGGAAAAATACAAGTGGTGGAGCATTGTTCCTTGGCTCCCGATTAGTGGCATGGCTAAGTAAGAAGCAAGATTTTGTATCTTTATCAACTGCAGAAGTTGAATATATTGTAGCTGCTTCATGCTGCACTCAGGTACTTTGGATGAAACAAACATTGAAGGATATTGGCATATTGTTTGATGAACCTATCTCAATCATGTGTGACAATACAAGTGCAATCAATATCTCTAAGAACTCGATTTTGCATTCCAGAACAAATCATATTTCTATTCGATATCATTTCTTGAGAGAAAAAAGTATTGGACAATAAAGTGAAACTTGAATATGTACCTACCAAAGTGCAAGTTGTAGATATCTTTACAATGACATTGTGAAAATATACTTTTGAGTATCATTGGTAGTTGTTAGGGGTTATTCCCCTTCCTAGTTTGAACTAAGTGCATTTGGCAGTGCATTAGTCTAGGATAATTCATGCATAATTATGTCTGGGCTAATGTGTGTGGGCTTCCTCTTAGGGGGAGTAGAGTGTTTTTTGAGCTGTGTTTCTATCTACCTTTTTCGTTGATGTCAAAAGGGGGAGAAGTTTGAGAAGTTTGAGAAGTTTATGCTTGAGAAGTTTGTGCTTGAGAAGTTTGGAGAAGTTTGGAAGTATATAGTTTTTCTTTCTAAGGGGGAGAAGTGCTTTTGAGAAGTTTTGTTGAACATGTTGTTGGAGAAATTGTTTGTTGTTGATGAATGTTGCCATCAATGACAAAGGGGGAGATTGTTGCAAATGTGAAGTAGATTGATGTTTTAGTATGGTTGTCATTGATGTCAACGTACAAATTCTGTTCTAGTACTTGTTTTTTGCTCCTGATGTTCTGACTTATTGCAGATATATTCATGATATGTTGGCAAGTTGTTGGATATTGTCTTGAGATTCTTCTCTCTTGTTTTGGTGGTTCAGAATGTGTTCTTTGGAAGTATATGTTGTGCTGATGATGTTTTCCTGACAAAGTTTGTAGAGCTCTGTTGGACATTTTTGCTACTAAGGATATGTTGTTGTCATTTATGTCAACATATTCCTATGATTTGCTCTGATGTTTACTGATTGGGAAGATCTTATGATATGGTTTTGTATTTTTGTTTTTGCTGTATTAATGCATTGTAGAGTTCAGTATGTCCTCCAGTATATTCTGGTGTGATCAAATCTAGTGCTGAGATTTTGGGATATTGTTTAGGATGGTCTTGTGTATCTTTTTTTCAGATGGATCGTGATTTGGAGTTCCACAAGTTATCTTTCTTTGTGACAGTTGCTGATTGGCTGTATTCTTGAGTTTCAGACATTGACAATTGAAGATTTGATAAGTGGTGTTGGTGCAACTATTTCTGATGATTCTAATGTGCTTCCTAGTGTTTCCTAGTTGTGTCCTATTTGTTTTGATGATCCGCATTGATCGTTGTGCACTTTTTTAGTGGTTTTCATGAACCGGTTATGTTTTTTGTGTTATACGGTATTTCTGGTGGTGTAGCATGTTGTGGTTGATCTTGGCATGATTTCCGGTGGTGTTGAGCATTTGGGAATTTGAATTAGTTCCATGTTATGTCATGTAAATTATCATATTAGTCTGATGGTCAATCTTTGTATCGTGTGATGTAATTTTGTAATTATGAGTTGAGGGTTTAGCTGACCTTGTTGTCAAGGTTGATGATTTGTATATATAGGTGATATTGTCATGTAATTTAGAGATAGTGGTTGTGTTTGCATTATCAGAGAGAGGTTTATGTGCGAACAAGGATTCATCCTTTGGTATTATGATTGCAGAGATTGGTGTTATAGGGTAGACATTTATGCTTAACCGAAACTGTAATCAGGTTTTTGGAGATGCTATGCTTTTAGTTCATTCCTTCCAGATTGTAGTCCAAATCTTGTTGTAAGTCAATGAGACTTCCCTAAGGGTTGTAGCCTTTCGGGTCATTGTATTTGAGTAGTGAGCTCTGGGCAGTGTGCCTGAATGCATGTGCATTCCCCATTGTAATATTTTCACATACTACTGCAGAGTATCATCTTACTGTGGGTAGGTTCCCACTATGGTTTTTCCCTTAATTGAATTTTCCACGTCAAAATCTTGGCATTGTGTGTTGTGCTTTCAATTTGCTTATCTTGATTATTGTAGCAGTTTATCAGATTTGTATTTGTAGCTAAGTTTGTAGATCCGGTGAAGACTGATTCACCCTCCCCTCTCAGTCTTCCTTCATTATTATTGCCAACAATTGGTATCAGATCTAGATCCTCTGAAAGAAGCTTAACTGCTTGAGGAGATCTGCGATGGTAGTTGTAGGTGTTATCTTTAAGAAGGACAATTCGAGATTTGATGGAAGTAACTATGCTATATGTAAGAACTAGATGGAAGTGCACTTGAAATGTCTTGGAGAAGATTACTGGAATATTACAAAGAATGCCTATTCTGCTCCTCCAAATGGACTAGTTACTATTGATGAGATCAAGGAAGCTGAACATAATATTAGAGCAAAGAAAGCATTGCTTAGTGCCCTGACTGATTCTGAGATGAAAAATGTAATGGGACTTCATAACGCACATGAGATCTGGGAGAAGCTTGAAATCCTGCATGAAGGAGACAAAAAAGTGAAAGTTGCTAAGTTACAGAGTTTGAAAGGAAAGTATGAGATGCTAAAGATGGGAGATGATGTGAACATACACTCTTTCATGGCTAAAGTAAATGACCTTGTCCTAGGTATCAGATGTGCCACTGGAACCCTTGAAGAAGATGAAATAGTTGCTAAGGTGTTGAGATCTTTGCCTCCTGCTTATAAGCATAAGGTGGCTGCTATCGATGAGATTTGGAGTGTGACTACAGTGACAAGAGATATGCTAGTTGGAAAGATTGCTGCATTTGAGCTAAGAAAATTTGGAGAGTCACATGGAAATTCTGAGAAAACATTTAGAGCATCAACATCTGTATCCGGAAAGCAGAAGTATGATCCTGATGAGTGCAGAATATCTAGATATGAAAGAGAGAGAAGAGAGATGGAAGAGCAAGAAAAAGAGCTGGATGAGCTTGAAGTATTGATTTCTCGGAGATTTACTAAAGGAGCCAGTAAGTATGATGGAAAATTGCCTTTGAAATGTTTCTCTTGCAATAAGATAGGACATTTTGCTTCTAGATGCTCGGAGAGAATGACTAAGTATGACAGACATGATAAGTTTGATAAGCATGATAGGAATGATAGATATGAGAAGCATGAGAAATATGATAAGCCTTACAAGTCTAACCGAAAGTATAGGAATCAAAAGAACTGCTATTATGCTGCTAATGAAGGTGTTATAGATGATGAATCTGAAGGGGATGAAGTTGTATTTCTTGCCATTAAGGAAGATGGACTTGTACCTAGCTGTGCTGTTGAGGAGAAATCTTTAGTAGCTAAAGTTGAAGAGAAAGATGAATGAGTGATTGACAACAGTTGTTCACATCATATGACCGGTGATAAAAAAAAATTGTGAGCATGGAAAGGTATGATGGTGGAATAGTAAGATTTGGAGATGACAAAGCCCATATGATCCATGGTAGAGGTTCTATCTCTTTTGATGGTAAGCATAACACTGATGATGTCTTGTATGTTGAAGGTTTGAAGCATAATCTTTTGAGTGTTGGAAAGATGGTTGATAAAGGTTATGATCTACAATTCAAGAATGGCAAATGCAAGATCCTAAATGCCTCTGGTATAGAGATTGCATCTGGAGCTAAGACCGAAGGAAACATTTTTCATTTGAATGCCGATGAGAAAAGTTGTTTGATTTCTTAGATAGATGAGAGTTGGATGTGGCATAGGAGAATGTGTCATGTAAATTTTGATTCAATGATTAAGATCATTTCTACGCAAGCTGTTAGAGATCTGCCTAAGATTGTTAAGCTTGCTAATCTAGTATGTAAAGAATGTTAGCTAGGTAAGCAAACAAGTTTTTCTTTCAAGAGCAAGAAATATACATCTGATGGATTGATAGATCTTGTGCATACTGGCCTATGTGGACCTACAAATGTTAGAAGTGTGTAGGGTGATATATATTTCATGTTGCTAATTGATGATTATTCCAGGATGATGTGGGTTGTCTTTTTGAAAGAGAAATCAAAAGCATTGGACAAATTCAAAATATTCAAAGAAAAGGTGGAGATTGAGTCTGGATTGAAGGTGAAATGTCTGAGATCTGATAGAGGTGGAGAATTTTTTTTCAGTGAATTTAATTCATTCCATGAGAAGCATGAAACAAGAAGACAATTATCCGCTCCTAGAACCCCTCAACAAAATGGAGTTGTTGAAAGGAAGAACAAAACTGTTTTGGATTCTCCAAGGACTATGTTGATTGAAGGAAATGTTCCAAAGATCTACTAGAGAGAAGCTATTAGCATTTCTATTTACACATTCAACAAAGTTCATATTAAAGGTGATACTAGTAAGAATCCTTATGAGTTATGGTTTGGTCATGTTCCTACTGTGAGATATTTCAGAGTATTTGGTAGCAAATGTTATATCAAGAGAGATGAGGATATAGGAAAGTTTGATGCTAGAAGTAATGAAGGAATTTTCTTGGGATATTCAACAAAGAGCAAAGCCTACCGGTGCTACAATAAGAGATGGAGAAAGATAGTGGAAAGTGTAAATGTGAAGGTAGATGAGAACCTTGGAAAAGAGATCAGAGCATGCCATCATATTATTCTAAACCCTATTCATACTAAAGAGCCAAAACAGAATAATTCGGTAGAGACTATTAACTTAGATGTTGCTGCTGTCGGTGAAGAAATGCAAGAACCTGAGAATCAGAACAATCAGAAGATCCCGGGGTATGTAAGATTGAATCATTCTAAAAATTAGTTTATTGGTGATAAGAATAAAGGTGTGATGACTAGAAGAAGATTAGTTGCTTAAGAAGTATGTTTGATTTCTAAAGTTGAACCTAAAGATGTTGCTGAAACTTGCAAAGATAAAAATTGGATGAGAGCTATGGAAGAAGAATTAAATCAGATTGAAAATAATAACACTTGGGAGTTTGTGCCTAGACCTAAAGATAAGAATGCTATAGGTACTAAATGGGTATTCAGAAACAAATTGAATGAAGCCGGTGAAGTTGTCTGAAATAAAGCTAGATTGGTTTGCAAAGGATATTCGCATAAAGAAGGAATTGATTATGAGGAGACTTTTGCTCCAGTGGCTAGACTTGAAGTTGTTAGATTGCTGCTTGTAAAGATTTCAAGGTATACCAGATGGATGTCAAATCTACCTTTTTGAATGTCGATCTTGAGGAAGGAGTCTACATTGAGCAACCTGATGGATTTTCATTATCAGATGATGGAGACATGGTATATAAATTGAAGAAAGCCCTTTATGGATTGAAGCAAGCCCCTAGAGCCTGAAATGCTAGATTAGATAAATATTTGTTGAAATTGGGATTTAATAAAGGTGTTGCTGATAGTAATCTATGCTTTAAGATTGAGAATGATAACATCTTGATTGTTGAAGTCTTTGTTGATGATATTATCTTTGGAGGAGATGATAACTTGAGTATGAAGTTTGCCGGTGATATGCAGAAAGAATTTGAGATGTCTATGATTGGTGAGATGAAATTCTTCTTAGGTTTTCAGATTTCACAGACTGGAAAAGGTATATTTATATCTCAAATTAAATATGTGAAGGGATTTTTGAATTAAGTTTGTTCCAACTTAATTAAATAAATATTCGCTATTTATTTGATTAAAAATCCACTAGCCATCAGTTAATTAAATTAATATTTAATTAACTCATCTCCAAACATTCTCCTATTAATTAAATAAATTATTCAATTTATTTTAATCAATTCATTAAACCAAATTCACAATCAATTAAATGAATAAAATCTATTTATTTAATTAAATCCCCCTTGTCCTCTTTTAAATAAATTAAATAAAACATTTATTTAAATCATTATCCCCCCTCGCTTGCATTTTCCTACAAATGCAACTTGCACACATTTATTGAAATAAATGAATTTTTATTTTAATAAAATCCTATTTTCCTTCACCCACCAAATCCAATTGCATTCCTAAATCCCCTTCTAGATTCTTCTAAACCCCTTTCTAATTAGCCTAATCCATCCCCTAATTATTGTCACATTCCTAAGCAAAATGGAGTCACTTCTCAAAGACTTCAAAAGTCTTTGAAAAGCATTTAATGCTTTGTGTGTTCAACAAATTAACCTCCAAAGTCTTCCAAAACCACTAATGGCTCTTACATGACCATTTATGGCTCTTACATAACCATTTATGGTTATTTCAAACTTGTCTCTCCAAACATTTATTGCTTTGACCATGTTTATCCCTCTTTCCCTTTGCACAAGAGTTTATCCATTGGATAAAAGCTTTATTCTTTGAATAAAGAGTTTATTCATTCAACTAACCTTGACCTTAACTCCCAAGGTCATATCAAGCATTTAATGCTTATTCCCTCTCCTCTCAACCTATCTCACATTGACACTTGTCATCCTGGGATTGGGTTGAAAGCCCTCACATGGATTTGAAATCATTCAATCTTGACCCTTGTTGAGATTGCTTAATCTCAACCATCCATTGCTCCATTTTCCCTATAAATAGAACCCATTTCTTCATAATCCAGATCCTGAAAACTTGTATGCATTTAACCTATAGGCATTTTAGAGAGCATTTAGCATAGCAAACTAAAATCTTGTTAATTTTGGTTAAAATCAATCATTTTAATAGCATCTAGTATTTTAGCTTTTCATTTTACATTTGGAGCAAAATACTAAAATCTCAATCCTTCATAAGCATCCATAGTGCAAAAATCTGCTGAGAGCTACACTATTTTGGAACTTGGAGAGGAGAGGAACAAGGGAGAAGGAGCTAAGAGCATGCTAAGAGGCATTTGGAGATGCCTTATTATCTTTGTTTCATTTGTTAGATATATTAGCATGATTTTAGTATCTCTTTTGATATGCCTGTTTAGATTAGTTTTTGATTGACTAACACTAACGATTTCTTGTGTCTTGTGTTGTTTGTCATTTGCTAACCTTGTCCATTTCGCAGTGCATCATTTGGTGAACCCGACGTGAATCCAAACACCCAAGAGATCAATTTTTTTTTTAACCAATAACATGTTTGAATGTTGAAAGTGTCACACAGGTTGTGCTTTAGCACTATTGATCGCGTTCTAGCGCTATTGATACTTGTTGTTCTAGCGCTATTGTTCTTACAATAGCGCTATTGTATCAAGATTAGCGCTTTTGACACTATTTTGGTGCTTTTGACCATGTTTTGGCGCTATTGACCCTGTTTCAGCGCTTTTGCCTTCTTTGTCTTTCTTTTTCTTTTAGCGCGTTTGTGTTAAATAGCGCTTCTGTTCAAACACAGACTAGCGCTATTGTAACAGAACATTGTAAAAAGGACCTTGTAACCGAAAAAGTGAAAGTTTTTAGGCTTTTGGAAACCCCCCTTAGACATGGATTTTACTAACCGGTTGTTGTTTGTGCAGGTTTAAAAACTCACCCTTTAAAATCACAAACTTTATTTTGGTGTTTTAAAACTTGAACAAACAAACTTTCCTTGCTTTCTAGTTAGGGTCACTTGTTTCTTTGGTGCATTAAAACTGAACAAAACAAACATTTGTTTTCTTGCAAGTTAGGAAACACACTTCATTTGGTGCTTAAAATCAACACTTCCATTTTTCTTGCATCAAAAGAATTTACAATCCACACTTCTATTTTTGGTGCACATAAAATACACAATCAACTTGTTTAAAACTTTTTGCAAAGCGATTTTTTTCATGCATACGTGCTTCAAGTTCAGTTGACCAGGATTTCCAATTTCTAGATTACAACACATTTTGCCATTAAAGGATAAAAAGAACACCATGACTGTTGGAGCAACATGTCCAAATAGTTAGATCACATTGCAATGGCAGATTAAAAAGAACAAGTGTTTTTCATGCTTGGCACACTTGTACAAAAAGTCGGTCGAGTGGTCCCACTTCTAACACACACTATCCTCTCCCTTGGCTTTCGTGGTCCTAGGTGCAAGAGAAAAGTGTTAGTAACACTCAAATTTTTTATCTTTTTAAGAGAGGCCTGCCAAGAGACACATCACTCTTGGGAACGACCTCGCGCGGTAAATCCTTCAAGCCGCTATAGAAATCAGGTGAGAGCGAAAGCTATAGCCTTGGGTATAGCTGTTCCTATAGTGTAACTGGCCGAAAGGACATATGGGCCCCACCACTAGTTACAAGGCTCTTAACTGAGTCACTACAGAATGAACTTATGTCCAAAAACATCGAACATGACTAAACACCTTTAAGTAGTAGCCCACCCATTCTATTGATTGAGGATATTTGTGATATAATTTAGTGCAAGAGCATAGATGGTTTTGCTCCCAAGATACTCACCATACATATTTCCTTGAGTAGAAACATAGCTTTTTGAAAAGTCACTTGTGGCTTGATAAAAGTGGTGACTTCCCCATCATAGGGATCATATATTTGTTATGCTCATGCAAGACTTAGTATATCACATCCTTACCTGCCAAGGCGGGATTCATAAGGTATGTAGTACCAAATTTGAAGAAATATCAAGATGTGGGCTAAATTTATCACAACTAGCCATTTGACCTTAGGGATAAAAAGTGTTTGAAGTGTGTTCCTTTTAGTCAAGACCAAGTGCAAATTGAGCCGACTTCAGGCTTTGGAAATACACCTTAAAATACATATAAAGGAAGGGTCATATAAAAAGTCCAAGGATTGGGTTGATCTAGACCCATACTCATTTGTGCCTTTGAGGCTACATTCTTGTGTTTGTGTGCTTGCTTTGTTTTCTTGTCAAAGAAACATCAAAAGAAAATCACTTCCAAAAACAAAGTATTCATCCAACCAAACACCTTTCGAAACAACCAAAAATATCAAAAACAAAGTGCAAACAACAAAGAGTCAAATTTTATGACCATTCTTCACATCTTGCGAAAGAAGAAGCGTCATCAGAATATCAACTTGAAAAGAAGACCATTGAGCTCAAAAGTTTTGATCAAAAGGAGGAAATTATTCTATCTAAATAGACAAATCTTTGTCTACCATAGAGTTTTTCTGCGTCACATGCGTCTCTACCTTCAAGGCAAAACAAACGAATTTGATTCAGAATCATTGAACCGCAGAGCTTTTATGCAATATAGAGCTCTGAGTTATCACAAAAACCAAGGAGGTAAGATTAATCCCAACTTTTTCCCAAACGTCTGTATCACATACAACGTAGCTTGAGAAATACCACCAACACTCGAAAGGGAAGAGGTAGAGTTTGTCCCATTTGTGACACAAAGTTTTTATTGAAGTTGAAAACATTTTCATCCATCATCTTATTCATACATCATCACTTCATCATCAATCCATTCCAACTCTCAAAACATTAAGAGGTTCTTGTCCCAAGTTCTTTTTTTTTAGATATTGCTTGAATCAAACGCATCACATCACTTTTTAGATTGTTTCTACATCTAGGATAAGCTCATCCTAAGAGACACATCTACGCAGGTTAAAACTAGTTCATGAGTGAATCCTCTCATTACTAGGTAGTTCAATCTGTAACACATCTCAGATTTCTCTACACCTTATCACATCAAATCTTATCAAAACAAACAAGCAATTCAAAGAAAGAATTTCGGTCACATCTACCTTAAAAAGTGCTAAGAGATCTACATGCAACACAATCCACCAACCATCAATCTTTCATTTCATCAACAACTCATCATCATTTTCACTCAACTTCAACAAAAGCTTGCAAGCAAAATGGCCCAAACCCGATCACATTCAAGGCAATGAGAAATAGAAATGGAAGAAGAAGAAGAGGAAAATCTCAATGAATTTCAAGAAGCACTTGGAGGAAATGCGAATGACGAAAACCTAAGTACTCCTACTCCTGCAACAATAGAAAGGGCCCAGCATAACCCTCTCTTTAATAGACTTTTTGACAAAATACTCAGGAGCAATGTGGATGCTCACTTTTTAAAGCTCGCTCAAGAAGGAGCAAAACTCCCCTTTGACTTTGATCTTGCCCAATTAAGACAAGCATCAGAACGACAAAGTCACCATGAAGAGGAAAGAGGTAGAGATCCCATCAGATATAACATTCCTTGAGGTAACCCACCACCTTCTCCTCCAAATGAAATGGAGATGTTGCGGCAACAAGTCAAAAATCTCGCCCAACAACTTCATAGTGGTGTCAAAACTAACCAATTCTCACTCAATGACATCTGTCCCTATCCTTTTGATAGGAATATTTATATGCCACCCTTTCCACGAGGATTCGAAACACCCAAATTTGAAAAATATAGAGGAAAGGGAGATCCTCGAGATCATGTCAGAGAATTTCATTCCGCTTGTCTCGAAGTGGCATATGAAGACACATACCTAATACACCTTTTCCCCCAAAGCTTGGGAGGAACAACCACATCATGGTTTTCCCGACTATCAGGTGGCATTAGAACATTTGAGGAACTCATCCAAAAATTCCTCGCTCATTACTCTCATAACATTGAATGCGACATCACCATGGCTGATCTGTGCAACACCAAACAAAAACTAGGTGAACTATTCTCAATATTCCTGCAACGATGGCGTCAAATGTCTAGAAGATGTTCTCTTTAGTTACCTGAACAAGAACTAGTGGAAATATTCATTTCCAACTTAAACGAAGAAATAGAATTTCACCTGGATGTCAAAGACATAGACTCTTTTAATGATATGATCACCAAGGGTTTGAAATGTGAGCGGGCCCTCATCAAGAAAGGACTCATCAAAATATATAATGAACCAAAGGATGGTCCTCGCCCATGCTTCAATAGTGATAAACCAAGCTTCTGGAGCAAAAACAAGAATATCGTCAACGATGGGGTTGTGGATGCCAGGACTATACAAAGTGCACAACCTATGGTTCGGTTTGCAGGACAGAATCCTCCACCTCAGAATAACACAAATGTTCCTTCCAATCAAGGTCGCATCACATCTCACGATGAAACAAGCCCTCGTCAGCAAAAACAAAAACACGCATACACTCCCTTAGGGGAACCCATTGAAACAGTATTGCGACAACTCATTTCTCAAAATTTGGTCACTCTCCCTAAAACATCAAACTATGAACCTCAGGTCAAACCTGCATGGTGGAGAGATACTGAACACTGTGATTTCCACCAAGGGAGAGGACACAAGACAAGTAATTGTCACCGATTAAAAGATCTTATTCAGGATCTTATTGACCGAGGCAAAATTGAAATAGAAGGACATGACCCAAAAACAACAAATAATGATCATCTGATGTTCAAAAATCCACTTCCATCACAAGATCAAAGGGGTCCTTCCACTTCCAAGCGAGGCACTAATACCACAGATTATACGCAGGCTGCATATAATTACACTGTAAATCATCTATATGATGCAAGTGAACAAGTTGCAACTATAACCATAAAAAATCCCAACTCCAATTACAATGTTGTTACATGACGTGGCAAGGTCACCATAAAAGCAGCTCCACAAGGCACCACCTCCATCCCAAAGTAGTACAATCTTGTGCAACAATTAGACAAAACGCCTGCGCTTACATCCATTTTAGAGCTATTATGCCTATCGCCATCTCATAAAACAATCTTGGATCAAGCACTCCAAGAGGCGTCAGTCCCTACAAACCTGAATACAGACCAATTTCAAGCCATGGTTGGAAGTCTAAAGTCATCACCTTGTCTCACGTTTTCCGAAAGTGACAACTCTTCCTTCCAGCAACCTCATAACGCTTCGCTACACATTGAAGGCTTTATCAACCAGCATAGGATCAAGCGAGTCTTGATCGATAATGGAGCAGGCCTGAATATTTGTACACTATAATTGGTCACAGCATTGGGATATGCCATAGAATCAGTGGATCCTCGTAAGAAGATCACAATCAAAGCCTATGACGATGCAGAGCATTCATCCAAAGGAGTGGTGGTACTACCAATCCGAGTGGGCCCTGTGGTAAAGCACATCATCTGTCAGGTTCTGGACCTTCCTCTGCCATATAATCTATTGTTAGGAAGACCTTGGATACATGCCATGCAAGCCGTTCCATCTACCTACCATCAATGTATCAAGTTCCCACATAACGGTGTAGAGATCACAATCCTGGGCGATGCAAATCCCTTCGCATATTGCCATAATATTAGCCATCAACCAGAGATTACCGTCCCTAATAATAGAGAAGCCATTTCCTCCACATCATATGTAAGTCCCACCTCTCTTACCAGTTCGAACACCACTATACCAAAGCAAGAAAAGCTTAAAATGAAAACAACAGAGGAAGGTCCTGGAGAATACAACTTGAGTCAACTCTTTTGTGTGGGACAAATGCCCACTTCTCCTAGAACACATGGTAAACCACAACAGTTACTCCAGCAACCACTAATCATGCCAACATGTGCTTTGATGCCTTTTATCCTTGGAAAGAGTCAAGAAGAAGAAACCCAAGATGAGGACTTAGCAGAATGGATCTATAAAGATCCCACCATCACTGATATACCGCAAGTTAAGCTTCCTACAGATCAGTATGGCAAAGGTCTCCTCATTATGCAAAAAATGGGGTATGATGGTCAGAGTGCTTTGGGATATTGCAAACAAGGACGACATGAACCTCTGCTGCCGGAATTAAAGCCCAAAGGTAATACAGGCCTAGGCTTTGAAAAATAGATCTTTCCTAAACTCAAATTCAAAGGAAACCCAACAAACCATTATGTCAGCCTATTGAAAAGAGAACACCTTTCATTATCAAAGCAGCATCAAGCACCATCACAACTGCCCCACCGAGGCTCAAAACCCCAACACCACCATCTACAATACCAATCATCCCACCAATCAAACCAGTAATCCCATCCGCAGCAACCATCACATCAATAGTACCATTAGCAGCAGCAACTGTATCAGAACCCGCAGTAGCATCTATGGCACCAGCAGTTCTAGCAGAAGCCACTGAGTCAACACTGCTGATACTCCCCGTATTGGATTCCTTAATCCCCATCAACCTTCTTGCAACACCAATCATTTCATCTACAAAGGTACATCAACCAATCACACCTGCAGTATTTAACTCAAAGGACATCCCAGTATGGTATAGTAATTGGATGCTGGAAAGTGACTCAAAGACTGACTCACATGAGTGGGAATTTGATTCTGTACAGCTTAACACTTCAGATGAGGAAGATACATCACTACCTCTGCCACGCAAAGACATCCCTATTTACGGAGAAGCACAGATAAAGACCACTTGGGTTCCTGAACTGGAAACATCTTCCACAGACCCTACGTCTCATCCTATGCCTAATTCTGACAGGGAGAGTACCATTAACGACCTTCACCACAACGTCTTAACCCTCTCCGATACATCTAACACACTTAACCTAATTGATAAAGTAATGCCCATTATTCACCCTGAACTCATCGAATGGAACCAGCCTAATCCCCCATGTCTTGACTTCTTCCAAAACGATGAGGCCATCATTGACTTTTTGGAATTAAGGGATAACCTACCAAGCGGGGATCACAAAGCTGGATTCGCCATAGAACTAAATAGCGCAACATACTTCGGGGCGGATGCCAAACCTTTCAGCTACAAAAATATAACAATAAAACATGGATCTTCCAGTGAAAACCACACTGTGGCACTGTTTGATCCAACAAAAGTAAAAAGAAAGAGCGTATCCAACGATGAAAACCTCTCTAAGGCGCCTGAGGATGAAGGGTTTGACATTCTCCCTGCTAGTGCACAACAGGAACGATCAACGATTCTCATCGAGGAAATCAAAGAATACAATGTGGGGACTCGTGAAAATCCTCATCTCATACATCTGGCATCTCTTCTCACTCCAGAGGAACAACCTAAATTTATAGAGTTCTTTCAACAACGTCAAATCAACTTTGCATGGTCATATATAGACATGCCTGGGCTTGATCCTGAGTTAGTCATGCATCACCTCACCGTCGCAGAAGGAGCCAAACCTGTCAAGCAGAAGCTTCGCAAGATGCATCCTCAAATTGCAGTGCTAGTCAAAACAGAACTCAAGAAACTCCTAGATGTTGGTTTCATTAGACCAATTGATTATGCAGAATGGATTTCCAACATTGTGCCTGTCGGCAAACCAAAAGGGGACATCTGCATTTGTACTGACTTCAGAGATCTGAATAAGGCCTGTCCTAAGGATGACTTCCCCCTACCAAATATCGACATCATAGTGGATCTGACAACAGGACATGCCATGCTTTCACTCATGGATGGCTTTCCAGGATACAATCAGATAAAGACCGCACCAGAAGATCAACATAAGACAACCTTCACATGTCCATGGGGCACATATTGTTGGAATGTAATGCCTTTCGGCCTCAAGAATGTAGGAGCGACCTATCAATGAGCAATGACCACCATCTTCCATGACATGATGCATACTATGATGGAAGATTATGTTGATGACTTACTAGCAAAATCACTCACCAGAGAAGGGCATCTCAACATATTAGATAAAATCTTTGATAGAATGGAACAATACCATGTTCGACTCAACCCAAAGAAATGTGTCTTTGGAGTAACCTCCGGGAAGCTTCTAGGATACATTGTCTCCAGCAAAGGTATTGAGGTCGACCTAGCAAAGGTAAAAGCAATCATGGACATGCCACCACCAAAGAATATCAGTCAGCTAAGGACATTACAAGGATGACTTCAATCCATCTGAAGATTCATTGCACAACTGGTAGATAAGTGTCATCCTTTTACACACCTATTACACAAGAACATCCGCTTTCAGTGGGATGCCAGATGTCAACAAGCAATCCAGATGCTTAAAGATTATCTCATGAATACACCATTACTAATACCACCAGATCCAAGCAGACCTTTGTTACTCTATATCTCAGCAACAAGTACAACATTGGGTGTACTACTGGCACAACATAATGCAGAAGGAAAAGAGTGTGTTGTTTACTACATCTCTCGCACACTAGTGGGCTATGAACTCAATTACACACCTATTGAGCGAGCTTGCCTAGCAGTAATCTTAGCAGCCACTAAATTGAGGCATTATCTGTTAACACACAAGGTACAACTCATTGCAAAGATTGATCCACTCAAGTATTTACTTAGCAAAGCAGTATTGACAGGTCGCTTGGCCAAATGGGTGATGATTCTGAGTGAATTTGACATCGAGTACGTGGACTGTAAAGCTATCAAAGGTCAAGTTATTGTAGATCAGTTGGCCGATGCCCCTCTCATAGGTGATCATCCTTTCATTTCCAATTTTCCAAATGAAGAGATATTCATGATCACAACAACACAACCATGGAGACTATACTTTGATGGTTCATACACTAGGCATGGCTCAGGGGCAAGCATTCTGTTTATCACACCTCAAGGTGATAGCATCTCGAAGTCTTACAGGCTCACATTTCCATGCACCAACAACATAGCAGAGTATGAGGCCTTGATCATAGGACTTAGGCTAGCCGTACAATAGAAATTACAAGAACTACAAGTATATGGCGACTCCCAACTAGTCATTCGACAAGCAACAGATGAATATCAGACCAAGGATGATAAACTCATGCCATATAAGCAAATGGTGGACAATCTAAAGACATCATTTACTACTATCACTTTTGAGCAGATACCAAGAGATCAAAATCGAGCTACTGACGCTATGGCTACCATCGCATCTCTCCTAGATCTTCCACAGAATCCAACACACTACGAGTTCTTGGTAGAACATCTTTGGATTCCCACTTATGATATCCCCGAATCCGAAATGATATGTCGCCTTGTCAGTTCTGAATCCCCATGGTATGGTGAGTTCTACACCTATCTCCACGATCACACCCTTCCTCCCAACCAATCGAATAACCAACGTAAAACCTTCATTCGCCAAACTGCTCGATATACCATTATTGCTGAAACCCTATATCGACGCGGTCTTGATGGTACTCTCCTTCGATGTCTAGAACAAGGTGAGATAACAAAGGCTTTGGAAGAAGTCCATGAAGGAATTTGTGGGACCCACTCAAGTGGTCCGTCACTAGCCAAGAAACTCCTGTGCAATGGATACTATTGGCCATCTATGGAAAAAGATTCCTACTACTTTGTCAAAAAATGCAAGAAATGTCAAGTTCATGGCGACTTGATACATGCACCAGCCTAGGAACTGCAACCAATCACAACACCATGGCCTTTTTGTCAATGGGGCCTTGACCTTGTGGGTAAGATTCATCCATCTTCATCCAATGGCCATAAATTCATTATTATCGCCACCGAATATTTCACAAAGTAGATCGAAGTTGTTCCACTTACCCAAGTCACCGACAAGCAGATCGCCTCATTTATCCTCAATTACATCATCTGCCGGTATGGTGTACCCATGTCCATCATCACAGATAATGGTCTTCCTTTCAAAAATCAGGATGTCCATGAACTTTGTGAGAAATTTCATATCCAACACCGCTTTTCCACTCCCTATTACCCACAAGGCAATGGTCAGGCCGAAGCATTCAATAAAAACATATTAAGGATCCTAAAGAAGACAGTCAATGATGCCGGTCATGATTGGCATGTTCAACTGAATCCAGCGCTAGGGGCATATCAAACTAGCATTTGAACCCCTACAGGTGCAACTCCTTATTCATTGGTCTATGGTGTAGAAGCTATTTTGCCTATTGAGGTTGAGATACCATCACTACGGGTTTCCTTGCATAATCTCATTGATGATGAAGCCTATCGAATATCCTGTCTTCAGGACTTAGAGTTACTTGATGAGAAGCGACAAGCTACATACAACCATCTCAAAGCCTATCAGCAGCGCATGAGCAGAAGCTACAATCACCGAGTTAGACCTCGTACCTTTGAGGTAGGTGATCTTGTTTTTTAAGAGAATCCTTGCAACCAACCAAACAAAGAACATTAGGGCAAGTTTGAATCAAACTGGCTGGGCCCATATGTTGTCACTATTGTATTCGGGTCCAGGGCATATCAGTTGGCTACATCAGAAGGAGAACCGCTCGCAGATCCAATCAACAACATGCACCTCAAACGGTTTTATACCTAAGCTGTACAGAGCATCAGGCGCCCCTGCATACCAGAAAATACCAAAAACATTCAGAAAAATGTCCCGAAGAAATACAAAAACATCAAAATAGTAAGAAAAAAAATCATGCATCCAAACGGTGAACAAACACTCCGGTGGCACCTTGGGTAAGTGCGATGGTGAAAACCTGGCAAACAGGCGCCACTCGTAAAAAACTATGGCTCCAGTATCTTTCAGGATCATTGCGATCACATTCATGCATCCACACATCCATCCATCTAAACCATGGCTTGTTATTTGATCTGTAATCAAAGAAAGTACTTCATGCGTCTGGCATCCCGCTTTTTCATAGTCATGTCCAACTTGGGGGCAATGCCCTTAAAATCTAGTTGATGGCAATGGATTCTACATTACTTGTGCTTCATTGGGTAAAACATTCAAAAATGTCTCACAAAATCCAAAAATATTCAAAAATGTCTCACAAAATCCAAAAACATTCAAAAATGTCTCACAAAATCCAAAAACATTCAAAAATGTCTCACAAAATCCACAAACAACAAAAAACCATTGAAAATCACACAAAACCATGGCAAAACCTTGTACATACTCATCCGAACAGATACAAAACAAACATTGACAAAATACTCACACGATGACCACTTATCAATCAAACCACACAATCAACATCAACAAATCAAAACTGTCTTTAACAAGGATGCATCCTTCCTTACCAAAACAAAGACAAAAGTGACATTTTCTTTGACAAGAAAATTATGTTAAGCTATCAAATACTTGGTTAATTTGTGAGTAACATCATTCATTTATCTATATCAGGATCTTTTAGCATTATTTTTTGTGTCGCCTATGCATTATTTCCGATGAAGTTCTGTGGCATGTACTAATGGTGTCTACGTGGGAAGTTCACCAAGCTACGTGATCTTATGCAAAATGCAGTCATAGATCATTACGGCTTGCTGACTACAGCGTATACCTCGACCATATGAGCATGAACCATTACCAAGGATCCTTATTCTTTATTCTTTATGTATATACTGTTTGTTTGCAGGAACATTGCTCTTCCTTTGGTTCCTTCCCCCCTCATCCAATTTGGATAAAGGTTTTATCTCTTATTACGGTATGCACTTGTCTTAGGATATGATCAGCCTAAGATCAAGGAGGACGATCCAAGTCATGCATGAACAAAGATAATCCTTGTCTGTTCCGCAAGCAATACTCTGGTCGACTTGACCCTTATATCAAGTCGTTGGTATTAACTTGCTATATAAAATCCATGTAAGGAATCCTCAGGTCATCTTGAATCATTATGTCAAGATGCTTGTATTCTCTTCCAACATTTTAAAGCTCAATGATGAAAATAGAGCACTATGGATCATCATTTCATCTCATCTATTTATATCTTGAATTCCGTTGCATATCACCCATCCATTCACTCATTCATATGTATGATTTATATGCCAAAAGTAAACAAGGTTCGTATGAATAGTTATGTAAGAATTAAGCTGGTCTTGGATACAATCACGACTGAGTACTTTGATACATCATCAATGCATCATACAAAGTCTCAAAAACCTTGCATTCCTCATGGTCATATCATCATCGCATTTAGTTGCATCTTGCATTAAGTACATTCATGTCATTTTTAACTTAACATTGCATATAGTTCATTTTTGACATTAGTTTTCATTAATCATTTGCATCATTGCATAAATCATAAATAATTAGATTCATTCGTGGGATCAAATTGACCTTGACTGTATTAAGCCATTTACTATGCATTCATTTAGTGTCAATTATCCATCATCATTTCATTATCCTTTATCATTTATCATTGCATACATTCATTTATAGTTAAAAGGTGCATTCATTCATCCATTATTAAGTATCTTATTATGCTCATTTTTAGGATTCATTCACATTACATTCATTATCCTTTTTTTAATTGCATTAAGGTGCAGTTATTAAAACCAGGAGTTGCATTATCATCACATTATCATTTTTACTTAATCATATTTAAGAATTTAGAATCATAAATCCATTTGTTTCCAAACATTGGTTCATATCATTTTATATATCCATTATACATATGCATTCATTTAGACATTTGTACTTTACATTTTGTTTATCCATATTCCATTCATTTAAAACCATCTAGATACATATCCATACATAAACATCATTCATTCAAACATTGCATTAACATCATCGCATGAATTATCTCATCATTATATCACAATAGGAAATACCAAAATCCTATTCCTAAAATCATCATAAACATACATCATCATCATGGCATTACATACATAAAGCATTACATCAAAAATAAAAAAAAATCATACATATATAAACCTACATTCATATGTCAGTAGCCAACATCATAAATCACCATAAAAACATGCATATAAGAAACATCTCATCAAAAGCATACATGTACACATATCCATCTAAGCAATAACTCATCATCCTGCATAAACATCCATACATATCAACTGCATATCATCAAAATATGGGATCTCCTCATATATATCATCTCATATATCAAAGTACAATGAAGTCTACAAAATCGGCTACCAAGAGCCATCCAAGATACAATCCAAAAAATAAACAATGATACAATACATATATGCAAAAATGCTCTCTCAAATGCCACTCTAGCTAGATGCTGTACCACCATTGCCACCTGCTCCCCCACTGGTACCCGCACCCCCTGATCCATCTCTCCGTGGAGGCCTCATCAAACCCCCACTCACTCCTGCATCCCCTAATCTCTCCCTCCGTAGAGGACCCATCACACCCCCACTACTCTGCACCCTTTTTGATCGCTCTGATCTGGCCTACCGCATCTGTGAATAGCTAAGAGCTCGTTGACTAGCTGGCACCACCTGCTCATATAAACCCCACCAGTAGTCTATCTCTGCCTGTGCTCGCCGCATCTCCCTCATCACCTCCCCCGTAGGCCCTTGTGCTCCTACTCCAACCCAGACTCTCTCTTGCAGCTCTGCTAATCTCTCCACTGCACTATCCCTCTCCTGTAGCACTATAGCCAGCTCTGACTCTTGTGCAAATAGCTGCACATCCCTAGCCGCCACCTCCGCCTCCAAATCCTCTACCCGGGTTTGCAAATGTGCTATCATGTGATCCCGAAGATCTCTAGTGGCTCCCTCCCCGGTATCCATAGCAGCCTCACCTGTACCACCCTCTCTAGTAGCTCTCTCCCCTCTGTCCATCGAGATATCGCTCTCCATACCCCTACCACCCAGTCGAACTCCTCCCTGTATCAGTGGTCCCTGTGCTATCCGTAGTGGCAGTCCACCTCTCCCTCTTCGCTGAATCCGCATCCCCAAGGCACCACCTCCTCCACCCCCACCTCCTCCACCACCTCCTCTGTCTCCACCCTCTCCTCCACCTCCTCCACCTGCCCTCGGTCCTCGACCTCCTGCCCTCCTCCATCTCCGTCCCCTCTCATCCTCAAAATAAGGAATCGGCTCTGCTGGATCGGATATCCGTAGGATCGGGTGCGCCACCCGGTACTGCGTATACTCATCTGATGCTCTTGCATCCACGACCCTCGGTCGTATGTCCCACAGTCTCGCCTGTAGCGTTCAAAACTTTGCCAGTGCCTGATCATATGGCAGCACTGGCCCCCATGCGTACCTCTCCCGAATCACCTGAGCATACTCCCTTGATCCACAAGGCAGTCCCTGCTGCCGTCCAAACTGCCTCATCACTCTCCCCAGCACCTATCTCTCTACATGGTACGAGGTCCTCCCAATGAGGAATCGGTCATAAATACATAGGGCAGTGCCTCTGCATCATCATCCCATGGCTCGCACTCCAGGTATGGTCGCCATATGACTGCATCTAGATCATCTAATGCTCACCGCCACCACTCTAACTTCCCCAGGTGGGGCTGACTCATCATGCCACTATACATAAACATATACGGTTGATCTACTGCGCGAAACCTCAGATTCACTGGTCGAGTGACTGGTAGGTGCTCCCAGGCCCAAATATGAAGCAACGTCACTCCCACTGCTAAGGAACCCCTCCCCCGGTAAACCACCTCATGCAACTCTTGATAAAGGTACGCCAGCACGCACGACTCCCAAGCAAATCGGGTCCCCTCGGTAATCATCATCTCGATCACCTGCCCCCACCCCACGGCCAAACCATGTGATCGCCTGTCAGGACAGAGAAGTCCTCCCACGATACCTAATAGAACTGCTGGTAGAGGCTCATATAACACAACTATCTCCTCCCAGGCAATAGAGCCATCATCAATAAAAACATCCTCATCAAAGAACCTCTAAACTGCAAGGGTCCCCCAGGATCTGTCATACGTGACCAGCTCCCCTCGAATCAGAATCTGCAGGATGCGCCACACATCCTCCAGGGTCACTGTCATTTCCCCCTGTGCCAGATGGAAGGTGCACATCTCGCTGTGCCACTGCTCGGCTAACGTTGTAATCAATCCGTGATTCATCCAAATCATGGGCATGTGCATCACCTCATACAATCCAGTTGCGGCAATACAATCTATCTCCGCCTCTGTCAATCGATCCCACAACCCCTGTGTTGCCGGATGTCTCTCGCGTAACTGCAACATGCCTAGATCCTCCTGCACATGGACATTCATCAATCATCATCAGTTGTTTTGTTTCAAACTTTCTTAAGTTTAAACCTAAACTATCAATAGATACTTTGATCAAGTATCTTCGGGTCTCAATAGGTAAGCAATCATGGCAACCTCGACTTCAACAGACATTTATCCTAAAAATGACCTAAGTCTCATCAGAGTGCTATGGTTCAAAACAACTTCCATTTCACATCGCCATCCATCCATCATTGGCATCAGGAGATTTTTTTCATACAAACTGAGGCATCTATTTATCCTAACACAAAAGCGCCAGTTTATCAACAATAGCGCTAAACCCCTAACAAAAGCGCTCAAAAAGCTATCCAACAACGCTCAAACCACAAAAACGCTAAAACAACCACACAGTAGCGCTAATTCAGAACAATAGAGCTCAATTAAGCACTCAATAGTGCTTATTAATCAATAGCGCCTAAACATGCATACAATAGCGCTAAAACATTTCAAAAGCGCTCAAACAATAGGCCAATAGAGCCATTGCGGCACAGTAGCGCTAGTTAATTGGGCAATAGTGCCAAAACATAGTTTCAACGCTATTGCTTCGACTCAACTTGGACTCAGCACAAAGCCTATCAAAAATGCATAAAAATTCAAAATTCAAATTTGCGTACCGTTGGTCCGTAGTTGTATAGCCGCTGGAACCGACGGACTCGCTCAAATCTGTGCTCTGTAATCAGTACCGGCATCTTGACTGCTGCTCACTCCTCCAAAATGTCACTATCAGAGCTCTGGTTTCACACTGGCCGCGGTCACAAATGATCCTGTTTTCATCCCTTTCACCCCATTTAAACCCTTCGCTGTCACCATAACTTCCCCCTGCTCACCACCGTGGTCCCCGTGAACTTCCTAAGCCCCCCATTTTTCCATTTTTCCCTTGATTTCTTCTATTTTTCACCTGTATTGCTCACTTCTTCTCTTCTAACACCTTGCCAATTTTCATTCTTTTTCGAGAGATTGCCTTATTTTTTGAAATTTTTCGGCCTATCTCTCGAGGGGGCATACCACCCATTGAATTAATATTTTATGGGGTATTTCTTCACACCTATTTTTCTTTCTTTGAAACGACGCGATAAGCCGCACCGTTTCAAAGAGGGGCAAATGTAGTCACACAAATCTGTCCAGCTTAATTAAATAAATATTCACTATTTATTTGATTAAAAATCCACTAGCCATCAGTTAATTAAATTAATATTTAATTAACTCATCTCCAAACATTCTCCTATTAATTAAATAAATTATTCAATTTATTTTAATCAATTCATTAAACCAAATTCACAATCAATTAAATGAATAAAATCTATTTATTTAATTAAATCCCCCTTGTCCTCTTTTAAATAAATTAAATAAAACATTTATTTAAATCATTATCCCCCCCTGCTTGCATTTTCCTACAAATGCAACTTGCACACATTTATTGAAATAAATAAATTTTTATTTTAATAAAATCCTATTTTCCCTCACCCACCAAATCCAATTGCATTCCTAAATCCCTTTCTAGATTCTTCTAAACCCCTTCCTAATTAGCCTAATCCATCCCCTAATTATTGTCACATTCCTAAGCAAAATGGAGTCACTTCTCAAAGACTTCAAAAGTCTTTGAAAAGCATTTAATGCTTTGTGTGTTCAACAAATTAACCTCCAAAGTCTTCCAAAACCACTAATGACTCTTACATGACCATTTATGGCTCTTACATAACCATTTATGGTTATTTCAAGCTTTATTCTTTGAATAAAGAGTTTATTCATTCAACTAACCTTGACCTTAACTCTCAAGGTCATATCAAGCATTTAATGCTTATTCCCTCTCCTCTCAACCTATCTCACATTGACACTTGTCATCTTGGGATTGGGTTGAAATCCCTCACATGGATTTGAAATCATTCAATCCTGACCCTTGTTGAGATTGCTTAATTGCAACCATCCATTGCTCCATTTTTCCTATAAATAGAACCCATTTTTTCATAATCCAGATCCTGAAAACTTGTATGCATTTAACCTATAGGCATTTTAGAGAGCATTTAACATTGCAAACTAAAATCTTGTTATTTTGGTTAAAATCAATCATTTTAATAGCATCTAGTATTTTAGCTTTTCATTTTACATTTGGAGCAAAATACTAAAATCTCAATCCTCCATAAGCATCCATAGTGCAAAAAGCTGCTGAGAGCTACACTATTTTGGAACTTGGAGAGGAGAGGAACAAGGGAGAAGGAGCTAAGAGCATGCTAAGAGGCATTTGGAGATGCCTTATTATCTTTGTTTCATTTGTTAGATATATTAGCATGATTTTAGTATCTCTTTTGATATGCCTGTTTAGATTAGTTTTTGATTGACTAACACTAACAATTTCTTATGTCTTGTGTTGTTTATCATTTGCTAACCTTGTCCATTTCGCAGTGCATCGGTATATATAGGTGATATTGTCATGTAATTTAGAGATAGTGGTTGTGTCTTCATTATAAGAGAGGTTTATGTGTGAACAAGGATTCATCCTTCAGTATTATGATTAAGCAGAGATTGGTGTTGCAGGGAAGACATTTATGCTTAACCGAAATTGTAATCAGGCATTTGGAGCTGCTATTCTTTCAGTTCATTCCTTCTGGATTGATGTCGAAATCTCGTTGTAAGTCAATGAGACTTCCCTGAGGGTTGTAGCCTTTTGTGTCATTGTATTTGAGCAGTGATCTCTAGGTAGTGTGCCTAAATGTATGTGCATTCCCCATTGTAATATTTTAACATACTACTGCAGAGTATCATCTTACTGTGGGTAGGTTCCCACTGTGGTTTTTCCCTTAACCAGGTTTTCCACATCAAAATCTTGGTGTTGTGCTTTCAATTTACTTATCTTTGTTATTGCAACAATTTATCAGATCTCTATTTGTAGCTAAGTTTATAGATCCAGTGAAGACTGATTCACCCCCCCTCTTAGTCTTCTTTCATTATTGTTGCCAAAAAGCTCAACATTGCTCCACATCTTTAGATCTCTTGTTGCATTTCTAGATTTATGTTTTCAATGCATGTATCTTTGTTATTCTGATTTGACATGCATTGTTGTGCTCTGGAATTGTTCTTACCTGGTTCGGTTGACCCTGGATGCTCTATCTTCTTGGCCCAATGATTGCAGCATCTGGATAACGTGTTGTTGATTTGCAGTGTGGTCCACTTTTCATTCCTTTCCATTGCAGGAATGCTTAGTGAAGACCTATTTTTAAATTATGTTTTATTATCTCCTTGGCCGACTTGAAAAATCTATTTTGGAGATCAATATATATAAAGAATGATTGTAATGAAATACATATAGAATGATTCATAGAAGGAAGTTCATTATAAAAGGAAGATCTATCTTTGATTCATAGAAGGAAGTTCATTATAAAAGGATTCATAGAAGGAAGTTCATTATAAAAGGAAGATCTATCTTTGATGCAAAGTGGTTGATTAGTGTGGTTGTGTGTTGATGCTGTTTGTTACTAGTGGCAGTGAGCCTAAGGTTTCTTTTGGCATTGTAGCAAAGTGGAAGTTGTGATTTTGTGGTGGATTCTTTCTTTCTTCCTCTGGGAAATGAGCCCTCCTTTTTCTGGCGGTTTTAGCCGGGCAGTGAGCCTACCTACAATTAACAATTCTAGCAGTTAGCCATCTCATAAAAATTACCTTAATTGGTGTCACCCTAACAAGTGTTTTTATTCTGAGAACTAACATTCTCCGTGGTTTTTCCCCTTTTTGGTTTTCCATGTCATATTTGGTGTTTCATGAGTGTGCTCTTTCATGTTATTATTTGTTCATGGTTAAGTAATTTGGAGTTTAAATTTCCAGATCTGTTTCTGTGGAAAAGTAATACAAGTTTTAATTTACAACTGATCCATTCCCCCCTCTCAGTTGTCTGGAACATTCAACATACCTATCCTTTTCCATGACATCTATGACTTGGAGTCCATGGTTCTTTGCATGAGAAACATAGTTTCTTTTTGTTCAACTCATTCACAATGGTTCATCTAATTTATTTGTAATAATTGGAGGTGTGGTTTTCTAATAGGGTGCATGGTATCCTTTCTTGTGTGAGATTTTCTATAATTTACTCCAAAATGGTGGATTTGAATATAATTTATATTCTGGTATGGAAACCTCCAAGTCTAAATCTTTTGTGATAGCCTCTTGTAAAGATAAAGGAATAATTTTTTTCCCCAAACCTTTGAGATGTTTAGATGGCCCTTCCATAAAAAAGAAAAATGAGTGTCCTTTTAGAAATGTTAGGAATGTTGTAATGAAATTGTTAGTGTAAACATGACACTTTATATAACTAGTTCATTTCCTAGCTAGTGATCTACTTAGTTCCTCTTTACACCATTTTAAGTTTACTTGGGGATAGGGTTGTTAGGCTTTAATGAACCTAAGTTATCACACCTCACAAGATGACAAGACTTGTCATAAACTTATTAGGTCCTATCTCTCACCTTGGTCTATGTAACCAAGGGGTTCCCTTTGTGATCTCAATTCTCATGCTCATTGTAAGCATTGCATTCTCTTGAATATAATATAGTTTTGTAGACACTTAAAATTGTCCTCTTTAATTAAATAAATATTTTTATTTATTTTATCCTAAGTCTTCTATTAATTAAATAAATCTTTATTTATTTAATTAATTCATTTAGCCTCTTCTAACCCTTTTCTAATTTAAATAAATACTTTTATTTATTTAACTATCCCCTTTCTTCTATTAATTAAATAAATCTTTATTTATTTAATTAATTCATTAGCTTTTTCTACCCATGGCACTTGTCATTCATCTCTTAATTCCTACACCACCTACCCTCTCATTATTTTATTATTTTCTCTACTTTCCCCTTTAATCCTAGCCGACCATTTATCTTTACACCTCTTAATCTTATCATTCCATTTCCTAAAGTGTTCTCTATATAAGAGGACACTTCCTTCATTATCAACCCTAATCAATGCGTCTATCTTATGCAATTAAGCCTTCTCGCGATCAAGCTATAAACCACATTCCGTTCTTTATTGAGCTCTTGTGCACACATAAAATATGAAAGCAAATATACTAAACAAGATCAATGGAGATAGGAGACAATGGAGATTGAAACCCTACAGTTTGAAATGTGAATGGTAATATAGTTCATTTGGTTGATTTACACAATCTTAGGTATCTCTATTGCAGTATGGTGGATATTTCATTGTAGGACTTAGATTGTTTGTGGTTGGATCTTTATGGTTTTACAATAGGTTTTCCATCATATTTTGACTGTATACAAGTTTATTGCTGCTCTTGATTTTGATTTCTATTTTTGCTTTCCTTCATTTATTTGTATCTTTGTTAGATTTTTGTACAAAATCTCACATGGTATTAGAACTATTGTGAGTTGTGGGTGTGGCATAGAAATTAGGAATCATCAAAGCATAGATAGATCAAATCAAAAACACAAGACATGATAACATAATCAAAGGAATACTCATGAAATGAACCTAATTCCAAAGCACATTCAATAGAGGTATGGAAACAAAGCATTCAAAAGTAAAATTATGCAAACCATATGCTTCTTCCATGCGGCTCCATTGTTGTTCTTTCCTCTTCAATAGTTTTGTGGATCTCACCTACAAGTGCTCACACAATTGAAAGCAAAAAGGCTCAAGAGTACTAGAAACGAAGGTTCGGTAAAAATTCGAGATTCATCCAGGAATTGATTGAAGAAAACATCCAATTTATAGAGAAATTGGATAAATGAGCAAATTAGTATGAAAGAGATTTGAATAGAAATTCAAATCAATAATAGCATATCTATGACAAATTGCTATGCAAAGAGGCTTATGACAGATTTTATGACAAATTGCTATGACATTTTATGACAAATTCTATGACACATTTCTATGTCAAGAATTTTATGACAATTTTGGACAAATTCTATGACACATTTCTATGTCAAGACAAAACTCTATGACAAATTGCTATGTCAAGAGTATGACGCATGAAGCACACAAATAGGGAGAACTAGAGACAAGATAATTAGGTGGAATTTGAATTAGAAAATTAGAAAATAGGTGGAAATTAGGAATTAATGAAAATAGGAAATTAGAAATTAGTGAATTAATCAATAATTTTTCATTTATTAATTAATTCACTCACAAAGAGGAATAATTAGCCAATTAAATGAATATTTAATTGTAATGAGAAAACTTAGGATTAATAAATAATTTAGTAATCCTAAAGGAAGAAATGACACATTAGGTTAAATGATTAAATCATAAAACCCTAGAAGACGAATTAGAAGTGCGAGGATGAAAATTAGGTCTATAATTGACTTGATCATGATTTGATTTGATAAATGACCAATGCAACAAAATGATTTGATTGATAGATGCGCCAATTGACGAGGAACAATGACAAATTGATCCAAATTGACATAATTGAGACAGATAACGATCGATGACAATATGATCGCAAAATGACAAAATCGACAAGAAGACAAGAATTGATGACAAAATGGATTGCAAGATGACAAGATTAGACATGACCACGATCGATGACAAATCGATCGCAAAATGACAAGATTGAAGGATTGATGATAAATCGACAAGATTGATAAACCGATCGCCAACTGATAAGATTGAAAATAGGACAAAACCCTAATTAGGATTGACGATGTCCAAAATGATAAGATTGATGATAAAATTGATAAGATTGACAGAAGGACAATGATCGCAAGATTGACAGGATTGATAAGAGGACAAAACCCTAATTAGGATTGATGATGTCCAAATTGATGCGAAATTAGCACGCACATTGATGCAATAAGATAAAATCGATCAAAATCATGACTAGATTATGTTGTCGACAAGACCAAATTTGAGGACGAGGTGACTGAAGAACTGTAGAAGAATGACTCGATGTTCGCAAATGATAAAAACCAAGTGCGTAACATAGGAGAAATGTTAATGTGATGCAAAAACCTAAAATGAGGCAATGCGCAATTGTTAAAGTATGACTTCGCAAGCGTTGACCATTTTTGGGTGTCTACAGTGGGTTAGTAATTTTTAAGAAATCTTGGTGTGTATGGCCATTATTTTTCAATACAGATGAGTATTCTCTTTTCTTACGTTCTTGGATGATCCAAAAAATCAGAAAAGTGTGGAGAAAATATCGGTTTCTAAGGGGGGTCATATTTTGACTTTCTAGTTGCAGGTTTTCTGAAGCTTGCTAGAGAAAGTTTGAGCTCACCATTGAGTTCAGAGTAGCTAACACAGTCAGATATATCTTTTGTTTCACCTAAATTGAACATCGAAGGTTAAATCTACAAAGGTTTGAAGTGAGAGGTTCATTGCTAGATCTAATAGGGAGCTACCATTTCAGAGCATTTTGGGTCAAATTTAACCCTATGATCATGCTCATGAAGCCCAAAAATCTTAAATTGACTATCAAATCGTCAATTTTTGACAGAGTTGCTAGATGAGGCTTCTTTTTTTTTTAAAACTATACGACCACATGATCATACTAGTTTAAAATTTAAAAAATTAACACATTAAAAAAAACCTAAATTTTTAATATTTAAAAAAAAATTAAAAAACATGCATTACAAGAATTATTTTTAAATATCAAAATAAAAAAAAGGAAAAAAAAAAGTATTTGGGGATTCACCCAGGCCGATACAAGGTACCCCTACAAGGTTCTCTTGTGTGCCATTACTAGCTATGCCAATTACCTATGTTGACACTCCTTCATGGGCCCCTTTATTTGGACTCCACTATCATTTATAAATGCTTGTATTACACCACCTCCCCCAACCAAATTAGATTTTGAAAAAAGTTGTCCTAGATGTGGTGTGGTGGTGGCTACGAGTCCCCACAAAAATTAATCTTTAATTAAATAAAACTTTAATTTTCTTTAATGTATTTATTAATTTTTTTTAATATTTAAATAAAACATTTAATAAAAAGTTTTTCTTTAATAATATATTTCATTAAAGTTTTTTAATATTCTAAATTAAAATTTAGTTAATTATTTTAAATATTTAAATTAATAATAAAAAAGTTTTTCTTTAATGCAAACAAATTTTATGTAGTTGAATTCAATAATTTTTTTTAATTAATTTTTTTTAAGATATATATTATTTTATTAAAATTTGAATAAAGTTTTTTAATAATATGTTTAAATTAAATTTTAATTGAGTTAAAAAAATCACATTATTAAGAAAAATTGGAAAAGTATTTTTTTATTGCCACCGAGTTTCACATTAGATTGAATTCATGTTGTTCCTCTAACTGATTGCCAACAAAGGCCAATTTCTTTTGACATTATAATGCTATCCTAATCGAAGGCCATATTTAATGACAACATTTGACTATTTGCCTTAGAGCAGATTTTTAAGACCTTTGATCAAAGTTTCTAGATTTGCATCATTATTGTTGTTTAAATAAATTTTGTATGTAAAATCTATGTTGTCAATGAACTAAAATAAAGTGCCACAATCTTGTCACTTTATTGTAATTTGCCACATCTTTCATACTGCATGCTTCTTTGTATTGATCTAGATGTATTAAGTGTTAGTTCCTATACATACACCAAATGTAATAAATGATTACCCATGTATTTTGGTGTTATGAACTAGATACAATATAGACACTCATATTATGGAAGTGATCTTCCTTTATTCAAAAAATTAGGTTGTACATATAAAGACTTGGTACTTGTATGTTTAACTAATACCCAATAGAGCAGTGTCCATAATTAGACACTCATACAAACTATATATTGAATCTATAGTTTTGAGCATTCGAGAGTGTCCAATTGATACTCATGTAGTGGTATCTTTTGTTTCTAGTCTTATTCTTATTGCAATGTTGGATTCATCAACAATTCTTCATTAATAGTTACAACTTCATCATCTACTTTCTAGAGTTTTGACATAATTGGTTAGAATTTTTGTTCTAAATGGATTTTTCTCCTTTCCCATATATATGTAAATGGGTAAATTTAGATCCTCTTTCTTATTTTCCACATTAATATACTTTTACAATGATAGATTTTGTATATAATTATGAGTTGACAAATTCAAGTTAGTCTCCATTCATGTTGACATCTTTTGCAATGGTACCTCATTCTTTATTTCAATTCTTGTCATTGTTTGACATCTTTTTGGAGCAACATTTGGAGGACTCCTCATTATCTTTGGTCCATGCTCTACATCAGTCTTCACATTGTTCTACATTGTCACCTTCTTTAGTTAAGATTGAGATTCCTGACATTGTGACATTTGAGAAGATTCTAGAGATATATTTTTTTTGGGGGGAGGTTCAGTTGATCTTCTTTGTTCACTCTCTCTTATGTGGGGGAATTTTTCCTTCGTGCATTTTATTTAGAGCATTTTTTCTATTTTTTCTCATTTGGAGAGGAGGTTTGTCCCACTATGTTTTCTCCTTTTCTTCATTTATTAGAGATTTCTTTTTTACTTGGGTAACTCATCAGATATTTATAAAATTTGTCACTATGAAAGTATATTTCATTTCCTAGAGTTAGCTATCCACTTAGGCCCTCTTTGCAATAGATTAAGTTTACTTAGGGATAAGGTTGTTGGGATTTAATGACCTTGAGTTGCCACACCTCACATGATGATAACAATTGTCATAATATTATTCCATCATATCTCTCACCTTGGCCTATATAACCAAGGGGTTCCCTTTTTAATCTCAATTCACATGCTCATTTTAAGCATTGCATTCTCTTGAGTAGAATATAGTTTGTTCTTTCTCAATACTAATTTATTTATATATATATATATATATTTCCTTTATTCATTTGTATCTGGGGTAGGTTTTTAATCCAAATATTACATAAAAAAGTACTTACACAATAGAAGAATATAACAATAATATGCTACAAATAATTGATAATAATATGTCAATTTGAGGGGGGAACCTCCTAATCCACTTTGAGGGATATACCTATAATAGCCTTGTAGTATCCCTTCTTAATTAGACTCTTTTTGGTCTTGTGTTTGACTTCAGTTGACTATTCAGTGGAACATTATTGTTATATATTGATTCAGACTTTATGCGATGTCATTTCATGCTTTAATTTGATGTGTAGCGTATGCTTTCATGTAGTATTTCATTACTTATGTTAAATGAGATTTTTATGGATTACTGACATGGACTGGCATTTACTTTATATGTGTGATGTGTTATTTACATGTTTCGTGTTTGCAAATGTATGGGATGTGAGGGGATGATTTTCCTTCACTCACTCTGGTGAGACATGGAACGTCACGATTCTCCTTCATCGGTGTATGTGTTGTGTCTATTATATACTTGTCTATATGCATGTATAGTTCGTTGGTGCAAGACATTGCAGGTACAAGTCTCGGGTAGGTACAGGGTATCGAATCCACTCGGTTTCACAGGTTTGAGCATGCCTTATTTATCCGATGGGAGTGCAAGAGATAGTTGTTGGACCCTAACTTGACCCGCAATCACACTCATGTGAGTGTTGTCAGTCGGTCGTCTTTCCTGTTTGACCAGTATGTGAGTCATGGTACTTTAGTATTTTCGTTTTGTGAGTTATTGTTTGATCATTCCTTGTTTTGAGTGCTTCCGATTATTTGAGTAGTTATTAAAATTGAGCGAATGATTCTATCTTTATGTTGGCGTAATTAATTAATTATTATGCTCTCGAGTTTATTGATTTAATTAAATAAATGAGTTGCTAGAATTAAATGGTCAAACTTGCTTAATATATGGTGTTATAGTTGTATTAAATATTGTGAAAAGAAATAAGCAAATGCCTTACCATTTAAATTTTAAATGCTTATGTTGAAATAAAGTCTCATGGGAAAAGAAAATGAAAAAAAATAAAATAAAAGCATTTCCCTTTTTACCTTTCTTATTAGCATTTAGATTTTATATTGTTGAAAAAGGATTATTTAATGGAAAAAGGTAAATCTAATTTCTTTGACTTTTTAAAATAGCTTATTTTGATTGGTGGAAAAAAAATTTTAACCTAGAAAGTTTAAGTTGAAAATATTTTTTTTCAAATATTCCTGGGAGTTCACGGGAAGAGGAGAGGCAGATTTTTGAATGCAAAATTAGGAAAACCATTTGGAAGGAGAAACCTGGAGTTGAAATTGGTTTGCAAGGTCGAAACTCTTCCACAAATTTGCTTACTAGATTGCTTTGTCGATTGGGTAGTTTCCTTCTTGTTTTGCAATTAAAATTTGAATGTTTGAGTTTCTTCCTGTGTGTTTGTTCAATATTGGGAAATCTTATTGAAGATTCTTGTTGGATGTTGGATTTGAAAGAAAGAGTGGTTGTTATTGTATTTTGTTGAATTCAAATCAAATGTGTGCATGTTGAAAGGAAATGGTTCAATTTTCTATTTGCTGTGTGTTATATGTTCTTGTAAAATTTAGTTCTTGGATTATTTCCTCTATTTTGTGTTGAAAGGAATAGATTTGGTTTTCTGTGTGATTACTAGTTTCTATTTGCCCAAGATTCGGGGTTTATGTTGGCAAAAAAATGTTAAATTGCCTCTTGCATGATGCAAGGATTCTTCCTGTGTGAGAAGAAGTGTAGAAATTAATCAAATCCCTCTTATCTCTCTTTAATTCTTTTGATTTTGCCCAAGATCTTTATATATTTGGGGCTTTTGTGTTTTATTAATTTACTAAATTTCCTTATTAAAAATTATCATTTCAAATACGACAGTCTATGCACTGGGTTTTTACTAGTAATGGATTGTAGGGGATGTTTAAATTTTAAATTAAATTAAAAAAATAAAACAATAAACTAGCCCATGTGGCGGGCTAATCCAACCACGTGGGATGACAGTGTCTTGCTACCACAGGTAGTAGCACTACCGGTCGGTAGGACTGCTACTGGGCGGTAGCAGCGCTACCGGTCGGTAGTGACTACTACCAGGTGATAGCAGCACTACCGACGGTAGTGCCTGCTACCGGGTGGTAGCAGCACTACCAGTCGATAGAAGCACTACCGGCAAGTAGTGTCTGCTGCTTACCGACAACAACACTACCTGCGAGAGGCTTGGCCACCGCTTGCCTTTATTTCCCTCCTTCGCGGTGTATGTTTAACATGTTCGCTATTTTCTTTAAAATGCGATGAAATTTTTATGTTAGTTTAAATTTTAGTTTATTAAAGTTATTTGTTTATATATATATATATATATCTTTTTATTTTCTTGTCAATCAAGGCTTTGGTTATTAAATCAAATTGATAAATTTGGATATAATGTGGAAATAGATAATATGTTTTAATATAATTCATATGTTATTTGTTAAATATTTAATATGGATTTTATTATTTTGTTGGAATATTGTTTTGGAAATGTATAGAATCGAATGTCGTTTTTGAATGATGTATTAAATGAAGGGTATTTTATTTGATTTTCAATCAATGAATTTGCAAGTACTTATGATGATTGATATTTTCAAAGATTGACTAAGTTTGAACTTAGTGAAATTGGCCATTCTTGCAAAGAGTTCATTTGGTTGTTATTTCTTGTCTTGTTAGTCGTCCTGTTGTCGCGTATTTGTATCTTTTGACCAAGTGATGTATGATGACCTCGTTGTCTTAACCATGTAGTGCCTTTCCTCATGGTTAACCAAGAGTTAGTATGTCTTTGTTTGGACCACTTGTTTTTGGATAATGGTGTTATGGCTGTCTGCTTCGCCATAGGGTCCTCGTAGAATGACCATGCTTGTTTAGTGTCCTATGAGAGAGTGGCTTTTGAGTGGGGTCCGCGCTCAAAGTGGATGGCAGGATAACCCCTCGAAAGTCAGATAATAAGTGATAACCTAATAATTGATTAGGGGGTGGGTAGTTTATAACATTATATAAGATATTATACCCCGTGCATGATTGAGTGCTTGGATAGGCTCAAGATGTAATGGGAAGGCCTGGAGTGGCAAACCGACCACCATGTCTTCACGAAAAGTTGGTAGGGTCCGCATGAGACTTAGATGGAGCCGGAGTTTCGGGAAAGGTTACCAGGATAACCCAGGATGGGGGCCGAGACCTATGGAGGCCTACCTAGGGTAACCATCATAAGCTATGCAATGACACTCTCTCTTTAGGACCACTTGAGTATTGTGATGTTGAGTCATCTGAAATATTGTGGAGTCATATTGTACTGTCATGGAGTCATTTTGTTCTGTCGTCCATGTCTTTCTTATGCTTTCTTGAGGGTCCTCTGCTATCTCCTAGCACGGTGGGGTGATTCCATTTTGGGGTCACATGGTCGGGTGGTAGTGCCACTTCCCATCGGATGTTCTTGTTCGTACCCTCATGCGAGGATTGGCTTCGCAGGCGTTCCTGTGGTTTGTGACTCATGCTCTATCTCATGTTTGAGATTATTGTTCTTTGGAGACCTATGTGGTCAATTGTATCAATGAATTTATGTAACCTGGTATTTGGTAAAGATGTTAACTTTATATGTATTATTGGAAGCCATGTATTTTATTGATCAATGTAATCTTAAGTTTTGGATGTTATTTTTCAGCTATCTATATGATTTGTGTAAATGCTTAATTTAAGAGAAAATTATATTGAATCCTTTCAATCTTTCAATGGTGTAATTTCTTAGTGTATATGGCTTATTTTGTTCTACGAGTAATTGATGGTTAATTGGATTAATCGTAATTATGAATTTAACTTTTAGTTTAATTCTTCACTGGTAACCCTTTAGGAATTCTAGTGTTAGTCTTCCACTTGTGTTATTATTGTGCAATGTAGTAATTAATGCCCTTAATGTGACTTATACTTAAAAATAAATAAAATTATTTCACCCTTAGTTGTTGGTTTTCCTTTGGGGTTCCTGGCAGGGCATTACAAGTCTTCAATAAGAAATGATAATCTACATGTGGTGATAATAACTATGCACGTTAGCTCCTATATATACCCAATTATTCAATGGCTATTTGATTGGTCTCCACTATATCCATTCAGTTGGTGCAATATATCATGTACATGACCCAATTGAGGTGGTCAATGGGGAAACCCTATATCTTAAGTGAAGAATCATTTAATTATCGATGAGGGATGTATCTTAAAATATGGCACTGACATTTTATGTGCAACAATGAATTCCTAAGCTTCCTATTGTTACATGAAAGAAATACTCTTATCTACTAAAACTTAAACAATGTCAAAAGAAGAAACTAATTAAATCAACAATAGTCACAGGTTACTTTATGAGTAACTCAACAATGGCTGTAAGTACAACTAATAATATGTAGAACAAATTAGAAGTTGCTTGCAACAAGAACTCTTAACTACATGTTCAACATTATTGAATATGAAACAACAACTAGAAATTAATAGCTAGTACTGCATTCAAGGAACTAAACAATAGAAAGGAAGGAAGCTCACATTATCTCAAGTGGCCCTTGCTTGAGGAGTTTAATCTCTGTGAAAAGTAATAGTATGCTTGACTCACATAATAACAATCATTCCATCATCATTAACTCATGCTCAAAACAATTCCAATAGTAATTATGTAGAAGATCTTGTGGTAATATAGAATCTATATATTGTCTGCATTGCATATTTAGCTAATGAATACAAAAGTAGACTAGTTTCTAACAACAAAAGAAGATTCTAACTACAATGACACATTCCCTTTTTAAAGCATCCAGAGAAAGTGTGCCATTAACTCCTTCCATCTGACTTCAACCAAAAATGTCACTTCTCCCTAACACTAAGGCGGCTTATTCTAAACAGAAAAACAAAAAGAACTAGTTAACACTATAGGAGTCCATTTCTAAACAAACGAGCTTTTATTAATTAGTAACACGAAATCAGGAACATGGTTGATTCATTAATTCAAGATTAATGATGCACAACTTCAGTGGTCTCCATAATTCAAATTCTTTTCAACATCCACTAGAGAGACAAAGTTAGAGAGGATTCTTCTTCGATTATGAATCTCTTCCCTATTGTTGCTTCCATTTGTGCTGACAAAGTTCCACCTTCTTCAATTGCGGATGGAATAGGGACATACCAGCCAAAGCCAACTCATGCTTATTGTTGCATGTTAGTTCTAGCAATGACAATAATACATATAGATTAACATTCATAACATTTAACAACATATCATCCATAACACATTACATATCCATATCAATATGTCATATATATATATATATATATCATAACTAGTAGTAATATGGTTCTAAGGATGATTGAATCATATAATGTATGGTAATGATCAAATAAAAGTCTATTAAAGTAGTAGGAAAGCAACTGATCTTAAGACATTAACAGGTCTCATCACACCCTCCAACTTCACCCTTTTCTTGTCCTCAAGCAAACCAATCCTTAAGATTAAGTCCTAGAACATCCACGAGGGCTTCACTGGCTAGGCAATATTATATCACGTGCATTCATATTAGGGGGTTTAATATCCCAAAAATGGGTGTGCAATATACCGCCTATTAGTGAAAATAGGGGGGTTTTTAATTCCGGCTATGAAAAAATACAATATTTGGTGAAAATAGGGGGCTTTTAATTTGGGTTGTGTATTGGGAGGGGGTGACAAATAAAGAGTTTAGGGCAATATTTTTTGGAAATAGGGTGATTCTTTAGAATGCCATGAAAACACGTGCTATAACCCAGGTTCACTAAGTGAAGCCTCCTTGAGAACATCTAGTCTACAATCTATAGTCTAGGCTACTTCAAAAGTCTGGTTTGGTAGAAGCCTCTATCATCAAATCTTACCCTAGTGTTCCCTTTATCTTCTTACATTGATCATTTGATTCCCTGTCCAATATGGCACTGGGTAAAGAAGGAGTGGAGGATGGAACTTTAGTAGTGGCCATGCTATTTCGCTATCCTCTATGGCTCTCATTTACCTTTTAGCTTTGAGTTAGAGAGTGATAAAAATATACAGTGAATGTGATTCTCTCTTTTTATGCTCTCAAGTCAATTCCATCCATCTGTGTTGAATATGTCCCAAAGTCTTTTCCTTTGTTGTTCCATGCACAAATACCTTGAATCTCTCACAATCCCGTCTCTTGAGCTCATAAAGTTTTGCTACAATCTCTAGCTTATTAGTCGTTCTGAACCATTCCAGTGCAATATCATTTGGTTCTTTACAAGTTCAACCCTTATCTTCAATGGATGTGTCTTTTCCTGTTCCTAATACTGTTGATAGGGTTCCCCTTACTCTTTCTCATTCCTAAGATAGGATGTGAGCGCTTTTAGTTGTAAATCTCCCACATAATATAAGAATTCCACGTAGCATTATAGGGAACAACAAGATTGTGTAGATAAAACACACACATATGGTCTTGTGTGTATAGATAAGCTATAAAATAAGCAATAAAAAATGATAATGGTATACAATAGAGATTGATGAAATATTTAACAATTGACTAATTTGAAAGTAGAGAATTTTTTCTTACAAACATAAGGTATATACTTGGGTAGGAGGGCAAAAAATTCTCAATTGATTGGCTAAATCAACCATTTGTATTAGGTTAATGATCAATTTCTTGATCTCTACACTCTTCTCTTCTAACTCCACCTCATGCCTTTCCTAGAGAAATTATTTTTCCTTTTCCCACTATGTTTTATATCAATCAAACTTCAATTGTTGCTTCCATAAGGCATACCCAAGTGGAATTATTTTCAATGGTGTAGATGTAGCCTTGCTTGTAATAGGAGGGCACCTTTTCCTCTATAGTTCTATAATAATCATGCTATCTAAATCCTGCAAACCAACACCTTCCTACCACTATATGGTCAATTGTATTTCTAATTCTTGTACCTTGCCTTTTAATTGAATCTCTCTTTCTTTGTTCTCAACCAACTATTGTTCCAAATTTTTTATTTTCTCTAGAGTTGCTTGTAGCTCTACTTTTTCTTTTCCTTCCGAATTGTATCAGGACCAAAAGAAATATCAAGCACAGATTCTTTTTCATTGTCATTATTAGGTTCCTCCATGAGAAAAATGATCCCTTGTTCCACAAGACTGGATGCTCTTGTAGGTATTTTCTGGGGTTCAAAAGGATCTTCATCCTCCATTCCTTGGTCAGAGTCATATTGGCCAAGACGCCTTTGCTCATTTTCCTTCACAGTCTCTGTTTCAGGTTCCCCTATATTTTTGCCCTTATTTCTTCTATTTTTGTGCTATTTATGAACAAACTTTCCCTCTCGGAATCAATGTTGTCCATATGTACAGTCTCTTGTGTCGGATTTTCCTACTTTGATGAGGGTTTCTTTTCATTGAGACGATTGAAACGTCTCCTTGAATCATGTTCCTCTTGTACCCTATTACTCCTCAATTTCTTCTATTTAGATTGTTTTGTGGGCTTTGAGGTTTCACATTCTGCTTCAGGTTCCTTCTTCACTACCTTTTTGTGGATATTTTCTTAGATTCCTCCATAGAATTTTGTATCCTTGTCCGATGTTTCTCACTTGACAACTCAACCCTCAACCTCTTCTTGTTTGAGTTGAGGAAGCAATTGATTCTTTTCTCTTCCTTATAGAAGTTTTTTGTTTCGAAGATGAGGAGGTCATCTTTTTGGAGGCTGCAAGTGTGTCCAATGATGTTGTGGGTGAAGGCATTGACTCATTGTTACTATCATTTCCCTATTCTAGGTTACCTTCTTCATACACATTAGGGTTTTGAATGAGTGAGGAAGAAGCATCTAAATTTTCCTTGTCAAACCCTGAGGATTCTCCTACTAGGGTTTGAATTTCTTTACCCTTTGATTCTTGTTCTTCCTCAATTCTCACAAGCTCTTCTTTATTATCCCTTCTTGGTTTTGGAACATTCCTTAACAACCTATGATGAATATTGTCCCATGTCTTTATTTCATCCCAAGTTACATTTGGGAATTGTAAAGAAAAGCTCCTCTTGACTAACAAAACCAGACAATGATGAGAGAAATAAGTAGACTTTCTTTTCTTTCTATACTCTATTACCATAGAGGTCAACATATGATGCAAATAATTGGGTACATTAACCAATCTATTGTGCCTTAAATGACTTAGCAATTGAAAATGAGAAGTATACAACATAGAATGTATTCTGACAAAGGTAAAATACCTAATAACTTGTACAGCCACAACACACCAGATTGGAGTTAGAGACATCTAAGAAGTGCCCTGACTGGTTGAGCTAAGAGTCTGATTAGGATAGGAAAATTCCACCCTTGCTGACCTAGGGTCTAGAGATGTCAGAAATTCCTCTCTTGTTCTTGGAAGACCGCTTACTTTTGCAATGGAGGCTTCAAATGCTTCCACCCTCAATCCTTTGATAGTTGCTTCATCGTTCCAGAAGGTGACTACAAATTCTTCTACCATTTCATCATTGTACTCAGTTATTTAGAGACAATAATGTATCCATCCTGCTCTCTAAAAGAATGAAAGAGCATCCATTTCATTGAGCAATAGAGCGTTATTTGAAGGCTCCCATTTAATTTGGTCACCACCCAGTCTCCTTTTCTTCTTACTCTCCTTTGCGTATTTCTTTCTTTGCATTTGAACTTTAGACAAGCTATATTATACTTTGCTTGGCTCAAAATCCCAAATTCTGTCTTAAAAAATCACCAATTTCTGCTCAACTTCCTTAGTCTCTTCCTACTTCTAGACAATTACTAGGAAATTTGACAACCCCTATAACCATTCCTTAATGTAATTCTTCTTGCTAACCTATATGGTTAACTGGGGGTAATTTCATTATGACTGTAATTCAAGGAAAAAGACTAGTTTTTGGTTATGCGATTTAGTGCAAATATTACCAGACTTCCAAAACAAGTGTGAGTTCATCAAATGGTGCATGCATAATTAGTCAAATCACCTACCCCTTAATGAGAAATAATGACAACAAAACACTATGAATAAAAATATAATGATGACAATATCACAATATCCCTCCCCTCAACTTAAATATTAATTTCTCTTCAAATTAAAACAAGGGAGGTAAATAGGATTGGCAAAAATAATTATAAATAATATATATAATAATGACATATTGAGATGAATATAACATGCAAATCAAAGAAAGTAAAAATTGCTAAATATGTCTTAAATGCCATTTATGGCGGATCATACCTGATGTGTTGCCACAAATAAATTGAAGCACTTGTACTTGTTGAACAAAGAGTAGGAAAGCGATATGCATGGAAAGTGGAAATATTTAAAGAGATAATGATGTGACATATATGACAACAATGATGACAATGAGTTGCTGATATGGGAAAAGCATTTGAAATATGAAGCCAACAACAAATTTGGATGTGCGAGAAAAAAATTGGTAAGTACAGTTGTATAGAAGTAAGTGGTTACATATGAAACTTGTTGTGGCATAGCCACATGTATCTGTTGTAAAAAGGAAGTGCAAGTGTAAACTGGATAAATGAGTTAGGTCCCACTGAAAAAGGATGCATTGAAGGTCCCAATTACCCATTCGCGTGTTACTGAAAAAATGAAAAATAACATAAGAGTAAATATGTGTAGTGTGTGCATGTGATGTTAGGTAGAGAAGTAGGAAGAGGTTGTGGCTACAGGTGAATTAGATGGTCCATCCACATAAAGTGGGGAATCCTTTGTTGTTATTAGTGGTGGTAGAATGGGTTCAACAAATGATATAGATGGATTGGAAGGTGATGGAAAGTCAAGTGGAGTGGATGAGGTTGGTGCTATGAATTGCTAATGAAGTTTGTGAAAAACTTCATCTTTATCTAGCAATTTTTTATATAGCTTCAATCGATGTCCATTGATAATGAGTTTAAATCTCATTGGATTAATCGCAGTGAGTTGAAAAGATCCATTATGAAATACCTGTTGTATCTCATAGGTTCCCATCTAGTTCATCTGAAGTTTTCCTTTATTATCTTTGTATTTGAAATCATATAGTAAAGCCCAATCTCCTTCATTGAACTCCTTTGTCTTGATGTAATTTGTTCATGCCATTTACTCCTTTGGCGTTGGACAGGTTCAGTATGATAATGTGCCTCCATACACATTTCATCCAGCGCGTTCAACTAATTTAATCTATCCCTTTGAGCTTGATCAAGATTCATCTCCAAGGTTATTCTGTTTTCAATGTTTTGTAGTCGAACTCTTGGTAGGGAGGACTGCCTTCATTCTATAGACAAGCTCATAGGATGTGGAGGACTGCCTTCCATGTAATTCTATATGCTCAAACTGCTTTAGTTAACTTGATAGCCCAATATCATCTATGAACTCATAGATTTTTAGTTATAATAGCTTCCAAATCCCTATTTGTTAGCTCTACCTGGCCATTTGAATAAGAGTGGTAAGGAGTTATCTTTTTGTACCTTATTTCAAATTCTTTAACCAACTATGCTACCACTCAGAGGTAAACTATGGACCTTGATCAATCATTATTTCTCTAGGAACTCCATACTTGCAAAATATTTCTTCATACAAAAATTGAGCCACTTTTACATCTTTGGCATTCCTCAAGGCCTTAACTTCCAGCGATTTTGTTAAGTAACCAATGCACACTAATGTATAAGATTTACCATTTGATGTCTATTCAATGGGCCTGATAAAATATAATTCCCATTTATGAAATGGTGCTAATGAAAGTTGAGGTTGGAGTGGCATCTCAACACTCCTTGTAGGTCTTCCCTTCCTTTGACAATGGTCATAGTGCCTTGTATAACTGATTGCATCTTTATGTATAGTAGGCCAATAATAGCCAAAATTGAGTATCTTAATTGCAATACTTTTGTGACAAAATGGCCTCCACAAGGGTCATCATGACAAGCCTTGAGTACATTATATGTTCAACTTCCATCATACATCTCCTCATCACATTGTTAGGTCATGTGTAGAACAAATATCCAGCCATTCATGAGTAGGACGAGTTGTGATGTACTAATTATTTCTTCTCTAGGAGAAAATGTGGAGGTGCTTGACCTGCAACTAGATAATTAGCAATATCTGCATACCATGGTGAGTCTCATTGTTAAAGTAAAAAGATGTTTGTCAGGAAATGAATCATCCACCATTGCTTCTTGTGTTGGATTTGTCAACTGGAAAAGAAAATTTGCAACATTGACTTTTCTTGGCTTTTCAATAATGGCGATGTCAAACTCTTGTAGTAAGAGTAACCATCTGACAAGCCTCCCTGCAACCACTGGCTTGTTCATTAGGTAACATATTGCTGCATGAATAAAAAAAGGATAACTAGTGATGTTATACCTAAATTTGTTGATAGCATGGACAACAACAAGGATTTTATTTTCTATGTCTGTATAGTTAGCTTCTATACCTTGAAGATTCTTACTACCATAATAAATAGCATACTCAAGACTACCTTCTTTCTGCCCCAATACTGCACCAAATGCAAAGTTGGATGCATCGGTATAGATATGGAAAGGTATATTCCAATTAGGTCCTCTAAGTACTGGTGCTTGTGTGAGGGCAGACTTGAATGCTTCAAATGCTATCTAGGAACTTGGAGTCCAATCAAATTTGGAATCCTTTCTCAACAAAGTGAAAAGGGGTGAAGCTATTTTCTTGAAATCCTAGATGAAGTGTCTATAATACCCTGTACATCCAAGGAAACTCCTAACATCCCTCCATTTTTAAGGTACTAGAAGTTTTAAAATAATTGCAATCTTTGTTGGATCGACTTGAATTCCACTAGCCGAAACAAAGTGACCAAGAACAACTCCCTCCTCCATCATCATGAAACACTTCTCATGGCTAAGAGAGAGGTTGTGATCTTGACACCTTTTCAGTACCTTCTCCAAATTGGCTAATGCTTCATCATAGCTATTACCATAGATTGTGAAGTCATCAGTATAGATTTCTACGATGTCATGAGTGAAATTAGAGAAAATGCTTAAAATAGACCTCTGAAAGGTGGCTGGTTCATCACATAGCCCAAATGGAAGCACTGAAGCATATGTGCCCATGAACATGTGAAATTTGTCTTATCTTGATTGTTAGGAGCAATTTTGATATGATTGTAATCACTGAATCTATCCAAAAATAAAAGTATCTCTTACTAGCCAATGGGTCCAATACATGGTCAATGAAAGGAAGTGGGAAGCGGTCCTTGCATGTGGTAACATTCAGTTCTCTGTAGTCTACACATACTCGCCACTTTCATCCAATTTTTGGAACAATCACTGATAGTGAAACCCATTCACTATCTTATATAGGATAGATGAATCTTACATCAAGCAGTTTCTGTAATTCAAATTTGACTATATCTCCAAGTATTGGATTAATTCACTTGTGGTTGCCTAACTGGTTTGCAGCCTTCATTAATGTATATCTTGTGCATACAAAGGTTTGGGTCAATGCCTCTCATATCATGGTAGTCCCATGCAAACACTAAAGTGTGAGCTTGCAACATCTGCAATAGTCTATCACACTGGGTTGTTGTTAGCTCATTATTGATATTAAGAGTTCTCCCTTGAGATACCTCTACTAGACTAGTTGTTGCAGAAATAGAGGCAATATCAAGGCTTGTTACATGTTCAAGCTACAATCATTAGGCAAAACATTAGCGAGCATAGATGAAGTTGCAAAATATTCATTTGTCGTGAAACTATGGACTGGACAAGTGACACATGATAAAAATTCTTCTTGCTGCAAGTCTAGGATATAGGATTTCTGCATTATTTTAGCAAGTACAACATCTTCATCTTGGGATTGCATCATAGGAGTTCTCTCTATCACCATGAGAGTATGTGGTGAATACTGTTCATCGCCATCTAGGGTAGGCCAAATAGACTATTCCCAATCTAAATGAGGTTGAGCTGGTAGGTATAATACCAATTGCTTGGTTTTATCCCCAGTGGAAATTGTCTTATTGCCTAGCCTACAACCAATGAAGGCGTCAACAATGGCCAACCAGGGTCTTCCCAAAATCAGTGGGTATCCCCCCAAATGGACTTTAGGTTGTAGGACTCATTTCCTTCATATTTATGGGTATTAGTTGATATGTTTTTCATTGTTCTTTTGAGGTTCTCAATTTAGAGCTCTCTTGTGCTACCATTGATCCTTAAGAATAACCCTTTAATTCTACTTTGCAACTTCAAGTTGTTGAATTTGGTCAATAGGTGCAATTTTTTTTTGTTAATCATTCTGCTAAAGGAACCTAAATCAAAGGTCATCTTCAATGACTTAAAATTGGAAGTAGAGATCATAAGTTTTTTTCAATCTTTGTGTGCTTCCCACACTTCTCAATCTATCAAAAGAATCAAGAAGGACCAATATATTTTAATAGAGTTGCCTACTACCACTCAAGCTTTACAAGTTTTACAAGGGTCTTAGAGAAATTGTTTAGGTGGAGCAAAACTTCCACAGAGTTTTACAAGTCCAAAAGGACTTGAGAGTCTTACAAATTTGGGCTAAGATCTTCAGCCAAAATTTTCTCTTCCTCCTTTTCCTTACTATTTAGAAGTTGCTCGTCAAAGATTTATCATGTAGTGTCTTCGTAGTTTTTTTCTTCCTCTCTTGTATAGACCCAAAGTCTATTTCCAAATTATCTTTTAGAAGGTCAGTCTTTACTAGTCTCAAGGATTTCCCCATCCTTAAGGTTGCTAGGAGAAGATGCCCAATATCCCGATTCTCCATAGCCAAAATATTAGTCTACTCTTTATCCTTTTTACAAGATTGATTTATTAGTGAAGGGAATTGGGAGATCACAAAGGTCCTTCCCATGAGAGGGAGAGTAACTAGTAGTTCTAAACCCTTTTAGATATCTGAATGCACTATTCTAGTCCATCCGATCTAATAACAATGATGTGGCTCCAAATTCCATAAATTTAGAAAGATGAATAAATCAGAAGTCAATAGTCGTCTATAAAGTCGATTCAATGCACTCTTTTGTACACTACCCACCCAAAATAAAATACCCGAGATGCTCTTCACTTTGCTGTGGGTAATAAAGCTTAGCACATGGACCACGAGAAAGGTAATTGAATGCAACAATAAAACAACTATGTACACTGGATCGCCTTGATAATTACAATAGAAATGGAGGAAACAGGAATAAAGAATTGCCCAAATTGTCTCAAATAATTCTTGTAGAGGACGGTGTATATGCACTCCAAGCTCTCGGGAATGAATCTACAACTTAGACTGACTGGAAATTTGAGCTGAATAACATTATAAGATCTAGCACAGAACTAAAACAATCAAAGAAAAGAAAAGTAGAATGGAATCTCAACAACTAGGATTTACTCTGGATGGCTCCTCTGATCTGAAAGGCAGGCCTGTTCTCAGATCTAAAACTGGAAGATGGAAGGCTTGTTCATTCCTTGTTGGTAAGAAGTAACTAAATGAAGAGATTGACTATAATCTTAATGAACTAATACATCTGTGTCACAAAATATCTCTGTAATCAAATTTTAGAAGCAATGTCATATTTGTTCATACTTTCAATCTATTTAGTTTATTGTAGCTCTGTTTGATGGATTCATGGTATCTTGTTACAGTGTATGAAGTGTTTGAAAGAATGGCTTTTTATGGAATTGCCTCCAATCTAGTGATTTACTTGACAACTAAGCTGCACGAGGGCACTGTGACTTCTTCAAGGAATGTAACTAATTGGGCTGGAGCAATTTGGATCACTCCTATCCTTGGGGCATATATTGCAGACACTCATTGGGGACGCTATTGGACATTTACCATATTTTCATGTATTTATATACTGGTATATAGCACACAAATCTTCCTGTCCTGTGCTTAAAGATATGAATGACCTATTGGTGATAGATGATGTTTGATCTCTGTATGGTAAATAATTTTATTTGTGATACTTATTAACACTTTTGGTTTGTGAGTAAGCCACATTGAATTTAGCAGTCATAGTGGGTATACATCTCTAATGTAAAACAAACAATATAATAAGTGAATTAACTGTTCTGTTCAGAACAACACCAGCTGAATGCTTGTACAAGGTTAGTTTAACTATATTTATGTTCACAAATACGAGATGAATGAGCCTGTTTTAACAGTATTGATATATTAGGATAAATAACAGGAGAGCTGAAAGTATTTCCAAAAGGAAAACGTTCACCTAGAACATGTCAAAATAGTTAAGTTAAAAATTAACATAGTTTGAAATGTACTTGGATCTGATTGGGTGGATTTTTTAAATCAATGTTTGGGATTACATTTTAGAATCTATCATCAGATGAAGGAAGAAAGTGAATATAAGAAGGGAAATGATGGATCATAGAATGTGGTCTGAAATGATGATGAAAAATTCAAGATTGAATCGAAAATCATTTTAAACTATTATTTTCAATTGTAAAAGTTTGATATCTTTTAACTGAATCATTGAATCATATAATCTATCTTGCAGCATCAGCTGTATCAGAATATGGTGTTGCCATCTACTTTTGCTGTATGTGCTATGACCTTGAAATCCAAAGTTGTCAACTAATAGAGATGATTTTTTGTAAGGTGGGTAGGGTGAGAATAAACCCAGAATTGAATTAAGGGTAGAGATGATGAATATCTAGATCCAGATCATTTAAGGAAGAGTTGATTTTTGTAAGGTAGGTCACCCAAGAATATCTAGAAGGCTTCTTGGTAAAAAATTGCCCAAAAGAAGAAGATTTGCAGCTATCTAAGAATAGTGTTTCTAGGAGCAGTTTCTCTAGGACAAAGAAAAAAAGCTTTTTGTCAGAGAAAATGATTTCTAAGATCTCCCAGGATTTGAGTTTAGAGTATGAATGTTTTTGTTTTCTTAATTGGGTATCATTCCAACATTCTGATAGTATTCCAGAAGAGTTTGGATTGAAACGTTCTTAGTTTGTTACAGTTAATTTCAGAATGCCTTAATGTCTTCAGTTTAATATAGTTAAAACTAGATGTTTACCATATATAATTCACTACACCGTTCAATGCAGGGAATGATAATCTTGACATTGGCAGTCTCATTGCCATCTCTGAGACCACCAGAATGCCCAACAAATTCCAATAGCTGCAACAAAGCCTCCACACTCCAAGTTGGGATTTTTTATTTTGCATTGTACGTACTTGCTCTGGGCACTGGCGGTACAAAGCCCAATATCTCCACCATTGGAGCTGATCAATTTGATGAATTTGAGCCAAAAGAGAGGGCTCAGAAGGTCTCTTTTTTCAATTGGTGGATGTTCAGTGCATTTTTAGGAACACTAATTGCACAGACATTTCTCGTATATATTCAAGACAATGTGAGTTTTTCTGCTGGATATGCAATCCCCACTGCTGGGCTGATAATTTCGGTTGTAATTTTTCTAGTGGGGACTCCGTTTTACAGGCAGAAAATTCAAAAAGGGAACCCATTCGGTCGAATTGCGCAGGTGATTGTGGCTGCATGTCGGAAATGGAGAGTTAAAGTTCCTTCAGATCCGACTGAACTCCATGAATTGGACCCCAATATATACGTGGAGCAACGCAGATTACCCATTTCTCATACTCCCAACTTGAGGTAAGTTCACTCATTCACCACCATTTTCAATTGATATACTGAATTCTAATCCAATGGTGTACAAAATTAGCAGGCACTAGTTCAGATTATTGGTATTCATTGAAGTTTCTATTTTTTGCTTTCTTTATCTAAAGTCAACTCCTCGCCTGTGTTTTGAATGGTTTACCAATATGATCCTGCGCACCAGTCAGGTCCCCATCTTCAATAGTTTATGGGTTTTCCATCTGGAACACGTTGCAACTGGGACAAGTTGTGAATCTTGTTCAAGGCATTCAATAATGGAGGACTAGAAAGGGTATTAACTATGGTTATGCCCAAGAGCCCAGACGGGCATATAGCAATAGACTTTAAAAAGAAGATAAGTCCCTAAAAAATCTTAGGTTGACCCATAAAATTTGGGTATGGGGATTCTACTTTTAAAACAAAACTTTAAGTTTCTCTCATGTTTAGAGAAGCATTGTATTTTTTGCTATTATATATCCTAGATCCTGAAGCTAAATGAGACATGCCAATAAACTATAAATCCTCAATCCTCTAATAATAGTTCTCACCATTCTAGAGACATGCCAATAAACTATAAATCCTCAATCCTCTAATAATAGTTCTCACCAATCTAGATGTTAATAGAATCTTTAGGGTTCTGAGACAAGTTGATCTCAACAGAAACCCTTTTAAGGGACGAGTTATTTTTTTTTATCTTGCTCAACATAAATGTTAATAGAGTCTTTAGGGTTCTTAAAATTCTCCATTATAACATTATTTTAAGCATAACCTAATTTGAAAATAAATGTTTCATCAAGAGAACTATTAGTAAGAAAATAAACATGTTTAAAAAGAAGAAATTTATTACTATTAAAGTGAGGTGCTTTTGACTTCACATGAAATATTCATGTTCTCCGAGTTTCATAGTATTTAAAGTAATTGTCCTTTGAGATTATGAAAGAAATTCAGTCAATAATGTGTTTAAAGTTAATGCCATTAAGGAAAATGTAAAAGAGTGATGACATATCTAATAGTAATATGAAGAAGCATAAGCCATTATTTTTTTATTTTAATTTTAAGAAAATGTATTTTATTTTTTAGGTTATTATTTTGAAAAACATATTTAGCAATATTTTTATCTTCTTTTTATTTATTTTCATAATAGATAGATTGTTTGATTCAATGTATTGGAGTTCAAAAAATAATTTATTTGGAAAAATTGTTTGGTCCAATGCATTGGAGTTCAAAAGCAATTTATTTAGAAAAGGATTAAATTAATAGATTTCAATCAAACTTTTGTATATAATGAACCAAAATAAGTAAATAGTAAGTTTTATAAATGAAAAAGTAATATTTATTGAGAGATTATAAATTTGACATATTTATTTATTTTTACTATTTTATTTTATCTGACTAAGAATTTTTATTATTGAAAAATAATTCTTCCAATTTAAACAATTTATAAATGTATAAAATAATGAAAGATAAATAAAATACATATTAAAGTCATGCACCTAATTTCCGCAGTCCATGATGTTAACATTATTCATTTCTAAATTACACTGTACAATATTTTTCATGATCATATTATAAATATATTGATTACTTCCTCTTTGTCAGATTTCTGGACAAAGCAGCAACAAAAGGCAATACCGTCAGTCAAGTGGAAGAAAGCAAGCTTAGATTTCTAAACAATGCAGAAATAGAAGGCAATACAAAATATAGTGCATGGAAGCTGTGCCCAGTGACCCAAGTGGAGGAAACCAAGCTGATGATAAAAATGCTACCAATATGGGTGGCTATGTTCATGCCAAGCACCATGATAGCTCAGCTAAACACACTGTTTGTGAAACAAGGAACTCGACTGAGGAGGGAAATGGGTCCTCACTTTTCCATCCCCCCAGCATGCCTCACTTTATTTGTCACTATATCAATGCTGTTCTTCATTGTTTTCTATGATAGAGTCCTAGTAAACCTACTGAAAAAATTTACAGGGAACCCAAGAGGCATAACAATCTTACAACGAATGGGCATTGGGCTGATTATCCATGTAATAACCATGGTGGTTGCCTCCATAATAGAAATCAAAAGGATCAATATTGTCAAAGAACATCATCTTGAAGGGGACCCAGAAGCAATAGCACCCATCACAATCTTCATTCTGCTTCCCCAGTTTATACTCATGGGAATAGCAGATGCATTTGTTGAAGTGGGGAAGTTAGAATTTTTTTATGATCAGGCCCCTGAGAGCATGCAAAGCATAGGAACTGCACTATTTGCTAGCACATTGGGAGTTGGTAATTTTATTAGCAGTTTTCTTTTGACCACTGTAACAAAAATCACAGGAAGAAAGGGGCACACCAGTTGGCTTCTCAATAATCTTAATGCATCTCATCTGTACTACTACTATGCACTCTTAGCAATTCTCAATTTTCTGAATGTGATTTTCTTTTTGGTTGTATCTCACTTTTATGTTTATAAGAGAAAGACCAACGAAGCTTTTGGCAACAACCACAACCTTGATGATATGATAGAATGTGTGGGTATGAGCAGAAAAGCCCATGTGGATGAAATCATGCAATAGAGTTATGATGTAAGAAAGATAATAAATATCCCTTTGCATTTTGGCTCATTTATTAGTGATCAATGTCTATGAGCATGAGTAACTATTGTGTATCTACATCAAAAGTCAATTTTTTTTTTCATAACTGATAGAGGGGCCTGAAGCTCTTCAAGTTTTAATTTCATTTTTGGTTGTTCAACACTTTTAATATTTATTTACTTGATTGATGGATTTAATGATCTCAATTAAATAATTATATTTAGAAAACCTAGTGATTTGAACATTGCATCAAACATCAATGATTCAAAAATAGTAGCAGGCCTCATGATTTTGTATCCCTCAAATTTTAAAAATTTCAATGTTAAATTAAAAATGCAATTATTTTTTACCTTGTTATGAACTAATTTAAAACATTGCAAGTTTTTTTTTTCTATTTAATGAAAAATGATTGATATTATAATTTTTATTTAAAACATGACTTTGAACTTGGTTTATAATTGTATGTGTGAAATGCCTTCCAATTTTCAAAACTTAAATTTAATCACGAGTTTCAATTGACTTGCCTTTACATAGACATTTTAGTCCTAGGCCCTTCTCTCGACACATGATTATTTTAGGTGATTGATCATGAATGGGCCAACTAAATTTACAAAAATTAGATATGTTTCAAAAGTTCTGATTTTGTAAGATAGAAACTTAATTCTTTTTTTTAGATGTTTTTGTTGATTCTCATTTTTTCTTAATTATATACTTTAATTCTATGATTTGATCTAATGTTGCTATCTAACGAGGTTAACATTGAAGTTACTGATTTGCATATTCTTATTAAATCTTGGGATTCTCCTTGTATGGTTCAACATGTGCCATCTTTCTTCCTCCCTAAGGGGACAAATGTGATTGTAATCATAATGTTTGTTTTAGGTGTACTACTTTTGGTCGATATGTCTCTCCTCAACACAGGGGACATGAATGTTCCTACTAAATGCATATGCCTTATTTTATTTCTCAACCATGTGATGTAGGTGCCTCAAGTTGACTAGTTAATGGCAAGGCCCATTGGGTAAGTTTGGCTATCTTTCTTACAAGGATTGACACATATCTTATGAGAAACAAAATGAAGGTGGAGTCATTTTGGTGTGGGATCTATTTCTTAATTGTTGGGTATATGAAGCCCAACAGTCACATGGTTGTTTGTCTTCCCCAGAAGACTCTTCATTTCATATCTGAGATGTCTCTATAAATAACTGAGTGCAGTCATGCATAACTGTAGAATTGATATTGGTTAATAAGACCATTCCCTACATTTCTGGTGGAAGTAGCCACTTAGTGGTGAACCACGTTAAACTTTTTGTTATGCGTTGTTATGTTTTTGTTTTTGTTTTTGTTTTGTTTTCTCTATTTTATTGTTGATTGTCATGTTTTTGTGCTCGGTTTAAAACTAACAATTGGTATTAGAGCTACAGTTGGCTTGAGCAGAGATGGGATCCGATTGGATAGTTGATCCTGGATATGGGTGCCCTTACTTTGTGCTTGATCCCAGAGCTGGGTGCTTTTATGTTATCAACAAATAGGCTGAAGTTTCAAATGATGAGGCCGAAGAATCAGATGATGAAGCCGAATCAGTCATCGAAAAATTTCTTGGCAGTCTAGACTTGGTAGAGACTGATGTCCAAGTGGAGGTTGAAACCAAATGTCATTGGTGGGATGGTTGGAAAGAGGAGGAGACTTCGGCTGAAGAAGAAGAGGGTTTATTGTATTCGTTGTTTGAAGAAGAAGAGATTGGTTTGTTTCATTTCCAAGATGAGGAGGATGCCTGCCGGGGTGAGGAGGATGTAGTCTCGACTCTAGGAAATGAGGATGACCCTGAAGAAGAAGAGACAGATTGCAGAAACGATGAGTTATTGATGAAGATTGCAGAAGTGGAAGCAAAGTGGAATGCATTGATTGCACGTTTTTCTCCCACTTGTACATGGTTATCCTTACAGTCTTCCCGTCACTCCTAAAACGTCCATAATAGAAAACAAGGTGGATCTCTGGCAAGCGGAATGTCCAGAAAAGATAGAGGAGCCAGTGCAGAAGGTAGAGTCAACGTGCGATTTGTACGCAAACATCTACGACAGGTTGGAAAAGTATGTGCCTGCGGAGGACGAAGAGAGCGAGGGGAATAAGAAGAACAACTCGGCGACTGCAGACTGCATCATTGCTGAGGAGAGTAATGAGGAGATCGCTTGCAGGGAGTATGCACGGTGTAGCAAAGATCGATTCCCTGATTGCACGAGAACTTTACAACGTAAAGAGGATGACTACAGAGATAAAAGACTTGCCCCAAACCCAAGTCCAGCTCGTAGTAGAGGAGAAATTCAAGTAACCCGCTATTTGACGACTGCAATGAAAGGTTATAGGCCAAATTATGACTCCTCACTGGAAGATGAGGGCCAATGCTGTCAAGATGCAGATGTTCCCCGAAGCGATTTTTCTGACTTTTTTAACATATTCCTGTATCTGCTGAGGGGTCGTGGCTTTGAAATTCAAAAGCCAGAGTATGCAGTTTTTATGCTGGTTGGACCCATTAAGGAACCAAAGAAGTCCGCGGGTATGATGCATGGGCTTGACAGTTTGCAGGCCGAAGACGTGGGGATGATGTGCTCGGTGGTGAGCCACTTTGACAAGTCAGAGACGTAAAAACACTTTGTACGCAACTACAATGTGGTGCGAAGTGATGGTAGCATGGGTACTGTGAGGGAGGTGAGCCTCGATTCAGGGCTCCCTACTACGCACATGGCTCTTCGACATACATCTATCAATGACGGAAAAAATACATCTAGCAGGGAGCGTAAGGACTCAGGCATTTCTACTGACTTTTCATCTGGTCAAATTGGACTTGATGCTACACTGCAAGAACTTCTTAGTTGGGTTGAGCAACTTTTTATTAAGTATGCTAGTAGCAGTTCATGATGTGTGGAGTTACAAAATTGGTTTAACTTTCAGAACCACATTTGCATTGTTTGTGAGAGGCTTGGACCAAGCTTCTTCGATTCTCTATGCAAAACCCAATATCGCCCATTTTCTGTTGATCTAGTATGGGCATTTGGTCGACAACTTTTGGAATCTCTTGGAGAGAAGGGGAGTATAAGAGCAAATGACCATGTTGTGTTTGAATTTACTAATTCTTCCGTGGATGGAGGAGTTTATTTTGAAGCTGATGATTTAATGAATGGTTTAAAAATGCCTGGAAAAGATGATGCGTTGGATGAGAGGTTTTTCAACTCTGATTTGATTTGGAGAAGGCTTGTCTGAAGCATGCATGAACAAGAGTTTGTGAAGTTAAAGTCTTGCCAACTGATTTTAGTATGAGCTCAGGCTGTGTCAGTTGGACTTCATGGGGGAGATTGTTGGGTATATGAAGCCCAACAATCACATGGCTGTTTGTCTTCCCTAGAAGACTTCATTTCATATTTGAGATGTCTCTATAAATGACTGAGTGCAGTCATGTATGATTGTAGAATTGATATTGGTTAATAAGACAATTCCCTGCGTTTCTGGTGGATGTAGCCACTTAGTGGTGAACCACATTAAACTACGTGTTATGCATTATGTTTTCGTTTATGTTTTGTTTTCTCTATTTTATTGTTGATTGTCATCTTTTTCTGCTCAGTTTAAAACTAACACTAATTACTAAGACCTCTTAGATTATGGAGGAAAACTCTTTGATTGTGATTCAACATATCCTCTTACCAACTCAATAACTGTTACTACATAGTGATTTAATTTTAGTTATTTTTTATATATATTTGTTTAAATTTTTTTATTAACTAAAGTTCTAATAATATGATTTTGGATTCCACCCACTTTTAATAGGTTGATGTAATATGTTGGTGTAAATAATTATTCATCATGGATATTATTACACCTTACTTAAGTTTACTTAGGATAATGCATTTCATAGTAGTTTGGGTATGAAACACTTGGGTGTTTGTGCCACATTGGGATAGTGTGTGTAGGAGAATTTCCACCTTTTATGGTGTGATCTTGTTACTACTCTATCATATCCACTTATTGTGGAGTGATAATTCCACCTTCAGTGGGTGATCCACCTCATGTGGAATATTTTATTGTTTCTCCTACCTACCACACCTATTTCCTACCTACCCTTGTTTCTTATCGATCCACATGTTTGTTTGTGTGCTCACATATCCATATTGACTTGCCTATATATGCAAGCTCATATTCATTGTATGTAATGATTGATGATCCAGTTGATTAGTATTTTCATCTTGATAGAATACAGTTTATTCGTATCATCCATTTTGTTCTCTATTATTTGTGCTTTCCATTTCCTCTAGATCTTGGCAAAATCTCACATGGTATCAAAGCCATTAGAGTGTCATTGGTTTGTCAATTGAGAGAAATTTGATGCTATTTGGGGTTGTGTATTTTGGAGCTTTCTATTGCAGGTTATTATTGAAGCTTGATGGGTCAAATATAAGGTTACCATTGGATTGAGGAGGTCAAAGAAAGTCAATTTTGCCTTTTGTTTCATTCAAATTGGACTTCAGAGGCCAAATTTAGAGGCATTTGAAGTTTGAAGCTGCGACGAAATTTTTCCAGAAATTATAATTTTGCAGGCAATTTTCAAATAGTGATATCTCACTCATCCGGACTCCATTTTTCGAGCAATTTTTTTTTTGTTTTGGGGTAGAATTTCGTGATGTTTATAGAGGTGTAGGAGTTTTCTAATTTTCGGATACAGGTTTTTCTGAAATCGTGAAATCCCAATTTTTACAACTTTGGAGGCTTCGTTTGGGCTCATATGGACTCCTTTTCAGGTGCCAGTTTCTTGAAAGTGCATAATTTTTTGTCTACTTTCACATTCTGCCATTTGTTTGCAATGATTTTGAGTAGAAATTGTACTTTCAGTATTTGGTCATTTTTTTGCCTATTTGGTACTTGTATTTTGCTTGGATCTCAGTTTAGATCACTAGCAGTATTTGTTGAAGTCTCTTATATCTCATTTTGAGAAGTTGTAAAATTGAAATCAGAAGTCCACCTTGCCTTGTTTTGCAAGTGGCCCATTGTACACACACTAAGTATAAAGTGCCAAATCATGATTTTGGAGGGGGTTTCTTGATTGAGTAATTTGGGGGGGTGTCTTGTGTGATTGTGCCTCTCTATTTTGTGTTTTTCTTCTGCTGCTATGGGTTCTCCTAAGTTTCCTCTCTTAACTCCTCATAATTATTCTACTTGGAAAATTGATGCATGGAGTAAACTTATGGAAAAAGGACTAACTCATTATATTGATGGAACTATTGTTGCTCTCGCTGATCGTAAGGTTGATCTTGTTGGTCACTTGAATTGGCTCACTAAAAATATCATGGCAGTTGGTACCTTAAGAAAGTATGTATCAAAGGATCTCATTTTTCATATTGAGAAATGTACTCTAATCAAGGATACTTGGCAAAAGTTTCAAGACTTGTATGGTCAAGTTGATGAGATTAGAGGATATTAGTTTGATAGTGATCTCACCATGTTAGATCCCAAGAACTTTGATACTATACAAGATTATGTCACTAAGGAAAAAGAGTTGAGGGCACAACTCAAGAATTGTGACGTTGATAAGAAGGATACTCAATTGATCTTCAATTTGATGGGCAAGCTTCCACAAGAATATGCAAAATTTGTTTCTAGTTACCAAACCCATAGGATGACAATGGTTCAAGCTACACAATGCCTACATTTGATGCTTTCGCTGAAATGTTGATGATGGAACAAGCTAAGTTGATAAGCATGGCCATTCTTAAGGCTTCTAAGTCTCAAGCATTAGTGGCAAGTCAAGGGAACAAAGGAAATCAAGGAAAGGACAACTCAAACAAAAAGAAATGGCAATCAAAGCCTAAGGACAAAGCATCACCTTCTCCACAACAAGGAGATTCATCCTCTTCCAAGAGGGACAATTCACCAAAGAGGGAGAGACCTACTTGTGCCTATTGTAAAATGTTTGGTCATGAGGAGCATCGTTGCCATTCTAAGAAGATTTATGAGCTCACACATATCCTCAAAAAGCATAACATTGATTTGCCTAATGTCTATAAGAAGGATGATTCATCAACTTCCACTTCCTCACATTCAAAAGGAAAAGGGCAAGCATTCATAGCTTCTACAAGTGGGAAGACTCACTCTTTTGGGACAATAAAAGGAAAAGCTCTTTGTTCTACTACAAGTCATGATTCAGGGAGATGGCTTCTAGATTCAGGGGCTTTTTATCATATGGCATCTTCGTAGTCTATGTTCTCTTCAACAAGAGCCTTGCACCATGCCGCAAATTTTGATAGGCAATCATACATACATGGATGTGATTGTGAAAGGAACTATTTCCATTGGGGATAACTCCTTCAATGATGTGTGTGTACCCCATTTGACAAACAATCTCCTTTCCATCTATCAAATCACACATGGTGCAACTAAGAGAATTGTGGAGTTCACACCTGATTCAATTTTCATTAGAGACTTGGAGACTAGAGCTATCATTGCGACTGGGTGGTTGATCATGCATCTCAGTTATACTCCTTTTCAGATTTTGTTGATGATAATGATTTCACATATGATGATTCTACACATGATGATCACACTTCTTCTGATGGTTAAAATTTTGAGAACTTTGGGTACTTGAACTTGGGGATTCTCACATGTGACCCTATTCTTGAGCCTTGTGTTTCATCTCCTCCTATTGATATCAAATCACCTATTGCACCTGATGATGCAACTTGTGCGACAATTTTCCCTTCTCGTGATTCAGTGCAGCAGTATATATCTTGTCTTCCAGCTTCAGTTTCATGGGATGACTACTTGATAGACATTGCAGGTTTGTTTGTGGAATCCTACATTGCAGACTTGGGAGATATCATTGATGATATTCATCTTCTCTTTGATGGAGATGATCCTTCTTCGATTGTTGCGAGGGAACACTCTGACCCTCTTGTTCATTCTCTACATGATCATTCTTTTGAGGTTGACATGATTGTGGATACTTATGTACAACAGTTGGAGGAGGTCTCCTTATGTTTAGAGGAGACATGTTAGTCTTTGGGACTTGTTCTACATTCATCTCCACTAGATCTTGGAGTACCTTTTTCAGCAGTGTGGAGCAGTTCACCACCTTTGGAGGGGGTATCTTTCAGCATCGACACGGGGAGACTTGAGAAGTTTTTAGAGACTTCATTCATCATGAGTTTTTTTCATACATCTTCCCTTCATGATTGGGGAGATGTCATGGTTACATCTTTTTCTTCCTAAGGGAAGGAATGTTGTTCGACGTTCATGGAGCAGTTTCTTCATACATCATCGAGCTTCTATCATTGGTGCATATTCTACATTGAGGGGGGGCTTCCTAGCTTCTCTTCTTCTCTCATATGGGGGGGACTTTTTCCTCACATGGGGTTTTGTTTCTCACATGCTTCTATGAGAGTTCTCTTGTATAGATTCCATCACTCTTTTGGGGGAGAGTTTTTTCCCATTGGGTTTTTCTTTCTTTCCCTACTTTGTCAGATATTTCATTGCATTAGTTTGCATGCATTTGCATTTGTACATGGGTACCTAACATGGCCTCATAGCCGAGACCCATCTTGCATTGCTTAGTTTCATTGTAGACTTAAATGCATTCCCCTAAGTTGTACTTAAGGGGGGGTGTTGGTGTAAATAATTATTCATCATGGATATTATTACACCTTACTTAAGTTTATTTAGGATAATTTGCATTTCATAGTAGTTTGGGTATGAGACACTTGGGTGTTTGTGCCACATTGGGATAGTGTGTGTAGGAGAATTTCTACCTTTTATGGTGTGATCTTGTTACTACTTTATCACATCCACTTATTGTGGAGTGATAATTCCACCTTCGGTGGGTGATCCACCTCATGTGGAATATTTTATTGTTTTTCCTACCTACCACACCTATTTCCTACCTACCCTTGTTTCTTATTGAGCCACATGTCATTTTTGTGTGCTCACATATCCATATTGCCTTTCCTATATATGCAAGCTCATATTCATTGTATGTAACGATTGATGATCCAGTTGATCAGTATTTTCATCTTGATAGAATATAGTTCATTCGTATAATCTATTTTGTTCTCTCTTATTTGTGCTTTCCATTTCCTCTAGATCTTGGCAAAATCTCACATAATATATCCCTTCTCTAAATAATATAATAGACACATATTCATTTATTAAATAGGAATATCACAATAATTTTTTAATATAAAAGAAAAAAGAAATAAAATTTTGAAGTTCCTTAATTTTTCTACATAGAAAAATAATGATTTGTACCAAAGATTAAACTTGAATATTTCATCAACCATAATCAACGTAAAACTAAATTTTTAAAAATAATAATAATATTAAATTAGTTGAAATTTCCTAAATGTATAAATTATTCACTTAACTAAAATACTTGAACCAAATTTTAGCAGGCAACAACAAAATAAACAATTAATCATTTGGATATAATAAAGAAAAGAAAAAATATTCAATACATCTTTTAGATGCAATCTTTTTAAAAATATTGAGATGCATGAAAGTAAGAAATTTTATCACATGCATTTGAGACTACACTTAAAAGCAAATGGAGTCCAATTTTGATAAATTCTATAGTTTGATTTGATAATAAATTGTCAAGAAATGTAGAACAACATGTTTTCTCATGTTTGATTTTTCTTATTGGTTCATGGGAAGTGCACACAAAGAAATCCAACATTGATAAAATAGAAAAAAGAAAAATCTTAAATAAAACTAAAACATATACATTTAAATATTTTATAATATATATAAAATACATTGAGAGAAATCCTTTTCATGGCATCTATTTTTAATCAAGTGATAGGTACCTTGAGAAGGATATCCACACACACATGCACACACACATATGCTAGTAGCATTCATGGTGCAACATGCAAGACAATAATTTAGTCAGGGTTAGGGTTAATGTTGGGATTATGATCAGGGATATGGTTAGGGTTAGAGATAAAACAAAGTTAGGTTTAATTTTAGGTTAAGATTAGAGATAGGTTAGAGTTAAAGATATAATTAAGGTCAACATTAGGGTTATGGTTAGTTTTAGTTTTTAGGTTATAGTTGAGATAGAAATAGGGTTAGGGTAGGAGTTAGAAAAGGAAACAGGGCTGCGGTTAGTATAAGGATTATATTCTAGGGTTAGGTATAAGGTTAAGGTTAGGGTTAGGGTTAAGAATAAGAATAAGTTAGGGTTAGAGATAGAATTAGAGGTAGTGATAAGGTGTTGGTTATGGTTAGGGTTAGGGTTAGAGTTAGCAAAATAATTAAGGTTAGGAGAAGGATTAGGATAAGGGTTAGGGTTAGAATTGATGTTAGTATTTGGATTGGGTTTAGCGTTAAAGATATGATTAGGGTTAGAGTTAGTGCTAGGATTAGGATTAGGGTTAAGGTTGGGGATAAGGTTAGGGTGATAAATAGACCTAGGGTGTAGAATAGGGTTAGGGTAAGGATTAGTGTTAGGGTTAGAGATAGAAAAAGGGCTAGGGTTAGAATTAGAATTTGGGTTGGGGATAAGGTTAGGTTTAGGGTAAAGATTAGTGTTAGGGTTAGAGATAGAATTAGGGTTAGGGTTAAGATTAATGTTTTGGTTAGGGTTAGAGATAGAACATGGGTTAGAGTAATCGTTAGAGTAGAATTAGGGTTAGGGTTAGAGTTAGGGTTAGTGTTAGTATTAAGATTAGAAATAAAATTCAGGTTACAATTAGAGATATAATTAGGGTTAAGATTAGTGTTACGATTTATGTTATAGTATAATTAATATTAGGGTTAATGTAAGGCTAGGGTTAGTTAAGGGTTAGTCAAATATTAAGGCCCAATCACCCTAACCATAAAACTAAATATATCCCTAATACCAACCCTACCTTCAAGGTTACCAATTTGTAGATTCTTATTGAATCTTGGGATAATGTTTCTTGAATAGTTCTACATATGTCACCTTTCTTTTCTCACAAGGATCCATCTCCTCCGAAAAAGAAAAGATATGATTGTTCTAGGATAATACTTTTAGCTGACATTGATATTCCTAGTAGATGCATGTGAATTTTTAAATTTCTCAATCATGTGATATGGGTGCCTCAAGTTGATTAGATAATTACAAGGTTCCTTGGCTAAGTTTGGCTATCTCTCTCATGAGGAGCGACACATTACATGTGAGAAACACAAATTTGTAAGAGGGGCCATTATGGTGTGGGACCTAATTCCTAACTATCAAGATCTCCTAGATCATATAGGGAAACCCTTTAATTGTGGTTTAACCCCAACTCTTATTAACAAATTAAATATTACTACATAATAATTTGATTGTAACTATTTTTAATATACATTCATTTAATTTTATTATTAATTACTGTTAAAAATATGATTCCATTTCATCCACTTCTTATATATTAATGTAATATCTCTTCTCTAAAATAATTTAATAACACATTAATATAATAATATAAGTTAGTTGAGAGTTTTTGAAATGTATAAATTATTCACTTACTAAAATAATTGTGCCAAATTTAAGCAAACAACAACAAAATACTCCACTAACCATTTAAATATATAAAAAAATAAAATAAATTCAAACCACGTTTTAGATGCATTTTAATAAAAAAATAAAATTATGACAAGGGAAAAGAACAAACTTCACGGCATGGACCAGCCTTAAACCACACACTGAGCAACAGATCAAGCCTAAAGAATATCAGTCAACTCTGAGCGTTTAACACTTTTAAGTTTAGAAATCAAAGCTTAATATGTATGATTTAACCAGTCAATGGTGCCAGATGTATTTCAGACTATACTTAAAAAGCAAATGGAATCGAAGTTTGATATGAGGTTTGATTTTTTTTTACTTGTTCATGAGAAGTGTGCAGAGAAGTCCATGAGCATCGAAAATCTTAAATAAAATTAGTTTCTGGCAAGACACAATGAAATTATTCAAAATAATTTATGCAATCCTAAGCCATCTTCGACGACAACAATTTATTTCAAACATGATAGTTGAGTTTGATGGAGGATATAACGTCCATTGAGGTTCAAATATAACAAACGCCTCACACTTTGCAGATAATATTCCTACCACAAGCATAACCATATATGTTGGCAATAAATTTAATCAGAAGCCTCACAACCCTTTGGCTGAAACCCAATTCTGATCTTCTCCAAATCATAGAAGACTTAAAAGTTTTGCTGCTGAAAGTTGCCAAAGATTGCAGCTGGCCCAATGCCAACATCCTCTACCCTCTGAAGCAGCAGGCAATGCACTTTTAAAGCAGTATCATTAGTTGACACTGAGGAAGAATAAAATGAATATAATCTTCTTTCTATTCATTATTTCTTGTAAATTGTTGAGAATTTTCTTATAAAATGTCTCGGGAAGATGGGTGTAGGTGGTTCCAGAGTCAATAATCATACCTCCATTACCCTCTGAATGGAATGCCTGCAAGCTCAATGGGACCTCTAAATATGTTTTTTCATTACTAATTCGTTGGAGACCAATGTAGTAATAGTTGGGATACATAAGATTGTCTAGCATGGGGGTATATTGCATTGATCCACCATAAATGATTTCATGAGATGCACCCAATATCAAAGGACTGGAAACAGTAAACTATAATAGCTGGATTTCCTAAGAGAATGGAACCTCATGCAGGAGCTTCTATTACGTACAATCCTAAGCAAATCTGCAGTATCAAACTCTAATGACACCGACTTCAGTTTTTCATCTTCAAGACTTTTAAATTACTTACTAATGCTTCTCAAAGACAGTAACTTGCAGCGCTACCGATCAAGCACATGGCATTTATAGGCAAACTAATATGAATATATTCATGCAAGGTGGTAAGATTAGTAAGACAAAAGATAATGCGGCAAGACCACTTATGAATTGTTTTATGCATTTGTATATTATTACATGAGAACATAAAACATTAGTGGGATCTTTTTCGTGCAAATTGTTTTATAATGTTCAACCGGTGTACTCTTCATGATCGCATTTTCTTCATATATTGCATTTAAAATTCTTTCTAGTATATCTTCTGAGATGTCATTTTCGCCATTGGCAATCATGAAAATGGATTTTAAATATCTAAGCTTATATTAAAAGTTTGACGCGACGGCTAATTATGACCGGATTTGAATACAAGCTTTTCAAAACAAGGGATTGCACACAGAAAGGATTTTAGTGTTAGAGGCAAAAACTAAAAAAAAATTGATGCAACGGATAGAATTTGCTAGACATATATTTTATTCTAATAGGAATATATATATGTAATGGCGAGGTTACGCATATTCATCATATATCCAAGTCCACTTGGATATTGCAAAAGTTAGAAATCTATTTGTATAGATGAATGGAAGTGCATGAAAGGGTTGAATAGAATGAATAGATAGAAGAATGTGGAGAAGAGATATTTGATGGGTGGATTGGTGGTAATGTTTGAGAAACTAGTTGTGTACAAGATGATTTGGTGTGAAAAATGATAGAAAAAGAAAGTTAGGGTAATAAATAGGAAGGTCACATATGGAGAGGATATGCATTTAATTCTTGGGATAATAATATAAAATAATAAGTTATGTAGTGTGAGATGGATTAATATTTGATTTTACAATCTTATATATATCTATATCTATATCTATATCTATATCTATTTCTTTATCTATAGACACGCACACACACAAGCATATATACATGCACACACACACACAAACATATATACATGCACACACACACAGGTGTTAAGTGAGTTGGAAGGAGATTGATGAAGTCACTTGAAGTTTCATGGTATCTAACAACATTGATGAAGGGCCTAGCATGTGTAAAAGAATGATCCCACCAAATCTATATGAGATTTGGGCACAATGGATAGCATTTATGAGAATTATTTAGTAATCAATGAGGATAGAGAGAAGGTGATTTTGAATTCTTAAATATTTAGGCAAGATCCATGAATTGGTGCACAACTCTAGAGAAGGAGAATAAAGAGACCAACCATTAAGAGAGAAATGATCGAGAAAAAGAATCCAAGGTTGAAGAACAAGGTGGGGAGGTGTGTGCATGGTCAACAATGGACAAGATAGATACCTTGAATATGGTGATGGGGGAGAAAGTTGTAGACCATGGAGAAAGATGCTAGGAGGTAAGAAACATCCCATAATAAATTGGATGAATGATCTAATACAAAAGAAGTAGTTATAATAAAACTATTTGAGTAATACCTAACCCATATGAGGTTGATTAGGTACTTCAATAATAAGAGGTGACGAAATCATGTAAGACCAACTAGCAAACATGGTAAGAAAGGTGTATATCCATGTGGGACTTACTAGGCATGCCACATGGTATCAAGAAAATGAAGTTGCAAGTAGTATCAAAGTATGGAGCTATAAGTAGGTAGTGTGGGAACAAAAAAGCAACAAACTAGTGAGTAAGAGAGAGAGGTTGAGAGTGTGTACAACCAAGGTACCGAGTGAGAAAATAAGTGAGTGTGAACAAGATAAATGCAAGTCTTTGTACATAAGATAAAAGAAACATTTTTATGAAATAAAATGTGTTGTTTGTATTTTCTATTCAATTTTATCTAATGAGTTTATGAGGGTACATGTAGGGTAGGTATCCATTGTTGTGTATGAATTATTATAGGATACTTGTTGTGATTTGGGTGGTAGGTATTAGGGACAGTTGCTAGTTGTTGCATGTTGACCTACAACAAAAGAGAGCCCTCTTTTACCTTTGCATAGTTGCACATTGCTTTCTCAATAATGTCATTAGTTCTAAGTATGCCCTACATTATGTGGTATCAAGGCACCAAAGTGGGTGGCTTTCACCATCACTCAAAATACTATTTGAGCTTCTTAGTCCATTTTTTAGTGGCTCATGAGAATAAATCCAAACATCAAATTATTTATTTTGAATTCCAATTTTACTAGTGCTTCCTACTATGCTTTACGAGTTGTTTTGGCACACATTATTTTTCAACATCTTGTTGTGTGATTGTATTTAAATACATCTACTGTGCACTTAATTGTAGATATAAAAAAAATCACGTTTGCATATATAGTCATTTGCATGTTGGTGAATATTGTATTTGATGTACCCCTATATTAATCTAGCTTGCCAAAGGCATTTGATCTAGGATAACTTGTCCACCTACACAATCAAAAAACTCATAAATGATTTCTTTAGTCACCATCATGACATCTTTAACTACTAGATAGACAATAGCAAAGAGTATTTCAAGAAAACATTTTGACAATCAACCTTGCACATCATGTGTTACCTATGTCCCTTAAACCAGGTTTACATTGTTCATAATCAATAGTAAAGTGCTTCAGTCCAAACCTCATGATTTTCTAACATTACATTGGCTATGTGACAATTATAAAATCAAGAACTATATTCCTTAAACAATGACAAATAGATTTGAACAACATGATGTCAATCAATTCTAAACTCAAATACCCCCTAACCATCACATTCATATTGATGCATTTATTCCAATTACCAATATCAATTCTATTATCTAAATTAACCATTCATTTATTGATTACATTCATTAATTTAATTTGAATAACTAAAACAGGCAAATATACAGTGAAGATCGTAGGCGTGGGGGACATATTCATCGTGGTACAAATTGAACTATTTAAAATAGAGATCTGAAATGAGTTATTGCTGGAAAGTGCCTCGCATGCATTTTAAAACAAAGATGATATGATTTTTTAAAACAAAGATAATTTTTAACAATTATAGAATGGGTTTGTTGTTTACTTTCAAAAGTGATCAATAGTTTATCATCATTTCTTTAATATCATTGATTGATCATCGTAGCTCCTCATTATCCACATTCTCACAATCTTTTGTCTTCAGGCAAACAACTTTACATTCTATTGGCAAATATTTTATATCTTCAAATGAGATATTGACATCAGTCTGTGATTCAGAGGCAGACTACGTGAGTGCTGTCCTTTTGGAGCTACGGAAGCCTCAAATCTGCACCTAACAATACCCTTCACATCACATTGATTTATAGTTACAAAAAATATTAAGGAGAAATACAATTATGTGGAAGAAGTTTTATTTAAATATTATTCCATTTATTTTTTTGAAAAATAACTAATAGTAATGTAAGACATCATCAATATCAGAAAGTGGTGGTAGATAGTTTTTTAGTTTTTATTGGGCAAAAATTATCTTAATTGAAATATGTTTAGAAATAGTTAAAAATGGCTTAAAACATCAGCATATTGAAGACAATGCACTAATTGTTCACAATGAGAGTGAGTAAATACATTAACCTTAACATGCCTAATATTTATATAGAAGTTGATTACTTAGGGCAAATAATTTATTCAAATTATCTCAAAATAATATGTATTAAAGCTTGTAGAGAATTTTATATAAGATTAAATAAAATCTTTCATATTAGAATAATTCTTAGATACCTTTAACTATGCTGTAAAGGAATAAATCACATTTATATAAATATTTAAGTTCTTTAAATAAACAAAGTTTCAATACCTAATCAACTTGGATATATATGTTTGGAGACTAATAGTGGTAATACTAAGAACCATAAAAATTAAATATCTAATGTTAAAAATTCATCACTATCCTGTTCAGATGGTTGCCTTAGAATCTATAAACTAGAACTTTATGTTTTTTGTCATTCAAACTCATGGTTATGGAAGTGAATTGCATGTGTGCTTATAAACATACTCACAAGAGTGATTTGCCTAAAATTATCTTTCAAAATTATTTGTCTTGATCTTCAAATGTGAATATTACAATAAATAGTGGTCTTTATAAATATTCTTAAGAAATTAATTGAATCATGAACATTTTTTTGTTATTCAAAACCCTACAAAACCTAGTTCAACAAATTTGGAACATGATCAAAGATAATAAGCAATTATATAGGAATGTTTAAGATGACTCTACTCTAACAATACAACTATAATAATTAATGATTCTTCTAGAATAATGTGTGAGTAGACTAGATAATGTATTATATATGTATGATTTTGAGTTATGAATGAATATCTTTAGAGACAACAACTTAACACACAAATATGTGTTATATCAACATAGATTGGTGAACATGAGTCAATAAGATAACATTTAAATTTTAACTTCAAAAGTTTATGATCCAAACACAAGAATAGGAATCTATGAGTCTAATATAGAATGAGAATGGGAAATTCAAGTATTAACACCAATATTTTAGGGGATAAGTGATTATGGAGATCAAAATATGATAATTTATTGAGTTAAATTAATGTAAGAATACAACACTTATAGAATTTTTGTTACATAAAATACAATCTAGGGGACATGGACCTAAATATAAGAGGAAAGGGCATGGGTATGCAAATTTAACCATTACATTTTTTCCTTACATTGATGTACTATGTGAACTACTATGTTAATATAGTTATAAAAGTAAACTAAAAATAGTTAATAGGAAACAAAAAAAAAAAATTCTAACAATCAAAGGTCTATTAGAAACCTGGAAAATATAAAAGAGTGCAATTAATAGCATTCATCAAACCTTTTTATATGAACACTAACTAAAATGTTTTTTTTAAAAATATATTCAAAAAATAATAAAAGAAAAAAGTTGACAAGTACAATAGATTTTGGTTCCAATTGAGAAAAATATTTGATAGCTTAGAAAGGTTGGTAAATCTTCTATTAATTCAAGAATCATTAAACTTATTATAAAATAAAAAATAATAATAATAAAATAAGAACATAAGTGAGATATACTCTCCCTCCAATTTGTTATATATAAAGGTTGCAAAAAATTGAAGGAACTGTGAAAGGGAGGTAATAATTGTAAAAGAATATAAGCAAGATGAAATATATCACCTTTGAGTAGTATATAAGAATGTAGAGAAGATGTAATTATGAATGCATATAAAATAAGGTAAAGGAAAGTTACCATGAAAAATGTAAAATAATCACACTAGATAAGAATCCTATAACATTGAGTAGTATATAAGATATTTACATATTATAAGGATCATTAACATATAACTTCAAGGGATCCTCCTTGTAAGTACATCTTATATCTTTCCTTCATTTATAGAATCTTCAATAATAAATTTATTTTAATTTTTAACTCTATAACTTGACATATATCCTAGGTTCTTATTTTAATGTCATTGTTATGCCACTATTTGTTTCTATCCCTCATGTGTTTACCTAAAAATTTCCCTTTCACCACTAATATAAATTAATTTCTATTCAATATTATGAAAATAAAATACATCAAAAAATATTATACTATAATAAATTTTTAGAAATCTCTAAAATATATTTGAAGAAATGAGTAACTACTTGTTGTGTATGTGTGGTCATTCTTGAATTCCTTTATATGTTTGATTGAGAAAATAAATTAATACTTATTCACATGGTAAATAAAAATAGATTAAAAGTACAAATTTTCAACCATTTCGTATTTACCCATCAAAACAAAAAAAATATTTAGTGTTGTTATCTTGTATCCTTAATAAGGTAAACTCTACAAAATATATTTTTAAATAATAAAAAAATAATATTTTTTCTTATCATTTCTAGATGATACTAATACTATGTAGTAGACCATATTAAAAAATTCCCACTATAATATTTTTTCTCATTTACCCTATATTTGAATAAAATTTATATCTCCTCTTTGGTATAAACCACTTATGAATAAATTAATATACTTATAGTAGCAACTTAAATATCATAAAAGAAATCTAAAATGATGAAGATGAGACCAAGGTCCCTTTCTTCATAGGAAGTACCAATCATAAAGAGCACATTTTCATTGCATTTATTCAATATCCACATTAAAAATAATTTAAAATTAAAAAATATTAAAAACTAGATTTGCTTCATCTACATCTTCCTTTCAGTTTTTTTTAATTATGAAAGTTTTTTAAACATTCTTACTATCTATGCATTTAATTTTTCTATTACTCCCTTCCTTTCCACTAGGTCAATATACCTCTTCTTAGTTGGCCAGATGGCCCCTATGTTATTTTTTCTTCTCTTTATATACTCCCTATTAGCAAGAAATCTGAGGGATACAGACCAAAATTTTGTACCCTAAGGATTTCTGGTGTTGTATTCTTCTACCCCAGACTCAATCCCATTGAGACAACAAGGAAAGGTATCCAGAACTAAGATTAGGTGTAAATTAGAATAAGAACATCATATACACACAATAGATTAGAATTTAGAGTAGAGGATGTGTCCCTTAGATAACATCCCTAGACTACTCTTTTTAAGATCATTATTTTCCTTGCTGATAAAATTGAACAAATACAAAGAAAATTTATTTGGCTTAGGACGATGGAAAGGTCAAGAATTGATGTTGTAAGTTGGGATAAGGTGTATCAACCTAAGAATTATGGTGGTCTTGGGATAAGAAAGACAAAATTATTTAACAAATCTCTTCTCATCAAAATTGGTTGGCCAATTGTTGTAAGTCCCAAGAACTAAGTAAATATCCTAAAATCCATATTTGGTCAATGGACACCCTAATCAGTTCCTTTGTGAAACTAAACTACCTTATGATTTAGCTATTTGGTATAACTTAATAAAAATTATAAATATTGTTAGGCAAGCATGAAGGAAGCTTGTTGGGAATGGTAAGATTTAATATATATATATTTTTAAAGGATATACTACCAATTGAGGCAATAGATAAAGGTTAAACCTTTTTAGTTATCAATTTACAAATTATTATTGAGTCTTGGATTAATTCTCCTTGTATAGTTTCACATTTTCCACCTTGCTTTTCTCACAAGGACCCATTTAATCACTAGGAGAATATATGTGTTTCTAATCATAATGATTATTTTAGGTAGAATACTTTTGGTTGACCTGACATCCTTTAATATAATTATTTTTCTATTACTCAAGCAAGTGATAGGGGCGTGCCAAGTTGAGTACATAATTATAAGGTCCCTTGGTTAACTTTTGGTATCTCATTTATGAGGTATGGAATGTGACTTGTGACAAACAAAATGAAGATGGGGTCATTATAGAGTGGAAAGTAGTTCCTAATCTCAAAGGCCTCCTAGATCATAGAAGGATATCCTTTGATTGTGATTTTAAAACACATCCTCTTTCTAACTTAATAACTCTTACTCCATAGTAATTTTACTATAATTATTTTTTATTTATATTTGTTTAGTTTTTCTTATTAGCTAGACTTTTAAGAATATGTTTTCATTCTACCCACTTTTTATAAATTAGTGAGAGATATAAAATATTATTATAGACACATTCATTTATTAGAAACACAAATCATATGTAATAATTTATTAATATAAAATAAGATGACATTAAAATTTTGAATTTTTTTAATTATTCTATATAAAAAAAAAATATTTTCACCAAAGAAACCACTTGAATATTAAATTAATCATAATTAATGTCAAGCTAGATAATAAATTTCTTAGATATATAACTATTGTCAGAGTTAGTGTCTGGGTTAGGATAATAGTTAGGATAATTGTTAGAAGTAAAATTAGAACTAGGTTTAAGTTAAGGTTACAATGGGTAAGAGATAAAAGAAGGCTTAGTGCTAGGGTTATGGTTAGTATTAAGGTTTGTTACAATTGAACATAGGGTTAGGGTTAGGATTACGACTAAGATTAGGATTAGGGTAACTGTTAGTGTCACTATTAGTATTAGGGTTAGAGAGAGAACTAAGATTAGGATTAGGGTAAGGATTAGTATTAGGGTGAGAGTTGGGGATAAGGTGAGGGTTATAATTATAGTTAAGATTAGGGATAAGTTAGGGTTAGAAAGAGAAATAAGGGTAGTGATAGAGTTAGGGTTAGGTGTAAAGTTAGGGTTTGGATTAAGGTTAGTGTTTGTATTAGGGTTAGTGTTAGATTTAGGGCTAGTATTATGGTTAGGTTTAGGGTTAGCAATAAGGTGAGAATTAGGGTAAGGATTAGGATCAGGGTTAGAGATAAAAAGAGGTCTAGGGTTAGGGTTAGTATTAGAGTTTTGGCAAGAGATAAGGTTAAAGTTAAGGTTAGTGTTAGGGATACAATGAGAAATATAACTAAAGTTATGGCTAGAGATAGAAATAGGGTAATAATTCAAGTTAAGATTAAGGTAAGGGCTTGTGTTATATTATAATTAAGAGTATAATTTGGGTTAGGGTTAGAGTTAGGTTCAATGTTATGGTTATGGTTAGTTTTATGCTAGGGTTAGTCAAGGATTAATGTTCGATAACACTAACCCTAACTTAACCCTAATACTTACCCTACCTTTGAAGTTTCCAATTTGTAGATTCTTATCAAGAGTCTTGGGATAATGCTTCTTGTATAGTTCTACATGTACCACCTTTCATTCCTAACAAGGGCCCATGTCCTCCTGAAGGGCATAGACATGATTGTAATAATAGTGACTATTATAGGCATTATATTTTTGGCTAACATAGATCTCCAAAACATAAAGAACACGGATATTCATAGTAGATACATGTGCCATTTTTATTCCTTAACCATGTGATAGGGGTGCTCCAAGTTGACTAGATAATGACAAGTCCCCTTGGTTATGTTTGGCTATTTGTCTTTTGACGAAGGACACATACCTTGTGAGAAACAAAATGAAGGAACTTAATTAGGATGTGGGAACTAATTCCTAATTACCAAAACTTTCTTAACCATAAAGGGAAATCCTTTGATTTTGATTTGTCTACTCCTTTTACTAACTCACTAACTCTTTCTGCATGTATAATTATGTTTTATTTATATTTCTTTAATGTTTCATATTAGCTAAACTTTGTATAATATGATTCCATTCCACCCACTTTTTATAAATTGATGTAATATATCTCTTTTATTTAAATAATATAATAGATACAAATATTCATTTATAAAAACATAAATCACAATAATATTTTTAATATAAAAGAAAAGAAAAATAAATTTTTTAAGTTCCTTAATTATTCTATAATGAAAAAATAATGGTTTGCACGTGAAACAAACAAACACTTGTATATCTCATCAATCACAATCAATATAAAACTTAATTATAAACTTCTTAAAATACTAATATAAAACAGTTGAAAGTATCTTAAATGCATAAAGTATTACTTAAATACTTGCGCCTAATTTCAGGAAGCAACAACAAAATATTCCACCCAGCATTTAGATATAATAAAGCAAAGAGAAAAATATTCATACTACCTTTTAGATGCAATTCGAAAAAAGACATTTATGGCACGTGAAAGGAACAAATTTCACTGTATGCATTTCAGACTGAGCTTAAAAGCAAACGCAGTCCAGGTTTGACAAAAATCCTATGGTTGATATTGATAATATTCTCAAGCCAACAGGTTTCCTACCACGTTTGCTATTTTCTTACTGCGATATCCACAGAATGGGAAAAAGGAAAAAATATTAACTAAAAAAGATAAAACTACTCAAAATAGTATATGCAATTCTAAGATATCTGCGACAACAACAATTTATTTCAAACATGATAGTTCAAGTTTGATGGAGGATATAAAATCCATTGAGACACAAGATAAAAAACACCCCACACTGAGCAGATAATCTTCCTACCACAAGCATAATCACATATGTTGGCAAAAATTGCCAGAGTCTTCAAAATTTTAAGCAGAAACCGCACAATCCTTTGGCTGAAATCCAATTCTCATCTTCTCCAAATCATAGAAAACTTGAAAGTTTTGCTGCTGAAAGTTGCCAAAGATTGCAGCAGGCCCAACGCCAACGTCCTCTATACTCTGAAGCAGCAGACAATGCACTTTCAAAGCAGTATTATTAGATGACACAGACGGAGGAGAAAAGGAATAGAAGTGATTCTCAGAAGGCAAAACAATGGTGATATTATTTTTGAAACGAAATGATATAGTTGGGAAACTTTGCTGGTTTTGTGAGGCGGTGGTCTGATAGCAGAGATCAAAAGCAGTGCGTTTCTCATACTCATGAGATCTGGAATAAGGAATTATTTCTTGTAAAGTGCTGAGAATTTGTTTATAAAACTTTTCAGGAAGATGGGTATAGGTGGTTCCAGAGTCAATAATCATACCTCCATTGCCCTCTGAATCGAATCCCTGCAAGCTCAATGGGACCTCTAGATATGTGTTATTGATGATAATTCCTTCTAGACCAATGTAGTAATAATTGGGATACATAGGATTGTCTAGCATGGGGGTATATTGCATTAATCCACCATAAATGATTTCAGATGCACCCAATATCAAAGGACTGGAAACATTAGAATTATGTTCAAAACGATAGCTTATTAGACAGTAAGAGAATCCCTTATAGCTCAAAAGAGAGGCCAACTGTGAAGGGAATGATAGGGCACCCTTTCCAAACCCTACAATTCCAACTGCCTCATTGAAGGTAGCACCTGCACACCCAAAAACAAAATTGTAGGACTGTTTTGGGAAGGGGAGGCCTTGAAGCATTATCTGGTCCTTCATTAGGGCACCTGTTACTATGCCATCCCCATATTTGTATGAAAATGGTGGGCATGAGCGTGAGCAGGAGCCCTCCAGGAGGGCTCTCAGAGGACACCCAGCAGCTACACATGGCTCATACTCATTGTCTGAAGTATGGATATCCAAACAGAGATGGCTAGTGCAGGGTTCAGGACTACTAGATAGTGAATTCAATGGGGAGAAGGTGGGAATGATTGAATTGTGTTCACATTCTATGCAATCAAAGAAATCTTTTTTGGAGCTCTGCGAACATGGCACCCACACAAGGTCACTGCCAGTGTCCATGTAGGCCTGAAATATCTGGGGAGGGGAGCCTATCCTAAGGGGCATCACATAATCATCCTCATAAATACTTAGAGGCTCCAACACACTAAACAAACTATAATAGTTGGATTTCCTGAGAGCATGGAACCTCATGGAACTTCTATTACGTGCAATCCTAAGCAAATCTGCAGTATCAAACTCTAATGACACTGACTTCAATTTATTTCTTGTAAGACCTAGTACCAATGTACCCTCAACTTCATTTTTTTCATGGGCAGAAATCCATGGAACATAAAAACTTAGTATCACTAAAACTATAATGGCAGACGAATAACAGCTTTTCATCTTGAAATTTTTTAAATACCCTAATAATCCTTCTCAAAGCCAACAACTTGCAGCGCTACTGATCAAGCACCTGGCATTTATAGGCAAGCTAACATGTATATATTCATGGCAGGTGGTAAAATTAGTAAGAGAAAAATAATGCAGCAAGACCACTTACGAACTGTTTTAAGCATTATTATATTGTTACATGCGTCCATAAGACATTAGTGGGATCTCTTTCATGCAAATTGCATTATAATGTTGAGCCAGTGTAGTTTTCATGATCACATTTTTCTCCATAAATTACATTTAAAATTCTCTCTAGAATATTTTCTGAGATGTCATTTTCGCCATTGGCAATCCTCAAAACGGATTGAAGATGACGAAAGTGGTTTTAAAATAGCTAAGCTTAAATTAAAAGTTTGACGTCACACATGATCAGATTTGAATCACAAGCTTTCAAAACAAGGGATTGAAGAGAGATATGATTTTATTGCTATGGGCCAGAACCAAAAAAATTGATTCAACGGATAGAATTTTTGCTTTAAATATATTTTATTCTAATAGGAAAATATATATGTACATCTTTTTTTTAGTTTTGTGTTTATTATAATGAAAAATTTATGAATCTCAAGGAAAAAGGTGGGTAGATACAATATCAAAATTCTAATAGTTCAAATGGGGTTGATGATTAGGTAAAAAAATATATAACAAACATAGCTGCTAAGCAACAAGAGTAGTAGTAGAGGAGGGAGACAACAGGTCTTAGTCACTGACTTACCCCATACGTTAGTGAGGTTCATCATCTTTTTTCTTTATCATGATCATTGTGGGCCAAACATGGTCCAATGTTATCCATATCCTTTTATCCCTATTTATATCTATTTCCATAGATTCATTACTTATCCATTATTGTTTCACTCCTAAATACACTTATATACATTTGTTCCCTACCTTGAGATTAACACTTCATTCATATTATTCATTAACAAGTAGGCTAAGATTGTTTTATTTGAATCCCATGACACGTATAAATGAGTTTTAAATTTAAATTATACAATTCAAATTTCAATTTTATTGCCGCTTCCTTCTTGTTCGTGCAACATGTTGTTATGGCATTGTATGTATTTATATTCAGTGTCCTTGTATGTATCTATATTCAATTTTGTATATAATATTATTCATCGCAATTGATTTAAACCACTAGAAGGGTTTAAACTTGAAGAACCTATTCATCTATTAAATTGACAGGTCCTAAATGATAGAAATTACTTCAAAGGTTTACCTAGTAGTAAGACAAAGGAAAACAATACTCCAAGCACAAATTTTTATGGACCAATTTCAAACCACAAAATTGTTCAACACATAAAATCAAGCACAAGCTACTTAGGATTGACATCACGACACTTACATCTAACATAAAAATTTTAAGACAATTACCTTATCGAGGAAATTAGTTTTAAGATAATTAAAAACAAATTAGAATCACATAAGCAAAATTGCATTAGATTAAAAATATATTTGTTACTGTGGTGACAAATCTTGAATTATGATGGGATTTTGTTTAGGTGTAGACATTTATTTCCAACTAGACACTTGGCCTCTTCTTGTCCTCGTGGCTCATAGCTACAATCCTCTCCCACTTGGTGGAAAGACTTTGAATGTTGGCTATGAATTTTTTTTGTAACCCACCCTACCCAAACTCATTGCAACTCTAGGGTTTCATTTTCAAGCCTAAATATTAATTAATTTTATTATTTATATAAACCTTTACTTCATTCCAATTTCATTTAAATCTATTATCCTTATTGTTTTGACTTTTATTATAAGATCTTTTTTTGATTCACACCTATAAGAATAAGACAAGAAACTATAAATGAATGCAACCACAAAATGTGAGAAACAAGTATTGAAAATGGACTCAGAATACAAATAGTGGGAATTGGTTAGTCATCTTAGAAAGAAAGTATTTTGTGAGTGATTTCATAAGAACAAATTATTACATTATTTAGCCTAAGACATAGATATCACTTGATTCATATAGTATAAATAATAATAAGAAGAGTCAATTAAATAATATATATATTATTATTTACATAATGGGACAATGGGATTTGACATATATTTATTGATGGAATAGTTCCCCTTATCAAAGGATAAGTGTTTCTAAGGCATTATCATTCATTTTCAAGCTTATCTACTAGTTTGTATGTAAATCTGAGTATTTTATACTAGAAGATCCTCTTTTACCTTAAAATAATTATAGAACTTAAATCATGCTTCATCTAAGTTAGTTCTTTTAGATCATATATCACACTTATCATACCTACATCCCATTATTCTTCATATGAGTACACCCATGAGAAGCATTGATTTTAATGAACACAATCCAAGTATATTTTAGGCACTTGATATGGACTACTTTATTAGTTTATTTTCAAATTCCTCATTTCCCATTTTTATGCTTTCCTTTATAATTTTTAACATTTATGTTATGCAATGTATTTTGTGATACTTATTTCTTATTCTTCCATTGAATTTGTGTATCCTTTACACTATAGGCATTTTTTATGACACCTGTTTTGTGCCTCTCCTTTTGTCTTTTCATGCAACCTTCTTATGTTACTTGTCATCTTTAGTACCTATAATTCCTTATTTACCATATTTTTTCTCATATTATTGTTTATATTTTCTTGGTCACTTTTTTATTTTTTATCATTTATCTTAACTCTTATGTACATTCATGTACTAAATTCTCACCAATGTGTTTGTTCATGTGTTCAATGTTTTCTTTCTTTTTATTATGATCACATATTTTAGGTCCATATCATGACTTTTCCATATACATTTCATTGATACTTTTATCCAATCTTCATCTTATCATATTTTTAAATTTTTTTTGGGGTGATCATCTTTACATTTCATTCTTATATCACTCTTATTTTGTTTACATTCTTGTATTTTGATTTGATTATTTTTTTAATATGATTACATGATTCTTATTTGACCTTGTAGGACCATCCTTTATTATTTTCCTCTACTGGTGTAAACCTTATATGTTGATTCCTATCTCTAGGTTCTTTTCTTATAGACTTATCCTATTGGTAGGAAAAGAAATGAGAAATGTTCTAGGATAAATTTATAGAACAAGTTTGATATTTAAATTTGATATCAATGTACTAAGGTTTATTTTGATCTAATTTAAATATAGGGGAATAATCATATCATAATGGTTGTATGTAGAAGGGATTTAGGTAAAAAAATTGAGTGAATGAATGTAGCTAAATTGGTAAAGGAGTGATAAGTTTAAATATACTATCTTAGGAAAACTAAAATTAATGTAAGAAATATAACCATTGTAGTTATAGGAACTAACAATGGTGAGATAAAATATAATATTATTATACAAACTATAATAAGTGACAAAATTGTTGTAGGAATATAGGAGAATATAAAATCAATTTCTTAAGCTATTGTTAAAAAAAAATCATAATATTAGTAATAATGCTTTAAATTATACCCACATATAATTAATTTCATAATAACACTTAAGAATACATATTTTAAACTTATTCAAAATTAAAGTAAAAACTTTTATTAATAAATTATACCAAGCTTGTTAATAAATCTCACCTAGCTACATGATAGAATAAGAACTAACCACTAGAATATTTTACTTAATGATTGAGTCTTACCTCATATTTATATGATGAAAAAGGTCCTTTGTCAACTTGAACTAATATTATTGAAATCAAACTTACATGCATTGCAATATATAATATAAAGTAGTAGAGTATGTATTCCAATATGGTAGCATTCAGGTCCCAAAATAATCTTGCATAGCCAAAAAATATTTTAGGTTTTTCAATTCAATTTTGTTGTATTTGTATTGGTTTTTGGTGATTTAATTCAACATGAATTTTATTTTCAAAATTTGTCAAATTCACAACATCACCTCATAAAAGGGTTTAAACAATATCTCCAGTTCCAATTTACAGAAAATCAAAAGTGTAGCCTATATCAAGAAAAAGTTAGAGGTTTGGGATGTTCCAAGGATTTTAGGAACTACAAACAAGTTTTGGTTCCTACTAAATTCTCTAAGAGTTCCACTTTTTTTCTCAACTCCACCACATGTGAAAATTTTCAATGGTCGGTTTTGTAAAGTTTATCAATGTTATATGGTGTTCTTGGAACACTTTGAACACTCAATAGTTCTTTTCCTACTCCTTATGACTAGTCAAAGTTAAATACTTAGATTTTTTTATAGATTTCCTAATGATTACAAAGTTACTAGTGGGTTGGAAAACTCCAACAACATGAAACTGCTCCTAGTTCATAGGAGATCTAAAATATTTGACAATATGAAATAGTTCCTAGTTCTCATGGGTCAATAATCCCAACAAGACAAACATATTACCTAGTTCCTAATTATTCTAAAATACATGTAGGAATAAACAATGTTATTGGTTCCTAGCATGGTCATCCTTTGAAAATATAATAAAGGATTTCAAAATTTTGTATAGTTCATATTGGGGTAGGAAACCCTAACAATTTGAAAGGTTCCTATTAGAGAAGGAGCCCTTGATAAAGTGATAAAAGAAAGACTCATGCTTCACATGGTTCCTATAGGACTAGGAATCCTTGATAGAATGGAATATTTCTAAGAACCTCAAAACCTCAAATTTTCCTACATATAAAGAAAGCTGGAACTGTCGCTTGTTCCTCGAAGATCAAAGTTACCCAATGAGTTTCAGTTTCATCATCAAAGGCCAATAAAGTGTGTAATCGTGTTTAATATGTAAAATAGTATGAAATCAACTCTTCTAGCATCAATATGCAATATTTTTTTGCATTCTATTGGTAGTGCAATGACATAAATTCCTCCATCCTAATAGTTTATTCTCCCCATATGGGAAGTATAAAAGGATGAAAGTGGTTTGTTTTGAGGGTTTCAAAGGATGGAGGAGGGGAATCTTTTTTATTTTGAAATACACTAGATGGAGAGTATTTCCAAAATAAAATGGCAAAAATTAAAAATAGAACATGAGTATGTAGACTATTGAAGAAGTGGCAAGACTAGAGGAATGAATGCCACAATAAAAGGATAAACAATTGAGAACAAGAAGAAAAAAATTGTAATGTGCAAAAAGTGTAATGTGATACTAGTGATGAATGTAATGTATATAAATATATTTATTAATATATAAGGGTTACGTTGCAACATGGTCAAGGGATTGTGAAAAGGATTAATAATTGTAAGAATGCCAAAAATAACCAAGATCTAGAGGCCAATTAATAGCACAACACAAGAGAGACAAAGATATAAAAGAACAAAATGTATTCTCATCAAGATGCAAAAAGGATCAACTAGATAAACCATACAATGGAGATGAGCCTGCTTATAACGGCAAGGTCATAAGGAAATGATAGCACACAATCATGACATGTGGCCCAATGAGATACAAGGGTAGGTAGGGGTAGGTAGGAGAAATAATTAAATATTCCACTAGAGGTGGATCACCTAGTGAAGGTGGAATTCGATAAAAAGATAACTCCACAAAAGGTGGAATCTCTCCTAAAACCATCTTCCCTAGATGCACACTTCCCTAAGTCTCTCATATGAAAACTACAATGAATGCATTATCCTAAGTCAACTTAAGTAAAGTGTAATTATGAGACATAATTTACACCAACAATAATGCTACAACTACAAGTGTAGAAAAGGATGATGGTAGAGGTGTTCATGCATCAAGTTGGAGAGTTGAAAGACCAACAAAAGGTTGATACCATATGATGTAGACTATAAGGTCATTAGAAAATAAATGTGGAAAAATAAGAAGAGGATATATAAATTAAGAGGAGATGATGGCAAAGAATATGTTATTTGTATGTGGTCATGCATAAATTCTATTTGGGTGTTATATTATTTGTAAGGCTAGCTACATGTATGAGAGGAAGCACCTGATGGGTTTGAAGAACAACTTGAATAGATACAAAAATATAGAGAAGAGATTATGGGGATGATTGGTGGTCATGTTTGAGAAAATAATTGAATATAATAATAATTGTGTGTAAGAAACAAGCCACAACTATTTATCAAAGGAAGAAATTCAAGAAAGTATAAAAAAGTAGGTCAAGACAAAAAATGAGAAGACTGCATATGGAGAGGATATGCATTTAATGTTTGGGGCTTATAGTAGGAAATAATAAAATATGTAGTGTGAGAGGGATTGATATTTAATACCAAGATCTAATAGTAGGTGGCAAGGAAGAGGGTGAGGTCTTAGGGAATATGTATTTATTTCATAAGGATGATGTGGAGGTGTTGAGTGAGTTGGAAGGAGTCATTTGAAGGATGCGAGAACCTAAACACATTGATGGAGGCAATAACATGTGCAAAGGAATGATCCCATTAAATTATAGGAGATTCGAGCATATGGATAATATTAATGACAATGCTTTTAACACTCATTAATGATAGAGAATTGAATTGTGAATTCCTAGATATTTAAGAAAGATCCAAGAAGTGTTGTGCAATTGTAGAGAAGGTAAAGAAAGAGACCAAAAAGGAGAAGGGAAATGATAGAGAATAAAAAGATTTTTAGGCAAAAGAAGAGTGTGGGTAGGTGTATGGATTGTCAACAAGTGAAGATAGATCCTTCAAATATGGTTTTGAAGGAGAAAGATGTCAATAGTGGAGGTAGGTCAATGTGTTGGAAGTTAAGGAGAAGCCCATAAGACATTGAGTAAAGGATCCAATATAGAAGGGTCCATAAAAAATTTATTTGAGTAAGATCAAAAACATAGATGATTGGTTAGGTAGTGTGATAAGAAGAGGAAGAGGTGAGGAGATCATGTAAGATGCACTAGGCAACACAATAAGAGATATGAAGATCACATGTGAGACTAACGAGACATGTCACATGGTATGAAAATTTTGAAGTTGCAAGTAGCATGGAAGTAAGATGATACAAGTATTAGAAATTGGAGAAAAAGAGAAGGTGGGGGGGGGGGGGGGGGGGGGTTGTATAACCAAGTTACTAAGAGTACATATAAGTGAGTATGAATAAGAAAAGTGTCTCTTTTTATATAAAATAAAAGATATTTTATGAAATACAATTTGATGTTTGTATTTTCTATTCAATGGTATCTAATGAGTGTATAAAGATGCATGTAGGGTAGGTTATCATTGTTTTGTGTGAATTATTATAGGATAGTTATTGTAGGTTAGGTGGTAGTTGTTGAGTTGGACTATATTGAAAGAGAGGGCCCTCTTTTTCATCTATATAGTTGCACATGGGGTTCTCAAGGAAGCCACAATTAAGTTGGGTGTGACTTGCATTAGGTGCTATCAAGGCACCTAAGGGGATACCTTGCATTATCACTCAAAATACTACTTGAGCTCCATGGTCCAATTTTTATTGGCTTGAGATTAATTTAGCTTATGTTCACATCACACATGAGAATGAACCCAAAATTCAAATTATTTAGGTTGAATTACAATTTTCCTAGCCCTTCCTACCAGTCATTATGAGTTGACTTGGAACACATTTTTGCAACATTTTGTTATGTCACTGTATTTAAAGACATCTAAATTATGCTTAATTGAAGGTCAAAAAAAGAGGAATGCAAGAAAAAGAGAAAGTCATTAAATCACATTTTGATTATTAAATGAAAAAAATATCATACTTGTACAATTTAGATCATTTGCATATTGATAAGTATTATCTTTGATGTTACTCCTCTCCATTAATCTAGTTTGCCAAAGGCACTTCGACTAAAAGAACTTATAAATAATTATAAATAATTGAAACATGGGTGGTAACTCGTGTCCTTCCCTTAAAGTCAAGAAAGTGAACATCACCTTGATAAATTTAGCTACTAGAAAGACAAGGATAAAAGAAGGTATTAAGCACACAATTTAACAATCAATCTGGCACATCTCGAGTTAACTATGTGCACTGGATCAAACAGCAAGAATATAGTGAAGACCGTACCGCGTGGGGAACATATTCAACGTGGTACGAACTGAAGTATTTAAAAAAATGATCTGATGTGAGTTATTGCTGGAAAGTCTCTCGCATGCATCTGAGAATATGAATTTTTAAAACAAAGATAACTTCTAACAAATATAGAATGCGTTTGAGTGGAAGGAATGGGTTGGCTATTCCAGGCACGTTATGATCAATCTTGTATTAGATCGTTATTTCAGAGTAAGAGTAGGCCCGTTTATGCTCAAGGAACTGATCACTTTCAGAAGTGGAACAATAGTTTTGGAAATGCCTGGATTTTATTATCATTGATTGATAATTGTATTTTATCTAAATACACCATAGCTGTACCCACATTCACAATCTTTTGTCTTCAGCCAAACAACTTTACATCATAAAATGAAATATTGACATCAGTCTGTGATTCAGAGGAAATACTGTGTCTCAGATCGTTATTTCTGAAAAACTAAGCATAAGGGTAGGCCCGTTGTATTATCGCTTTCAAAAGTGGAACAATTGTTGGGATATGCCTGGATTTTCTTATCATTTCTTTAATCATCATGGCACCTCCTCTTTATCTAAATACAGAATAGCTGTATCCACATTCTAGCAATATTTTGTCTTCAGCTAAACAACTTTACATTCTATTGGCAAAATTTCCATGGATGATATTCTTAAAATGAGATATTGACATTAGTCTGTGATTCAGAGGAAGGCTGCTGAGTTAACTACGTGGGTGCTGCTCTTATGGAGACATGGAAGCCTCAAATCTGCAGTTAACAATGCCCTTCACATCCAACAATGTAAGCAATATTATATCACATTTATTTATAGTATAAATTCTTTATTAAGAAAATATAAGACCAATATAATTTAAATTATGTGGTAGAAGTTTTATTTAAACATTATTCTATTTTATGGTCAGCTAGTCAATAATAATTCAACATTTCATCGATATCAAAGAGTGGTAAATAATTTTTTATTAGATGAAAAATTATTTTAATTGAAAGATGTTTAAAGTTGAAAAAAAATTAAAAATTAAGCACATTAGAAACAATGTACATAAATTGTCTACAATAAGAATAAGTGCCACATTTAGACAACCCATGCATTAACTCCAATAAACTCTCTTTTTATAAGAGGTGGGTACTTAAAGGTGGAGAATTTTGTTTAAGTTGTCTCAAATTAACATATACTAAAGTTTCTAGAGAATTTTATATAAGATTTAATATAAAGATTTATATTAGGATAATTTTCAAATACAAGCGAATAAATCCCTCCTCTTTTAAATATTTCAGATAATTAAATAATGATTTTTAATAATAAATCAACTTAAGAAAAATAAAAAATATTCTTGGGATGCAAAACAATACTTATAAATTTTATGTTTGGTTTGATGAATTTGGATGAATTTCCACATGGAAAGTTCAATGTGAGTGTTGCTAGCCCAATATATCTCTTCCATTTTTTGTTGTAGCTTGATGCATAAGATATGTTGCATCTGAGTGGGTTAAAAAATGGGCACCTCCTTTATCTTTGTGGAGCACTCTTTAAGAGAGGAAAGTGGAGGGGACTACTAAGAGACGTTAGGATCTAGAGAACCAGAGTGTCGGATAGTGTAAAGACGTAAATTATTCTAGATCCAAATAAGACATAATATACTCTTTATTCATAAATAAACTCATAAATCAGATAATAAGTCTATTTCATTCTTAAATTTAAACCAAGCTTGCTAAATCGAAATAACAATAATAGATTTATTAGAAGATAAGGAAATTTTCATAACAACAAAATGTATAAATATGTCATTACAATATCTTTATACCATGTTTAGGCTTTTTATTGCCATAAGTATAATACAATCATAAAATGAAAGAGAAGGCATCCGCTGATCTCCAATCTAAGTCACTTCAAATGAGTCCTTCAAATGAAGACAAGAACAAGAATCAGGCGCTTTTTCCGCCCAACCTTGAAGCTTACGCTTCCCCAGAATTCTTGGTCAATCAAGAATACCCGACCCTACACGAATTGTTTAGCAAAAGAATTCGAAAGACAAGATGGAATCTGGTGCGTGCCTAGATGATACATGCATTTTCATTTTTCTAATTCTAATAAGAAACAAGCAAGATCAATCAAGGATATGGTAGAGAGTATAAATAAAAGAACTCCATCTATTTCAATGGTGTATTCAATTGGTTTACTCGGTCAAGTATAATGTCATGCATATCAAAAATAGATAGTTTGGAAAAACAAACTATTCTCTCTAGGTTTCCATATTCGGCACCCGTCCCGGAAGATAACTTTCCCCATACACAAGCCTATCTAGCTTGGTTCACATAAATCAAGAATACAATTTCATAAAGAAAATAATCTTTTGTCTAATAAAACTAACATCTTTCCTAATACTTTCGTTCATAAATAAAGTACTTTTTCATTCCCACATGTCTGAAAACAATCTTTCGTAGAATAACTATTTCACAATTTTGATAAGCAAACATAATTTCATTTCTAAATAAAAAGATAATTCAACTAAGTTTAAAATGAAGAAGGTGTAGCGCAAGTATGAATCTTTTCATATAAGTGAGTTATATTTGAGTACACACTCTCTAAATGATTATCTATTCTAACCCATTAGCACTAAATACCATTCTTTAACAATATACATGCATTTCATATCTATTTCATCCCATGTACCACCTAATTTTTTCCCTCTATGACTATTCAAAAGAATAATAAAACAAATTCAATGTAAACATGGAATGCCATAAATCAAATCTCGTTTCTAAATGCAAAATGACCAAAAATAGATGAAGATCCTACCTCCTTATGCTTCGATACTGGGTTGCGGTGAAGTCTTGTGTGCCTCCTCTATGTCGGCCTACTTCTTCCTTGATTGATGGTTCAAAATTCTCTATTGATTCTTCCTCTATTCCTATCTCTATTCTAAATTTCTCTCTCTAATCTCTCGTGTCTCTCCTCTATCTTGCTCCAACTTGCTATCTTTCTATTTTTCTCTCTTCTAACTTTCTCTAACTTGCTATCTTCCTATTTTTTTCTCTTCCCCCTCTTTCAAACCCTTGGCTCTATTTAAACTATTTTTCTCTACATTGTCTGCTATATTCTTGGCTTAGATATTGCTATGGGTTCAACACCTTGGCTGCATCATTGATAGGGCTTTCACTTCACTTCCCCACATCTACTCCTTTCTAAGAGACTACCCAGTCTATCTACCTCTGATTAAATATCTCGTCGACACATTTGGGTGCTGGGGTTCTAACTGCTATTTTTTGCAGTTGAGTCGACCTTGGATTGTGGAGGAGATGGTTTTCTTTCTCCACTATCACTGCAGAGACTGCAGTCTTTCCTATTGCCACCGTGAGATATGGAGAGGTTTGCGGTTTTCAAATAGCCATGGCACTTCATGCCAAGTAGCTTCCTTCCCCATCGGTTGCCTTAATCTATAGTTCAGTTGAAATGGGATTAACTTCAGTTCATGTGAAGTTGACTTGTCGACTTCTACCAGTAGACCCACTAACCGCCACCTTTGCTAACTGCCACCTTTGCTAATTAATGCATAAACATTAATATATATATATTATTCTAAACATAAACAATAATATATTCATTAATTCATTCTTTGCATTTAATCATTAAATGTTAAATAGAAAGAAATTCTAATTTAATCTTTTATGTTATTTAATAAATTAATAAATTAATAATATATGAATATATATATATATATATATATATATATATATATATATATATATATATATATATATATATATATATATATATATATATATCATTCGATTTCACTTATAAAACGTTTTAAATTAAATATGGTAATATATACTCATGAACTATTACTTAAATCAACAAGATTATTTTATTCTCTTTCAAATGAAAAATAACTTATAAAACAATAGTCGAATTTATACATACCAACTCCATTCAATTGTAGTCACGTCAACCATAATTAACATAAAATTTGCATGCTAGAACACTAAATCATCGTTAATAAGAACGTTAAGTCGATATGTTTCTTAACTATAAATATCCAACTAATTTTCATTTTAATAGATGTAATCAATATAACGACTACCAATTACTCAAATCATTTTAATTTAAAATAATGTATCGACGAAGTCACAATTGCAAAACACTTTTCTATTGTGGTGTGTGAGATTCCTCTAGTCTACCAAAGTCATAAGCTAAAACAACTCTACCTGAGTCCTATTCTCATCGTCATTTTCGTTCACTTGTCCCTGCATCACTTGCACTCAAAAATTCATTAGCAATGACGATCCCTAATAAAGATAATACTATCCATCTAATTACATATTGCATGAGTACACTAATACATTTGGCCTAAAATTCCAACGAAGGTTTCCTACGGAGAAGGCATATTGTGACCAAATTTGATTTTTTTTGAAAAAATGCCCACATTCGTCGGAATTCTGACGATAATTCAACATTTTGTTTTGACAGAGAAGAAATTAGCAGTTAATTGTGTTTTTTTGAAAAAGTGCCCGCGTTTGTCGAAATTCCGACAACCACGGGCATTACTTAAAAAAAAAACAAAAAAAAAACAAGTCATTTGATAAACATTAATCCCGCCTCTTCGTCCCGTCGACCTCTGCGATATTCACAAAAAAATTGGGCATTACAAGGAGGGAAACAAATCTGGATTGCGGTGCTGCCAAGATCCGGTTTAAGAAAAAAGGTAGGGTAATCAACCAATTCATTCACAGTATTTTTTCTTGAAGAAATTTCGTTATGTTTGTGACAATGTTTCGAATTTTCTTTATGTAGTGATGAAATTGTTTGAAATATACATAGGAGGTTGCATTTGTGTTGGTTGATGATCAAGTTTTATCTTTATTATAATGAATTTTCCTGTTCATAATTTTTTTTTCCCTAGCTCATATTCAGTCTAGTAGAAAAAGAGAAAAATAAGATTGATTTGGATGGTTGATCAAATGAAATGATCAATTATCGTCTTTATAGGCATAACCTCTTAAGGCATACCCTCTTAAGGCATACCTAATTAAGGACCAAGATGACCTAAACCTGTGTGATCAAATAGGGAAGAACACAAATTGTGCCACTCTTGTATCCGACATCCGTTGGAAGTGGCCTGAACGTAGGCTCTAGCTGAGGAGCTTACCTTGGGTATGGATGCTGGTATATATGGTTGTGATAGAAACTCCCTGCTGCAGGACCGTCCGACCACTATGTAGTGATCGAGTGCCATTTTTTGTTGGTATTTTGGAAGGGAGGATAAGTGTACCGTGATAGGAAGGTGGTATAAAATGGAAGTTGAGAGGTATAAGGTTATGAGGTGTGGGTTAGGATAAGATAGGGAGGTAAGTGATGAAGAATGTAATGGTGAAAGAGTAAGTTAGGATATGTTAGGGGAGATAATGAACTCTTTTGTGAGCTAATTTAACAGGTGAATCCCTCACAAAATGCATTACTCTCAACCAAATCAATTTTGATCTAGATTAACTTATTTGTAAAAACACTCACAAATATTTTCCACTCTATACTTCATGCCTGAAATTCCACTTAATTCAACACCAAACATTTTTGTGAATATTTGAAATAATATTTCTTTATAAATGATAATATTAACACCTATTCATTAAAAAAATACCACCAAAATAGGGACCAAACCAACAAAAAAATTGTCATAATTTCACCATTACGTATATATTTTCCTATTAGAATAAAATTTGTATAGCAAATTCTATCCTTTGCAAATTCTATAGATCTGGCCCATAGCACTAAAATCCTTTCTCTGTTCAACCCCTTATTTTGAAAAGCCTGTATTTCAAATATCATCATGAGCTGTGACATCAAACTTTTTAATATGCTTGGATATTTTAAAACCATTTCGGTCATCTTCAATCCATTTTGATGATTGCCACTCGGAAAGAAATGACATGTCAGAAAATATATTAGAAAGACTTTTAAATGTAATTTATGGAGAAAAATGCGATCATGGAAACCACACTGGTTCAACATTATAATGCAATTTGCATGAAAAAGATACCACTAATGTTTTATGTACGCATGTAATAATATAATAATGCTTAAAACAATTCGTAAGTGGTCTTGCTGCATTATTTTTCTCTTACTAATTTTACCATATTCCATGAATATGTGCACGTTAGCTTGCCTATAAATGCCAGGTACTTGATCAGTACCGCTGCAAGTTGCTGGCTTTGAGAAGGCTTAGTAGGGTACTTAAAAATCATGAAGATGAAAAGCTGTTATTCGTCTGTTATTGTAACTTTAGCGATACTAAGTTTTTCTATTCAATTGATTTCTGATACGGTTGGTTCAAGGTCTTAGAAGAAAAAAACTGAAGTCGTTTGCACTAGAGGTTGATACTGCAGATTTGCTTAGGATTGCACGTAATAGAAGTTCCATGAGGTTCCATGAGGTTCCATGCTCTTAGGAAATCAAGTTATTATGGTTTGTTAAATGTGTTGGAGCCTCTAAGTATTTATGAGGATAATTATGTGATGCCCCTTAGGATAGGCTCCCCTCCCCAGATATTTCACTGGCAGTGACCTTGTGTGGGTACCATGTTCACAGAGCTCCAAAAAAGATTTCTTTGATTGCATAGAATGTGAAGACAATTCAGTCATTCCCACCTTCTCCCCATTGAATTCACTATCTAGTAGTCCTGAACACTGCACTAGCCATCTCTGTTTGGATATCCATACTTCAGACAATGAGTATGAGCCATGTATAGCTGCTGGGTGTCCTCTGAGAGCCTTCCTAGAGGGTTCCTGATCACGCTCATGCCCACCATTTTCATACAAATATGAGGATGGCATAGTACGTAACATGTGCCCTAATGAAGGACCAGATAATGCTTCAAGTCCTCCCCTTCCCAAGACAGTCCTGCAATTTTGTTTTTGGGTGTGCAGGTGCTACCTTCAATAAGGCAGTTGGAATTGTAGGGTTTGGAAAGGGTGCCCTCTGGTTCCCTTCACAGTTGGGCTCTCTTCTGAGCTATAAGGGATTCTCTTACTGTCTAATAAGCTATCGTTTTGAACATAGTTCTAATGTTTCTAGTCCTTTGATATTGGGTGCATCTGAAAGCATTTATAGTGGATCAATGCAATATACCCCCATGCTAGACAATCCCATGTATCCAAACTATTACTACATTGGTCTCCAAGGGAATAGTATTGATAACACATATTTAGAGGTCCCATTGAGCTTGCAGGGATTCCATTCAGAGGGTAATGGAGGTATGATTATTGACTCTGGAACCACCTATACCCATCTTCCCGAAACATTTTATGAAAAAATTCTCACTACTTTACAAGAAATAATTCCTTATTCCAGATCTCATGAGTATGAGAAACCAGCAAAGTTTCCCAACTATATCATTTCGTTTCAAAAATAATATCACCATTGTTTTGCCTTCTGAGATCACTTCTATATATTCCTTTTATCCATCGTCAGGGTCATCTAATAATTCTGCTTTGAAAGTGCATTGTCTGCTGCTTCAGAGTATAGAGGACGTTGGCATTGGGCCTGCTGCAATCTTTGGCAACTTTCAGCAGCAAAACTTTCAAGTTTTCTATGATTTGGAGAAGATGAGAATTGGATTTTAGCCAAAGGATTGTGCGGCTTCTGATTAAATTTATGAAGACAATGGCAATTGATCGCCAACATATATGCTTGTGCTTGTGGTATGTACATTATCTGCTCAGTGTGAGACTTCTGTTATCTTTTGTGTCCCAATGGATTTTATATCACTAAATCGTTAAGGTCTGCCACCGAATACTTTTAGAAATGCATAAATTATTCTGAATAATGAAAACTACTGCAAGTATCTTATCTTTCTCCATATTAATTTTATTTAATATTTTTTCTCTTTTCTTTTTTATCGATTTTGCATTAGTTTCCATGAACCGGTTTTAAAAAATCAAACGTGACAGTAGAACTGTTGTCAAAGCTTTTAAAATCAGTCTGAAATGCATGCAGTGATAATGGTTGAACTTTGTTCTTTTCACGTGTATAAATAATTAAAATAGAGAAAAAGCTTGCATCTAAAAGGTGGCATGAATTTTAATGGTTAGTGGAGTATTTTGTTGTGGCTTCCTGAAATTTGGTGCAAGTATTTTAGTTCAGTGAATATTTTATACATCCTAGCTTTCCAGTGACCATGATTGATGAAATGGTCAAGTGGTTTTGTCGTGTACATTATTTTCTAGTTTAATCAACGAAAGCAACTTCAAAATTTTATTGTTTTGTTCTTTTTAGGAGCTGTTTTTTTATAAACGAATGTGTCTATTTAATTATTTTAGAGAAAAGATACATTATACTAATTTATAAAAAGTCAGTGGATTACAATAATATTTTAAAAAGTTTAGGTAAAAAGACATTCAAAACAAATATAAACAAAAATATCGATAGGAGGAGTTGGTAAATTACAATCAAAGGGTTTCCCTCAGTGATCTAGGAGGTCTTGGCCATTAGGAATTCACTCCTGCACCATAATGGCTCCAACTTCATTTTTCTCACAAACTATGTGTCATTCCACCTAAAAGAGATAATCGAACTCAACTAAGAGACCTTGTTATTATCTAGTCAACTTGATACAACTCTATCAAGTGGTTAAGATATAAAAAAGGCACACTTATCTACTAGACATCCATGTTCTCTATATTGAGGAGAGCCATGTGAACCAAAATAATTATTCCTAGAATAATCTTTATGATTATAATCACATCTATATACTCATGGAGTAGATGGGCCCTTCTTAGAGGAGAATAGTGGCATATGTGAAACTATACAAGAAGTATTAGTTGAATACACAATAAGATTTTTCAAACGGGTAACTTCTAAGGTAATCTTATTAGATTGCAGCTCAATTTGTAGAGGTCCATAAGAACAAACCATAGTCTTAGTATACAAGGAATAAACCAAAGCTTAAAAAAAGAGTTGTGTTTCTGTCGTACAAACTCTCCACTTTGAAAATGTGTATAATTTTGGTAAATTTAGTTACCGTTCATGGTGAATCCCCCAAAATAATCATGTGTCAATAAAAGATCTTAGGCCTAAAAGGCGTAAAAAAATCATGCATCTAGATGTAGCTAGCTCAATCTCATGGATATAATCAAAAGAGGTGTTTGCATGCCTCTAAACGACCACGAAAAGGACTATGATGATTATAAACTTCTAAATGGATCAAACAATAATCAATGGGGGCACCTTAAGAAAGTCAAGAAAAGTGAGAAAGCTTGGGCTCCAATCTACATTAAAGCTCTATTTCCATCAATAGCTATTGATTATACACCCCATATATAACTAAATTTTTTGAGCAGTACATAGATGAGGATAAATTCATGAGTAGCCTTTTAGAAGGCTTGTATTTATGGAAAGATGCATCAAGATACCACTTCCATTATTTCCACCAGTGCCTACCACATGTAATATTAATCATGTGAAGAAATATGGAGGAATCAACTCAACAATAATTTGAAAAGACTCAAAATCTCATTAGAAATCTTGTATTTCACCTTGTTTTTAAGCCAACATAGCCAATTTTTGATGAATTTGAAAAGAGTCCTAGAATGGATTGAACATCTCTATGAAAAGTTGAGAGCATGAATCCATGGGACTTTGGTTAAAATTACATCCAATCAAGTGATCATAGGAGACAACCATTTGAAATTTTCATAATTGATTTGTGATATGTGATATTGATATGCAACCATGTGCATCTCAAATATAATTTGTCTGCCTTCCTCATAGCCAAAATTTTCAAGATGATGTCTAAGCATGCAATTTGGGACTTGTGACCTTTATAGGTGAATGGATATCCTAATTTAAACCCTCTACTAGTTTATACTACTGATAATTAGCAATACTAAATACAACATTTTCAATCATGCAAGAAACATATATTTGTAGATGGACCATTATTTTTATTCCATTGGAAATCAAAGATCTCTCTAACCATTTTCTCTTTTCCTTTAATCACTGTATTTTTTTAGTTTTTTAATTAAGTGCACATTTAATTTTTCTAAATATAATAATATACAAATATTTTGAATTTCAATGTACTGGAGACTTGTTGAAAGTGTTGGCAATATGTGTTGTCACTAAATTGGATAGGACAATGATGAATTAGATTATGTACGTTGGAGATATTTGAGAGGAGTTATGCCATGTCACATTGGTCAGTGGTGTAGAAGGAAATTTTGTGGTATGTATTGGTTCACATTATTTATATCTTATGCAAATGATGAGGTTACTATGGTTGATATTTGTATGCTTGTATGATGATTTGGCCTACGTTCCATTACTAGGACTTTGAATAAAAAGTCTAAGTGTTGTGATAGTGAGTCTTTTATTATGATTGTGGGTTAGTATTTTTCTCTACAAATTATTGCATTATGCTTCCTAGTTTTACGGTTCTAGAGCTAAGCTTGGTGATGTCTTACGTACCTACTATCAATATTTTAGCTGATTATATCTTCTACATGAAAAGATATGAGTGTTTGTTTCTTTGATTCCAATATGACAAAGAACTAAGTCTCATGTCAATCAAAAGAATGATTTGCATTCTTCTGCATTGAGAGAAATGTTTGTGTAGATTTGAGGATATAATAATGATGGTGTAGTGGATTTGTGACATGATTTGTAGGTCTGTGGTGCCTTGATGAACTATTTCTAGCATGATGTAGTTATACAATTTGTTAGGTCTTTGTATCAATAGTTAATGACTAATATTTTCATAAGATTATTGTAGAATAGCTATAGTTAGATTTCAAGTCTTCATCTTAGTCTTTTTTATGTGTTGAAGTTCTCTCATGTTGTTTGGAGGCATTTTTATAACTAGTTTTGATATTTTCCTTTAATTGTGGTGGTTCCTAACTCATTATATATGTGCTAGAGGATGTTTGGAGGTGTGTAATCATTTTGTTGAGACTGACTATAATTTGAGTTGATCCACAACCTTTTTTATTGATGATGTATTATTTTTAGAGCTAAATTGTGTTGTGTCACACACTTCACTTATTAGGTCCTATTGATCCAACCTAAGTGATGTTTCTAATGGTGTGGAGGATATATAAGGAAGTATAAACCATTTGTGAAGAGTGGGAAAAATACGTATCTTGATGGTGATGTGAGAGTTGATGTGAAGTTTCACATTGTATGAAGTACAACAATAAGATATCAAAGGTATATGAAGTGTGTAAAATTAGTGTGACAGACTAATTTTAAGCTACAAAGAGGAATACACTATCAACATCTCTAAGATGCCTCTTCTATAATAGTTCACCCATATGTTGTTTTTGATTAAGGAAAAATAGGTTTTAAGGGACCCGAAACCAGCTTATATATCGAAAAGAAAAGCATTAGAGAAGCAAGAGAGGACAGAATGAAGAAAGAAAGGTTGCAAAAGAGCAACACAAAAGATAGCAGCCAGAGAAAAGAATAGCAAAAGACCAGCGAGAAACTGGCACACCTAAAAAAAAACTAGAACGTCTAGGTAAAAATATTTATGGTCTCCTCAGCATCCCTGACAAGCATCATCATGGCATTTGCTGCCTCTTTAAGGTCTTTTCTTTCCTGCACCTGTTGATTACCTTTAGTCTTCAGCTCCAACTCTTTAGCATTTTGCCTAGTTCTGCGTCTGGAAGAATGTTGGATAGAGCTAGAACCCGGCTCATCATCAACAATCACAGTGTCTTTGTTCTGCTTATCCTTCTCAAGGCATGCAACTAGCACATTCATATTTTGGGAAGACACCTTCAACATAGCCAAGCTATGCTCCATGAATTTCCTCAGAGCACTCTCAGTTTTTTGAATCCTGATGTTTATCAGTTCATAATCAGACTCACCATTTTCTTTTAAAGTCCTCACCACATCCTCCAGGTGCTTCAAATCTCCCTTTATGATCTCACCTTCTGACCAGTCAGGAATTTCTTTTTCATCCTCTGCTTCACTATTATCCTCACAATTTTCCTCTTTTCCTTTATCATTAATATCCTTAACCACATTATCAATTTTGAGCTCCAACTCTCTCTTTTTTTCTTGTATGTTCGTAACATTATCAACCACCCACTTATGGAAATTAAACATTTCCAGAGAGTTGTTTCTACCAGCATTCAAAATAGTATCTGCATCCTCCATGTCCTAGGAAAAATCCCCAGACCTAGGGTTGCCCTCCTCCATATTATTCTGAACCTCATCCCTGTTGTCTGTATCATAGGGACTCTATTTCTCCTCTGACTCATCAAAATCCTCTTTACCCTGCTCATTATCCTTGTCTCCTTTCTCACCCTACACCTCCTTCTCTTGCTCTTGCTCGGGATTAGTCATCTCTTCAGCGTCTTCTTCAGCTTTCTTACTAACCCTCAATTTCTTTTTAGGGGGCGGATTGGTAGAATCCTCATTAGACTCAGAGCTATCATAATCCTCAGAGATATGGGCATTCTCCACAAAGGGATCATCCTTATTAGCCTTAACTTTATCCTTAATATACTCATAAATTAACAGAATAAGACCTTGGTGGGCAATGGGGTAGGAATTGGGTTTCTTAGCATGGTTAGCTAGACTATCATTAAGGGAGGAGGCCAAATAGAAGGGCAAAGATATCTTAGAGCCATGGCGAAAGTGATTAAGGATAACAAAGTGATAATTATAGACTTTCAAAAACCTACCATCAACAGTAAGATACTCCATTAACACTTTCAACATTTACTGCCAAAAGGAGTTTACCTGGTTAGGGAGATAATAGGAAATATTATCCTTTTTGGCAAGGCGAGCCCTTTCTTCTTCGTTCTTGGGGAAATTTTTGATGGCTTCCACCGAGAACTTATGATCTCTATAAAACTTGATGTCGTCCTTCTGCAAACTAGTCCACCGAGAAATTTTTTATGGCTTCCACCAAATCTTCATCCACTCTCCAGGTTTGACCAAACAAAGTAACTTTGTTATTTTTCCAACCCTTGGCAAAACCACGGGAAACAAACTTCTTGCTCCTATGCAATTTCTCCATATAATCAGTGAAGCCATTTTTATGCAGCCTTCTCCAAATTTTCCTTTCACCCTTCCAACTATCACAATTGATGTGGTCATTACGGTTGAGATTTCCACCCATAATGTAGAAGTTGTTCAAATAGAAACCCTCAGGGGAGCACAAACTGACCAGATGTTGAAGAACAAAGAAGATGGAATCGAAAACCAAGGTAATTTTCTTGTTTTTCAAGTAGCCCTTTAAAACATGAAAATTAACCTAGTACTTAATATGATAAGGCCCTTCACACCTATACTCATTAGTGCGGTGCCTGAGACAGGTCATCATCTGACAATCTGCCTCACTCCAAACTCTATCATTGAAGTCCGAACCAAAAAGGGTAATAATGAGATTAATATGTACCATTGATCCTGTCATAAAATAATTGCTCTCGGACTTTGTTCTTACATGATGACTCTCCGATATAATTAGCATCTTCTGCTTAAATGACCCCCTCATTGGCTAACAAATCGGCTACCCTATTACCTTCACTAAAGGTATGGGTAATAACCACACTATCACAAGAATATAACATTTTTCTTGCCTTATCGATGATATTTTGGATATTCTAAGAAGGGGAACTAATACCTTTAATAGCTTGAATTATATTAAGGGAATCCCCCTCCAGCCAATTTTTTTAAAAATTGAAATCCTAAGCAAGATGAAGACATTTTAACATTTCTAGAGCCTCTGCAACATTGTTGTTTTGAATTCCAAAGGGAGAAGCAATCGCAACAACATAAAAGCCATAAGAGTTTCTAATAACACCTCCCCCTCCAGCATTACCCAGATTTCCTTTTGTTGCACCATCAAAGTTCACCTTCACCCAATCATGAGGAGGGAACCTCCAAACCACGTTATCTCTTCTACTCTTCATATCAAACTTCCAAACCTTATTCATTAGTTTCCATTTTGTTAGAATCCTTTTCTCATTATCATTCATATCAATATAACTATACTGCTTGTTGCTTTTGTGAATGGTGTTGATGTTTTCTTTAATAGCCCTACAAATATTTTCATAGACCACCTGAGAAGAACATTTAGTCTCCCTAAAAATTATATTGTTTCTCTCCTTCCATTCCTCATAATTATGAAACAAAATACTCTGTATTATTAAATAAACTCATAATTCCTTTAATAAGTCTAATTCATTCCACTTTTCCTTCCATAGCTTCATTTCCAATTATGTCATTATATACACGAGATTTCTAAAAAGAGATAAAGATTCTTTATTCAATAAGAATATACATAAGTAGTATTTCAATCATATCTACATACAATACTTACGCCTCTCAAATGCCTTAAGTTCAAATAATAAAAGAATATAAAGTAAAGGATGAGATGCATCCTTTGATTTGCAATCCAAGCTATATCTTCAATGCAATCTTTAGAATTGAAGACGAGAACAAGATTCAGGTGCTTTTTCCACCCAACCTTGAAGCTTACACTTCCCCAGAATTCTTGGTCAATCAAGAATACCCGACCTTGCACAAATTTCTTAGCAAAAAGAATTCGATAGACAAGATGGAATCTGGTGCGTGCCTAGAATAATACATGCATTTTCTATTTTCTAATTCTATTAAGAAACAAGCAAGATTAATCGAGGATGTGGTCGAGTGGATAACTAAATAAATCCATCTATTTCAATGGTCAATTGGTTACTTGACCAAGTACAATGTCAAGCATAGCAATAAAATACAGTTTGGAAAAAGTACTCTCTCTCTATAACCCACATTCGACACCAGTCCTAGAAGGTAATCTTTCCAAACACACAAGCATGTCTAGCTTTTCTAAAATTCACATAAGATCAGAACTAAGGACATGGAAGACAATCTTTTCTTTTCTCAATACTAGCTTCCTAGTCCAAACATGATAATATTATAATATTTAAAGAAAACAATCTTTCATCAATTAGATATATAAGAAATAATCTTTCGTTTACAACCAATTTTATCTAGCAAAAAAACAATCTTTCATGGACAAACAAATATATATCCGAAAAGAGAACATTCTTTCACTTCTATCTTTTCAAGTAAATAAAAAATAAAAAAAATATGAAGGTGTAACACATGTAGGTATCTTTACATAAAAAATGAATAAACAATGAGTACAATTCTTTTATTCATTCATCATAACATTTAAATAGCGTAATCATTAACTTGCATTCTATTTCTTACGATTTCGAATTTCCACATTTATATCGCCTAAGTTCTCTATCTTTCCATGTGTTTTGGTTTGTCTACCTCTTTTCTCGAATAACATATTTAGTTTAATACTAATATGTAGTTTTTCATGATTCATGAATTCAACTAACTAATTTTACTAATTTTTCATAACAACATTAAACATGATGAAAATTCATAATGCGCATATCTATATGGCTTTTCAAATGAGATACCCAATAATCATCTTAACTTCTAATGCAAGGATCAAATTCGAGAGTGTAACTCTTTTCTTCACAAAATCAAAATAAGCTTCAATATTTAATAATTCATTATCCTAGTATTTCATCTTCTTTGTGGTTCAAATTCAAAGGTTATAACGCACAAACTTTCTCTATCATCTTGCTTTGTTTCTAGAGGATTTTGTGATCTAATTTCTATGAGTTACACTATGTTTATCAACAAACTTTAAGAAAATATTTCATAATTGCATCTTTATTTACATGAATGTATTTTAAAATAATTTAAAATGGTTTCATATCAAGAAATTGAATATCATGATTTTAATTCCTTCATTTGATTATTGTATAAATCTGAACAAAATAGAACATTCTTTTATCTTCTACAACAAAACTTGCTAGAATAGAGCCTACCTCTTAAATACAATCCAAGTCTATTATGATCACTGGTAACTTCTCCCAAAACTATCTGCAATACGTCCAAATTCCAATGCTTTCCCTCTACGCTATTTTATCTCATGAGATCACTCTTCTCTACTTACTACTCTATATTTCCATTCTCTATTCTTAGTTCTTAAATATTTAGCAAATTTATCTTTTTTTTACAATATCGTCTTCTCTCTTTTCTATTCTCTAATAATAAAACAAACTAATGCTCGTTTTAAGAGTCTACCTCTGAAATTCGACGCTAAATTTGAGATGATCATCACCAATCTTTTACGACTGGTCGTAATAATCCTAAATCTCTAATACTTTTCTCTTCTACATTCCATTCTCTAATCCTTAGTTGTATGTCTCCCTTTCTCTTCCAATTCGATGCTCTATATATAGTGTTTTCATCTACATTCTTTCCTATTTGTGGGCCCATCTCTCTTAGTGATGACTTATTTATCTTGACACCACTTCTAGTTTAACTGCAACATCACAGTCCTAGATGGTTTCGAACACTTATGTGTTCTCCATGCAATGATATTCATTATCCCTGTTGTTGACACCAAACTGCTCAAGTCCTTTGAGTTTGTTATTACCAGTGTTATTATGTGAACTAATTACCACGTTAATATTAAATCATGCCACATTAAATGGCAGTTGCAATGCATGCGAAGGTGGAGATTTGGGTGGGTAGTTGGTAGTAACACTGACTCCCTCCCTTCCATACGTGGAATAGTTCTCATGGCACCTTGACCTATAAATATACCACGCTCTGCATATATTTAACAGTATAGTTTGAGTTTAACTCAAACACAATGTGTTTTGTTTAGTTGCATAGTCGCTATTATTCTTCGACTCCACTATGTGGTAAGCTTAGCTATTAATAACTTGTTATAGAATGCTACATGGAATAGTCAACATTGACTCCCACTTCACATTCCTTATTTGGTGTAATATATAATTTGCAAGTCAAGTTTCAATACAAACACTTAAATGCTTGTTTTGTGGCATGGTCGACATATTACCATTTTTCTTGCAAACAGTTTTTCTAAGTTTCCTCTACAAAATGGAAGGATTAGTAAAAACCTGTTTTGATAGCTAAACACACACAAGGAAACACAAGAGACAAGAGTTAGTCATTAGTGTTAGCAAATCAAAGATTGAATACTATCCTAAGCAAGCATATCAAGAAAGACACTACTAAACAAATAGAAAGCTTGAGGAATCTACAAAAACTAACTAAACATTTCCATATGCTCTCTACCATGTTGGTAGCTTCTCCTTCCTTGTTCCTCTCCTCTCCAAGTTCCAAATTAGTGTAGCTCTCAGCAGCTTTTTGCACTATGGATGCCTTATGGAGATTCAAGATTGAAAATGATTAATCTAAATGTTATGCAAGTGTGAACAAAAGCTAAAAATGAGAGATTATCTAATTAGCTAGTGTTGATTTTAAGCCAAAAGAGTGAATATGATTGATTTATGCTAAATGCTCTCTAAAAATGACTATAATGTAAATGCATACAAGTTTTTAGGATCTGGATTATGAAGAAATGGACTCTATTTATAGGAAAAATGGAGCAATGGATGGTTGAGATTGAGTAATCTCAACAAGGGTCAGGATTGAATGATATTCAATCCATGTGAGAGCTTCCAACCCAATCCCAGGATGACAAGTGTCAACATGAGAGGGGTTGACAGGAGAGGGAATAAGCATTGAATGCTTGACATGACCTGAGGGTTAACTTGGGAGGTAAGGTTAAGGTTGGGTTGAGTGAATAAATTCATTATCCAAAGAATAATGCTTTTATCCAATGGATAAACTCGTGTGCAAGAGTTAGTGAGGATAACCATGGTCAAAGCAATAAATGCTTGAGAAGACACATGGGTCACATGAGGGTTAAGTTAAGGGTCAAAGTCCCTAACCATGTGGCTCAGTTGAGTTAACCATTAATGGTCATGTAAGAGCCATAAGTGGTTTGGAAGACTTTAGAGGTTAAATTGTTGAACACACAAAGCATTTAATGCTTTTCAAAGACTTTGAAGTCTTTGAGAAGTGACTCCAAGTTACTTAGGAATGTGACAATATTTAGAGGATGGATTAGGCTAATTAGGAAGGGGTTAGAAGAATCTAGAAGGGGATAAGGATTGCAAGTGGGTTTGGTGGGTGAGGGAAAATAGGATTTTTATTAAAATAAATTTCATTTATTTCAACAAATAGGTGCAAGTTGCATTTTTAGGAGAATGCAAGTGGGGGGAATTTAATGATTTAAATAAATGTTTTATTTAATTTATTTAAAAGAGGAAAGGGGATTAAATGAAATAAATAGAATTTATTCATTTAATTGATTGTGAATTTGGTTTATTGAATTAATTAAAATAAATTGAATAATTTATTTAATTAATAAGAGAATGATTTGAAGATGAATTAATTAAATATTAATTTAATTAACTGATGGCTAGTGGGTTTTTTATCAAATAAATAACAAATATTCATTTAATTAAAATGGACAGATTTATGTGACTACATTTGCCCCTCTTTGAGATGGTGCGGTTTATCGCGTCGTTTCAAAGAAAGAAAAATAGGTGTGAAGAAATATGCCCCATAAAATGTTAATTTAATGGGTGGTATGCCCCCTCAAGAGATAGGCCGAAAATTTTGAAAAATCGGGTGATCTCTCGAAAAAGAATGAAAATTTGCGGGGTGGTAGAAGAGAAGAATTTAGCCATACTAGTAAAAAAAATGGGAGAAAATGGAGTGAATACGAAGAAACAACAAGCCAGCGAGTACCCTGAGGTCATGCAAGAGATATAGAGCAAATGTAGTGTGTGGTTTGGATTGATGCTATACAATTGATCAAAATTGGTTGGACAGTCTGGTGCAATCGGTTTAATTGCCCCGGTCGAGTCAAAGCGTGACAGTTGGTGTCAGTTAGTCGCTTGGACAGGATAAAGTCTGAGTAAGTGAATCAAAGGGACCTGATGTGACTTAGACAATTGATGTAATTTCCTGATGAAGTCAAGGTATAGGAAGCAAAATACTCGTTGAGACTTAGACAATTGATGTAATTGTCCGATGTGATTGTGTTTGATTGGTTGATCAATGGATAGTGTGTGCATTGGATGGATGGTTGTGGTGAATCATAGTAGCCCCATTGAGACTAGGTCATTATGATAAATGCTTGATGTAGTCTAGGATTATCATGATCGATTACCTGTTGAGACCCGAAGATACTTGATCAGAGTATGTGTTGATAGTATAGGTATGTGGGAGTCGATGTACCTATGCAGATAGAGTAACGTGCTTGAATTAGAGGATGACTTGGGATGGGAAACGCAGTCTGTCCCGTTTAGATATGGATGGTGATGAACGTGGCTTGATTGGGTTGATGGGAAACGATGGGATTATGATGATGACCAAGATAGGGAGGGTGAGGGGTGAAAACAGGCTCATTTGCATTCGCGTCTATAGTGAAATTTGAGCTCTAATAGTGACATTTTGGAAGAGTAAGCAGCAGTCAGGATGTCGGTTCTCATAGCAGATCACTGATTAGAGCGATTCCAGCGGCCAGATGACTACGGACCAGCGGTATGTGAATTTGAATTTTTGAATTTCATGCATTTTTGATAGGTTTTTTGCTTGGTCCAAGTTGAGTCAACACAATAGCGCTAAAACTATGTTTTGGCGTTGTTGTCAATTTAGGTAGCGCTATTGTGCCGCTATAGCTCTATTGCATAGTAGTTTTAGCACTTGTGTCAAGGGTAGCGCTATTGTATAGTTGTTTTAGCGCTATTGGGTGTTTAGCACTATTGAGTAGTTGATTGATCACTTTTGTTGTTAGGTAGTGCTTTTGTATAGTTAATATAGCGCTATTGTTTGTTTATCGCTATTGGATAGTTGATTTAGCATTTTTGTGAGAATATTAGCGTTGTGTGCAGAATAACACTTTTGTTAGGAAAATAGATGCACCGGTGTGTTTGAAAAAGAATCTCCTGATGCCAATGATGGATTAATGGAGATGTGAGTTGAGAGTTGTTTTCAACCATAGCAGCCTTGATGAGACTTAGGTCATTAGGATAAATGTCTGTTGTAGTCTACGTGTGCCATGATTGCTTACCTATTGAGACCCGAAGATACTTGATCAAAGTATCTGTTGATAGTCTAGGTTTAAACTTAAGAAAGTTTGAAACAAAACAACTGATGATGATGGGTGATGCACATGTGTAGGAGGATCTTCAAGTCTTACAGATGCGTGAGAGGCATCCCGCCACACAGGTGTTGCATGATCGATTGACAAAGATCGAGGTGGATTGCATTGTAGCGATATGCCTGTATGATGTTATGTATATGCCTGTGATTCGGACGAATCATGGTTTGATCACAACATTGGCAGAGCGGTGGCATAGTGAGACATGCACGTTTCACTTGGCGCAGGGGGAGATGATAGTTACACTGGAGGATGCATGGCGCATCCTGCACATTCTCATTCGAGGAGAGTTGGTGACATATGACCGATCTTGGGGGACAACAGCAATGCATAGATTTTTTGATGAGGATGTCTTCATTGATGATGGGTCAATAGCCTGGGAGGATATAGCAGCCTTGTATGAGCCATTACCATTAGTGCTATCAGGGATTGTTGGGGGACTGCTATGTCCATATCAATGATCGCATGGACTTGCTATTGGTTGGGGTCAAGTGATCGAGCAGATGATGACAGAGGGGACTCAGTTTGCATGGGGACCGTGCGTGCTATCACACTTATATCGAGAGCTACATGAGGTAGCATACCGAGGGGTGGGCTCATTGGGAGGGGATCACTCTGCTTCATATTTGGGTGTGGGAGAACTTACCTGTTACCCAACCAGTTAGTCTGAGATTCTGAGCAGTGGACCAGCCATATATATACATGTATGGAGGTATGATGAGTCAACCCCACCTAGGGAAGTTAGAGTGGTTGCGGCAAGCACTGGATGATTTGGATACAGTGATCTAGAGGCCGTACATTGAGTGTGAGCCATGGGAGGATGATGCAGAGGCATTGTTGTATGTGTTTGTGACATGATACCTCATTGGTAGGACAACCTACAATATGGACAAATAGCTTTCGGGTAGAGTTTTGAGACAGTTTGGGCGGAGGCACGGACTGTCAAGTGGTTCTGGAGAGTATGCTAGGGTAGTGCGAGAGAGATTCCTATGGGGACCAATGTTACCTTATGATTAGGCATTGGAAGAGTTTTGCACGCTACAGGCGAGACCGTGGCAGATGAGGCTGGGGGTGGTAGATGTTGGGTTGTCAAATGAGTACACTCAGTACATCACCGCACATCCGATTACACAGATATCTGATCTAGCAGAGCCTATTCCATCCTTTGAGGAGGAGAGGAGGTCGCGTAGGTGTACGAGGGAGAGGAGATGGTGGTGGTGGGGATGGAGGAGGCAGTGATGGAGAAGGAGGAGGAGGGGGTGGGGGTTTTGGAGGAGGTGGGGGTGGTGGATGATTATAGCGGAGAGGGAGAGGTGGGCAGCCATTGCGGCTATCGAGGGGACCTTTGATGCAGGGAGGCATGAGATTAGGTGGCAGGGATACAGGTGAGGGACGATTACCTATGGAGATAGGGGAGGGAGCCACTAGAGAGGCACTTATGGATACAGGGGAAGGAGCGACAGGGGGTGGAGATCTGCGGGATCATATGATATTATTTTTGCAGACTCGACTAGAGGATATGGAGGCAGAGGTGGCATCTAGAGATGTGCAGTTGTTTGCATGAGAGTCAGAGTTGATTGTAGTGTTGCGGGAGAGAGATCAAGCCATGGACAAGATGATCCAGTTACAGGAGAGAGTTCAGGCCTTGGAGGGAGTACAGGGCCATGGGCCATCAACTGATTCCCTAGCGAGAGAGTTACAAAGAGCGGGTGTAGAGGTTGATTACTAGTGGGGTCTATATGCGCAGGAGGTGCCATCTAGTCGGCGGGCACTGAATTATTCACAGATGCGTCAGGAGATATCAAAGTGGTCTCAGAGGATGTAGAGCAGTGGTGGTGTGATGGGTCCTCGATGGAGAGATAGATCAGGTGGTGCATAGGGTAGTGGGGAGCAGGTGGTGATGCATCTGGTCAGAGTTGAGAGGGCATTCTTGTATGCTTGTATATTGTCATTTTGGACTGTGTCTTGGATGGCTCTTGGTAGCCGATATTTTGGACTTCATTGTACTCTGATACATGTATGTTTTTGTCAATATGATATGATATATGAGGAGATCCCATATTTTGTGATGATATGCATTTTGATGATATGTATGGATGTTATGGAGGATGATGATCTTATGATGTATGCTTAGATGGATACTTGTACTTGCTATACGGATGGGTTGATGAGATGATTTATATATACATGGTTTTATGATGGTTGATTCCTACATGATGTCTATATGCATGTGTTATGATGTGATGCTAACTTGTGGATGCAGGTTTATATGCATGATTTGTTGATGTTAATGCTTCATGTATGTAAATGCTATGATGATTATGTATGCATAATGACATGATGCTAATGATGATATAGATAGTACTTGTATTTTATGGTGATGTGATGGTGAGATAATAATATGCAATGATGTTGATTATATTGAAATGCAATGAATGGAATGTTTTATGTAAATGCCTCTAGATGAATGAAAACATATGTAAGTACAAATGTTTATATGATGATATCTAAATGAATGTATATGAGCGATGTATAAACCAATGTTGAGACAAATGGTTTTGTTATGATTCTAAATGTTGATGAAATATAACTAAGTGAAATGATAATGTGATGATAATGCAATGTATGAGTAATGAATCTTTGTACCTTAATGCAATAAAAAGAGAATGAATGCATTATAATGAATCCTAAATGAAATTTGTTGTAAGATGAAATGAATGAGTATAAGAATATACTAGATGGATAAATGAATGCACTTAACTCGTGGATAGATAAATAACTGTATGCAACTATGAAAATCGAAACAAATGTATGGTAAACAAATTTGAAATGATGATAAATGATAATTTGTAAATGACACTAAATGAATGCATAGTAATGGCTAATAATGGTAGTAAATGTAATAATGACTAATTTATTATAGAAATGAATCTAAATGTCATGAGTTGTGCAATGATGAAATGATATGATGATATTAATGTAAATAAATGATAATGAACGATATGTATTTAAATGCAACTAAATGATATTAAATGCACTCTATGCAAATGCAACTAAATGTAATGAAATGATGATGTGATTATGATAGATGAATGCAAGGTTGTGTAGACTTTGCATGATGCACCAATGATGTATCAGAGAACTCTATCGCGATTGCATCCAAGACCAACTTATTTTTACATAACTTCTCATATTAATCTTGTTCACACTTGCATACAAAACCATGCATATGAATGATGAATGATTTAAATGGATGGGTGATATGCAATGGAATGCAATATAAATAGATGAGATGGAATGACGATCCATAATGTTTATTTTCATCATTGAGCATGGTAATATCAAACTTGGATGAGGCAGTAGGAACCAAGGATGGAGCATTGTACCTGCAAGCAAGTAGCATAAATAAAGAATATGGACCCTCCATAATGGTTCATGCTTATATGGTCTAGGTATACATTGTAGTCAACAAGCCATAGTGATCCATGACTATATTTTTGCATGTGATCACGTAGCTTAGTGAACTTCCCATGTAGACACCATTAGTACATTCCCCGGAACTTTATTGGAATAATTCACAGAAGACATACAAACAATGCTTAGGAACCATCCCGGCCACTCTAATCACTTGTGGATATCTCGGAGTAGCGTAGGAACCTGAAATAATAAATAAATAACTTACAAATCAACCAAGTATTTGATAGCTTAAACATAATTTTCTTGTCAAAGAAAAATGTTATCATGTATTTGTTTTGGTAAGGAAGGATGCATCCTTGTTAAGACAGTTTGTGTGTTTGATGTTGATTGTTTGGTTGATGTGAGAAGTGGACATCATTTGAGTATGTCATAATGTTTTTTTGGTATCTGCTTGGATGCGTATGTACAAGGTGTTGCCATGTTTTTGATTGATTTTTTTATGTTTTTTTGGGTTTTGTGAGATAGTTTTCCAATGTTTTTTTCTTGTTTTTTGTTTTGGATTTTGTGAGAGTTTTGAATGAAGAACTCAATGAATCACAAGTAAATGTAGAACCCACTTCCATCAAACAAATTAAGGGCATTGCCCCTAGTTTAGACATGACTGTGAAAAAGCGGGATGTAAGATGCATGAAGTACTATCTTTGATTGCAGATCAATTATCAAGCCATGGTTTGGATTAATGGATGAGTGGATGCAAATGAATGTGATCGCCACAAGTCTAAAAAACAATGAAGCCATAGCCTTTACGAGTGGTGCTTGTTTGCCAGGTTTTCACCATCGCACTTACCCACGGTGCCACCAGAGTGGTTGTTCACCGTTTGGATGCATGATTTTTCTTTACTATTTTCTTCAGGATATTTATCCGAATGTTTTTGGTGTTTTTGTGGTATGTAGGGGAGCCTGATGCTCTGTGCAGCTTATGTATAAAACCGTTTGAGGTGCATGTTGTTGATCAGATCTGCTAGTGGTTCTCCTTCTGAAGTAGCCAACTAATATGCCCCAGACCCAAATACAAAAATGATAACATATGGACCCAGCCAGTTCGATTCAAACTTTTCCTGATGTTCTCGGTTGGGTTGGTTACGAGGATTCTCTCTTAGAACAAGATCACCTACCTCAAATGTGCGAGGTCTAACTCGATGATTATAGCTTCTGCTCATGCGTTGTTGATAGGCTTTGAGGTGATTGTATGCAGCTTGTCGTTTCTCATCCAATAGTTCCAAGTCTTGAAGACGTGATACTCTGTATGCTTCATCATCTGAGAGATTATGCAAGGAAACCCATAGAGATGGTATTTCAACTTCAATAGGAAGGATGGCTTCGGCTCCATAGACCAGTGAATAGGGAGTTGCGCTTGTGGGGGTTTGAATGCTAGTTCGATATGCCCATAGTGTTGGATTTAATTGAACATGCCAATCACGACCAGCATCATTTGTTGTCTTCTTGAGGATTCTTAATATGTTCTTGTTTGATGCTTCATCCTGATCATTGCCTTGTGGATAATAGGGAGTGGAAAAGCGGTGTTGGATGTGAAACTTCTCACAGAGTTCACGGACATCTTGATTCTTGAAAGGAAGACCATTATTTGTGATGATGGACATGGGTACACCATACCGGTAGATGATGTAATTAAGGATGAATGAGGCGATCTGCTTGTCGGTGACTTGGGTAAGTGGAATAGCTTTGATCCGCTTTTTGAAGTATTTGGTAGCAGTAATAATGAATTTATGGTCGTTGGATGAAGATGGATGAATTTTACCCACAAGGTCAAGTCCCCACTGACAAAAAGGCCATGGTATTGTGGTTGGTTGTAGTTCTTGTGCTGGTGCATGTATCAGGTCTCCATGAATTTGGCATTTCTTGCATTTTCTGACAAAATAATAGGAGTCTTTTTCCATGGATGGCCAATAGTATCCAACGTGTATGATCTTCTTGGCTAGTGAAGGACCACTTGCATGAGTTCCACAAATTCCTTCATGTACCTCTTCCAAGGCTTTTGTTATCTCATCATGTTCCAGACATCGAAGGAGAGTACCATCAATACTGCGTCGGTATAGGGTTTCAGCAATAATGATATATCGAGCGGTTTGGCGAATGAAGGTTTTACGTTGGTTATTTGATTGGTTAGGAGGAAGTGTGTGATCGCGGAGGTAGATGTATAACTCATCGTACCATAGGGATTCGAAACCGATAAGGCTACATATCATCTTAGATTTGGGGATATCATAAGCGGGAATCCAAAGTTGTTCGACCAAGAACTCGTAGTGTGTTGAATTTTGTGGCAGATCTAGGAGAGATGCAATGGTAGCCATAGCATCAGTAGCTCAATTATGATCTCTGGGTATCTTCTCAAAGGTGGAAGTAATAAATGATGCTTTTAAACTCTCCGACATTTGTTTGTACACCATGACTTTGTCATCCTTGGTCTGGTATTCATATGTTACTTGTCGGATGACCTGTTGAGAGTCACCATATATCTATAACTCTTTTATTTTCCATTGGATGGCTAGTCGGAGTCCTGTGATCAAGGCCTCATACTTAGCTATGTTGTTTTTGCATGGAAATGTGAGCCTATAAGACTTCAGGATGTTGTCACCTTGAGGTGTGATAAATAGAATGCCTGCCCCTGAGCCATGTCTAGTGTATGAACCATCAAAGTATAGTTTCCATGGTTGTGCTACTGTGAGCATGAATATCTCTTCATCTGGAAAATTGGAAATGAGAGGATGATCGCCTATGAGGGGAGCATCGACCAACTGGTCTGCAATAACTTGACCCTTGATAGCCTTATGGTCCACATACTCAATGTCAAATTCACTTAGAATCATCACCCATTTGGCCAAGCGGCCTGTCAATGTTGCTTTGCTGAGTAAGTATTTTAGTGGATCGATCTTGGCAATGAGTTGTACTTTATGTGTTAACAGATAGTGCCTCAGTTTAGTGGTTGCCAAGATTACTGCTAGGCAAGCTCGCTCAATAGGTGTGTGATTGAGTTCAAAGCCAACCAGTGTGCGAGAGATGTAGTAAACAACACACTCTTTCCCTTCTGCATTGTGTTGAGCTAGTAGTACTCCTAATGTTGTATTTCTTACTGAGATATAGAGTAATAAAGGCTTACTCGAATCTGGTGGGATCAACAATGGTGTATTCATGAGATAGACTTTAAGCATCTGGAATGCTTGTTGGCATCTAGCATCCCATTGAAAGCAAATGTTTTTATGTAACAGGTGTGTAAAGGGGTGACACTTATCTGCCAGTTGTGCAATGAATCTTCGAATGGATTGAAGTCGCCCTTGTAATGTCCTTAGCTGACTGATATTCTGTGGAGGTGGCATGTCCATGATTGCTTTGACTTTGGTTGGGTTGACCTCAATGCCTTTGCTTGATACAATGTATCCTAGAAGCTTCCCTGAGGTTACTCCAAAGACACATTTCTTTGGGTTGAGTCGAACATGATATTGTTCCAGTCTATCAAATATTTTCTCTAATGTTTCCAGATGATCTTCTCTTGTGAGTGATTTTGCCAGTAAGTCATCAACGTAATCTTCCATTATGGCATGCATCATATCATGAAAGATGGTTGTCATTGCTCTTTGATAGGTCGCTCCTGCATTCTTTAGACCGAAAGGCATTACATTCCAGCAGTATGTTCCCCATGGACATGTGAAGGCCATTTTATGTTGATCCTCTGGTGTGATCTTTATCTGATTGTACCCTGAAACGCCATCCATGAGTGAAATCATGGCATGTCCTACTGTTAGGTCTACGATCATGTCAATGTTTGGTAGGGGAAGTCATATTTAGGATATACCTTGTTTAGATCTCTGAAGTCAGTACAGATATAGATGCCCCCACTTGGTTTGCTGACAGGCACAATATTGGATATCCATTCTGCATAATCAATTGGTCTAATAAAACCAACATCCAGGAGTTTCTTAAGTTCTACTTTGACAAGTACTGCAATCTGGGGGTGCATCTTGCAAAGCTTCTGTTTGACAGGCTTGGCTCCTTCTGCAACAATGAGGTGATGCATGACTAAATCAGGATCAAGACCAGGCATGTCTGTATATGACCATGCAAAGTTGATTTGGCATTGTTTGAAGAATTTGACAAACTTGGGTTGTTCCTCTAGAGTCAAAAGAGATGCCAGATGTATGTGGTGAGGAGTGTCAGGAGTTCCCACATTGTATTCTTTGGTTTCCTCGATGAGGATCGTTGATTGTTCCTGCTGTGTACTAGAAGGGAGAATGTCAAACCTTTCATCCTCAGGCGCCTCAGAGAGGTTTTCACCGTGGGATACGCTCTTTCTTTTTACTTTTGTGGGATCAAATAGTGCCACAGTGTGGTTTTCACTGGAAGATCCATGTTTTATTGTTATATTTTTGTAGCTGAAAGGTTTGGCATCTGCCCCGAAGTATGTTGTGCTATTAAGTTCAATGGCAAATCCAGCTTTGTGATCCCTACTTGGTATGTTATCCCGTAGTTCCAACAAGTCAATGATTGCCTCATCATTTTGGAAGCGGTCAAGGCATGGGGGATTAGGTTGGTTCCATTCGATGAGTTCAAGATGGATAATGGGCATTACTTCATCAATTAGGTTAAGTTTGTTAGATGTGTCAGTGAGGGTTAAGATGTTGTGGTGAAGTTCGTTGATGGTACTCTCCCTGTCAGAATCAGGCATAGGATGTGACGTAGGATCTGTGGAAGAAGTTTCCAGTTCAGGAATCCAAGAGGTCTTTATATGTGCTTCTCCATAAACAGGGATGTCTTTGCAAGGTGGAGGTAGTGATGTGTCTTCCTCATCTGAAGTATTAAGCTGGACATAATCAAACTCCCACTCATGTGAGTTGGTCTTTGAGTCACTCTCCAGTATCTGGTTGCTATACCATACTGGGATATCTTTTGAGTTAAACACTGTAGGTGTGATCGGCTGATGTACCTTTGTAGATGAAATGATCGGTGCTGCAGGAAGAATTATGGCAATCAATGAATCTAATACAGGGAGTATTGGTAGTGTTGAATCTGTTGCTTCTACTAAAATGGCTGGTGTTGTAGATACTGTTATGGGTTCTTATACAGTTGTTGTTGCTAATGGTGCTATTGATGCAGTTGTTGTTGTTGATGGAGTTGTTGGTTTGATTGGTGGGTGATTGGTATTGTGGATGTTATTGCTAGAATGTTTAGCCTCAGTGGGGCAGTTGGTGTGGTTTTTGGTGCTGCTGATATAATCAAAGGTGACCTCCTTAGAGTTTTAGGCTGATATAGAAGTTTGTTGGGTTTTCCTTTGAATTTGAGCTTAGGAAGAATATCCTTTTGAAAGCCTAAGCCTATGTTATCTTTGGGCTTTAATTTCAGCTGCAGCGGTTCATGTCTTCCTTGCTTACAAGGTCCCAAAGCACTCTGACCATCATAACCCATTCTTTGCATAATGAGAAGGCCTTTTCCATACTGATTTGTGGGAAGCTTAGCTTGTGGGATGTTCATGGTGATAGGATCTTTATAGATCCATTCTGCTAAGTCCTCATCTCTGGTCTATTCTTCTTGACTCTTTCCAAGGATGAAAGGCTTCAAAGTGTATGTTGGCTGGACCAGTGGTGTTTGAAGTAACCGTTGAGGTTTTCCATGAGTTCTAGGAGAAGTAGGCATTTGTCCAACACAAAAGAGTTGGCTCACATTGTACTCCCCAGGACCATCCTCTGGTATTTTCATTTTGAGCTTCTCTTGCTTGGGTATAGTGGTGTTTGAATTGGAAAGAGAGGTTGGACTTATGTATGATGTGGATGAGATGGCTTCTCTGTTGTTGGGAATGGTAATCTCTGGTTGATGATTAATATTGTGACAATATGCAAAGGGGTTTGCATCACCTAGGATTGTAATTTCGATACCATTATGCGGGAACTTGATACACTGATGGTAGGTGGATGGAACGGCTTGCATTGCGTGTATCCAAGGTCTTCCTACAGAAAATTATATGACAGAGGAAGGTCCAGAACTTGACAGATGATGTGCTTCACCACCGGGCCTACTCGGATTGGTAGCACAACAACTCCTTTGGATGACCACTCTGCATCATCATAGGCTTTGATTGTTATCTTCTTGCGGGGATCCACTGATTCAATTGCATATCCCAATGTTGTGACTAATTAGAGTGTACAGATATTCAGGCCTGCTCCATTGTTGATCAAGACTCGCTTGATCCTATGTTGGTTGATAAACCCTTCAATGTGGAGTGAAGCGTTGTGAGGTTGTTGGAAGGATGTATTGTCACTTTCAAAGAAAGTGAGACAAGGTGATGACCTTAGATTTCCAACCATAGCTCAGAACTGATCTATATTCAGATTTGCAGGGACTGACGCCTCTTGGAGAGCTTGATCCAAGATTGTTTTATGAGATGGGGATATGTGCAATAGCTCTAAGATAGATATCAGTGTGGGTGTCTTATCTAACTATTCAACAAGGTTATACAGCTTTGGGATAGATGTGGTGCCTTGTGGAGCTACTTTAATGGTGATTTTGTCGCGACGTGTAACAACATTGCAGGTGGAGCTAGGATTTTAGATGGTAATAGTTACAATTTGTTCGCTGGCATCATATAGGTGATTCACAGTGTAATTATAGGCGGCGCACATATAATGAGTGGTATTTGTTTTTTGCCCTGAAGTGGAAGGAACCCTTTGATCTTGTGATGGAAGTGGATTTTTGAACATGAGATGATCATTGTTTGTTGTTTTTGGGTCGTGTCCTTCGATTTCAATTTCACCTCGATCAATAAGATTTTGAATAAGGTCTTTCAACCTGTGACAATCGCTTGTCTTATGCCCTTTCCCTTGATGGAAATTGCAATGTTCAGTATCCCTCCACCATGAAGGTTTGACCTGAGGTTCGTAATTTGATGTTTTGGGTAAGGTCACCAGATTTTAAGAAACCAGCTGACGTAACACCGTTTCAATAGGTTCCCCTCAGGGAGTGTATGTTCGTTTTGGTTTAAAAAATTTCTGACGTTGTCTGGATTCCTCTTGAGATATATTGCGTCCTTGATTTGGAGGAGCAACTATGGTATTCTTGGGTGGGGGGTTCTGTCCTACAAATCGGACCACAGGTTGTGCACTTTTGATAGTTCTTGCATCCACAACCCCGTCATTGACGACGTTTTTGTTTTTATTCCAGGAGTTAGGCTTGTCACTATTGAAGCATGGGCGAGGGCCATCCTTTGGCTCATTGTATATCTTGATAAGTCCTTTTTTTATGAGAGCCCGTTCACATTTCAAACCTTTGGTGATCATGTCATTGAAAGAGTCTGTGTCTTTTACGTCTAGGTGAAATTCCATTTCGTCATTTAAGTTGGAAATAAATATTTCCACCAGTCCTTGTTCATGTAACTGAAGAGAACGTCTACTAGACATTTGACGCCATTGTTGTAGAAAGACTGAAAATAGCTCGCCTGGTTTTTGCTTAGTGTTACATAGATCAGCCATGGTGACATCACGTTCAATGTTGTGTGAGTAATGTGCTAGGAACTTCTGAACAAGTTCTTCAAAGGTCCTAATGCTACCTGGTAGTCAGGAAAACCATGATGTGGTTGTTCCTCCCAAACTTTGGGGAAAAAGTTGCATTAGGTATGTGTCCTTGTATGCCACTTCGAGGCAAGTTGAATGGAATTCTCTAACATGATCGTGAGGATCTCCTTTTCCTTGGTACTTTTTGAACTTGAGTGTTTCAAACCCTCGTGGAAAAGGTGGCATATGAAGATTCCTATCAAAGGGATAGGGACAAATGTCATTGAGTGAAAATTGATTAGTTTTTATACCACTATGAAGTTGTTGGGCGAGATTCTCAACGTGTTGCCGCAACATGTCTATTTCATTTGGAGGAGGAGGAGGTGGGGGATTACCTTGATAAAGGTTGTATTTAATGTTATCTCGACCTCTTTCATCCTCATTACGACTTTGGAATTTTGATGCTTGCCTTAGTTGTGCAACATCAAAGTCAAAGGGTAGTTTAGCTCCCTCTTGAGCAAGTCTTAAAAAGTGAGCATCGGCATTGCTCCTGAGTATTTCGTCAAAAAGCCTATTAAAGAGAGGGTTGTGTTGTGCCCTTTCTATTTCCGCAGGAGTAGGAGTACTTGGATTTTCATCATTTGCGTTTCCTCCAAGAGCTTCTTGGAATTCATTGATATTTTTCTCCTCTTCTTCCTCAATTTCTTGTTGTCTATACCTTGATCTGGTTTGGGGCATTTTGTTTACAAGTTTTTGTTCAAGTTTGATGAAAATGATGATGAATTGGTGATGGAATGAAAGATTAATGTTTGGTGGGGTGTTTTGCATATGGATCCCTAGCACTAAAGGTAGATGTTACCAAAAATTCTTCCTTGAATTGCTTGCTGTGTTTGATTGACAAAGTTTGATGTGATAAGGTTTAGAGAGATCTGAGATGTGTTACAGACCTAACTACCTAGTAATGAGAGGATTCACTCATAGACAAGTTTTAACCTGCGTAGAAATGCCTCTTAGGATGAGTTTATCCTAAATGTAGTGACACTCTAAAAGGTGATGTGTTGTGTTTGATTCAAGCAAATATCAAAATGGAACTTAGGACAAAAACCTGTTGATGTTTTGAGAGTTGAAATGGATTGATAATGTGTGAAAGGTGAGAATGGATGAAATGTTAACTTCAATAGAAACTTTGTGTTACAAAAGGAGCAAATTCTTCCTCTTCTTGTTCAGGGGTTGGTGGTTCTACCCTAGCTGAGTTATATGTGATACAAATATCTGGAAAGAAGGTAGGATTGATCTTGCCTCCCTTACTTTGATGATAACTCAAAGCTCTATATTGAGTAAAAGCTCTGTGATTTAATGACTCTTGATCAAACTCGTTTGATTTCCCTTGAAGGTATAGATGCATGTGACATAAGAAGGTTCTATGAGAGACAAAGATTTGTCTATTAAGATAAAAGAATTTCCTCCTTTTGATAAATTTTTTTGAGCTTAATGGTCTTTTCTTCAAGTTGACATGTTGATGAAGATTCTTCTTTCTCAAGATGTGAAGAATGGTCATATAGTTTTGATACTTTTGTTATTGCTCTTTGTTTTGGAATCTTTGTTGGTATTTTGAAAGTGTTTATGTTGGATGAATACTTGTTTTTGGAACTGATTTTTTATTTTTTCCTTTGACAAGAAAACAAAGCAAGCATACAAACACAAGAATGTTGCCTCAAAAGGCACAAATAGGTGTGGGTCTAGATCAACCCAATCCTTTGAACTTTTTATGACCCTTTCCTTTAAATGTATTTTATGTTTTTTTCCAAAGATTGAAGTCAGTTCAATTTGCACTGGTCTTGACTCAAAATGAAAAACACTTCAAACACTCTTTATCCCTAAGGTCAAATGGCCAGTTGTGATAATTTCAGCCCACATCTTGATATTTCTTCAACTTTGGTACTACATACCTTATGAATCCCATTGTGGTAGGTAGGGATGTGATATACTAAGTCTTGCACGAGCATAACAAATAGATGATCCCTATGATGAGGGAGTCACCACTTTTATCGGGCTACAAGTAACCTTTCAAAAAGCTATGTTTCTACTCAAGGAAATATGTATGATGAGTATCTTGGGAGCAAAACCTTCTATGCTCTTGCACTAAATTTATCACAAATATCCTCAATCAATAGAACGGGTGGGCTACTACTTAAAGGTGTTTAGTAATTTTCAATGGTTTTGGACATAAGTTCATTCTGCAGTGACTCACTTAAGAGCCTTGTAACTTGTGGTGGGGCCTATTTGTCCTTTCGGCAAGTTACATTGTAGGAACAGCTATACCCAAGGCTACAGCTTTTTCTCTCACCTGATTTCTATACTGGCTCGAAGGATTTACCACGCAAGGTCGTTCCCAAGAGTGATGTGTCTCTTGGCAGGCCTCTCTTAAAAAGATAAAATTTGAGTGTTACTAACACTTTTTTCTTGCATCTACGACCACGAAAGTCAAGGGAGAGGATAGTGTGTGTTAGAAGTAGGACCACTCGACAAACTCTTTTTGCACAATTGTGCCAAACACAAAATACACTTGTTCTTTTTAACTTGTCATCGCAATGGTGATATAACTATTCGGAGATGTTGCTCCAACAGTCATGGTGTACTTTTTATCTTCCAAAGGCAAAATGTGTTGTAATCTAGGAATTGGAAATCCTGGTCAACTGAATTAAGAGCACGTTTTGCTTGAAGTAAATCGATTTGAGAACAACTTTGACAAATTGGGGATTCTTTTTAACTTGCACAAAATGAAGTGTTGATTGTGAATTTTAGTTTGATGCAAGAAATAAAATTTGCCTTGTTGATTTAAAGCACCAAAAGAATTTGTTCCTAACTTTGCAAAAAATAATTTTGTGTGTTTGTTTTTGTGATTCTTCTTAACTTTGAACAAGTGTGATTCTTTTTTAGAGCTCCAAACGAAAGATGTGGTTCTTTTTAAAACTCCAAATGAAAGTGCAGTTGATTTTAACCCAAAAGGAAAATGAATTTATTTTATCCTAACTTGAAAGACAAAGTTAGCAATATGAACAAATTTATTTCCTAAGCTAAAATTGCTAAAAAAATCCTATTGTAGGGGTTAGTTAAAACCTGCACAAAAAATGAAAAGTCAGTAAAATCCGAACACATGGTGGGCTTCTACAAGCCTAAGAAAATTTAATTTATCGTTTACAAAACATTTTTTACAACATTATGTTACAATAGCGTTACTCTGTGTGAAAACAAAAGCGCTACTTAACACAAAAGCGCAAAACTAAGGACAAAAGTGCCAAAAGAAAATATTTAGACTGAAAGACAAACACGCTAATACAGGAACAAAAATGCTAACTAAGAGACAAAAGCACTAGACTATAGACAACAATGCTAAATTTTGGACAACAACGCTAAATTTTGGACAATAGCGCTATTGTAGAAATAAAAGCGCTAGAAGACCAAATAACGATAGCGCTAAAGCACGAACAAAAGCACCAAAGCGCAACCTCTGTGTCAAGTAAAACAGTCAAACAAGTTAGTTAGTTTTTTTTTCAAAAAGTTGCTCCTTGATTCATGTCAAGTTCACCAAATGATGCTCTGCAAAATGGAAGGATTAGTAAAAAATTGTTTTGATAGCTAAACACACACAAGGAAACACAAGAGACAAGAGTTAGTCATTAGTGTTAGCAAATCAAAGATTGAATACTATCCTAAGAAAGCATATCAAGAAAGACACTACTAAACAAATAGAAAGCTTGAGGAATCTACAAAAACTAACTAAACATTTCCATATGCTCTTTACCATGTTGGTAGCTTCTCCTTCCTTGTTCCTCTCCTCTCCAAGTTCCAAATTAGTGTAGCTCTCTGCAGCTTTTTGCACTATGGATGCCTTATGGAGATTCAAGGTTGAAAATGATTAATCTAAATGTTATGCAAGTGTGAACAAAAGCTAAAAATGAGAGATTATCTAATTAGCTAATGTTGATTTTAAGCCAAAAGAGTGAATATGATTGATTTATGCTAAACGCTCTCTAAAAATGACTATAATGTAAATGCATACAAGTTTTCAGGATCTAGATTATGAAGAAATGGGCTCTATTTATAGGAAAAATGGAGCAATGGATGGTTGAGATTGAGTAATCTCAACAAGGGTCGAGATTGGATGATATTCAATCCATGTGAGGGCTTTCAACCCAATCCCAAGATGACAAGTGTCAACATGAGAGGGGTTAAGAGGAGAGGGAATAAGCATTGAATGCTTGACATGACCCGAGGGTTAACTTGGGAGGTAAGGTTAAGGTTGGGTTGAGTGAATAAATTCATTATCCAAAGAATAATGATGTTATCCAATGGATAAACTCTTGTGCAAGAGTTTGTGAGAATAACCATGGTTAAAGCAATAAATGTTTGAGAAGACACATGGGTCACATGAGGGTTAAGTTAGGGGTCAAAGTCCCTAACCATGTGGGTGAGTTGAGTTAACCATTAATGGTCATGTAAGAGCCATAAGTGGTTTGGAAGAATTTAGAGGTTAAATTGTTGAACACACAAAGCATTTAATGTTTTTCAAAGACTTTGAAGTCTTTGAGAAGTGACTCCAAGTTGCTTAGGAATGTGACAATATTTAGGGGATGGATTAGGCTAATTAGGAAGGGGTTAGAAGAATCTAGAAGGGGATTAGGATTGCAAGTGGGTTTTGTGGGTGAGGGAAAATAGGATTTTTATTAAAATAAAATTCATTTATTTCAACAAATAGGTGCAAGTTGCATTTTTAGGAGAATGCAAGGGGGGGGGAATTTAATGATTTAAATAAATGTTTTATTTAATTTATTTAAAAGAGGAAAGGGGATTAAATGAAATAAATAGAATTTATTCATTTAATTGATTGTGAATTTGGTTTAATGAATTAATTAAAATAAATTGAATAATTTATTTAATTAATAGGAGAATGATTTGAAGATGAATTAATTAAATATTAATTTAATTAACTGATGGCTAGTGGGTTTTTAATCAAATAAATAATAAATATTCATTTAATTAAAATGGACAGATTTATGTGACTACATCCACGTTATGCCAAATCAACTAGTATCGACTCTCTCATAACATGTTACTATGACTTGCATTAATAAATCCACTAACCCTATCCGTTATTATGTTTTCAATTAAGTCGTTTTTCATGTTTATATTTATACATATATTTATATTTATATTTATATATATAATAAAAATAATGACTTTTTCATAAAACAAAATAATTTAATTTCAACAATATATTTACATATATAGTAATTACATATGTATATATGTGTATATATTCAAAAAAAAATTCAAACTCATATATATATATATATATAGATAATTAAAATTTGAATTGATTTATTACTATATATATATATATATATATATATATATATATATATAGTAATAAATCAATTCAAATTTTAATTATCTTTTCTTTTTCAAGACATAATATAATTCATATACATGTGTGTGTGTGTGTGTGTGTGTGTGTGTGTGTGTGTGTGTGTGTGCTTGTATATGTATATCCTTATATACATATATATGTTTATATACATCATTATCATAAATCAAGAAGCGGACATATGAATGCGATATTTAATCCATTTCACAAGATGCACATACAAACATCAAAATACATGTATAAACATTTAAATCAATCTATCAATTAAAACTACTCATTCCAAATTCATCATTCCAATTTAAACAAACACTCAAATAAGGTTATTTAAATCATCCATCTTTACAAGATGCAAATTATAAATTCTAATGTGGTGTGTGAGATATTCCATCTATTCTAGCGAAATCCAGGAGCTAAGACAACTCTACCTGAATCTTGTTCTCCCCTTCATTCGCGTTCATCTGTTCCTACATTCACTTGCACTCAATTTCTCATTAGCAATGATAATCCCCAATAATAAAAATATTACCGATCATTTAATCGCACTTATAAAAAATAATATAAATCATTTCTTTGTATTTGAATTTCTTTCACATTATCATCTATTTCCTCTAAAATTTTCCATTTCAATTTCATTTCATTTGCAAAAAGTAAACATTATTTTCCTAATTAAATAATTATGGATAAATAGGGTTCGTGACAATGTAATAGGTTTGGACACATTTCTAATCAATGCAGATCATGAGAAAATCAAGTGAATTACGGGTATGGACAAAGAAATGTTATGTGCTACAACTGCAACAAATCTGGCCACCTTGCAAGATTCTGCAGAAGCAAGAATCTCAACAGCAAGGGTCCGACAGACAAGAACAAGAATGTGAAGATAACTTATAAGGGAAAAGGGAAAGTGGATGAAATGAGGAATCAAATGAACAAGACATGGGTAAAGAAGAGCGAGATTGATGCAGGAAATGGGTCTACACCTGAATCTGGTGCTAGAAATTCCTTTAGGAATTGATTTAAGGCCTCTGGCCTAGGGGGAGTTTTCAAGAAAATCTTATTCCCCCATACTAGCAGGTGGTGCCTGAATCTAGCAGGATGTCAGAAGCTATATTGGGGTATTGTAGATCAATTGGAAGGATTTCTAGAAGAAATTGAGTAACATTGAAGATCCACAAATGAAATTTTGTGAAATGGTTTGAGAAGACAAGGTATCCAGAATATTTAGGGAAAGCACATTTATTACATAAAAAAGTTAGATATATGAGTAATAAAAGGTAACTTAGCCTTCTCATTTGTCACTTTGCATTCTAAGAGAAAGAGAAGGAGCGAGCTCTCCAAGCAAATTTCTGTGAGATCGAGGGGTGAAGCCAATTTTCGTGTGAAACCCTAATCCAGCGAAAAAGGTATTTCTCTGTGAATCTTGTGAATCTGAGATTTTTGAAATGGCTACATCGTTGGTTGTTGACATCACTAAGAGATCTCACCTAAAATTCAAAAGGAACCCTTTCAAATCTATAGAGGTAGATCCACTAGGTGCATTTTCTTCGATTTTGTATGGTGTTCCTCATGTCAAAGATGTTAGGGCTTATATTCATGTAAATCTTGAGGAGCTAAGGAGCTCATAGCTATTGAATCTATATTCCAAGCAGCTATTAGGAGATGATTTCAAACTCAAATCAAAATTCAAGTTGTTGGAGGAGAAAATTTTCATCCAGATTATCAAGTTCCCAATGTTTGATGAAAACGAACAGGTCCAATATGTGCTAAGAAGAATTCATGATGAATTCATGTGGTTGAGAAAGTCGTTCATGATCACTAAGGATGCAATCAAGGCCATAACTAGTTTGAGCTCCTTTAGTGGTTTGCTTATGTTGAAATTCGTAAAGAATCAACTTGTCACTGATGCAACCGGATCAAAATTTGATAAGAGGGCTATGACAGTTAATGACATAGTTGAGCTTGATGTAAAATTTGTCTCAATAGTTATTGGTTACAAGATCTATCACTCCAGCTGGGAGAATTTTGTATCTGGTACTACAATCTATGCAGCCTATCAGATGATTAAGGAGAATACAGAGTATGACCTATGTGAGCTATTGTGGAGCTAGCTAATGGTGAATCTGGCTAAGATTAAGATAGATAAGAAGAACACCTTCAAGTATGGCACTTTGATCTTATACCGGATCTTCTACTTCATGAATGAGGTTTTGGGAGTTGGGAATATTCAATAGGCAAATGATAAGCCAGTGGTTGTGTAGATCAGAGGACTGATATATAGAATTGGTGATAGTAAGACTTGGAGAACTACTCTTTGGGGTTACTTCAAAAATTTCCAAGGTATAATATAGGATAGGGAAAGGATCCCTAAATCAGTTGTTGAGAAGTACAAAGATACAATATGCTTTATGGTAGATATTGATCAGTGCTTAATGGAAGTAGTGGAACCAAGAACAGTTTGGATCATACCTATGGGGTATGAAGTTGATGCGCAGATACTAGACATGTATGTTCAACATCTATTGAGTAAGACAATTGATACTTCTGAGGAGAGATTTGGTACATTTGCAGAGAAAGACTTGCAATTACACTCCCAATTCAAGAAATAAGAAATAGTAAGGAAAGTAAGAAAATAGGTAGAGGAGTATGTAGAGAGTATTGGCATTTACAAAGAAGTTGTGAGGGAAGTCGAGAAGAGGACAAAGGTAGCTGAAGAGGAGAAACCTACCAAAGAAATATTTACTATTTCGAGAGCCTCTCCTAGCAAGCCAAGACAAACCAAAAGCTCTAAACCCTCCTCCAATTCTCCTAAGCCATCCAGCACTGAGAAATATCAAGCCAAATCATATGGCAAGGAAGGAAAGAGAAAGAAAGCCAAGAGTTCAAAGGCATATGTCACTATTGAGGATGATAAAGAGACCGAATAATGAGATAGTGAAATAAATCAAGACCAAGGGTACAAAAGCATCAAGAGTCACCAAGGACAAGCCCTCCAAAGAAGAAAAAGTAAGTAAGAAAATAAAGCTAGACTCAAACAAACCTGGTATGTTAGTAAATGTTGTTGAAAAAGATATAAATATGCAAGGCACTTCGAAGCCACTAATAAGTTTTATGATATCGATAAGAGTACTTAATGAAGCCATTGTCAAGTATTTGAATATACCCAATAGGGCACTTGTTGAAATCATGTCTGAGGTACCTAAAGGTCTATATAATATTTTTGAAATGAGAAGATTAAATGCTAAGACTGAGGCATAAAGGCTAAAAGAGAATGTGTTGATCAATCTATGCCCTGAGATATCAATAGAGGAAATGAATGAAGTATTCAAAAGTAGCTAAAAAGTGGTTTAGAAGAAAAACCAGGATAAATAAGCTAATGACTGGGCAAATTGATGAAGTTGTTAAAGAAAGAGAAAATATTGAAGTTAGTTCTAGATGAGAATAAATTTTATGTTATCTCAGAAGGAGCCCATTGTGGTGATGATTCAACTGTTTTGGATGCATAAGAATTGCACCAAAAATTGAACTGGTTGAGGTAAATATTTCCTTTATTTCGGAAGAGGAAGGTGTGAATAAAGAAAAGGAATATGTGTTGAACCAAGGTGGAGAAGAGGTAGAGAAAGAAGATAAAGTTAAGGATACTCAGAATCCTCCTGACCATTCAAACAAAATGGACACAATGCCATCTATGGAGACTCAAGGTACAAAGGAGATCAAAACAAAACTTGACACAGAAAGCAAGAAGATTGAGGTAATTGGTGTTGTCTCTGAAGCAAGAGACACTGCAAAAGATGTCAAGGAATTCTTTGCTCGAAGGATAAATGGGCTTTCAATGATCTGGTGTTGTCCCAAGGGCTATCAATTTGGCCACTTTATCTCACATCCAAAAGTTGAAGTTAGCATCACTTGCTCAGGCCAAAGCAAGAGAGGAGATTTTGAAATCTCACGTGGAGGACAGTGAGCTGCTAAGTCTTGCATCGGGTATCCTAGAGAAGATAATGCCTACATTTGTTAAGAACATGTTAGATTCTCCCTTTGGACAGCTGAAGAGCTTAATCAACTCTGTAAGTACTCATTTTGTCATTTGAGAAGTCAGCAGAAGTTAGGGTCCAGAATGAGTTTGATGCTAAAATATTTAGTGAATTGAAGAAGATGATTGATAATTATAGGATTTTGCTACACCTATGTAAAGGGTATTCAAAATGTCTTATCGGAAGGAGGAAGTGTCTACAAATCTTTTTTATCATGTTCTAAATTTATTAAAGATATTGAGAAGCAAATAAAGGAGAATGACAAGCAGTTGGCGGGTATTTCTCAATCCTTTGATCCCTTGACCATTTATGTGGCTAGTCAAGAAGGTCAAGTTATATCTTTGCTTGACAAGATTAAGAGCCCAATGCATGATAAGGATAAGATTGTTGGTAGAGTTGGTGAGATTCAGAGTCTAATTGCTCCTAAGTTGGACACAATATTTAGTGCTTTAAAGGAAGATCAAGATGCCATGATCAACAATGATCCATGGGGGCTTCAGTGGCTAGGAAATATTATATCACATGCATTCATATTGGGGGGTTTAATAACATAAAAATGAGGGTACAATATATTGCCTATTGGTGAAAATAGGGGGCTTTTTAATTCAAGCTATGAAAAATACAATATCTAGTGAAAATAGGACTTTTAATTCAAGTTGTGTATTAGGAGGGGGTGACAAAAAAGGATTTTAGGGCAATATTTTTTGAAAATAGGGGGATTCTTTAGTATCCCATGAATGCACATGCTATAACCTAGGTTCACTAAGTGAAGCCCTCGTGCAGTGATCCCACAAATCTTTAGATGGCAGAGATGCAGACATTTCTCTTCAGTGGTCTTATCTCAATTTTGGAGTGTCTCAAGAAAGGTTGGGGTAATCAATTAAATTTATTGAAGAACACTTTTGCAGATGTATTTAAGTCTATGTAAGCTAGATAAGTTTGTTTGTATATATGCAGCCTGCTTATAAGAGTTTTGTACGAAATTTTTGGCATGTGGATGCCTGCCTTTGTCATTGATGTCAAAGGGGGAGTGTAGGTCAATGAAAAATATACTATTCATCTTGGGGGAGTTTTGAGTTTTGGAGTTTTGGAGTATGTGTACATATGTGATATTGATTCTGACATAGTCATTTTTCACTAAGCGTTGTCATCAATACCAAATGGGGAGATTGTTGGCAAGAGAGACTGCACAGGTTATCAAGTTTTGTCATTGATGGCAACTCAAGTTAGTGCACCCATCTTCATTGCATGATTTGATCATACCAGAAGTCAAATTGAAGATTTGTTCAAGTCCGATAGGATAGAAAACAAAGCATTTGACAGTATTCAGTATTTTGGTCGGTATTTCTTTTCAGGTTAACATTTTGTGTTGCGGATATAAGGGAAGGTAGATAGATGTTTGGAACACCCTATTTGATATTTTTGGTCTCTGATGATGATTCATGTACAAGTTACAAACCTCTGAGTATCAGGTTTCAGTCTGCCAGTATAGAATGAGTCAACTTGTGTAGTTGATCTTTGTGTGGATTTGATAGAGCGGTTTCAATGATTGGTTTTATGATCTAGGAAGTTTGGCCGACATGTGTGGTAACATGTGAAAAAAAAAAATTGGTCTGCATAAGCATTAAAGCTTGAATTCCACCAGTTGTTCATACACGTTTGAATAATGTTCTAAGTCTTCAAGAGTTGACTAGCAATAGATCTAATTTCTTGTTGCGGATATATATGATTGATGTTTTTTTATCATTTTACGATGATGTAAGGCATTAATGATCGCTTATGCACAGTTTCACATGTCCAAGATAGAGATTTTTGCTCTGGATCATAGTAGAGCAGTGTAACAGAGCAAAATGAGATAAAGTGTGAAAAGTGTGTATTATGTGCTTAACCAAAACTATAATCAAGCATTTGTATATGCTACTATTAAGTTCAATCACTCGAGTGATATTTTGTAATTGATTTATAGGCAGTAATCCTCTATTGAGCAGTGAGCTCTAGGCAGTGAGCCTAAATGCATGTGCATTCCCCATTGTAATACTTCTACAGAGTATACTTATTTTTTGGGTTCATCCCCACTGTGTTTTTTCTCTTAACTGGGTTCCCATGTACAAAATCTTTGTGTTATGGTGTTGTGGTTGTTAGTTTTATGTTTTTGCATATTTATTTTGATTAAATGTATTAAGTGGTTGAAAGAACAGATTAATAATATCAAAGTTTACAGAACACTAATTCACCCCCCTCTCAGCATTCCTTGATTCCATCAGTGAGTAGCCCTGAAATCCTCCAGTTTCACAGTTATTTCTTTTATTGGGGTTAACCATTTATCCATCAGCCAATTTGGAGACCTAATATTGTGAATGACATTAATTACTATTAGGGAATCACCTTCAAGATGTATTCTATTTGGTCCAATTCTGATACCCATTCACAAACCTAAAAAAAAATAGAAGTGTTTTATTTCATATTAAGAAATATTATATTTCCTTCTAAGACATGTTATTGAATGGCGTGCTACAATTTTTTAACATATTAAGAAGTGTTTTATTTCATGGTGGGACAATAAAATCTTGTTCATAAAATATTTTTACTAGGAATATGTCACTTCTATGTGCTCTATAAATATCATGATGAACCTTTTTTAATTGGCAGGATTTTTCATCTAAATTTAAACATATTAACTAATATATATGGAAATGAGATCCTATCCTAGGAATGTAAACTAAGATCTCAAATTTCCATAGCATAAAGTTATGAAATTCAATGTAGCCTCAACTTCATTCCTAATAGTAGAGTTGAGCACTTGTTTTTATGATTACCTTTTGTGTGGATGCAATAGACTTGAGATTATTGAGTTTATATAAATGAACTAGGTTAAATGATAGAAAAATGATTACTTTCATCACAAATAGTAAGACATAATATATATTTCTTAGGCTCAATACTATAATAAAAATATTTCATGAAAACATAGCCAAATACTTAAAGTTAGTAATAAAGTGTGAGGTAATCGATAGAATGTTGTAGCAATGTGACCAATCAAACTTATTGGAAATAATTTAGCAAGAAATATATCATCATGAAAATGAGTGATGCATATGGTTTGGAAATCTCATACATGAGTAAATGCATTACTTATACCATCAGACATTTTATAACACAAGGTTCAACAAATCCATATGGTGAAGGATAAGTCAAAATATTATATTCTAAAGGATTGTTGATTTTTTTCTAGTGTCATCTTGTAATTTAAATATTTGTTCATAAGTTTCAACATGCCATTCTAGATTGTCAAATCTAGTGATGAGGTGGTACACAAAAAGTGAAATATCATCCACATCATTTCATATATCCATATGTGTATGCATCATGCAATGTGTACTAGTAATAGATGATATGAACGGTTTACCAATTAATATTAGGCACATTAATCTTACTTATACCAACTAAATTATCATCATATTATTATTCATTCTAAGGTATGTATAAATTACATCTTTATTCAATAGAGTATAATAATTTAAAGATATTTAATAAGAAAACACAAAATTATATGAATGAGCATAACCAAAATAATATTGAAAGATAGAATACTATCATTAAGGATAGAAAAAATCTACATAATCCACTAACGAAAATCCACTAGAAGGGACAAATAGAAATAATGAGTAAAATATGGTCTAAGGCCAACAATATAGTAATCTATGGAAGCATAAGAAAAATCATGAAAGGATGTGTAATAAGTATGATGTGAATCATAACACTTTGTAACTTTATCAATCAAGTTATCATAAAACACATCAAAAAATTTGGTGTTGTTAAGTATACAAGAATAATATAAAGATAGAAGTGATACAACATCAACTTTGTATGTTTGTTACCATAAAAAAATTCTATCATTAGTGCACTATACTCAAGTTTGATAAATTATTATGCAACAAAGTGTACTTAACTTTGCATCTTAATTAGAATTCAACCAATATAAAATAAATGACATGGATAATAGCACTAAAATAGCTAGTTGTTATAGATGTACAAAAATGAAAAGTTGGGGTCTAGGGTATTTAGCCATAGAATTGGCGATGAAGAGATGTTGCTAATTTGCAGTGATAAATCTATTTTTCATTATTTAAAATTTTTATCCTTTGTATCATTATTGCCTTAGAATTTATGTCATCTTAGAAATTGTACATCTTAGATCAAGTGTCATGGTGTCAATCGTAAGTAGTGCAAACTCAACTTGATGTGTTGAAATGATTTGTGATATATAAGCATGGTCTATCAAAATTTGTGCTTGAATGCTTTTTTTTGTCTCCCTTGTAGCTAAACTTGTCAAAGCGATGTTTAAGTATGCCACTTACGATATGTCAACACAATAGGTAATGGATTCGCCTAATTTAAACCCCTTAAGTGGTTCAAAATTTTGGTGGTCAGAAATATTGAATATACAATTTACAAAGATATAAGCAACAATATGTATATTTTATTCTTTTTTTTCTTTAATAATTGAATTGTGATTTAATAATTTTCTCTTTTCTTTGCATTCCTCTATTTTTTGAATTTTTAATTAACAACATATTAAATGTCTATGAATAAAATGACATAACAATATGTAGCAAAAACTAGTAAAAGTAACAATAACATTGAAAATTAAATTGAATAATTTAAAATTTTGATTCATTTATATATACTATAAGATATATATGGGATTGAACTAGATCAATATTATCCGAGTTGAAAATGAACCATGAGGCTAAAGTGGCAATCTCATGATAGGGAGCAAATGTATATAAGTGCATGCAATTAGGAGTGAACTAATAATGAATAAGTGATGAATATATCTGTAGTCACACAAATCTGTCCAACTTAATTAAATAAATATTCGTTATTTATTTGATTAAAAATCCACTAGCCATCAGTTAATTAAATTAATATTTAATTAATTTATTCCCAAACATTCTTCTATTAATTAAATAAATTATTCAATTTATTTTAATTAATTCATTAAATCAAATTCACAATCAATTAAATAAATAAAATCTATTTATTTAATTAAATCCCCCTTTTCCTCTTTTAAATAAATTAAATAAAAATATTTATTTAAATCATTATCCCCCCCCCCACTTGCATTTTCCTACAAATGCAACTTGCACACATTTATTGAAATAAATGAATTTTTATTTTAATAAAATCCTATTTTCCCTCACCCACCAAATCCACTTGCAAAATCTAATCCCCTTCTAGATTCTTCTAGCCCCTTCCTAATTAGCCTAATCCATCCCCTAATTATTGTCACATTCCTAAGCAAAATGGAGTCACTTCTCAAAGACTTCAAAAGTCTTTGAAAAGCATTTAATGCTTTGTGTGTTCAACAAATTAACCCTCAAAGTCTTAAAAAACCACTAATGGCTCTTACATGACCATTTATGGCTCTTACATAACCATTTATGGTTATTTCAAACTTGTCCCCCCAAACATTTATTGCTTTGACCATATTTATCCTTCTTGCCTTTGCACAAGAGTTTATCCATTGGATAAAAGATTTATTCTTTGAATAAAGAGTTTATTCATTCAATTAACCTTGACGTTAACTCCCAAAGTCATGTCAAGCATTTAATGGTTATTCCCTCTCCTCTCAACCTATCTCACATTGACACTTGTCATCCTAGAATTGGGTTGAAAGCCCTCACATGGATTTGAAATCATTCAATCTTGACCCTTGTTGAGATTACTCAATCTCAACCATCCATTGCTCCATTTTCCCTATAAATAGAGCCCATTTCTTCATAATCCAGATCCTGAAAACTTGTATGCATTTAACCTATAGGCATTTTTAGAGAGCATTTAACATAGCAAACTAATATCTTTGTTATTTTAGTTAAAATCAATCATTTTAATAGCATCTAGTATTTTAGTTTTTCATTTCCCATTTGAAGCAAAATACTCAAATCTCAATCCTCCATAAGCATCCATAGTGCAAAAAGCTACTGAGAGCTACACTATTTTGGAACTTGGAGAGGAGAGGAACAAAGGAGAAGAAGCTAAGAGCATGTTAGGAGGTATTTGGAGATGTCTCATCATATTTGCTTCTTTAGTTAAATATGTTTTTATGTTTTTAGTATCTCTTTTGATATGCCTGTTTAGATTAGTTTTTGATTGATTAACACTAACGGTTTCTTGTGTGTGTTATTTATCTCAGACTAAACTTGTCCATTTTGCAGGGCATCATTTGGTGAACCTGACGTGAATCCAAACACCAAAAAGATCATTTTTTTTTAACCAATAGCATGTTTGAATGTTGAAAATGTCACACAGGTTGCACTTTGGCGCTATTGAACTCGTTCTAGGGCTATCGATACTTATGGTTTTAGCGCTATTGTTCTTACAATAGCGCTATTGTATCAAGTTCAGCACTTTTGACACTATTTTGGCGCGTTTGACATTGTTTTGGTGCTATTAACCCTATTTCAGCGCTTTTGCCTTCTCTGTTTTTATTTTCTTTTAGCGCGTTTGTGTTAAATTGCACTTTTGTTCAGACACAGACTAGCACTATTGTAACAGAATGTTGTAAAAAAAGATATTGTAACCGAAAAAGTGAAAAATTTTAGGCTTGTGGAAGCCCCCCTTAGATATGGATTTCACTAACCAGTTGTTGTTTGTGCAGGTTTAAAACTCACCATTAAAAACCACAAACTTTCTTTTTGGTGCTTTAAAACTTGAACAAAGAAAATTTCCTTGCTTTCTAGTTAGGGTCACTCGTCTTTTGGTGCATTAAAACTGAACAAAACAAATATTTGTTTTCTTGCAAGTTAGGAAACACACTTCATTTGGGGATTAAAATCAACAATTCTATTTTTCTTACATCAAAAGAATTTACAAGCCACACTTCAAATTTTGGTGCAATTAAAACTTACAATCCACTTGTTTCAATTCTTGCAAGCGATTTACTTCAAGCAAACATGCTTTTTATTAAGTTGACCAGTATTTCATTTTCCTAGTTACTTAAACATATTGCCTTTGAAGTTAAAAAGAACACCATGACTATTGGAGCAACATCTCCAAATAGCTAGATCACATTGCAATGGCAGATTAAAAAGAACAAGTGTTTTTCGTGCTTGGCACACTTGTGCAAAAAGTTGGTCGAGTGGTCCTACTTCTAACACACACTATCCTCTCCCTTGGCTTTCGTGGTCCTAGGTGCAAGATAAAAGTGTTAGTAACACTCAAAATTTGTATCTTTTTAAGAGAGGCCTGCCAAGAGACACATCACTCTTGGGAACGACCACGCGCGGTAAATCCTTCGAGCCTCTATAGAAATCAGATGAGAGCGAAAGCTGTAGCCTTGGGTATAGTTGTTCCTACAGTGTAACTGGCCGAAAGGACAAATGGGCCCCACCACCAGTTACAAGGCTCTTAAGTGAGTCACTACAGAATGAACTTATGTCCAAAAACATCGAACATGACTAAACACCTTTAAGTAGTAGCCCACCCATTCTATTGATTGAGGATATTTGCGATATAATTTAGTGCAAGAGCATAGATGGTTTTGCTCCCAAGATACACACCATACATATTTCCTTGAGTAGAAACATAGCTTTTTGAAAAGTCACTTGTGACTTGATAAAAGTGGTGACTCCCCCATCATGGGGATCATCTATTTGTTATGTTTGTGCAAGACTTAGTATATCACATCCTTACCTGTCATGGTGGGATTCATAAGGTATGTAGTACCAAAGTCGAAGAAATATCAAGATGTGGGCTAAATTTATCACAACTGGCCATTTGACCTTAGGGATAAAAAGTGTTTGAAGTGTGTTCGTTTTAAAGACCAAGTGCAAATTGAGCCGACTTCAGGCTTTGGAAATACACCTTAAAAATACATCTAAAGGAAGGGTCATATACAAGTCCAAGGATTGGGTTGATCTAGACCCATACTCATTTGTGCCTTTTAGGCAACATTCTTGTGTTTGTGTGCTTGCTTTGTTTTCTTGTCAAAGAAAAATCAGAAAATTACTTCCAAAAACAAAGTATTCATCCACCCAAACACATCAAAAACAAAGTGCAAACAACAAAAGAGTCAAATTTTATGACCATTCTTCACATCTTGCGAAAGAAGAAGCGTCATCAGAATATCAATTTGAAAAGAAGACCATTAAGCTCAAAGGCTTTGATCAAAAGGAGGAGATTCTTCTATATAAATAGACAAATCTTTGTCTCACATAGAGTCTTTCTGCATCACATGCGTCTCTACCTTTAAGGCAAAACAAACGAATTTGATTCAGAATCATTGAACCGCAAAGCTTTTATGCAATATAGAGCTCTAAGTTATCACAAAAACCAAAGGAGGTAAGATTAATCCCAACTTTTTCCCAAACGTCTGTATCACATACAACACAACTCGAGAAATACCACCAACACCCGAAAGGGAAGAGGTAGAGTTTGTCCCATTTGTAACACAAAGTTTTTATTGAAGTTGAAAACATTTTTCATCCATCATCACTTCATCATCAATCTGTTCCAACTCTCAAAACATTAAAAGGTTCTTGTCCCAAGTTCTCTTTTAGATATTGCTTGAAATCAAAAACATCACATCACTTTTTAGATTGTTTCTACATCTAGGATAAGCTCATCCTAAGAGACACATCTACGCAAGTTAAAACTAGTTCATGAGTGAATCCTCTCATTATTAGGTAGTTCAATCTGTAACACATCTCAGATTTCTCTACACCTTATCACATCAAATCTTATCAAACAAGCAAGCAATTCAAAGAAGGAATTTTGGTTACATCTACCTTAAAAGTGCTAGAGATCTACATGCAACACAATTCACCAACCATCAATCTCTCATTAAGAACTCATCATCATTTTCACACAACTTCAATAAAAGCTTGTAAACAAAATGGCCCAAACCCGATCACAATCAAGGCAACGAGAAATAGAAATAGAAGAAGAAGAAGAGGAAAATCTCAATGAATTTCAAGAAGCACTTGGAGGGAATGCGAATGACAAAAACCCAAGTACTCCTACTCCTACAACAATAGAAAGGGTTCAGCATAACCCTCTCTTTAACAGACTGTTTGACGAGATACTCAGGAGCAATGCGGATGCTCACTTTTTAAAGCTCGCTCAAGAAGGAGCCAAACTCCCCTCTGACTTTGATCTTGCCCAATTAAGACAAGCATCAGAAAGACAAAGTCGCCATGAAGAGGAAAGAGGTAGAGATCCCATCAGATATAACATTCCTCGAGGTAACCCACCACCTCCTCCTCCAACTGAAATGGAGATGTTGCGGCAACAAGTCGAGAATCTCGCCCAACAACTTCATAGTGGTGTCAAAACTAACCAATTCTCACTCAATGACATCTGTCCCTATCCTTTCATAGGAATATTTATATGCCACCCTTTCCACGAGGATTCGAAACACCCAAATTCAAAAAATATAGAGGAAAGGGAGATCCCCGCGATCATGTCAGAGAATTTCATTCCACTTGCCTCGAAGTGGCATATGAAGAAACATACCTAATGCGCCTTTTTCCCCAAAGCTTGGGAGGAACAACCACATCATGGTTTTCCCGACTAGCAGGTGGCATTAGAACATTTGAGGAACTCATTCAGAAGTTCCTAGCTCATTACTCTCATAACATTGAATGCGACATCACCATGGCTGATCTGTGCAACACCAAACAAAAACCAGGTGAACTATTCTTAGTATTCCTGCAACGATGGCGCCAAATGTCTAGCAGACGTTCTCTTCAGTTACCTGAACGAGAACTAGTGGAAATATTCATTTCCAACTTAAACGAAGAAATGGAATTTCACCTGGATGTCAAAGACACAGACTCTTTTAATGATATGATCACCAAGGGTTTGAAATGTGAACGGGCCCTCATCAAGAAAGGACTCATCAAAATCTATAATGAACCAAAGGATGGTCCTCGCCCACACTTCAATAGCGATAAACCAAGCTTCTGGAATAAAAACAAGAAAATCGTCAACGATGGGGTTGTGGATGCCCGGACTATCCAAAGTGCACAACCTGTGGTTCGGTTTGCAGGACAGAATCCTCCACCTCAGAATAACACAAATGTTCCTTCCAATCAAGGTCGCATCACATCTCATGATGAACCAAGACCTCGTCAGCAAAAACAGAAACGCACATACACTCCCTTAGGGGAACCCATTGAAACAGTATTGCGACAACTCATTTCTCAAAATTTGGTCACTCTCCCTAAAACATCAAACTATGAGCCTCAGGTCAAACCTGCATGGTGGAGAGATACTGAACACTGTGATTTCCACCAAGGAAGAGGACACAAGACAAGTAATTGTCACCGATTAAAAGATCTTATTCAGGATCTTATTGACCGAGGAGAAATTGAAATTGAAGGACATGACCCAAAAGCAACCAATAATGATCATCTGATGTTCAAAAATCCACTTCCATCACAAGATCAAAGGGGTCCTTCCACTTCCAGGCGAGGCACTGATACCACGGATTATACACAGGCTGCATATAATTACACTGTAAATCATCTGTATGATGCCAGTGAACAAGTTGCAACTATAACCTTCAAAAATCCCAACTCAAATTGCAATGTTGTTACGCATCGTGGCAAGGTCACCATAAAGGCAGCTCCACAAGGCACCACCTCCATCCCAAAGTAGTACAATCTTGTGGAACAATTAGACAAAACCCCTACGCTTATAACCATTTTAGATCTTTTGCGCCTATCGCCATCTCATAAAACTATCTTGGATCAAGCACTCCAAGAGGCGTCAATCCCTGCAAATCTGAATACAGATCAATTTCAAGCCATGGTTGGAAGTCTAAAGTCATCACCTTGTCTCACTTTTTCCGAAAGTGACAACTCTTCCTTCCAACAACCTCATAACACTTCGCTACACATTCAAGGCTTTATCAACCAGCATAGGATCAAGCGAATCTTGATCGATAATGGAGCAGGCCTGAATATTTGTACACTATAGTTGGTCACAGCATTGGGATATGCAATAGAATCAGTGGATCCCCGTAAGAAGATCACAATCAAAGCCTATGACGATGCGGAGCGTTCCTCCAAAGGAGCTATGGTACTACCAATCCGAGTGGGCCCTGTGGTAAAGCACATCATCTGTCAGGTTCTGGACCTTCCTCTGCCATATAATCTATTGTTAGGAAGACCTTGGATACATGCCATGCAAGCTGTTCCATCTACCTACCATCAATGTATCAAGTTCCCACATAATGGTGTAGAGATCACAATCTTGGGCGATGCAAATCCCTTTGCGTACTATCATAATATCAGCCATCAACCAGAGATTATTGTTCCTAATAATAGAGAAGCTGTTTCCTCCACATCATATATAAGTCCTGCCTCTCTTGCCAGTTCGAACACCACTATACCAAAGCAAGAAAATCTTAAAATGAAAATAGCAGAGGAAGGTCCTGGGGAATACAACTTGAGTCAACTCTTTTGTGTGGGACAGATGCCCGCTTCTCCTAGAACACATGGTAAACCACAGCAGTTACTCCAACAACCACTAATCATGCCAGCGTGTGCTTTGATGCCTTTCATCCTTGGAAAAAGTCAAGAAGAAGAAACCCAAGATGAGGATTTAGTGGGATGGATCTATAAAGATCCCATCACCACTGATATACTACAAGTTAAACTTCCTATGGATCAGTATGGCAAAGGTCTCCTCATTATGAAAAGAATGGGGTATGATGGTCAGAGTGCTTTGGGATATTGCAAACAAGGACGACATGAACCTCTGCTGCCAGAATTAAAACCCAAAGGTAATACAGGCCTAGGCTTTGAAAAGGAGATATTTCCTAAGCTCAGATTCAAAGGAAAACCCAGCAAACCATTATGTCAGCCTACTACAAAAAGGACACCTTTCATTATCAAAGCAGCCTCAAACACCATCCCAACTGCCCCATCGAGGCTCAAAACCCCAACACAACTATCACCAATGCCACTCATCTCACCAAACGAACTAGTGATCCCATCAGCAACAGCAATAACATCAATAGCACCATTAGCAGCAGCAACTGTATCAGAACCCGCAGCAGCATCTATGGCACCAGCAGTTCTAGCCGAAGCCACTGAGTCAACACTGCCAATACTCCCAGTACCATATTCTTTTATCCCCATCGACTGCCCTGCAGCACCGATCACTACAAAGGTACATCAACCAATCACACCTGCAGTATTTAACTCAAAAGACATCCCAGTATGGTATAGTAATCGAATGTTGGAAAGTGACTCAGAGACCAACTCACATGAGTGGGAATTTGATTCTGTACAGCTTAACACTTTAGATGAGGAAGACACATCACTACCTCCACCACGCAAAGACATCCCTGTTTATGGAGAAGCACATATAAAGACCACTTAGGTTCCTGAACTGGAAACATCTTCCACAGACCCTATGTCTCATCCTACGCCTGATTCTAACAGGGAGAGTACCATCAACGACCTTCACCATAACGTCTTAACCCTCACTGATACCTCTAAAGAACTTAACCTAATCAATGAAGTAATGCCCATTATCCATCCTGAACTCATCGAATGGAACCAATCAAATCCTCCATGTCTTGACCTCTTCCAAAATGATGAGGCCATCATTGACTTTTTGGAATTAAGGGATAACCTACCAAGTGGGGATCACAAAGCTGGATTCGCCATTGAACTTAATAGCGCAGCATACTTTGGGGCGGATGCCAAACCTTTCAGCTGCAAAAATATAACAATAAAACATGGATCTTTCAGTGAAAACCACACTATGGCACTGTTTGATCCAACAAAAGTAAAAAGAAAGAGTGTATCCAATGGTAAAAACCTCTCTGAGGTGCCTGAGGATGAAGGGTTTGACATCCTCCCTGCTAGTACACAACAGGAACGATCAACGATTCTCATCGAGGAAACCAAAGAATATAATGTGGGGACTCCTGAAAATCCTCATCTCATACATCTGGCATCTCTTCTCACTCCAGAGGAACAACCTAAATTTATAGAATTCTTTCAACAACGTCAGATCAACTTTGCATGGTCATATGCAAACATGCCTGGGCTTGATCCTGATTTAGTCATGCATCACCTAACCGTAGCAGAAGGAGCCAAACCTGTCAAGTAGAAGCTTCGTAAGATGCATCCTCAAATTGCAGTGCTAGTCAAAACAGAACTCAAGAAACTCCTAGATGTTGGTTTCATTAAACCAATTGATTATGCAGAATGGATCTCCAACATTGTTCCTATTGGCAAACCAAAAGGGGGCATCCGCATTTGTACTAACTTCAGAGATCTGAATAAAGCCTGTCCTAAGGATTACTTCCCCCTTCCATATATTGACATCATAGTGGATCTGACAGCAAGACATGCCATGCTTTCACTCATGGATGGCTTTTCAGGATACAATCAGATAAAGATCACACCAGAAGATCAACATAAGACAGCCTTCACCTGTCCATGGGGCACATATTGCTGGAATGTAATGCCTTTTGGTCTAAAGAATGCAAGAGCGACCTATCAAAGAGCAATGACCACCATCTTCCATGACATGATGCATACTATGATGGAAGATTATGTGGATGACTTACTAGCAAAATCACTCACCAGAGAAGGGCATCTCCACATCTTAAATAAAATCTTTGATAGACTGGAACAATACCATGTTCGACTCAACCCAAAGAAATGTGTCTTTGGAGTGACCTCCGGGAAGCTTCTAGGATACATTGTCTCAAGAAAAAGTATTGAGGTCGATCAGACAAAGGTAAAAGCAATCATGGACATGCCACCACCAAAGAATATCAATCAGCTAAGGACATTACAAGGGCGGCTTCAATCCATCCGAAGATTCATTGCACAACTGGCTGATAAGTGTCACCCATTTACACACTTGCTACACAAGAACATCCACTTTCAGTGGGATGCCCGATGCCAGCAAGCATTTCAGACGCTTAAAGACTATCTCATGAATCCACCATTGTTGATGCCACCAGATCCAAGTAGACCATTGTTACTCTATATCTCAGCAACAAGTACAGCATTGGGTGTACTACTGGCACAACATAATACAGAAGGAAAAGAGTGTGCTGTTTACTACATCTCTCGCACACTGGTGGGCTATGAACTCAATTACATGCCTATTGAGCGAGCTTGCCTAGCAGTAATCTCAGCAGCCACTAAACTGAGGCACTATCTATTAACACACAAAGTACAACTCATTGCAAAGATTGATCCACTCAAGTATTTACTCAGCAAAGCAACATTGACAGGTCGCTTGGCCAAATGGGTGATGATTCTAAGTGAATTTGACATCGAGTATGTCGATCGTAAAGCTATCAAAGGCCAAGTTATTGTAGATCAGTTGGCCGACGCACCTCTCATAGGCGATCATCCTCTCATTTCCAATTTTCCAGATGAAGAGATATTCATGATCACAACAACACAACCATGGAAATTATACTTTGATGGTTCGTACACTAGACATGGCTCGGGGGCAGGCATTCTATTTATCACACCTCAAGGTGACAGCATCTCGAAGTCTTACAGGCTCACATTTCCATGCACCAACAACATCGCAGAGTATGAGGCCTTGATCACGGGACTCAGGTTAGTCGTACAATGGAAATTACAAGAACTACAAGTATATGGCGACTCCCAACTGGTCATTCGACAAGCAACAAATGAATATCAGACCAAGGATAATAAACTCATGCCATATAAGCAAATGGTGGACAAACTAAAGACATCATTTACTACTATCACTTTTGAGCAGATACCAAGAGATCAAAATCGAGCTGTTGACGCTATGGCTACCATCGCATCTCTCCTAGATCTTCCACAGAATTCAACATGCTATGAGTTCTTGGTAGAACAGCTTTGGATTCCCGCTTATGATATCCTCGAATCCGAAATGATATGTCGCCTTGTCGGTTCTGAATCCCCATGGTACGGTGAATTCTACACCTATCTCCGCGATCACACCCTTCCTCCCAACCAATCAAATAACCAACGTAAAACCTTCATTCGCCAAACTGCTCGATATACCATTATTGCTGAAACCCTATACTGACGCAGTCTTGATGGTACTCTCGTTTGATGTCTGGAACAAGGTGAGATAACAAAGGCTTTGGAAGAAGTCCATGAAGGAATTTGCGGGACTCACTCGAGTGGTCCGTCACTAGCCAAGAAACTCCTACGCAATGGATACTATTGGCCATCTATGGAAAAAGATTCCTACTACTTTGTCAGAAAATGCAAGAAATGTCAAGTTCATGGCGACCTGATACATGCACCAGCCCAGGAACTACAACCAATCACAACACCATGGCCTTTCTGTCAATGGGGCCTTGACCTTGTGGGTAAGATCCATCCATCTTCATCCAACGGCCATAAATTCATTATTACCGCCACCGAATATTTCACAAAGTGGATCAAAGCTGTTCCACTTACCCAAGTCACCGGCAAGCAGATCGCCTCATTCATCCTCAACTACATCATCTACCAGTATGGTGTGCCCATGTCCATCATCATAGATAATGGTCTTCCTTTCAAAAATTAGGATGTCTGTGAACTTTGTGAAAAATTTCATATCCAACACCGCTTTTCCACTCCCTACTACCCACAAGGCAATGGTCAGGCCGAAGCATCCAATAAAAACATATTGAGGATCCTAAAGAAGACAGTCAATGATGTCGGTCGTGATTGGCATGTTCAATTGAATCCAGCACTATGGGCATATCGAACTAGCATTCGAACCCCTACAGGCGCAACTCCCTACTCATTGGTCTATGGTGCAGAAGCTATCTTACCTATTGAAGTCGAGATCCCATCACTATGGGTTTCCTTGCATAATCTAATAGATGATGAAGCGTACAGAGTCTCACGCCTCTAAGACTTAGAGTTACTCGATGAGAAGCGACAAGCTGCATACAATCACCTCAAAGCCTATCAGCAGCGCATGAGTAGAAGCTACAATCACCGAGTTAGATCTCATACATTTGAGGTAGGTGATCTTGTTCTTTGAGAGAATCCTTGCAACCAACCAAACAGAGAACATCAGGGCAAGTTTGAATCAAACTAGTTGGGCCCATATGTTGTCACTGTTGTCTTCGGGTCCGGGGCATATCAGTTGGCTACATCAGAAGGAGAACCGCTCGCAGATCCAATCAACAGTATGCACCTCAAATGGTTTTATACCTAAGCTATACAGAGCATCAAGCTCCCCTGCATACCAAAAAATACCAAAAACATTCACAAAAATGTCCTAAAGAAATACAAAAACATTCAAAAAGTAAAGAAAAATCATGCATCCAAATGGTGAACAACTACTCCGGTGGCACCTTGGGTAAGTGCGATGGTGAAAACCTGGCAAACAGGCACCACTCGTAAAAAAAAAACTATGGCTCCAGTATCTTTCAGGCTCGTTGCAATCACATTCATGCATCCACACATCCATCCATCTAAACCATGGCTTGTTATTTGATCTGTAATCAAAGAAAGTACTTCATGTGTCTTGCATCCCACTTTATCATAGTCATGTCTACACTTGGGGGCAATGCCCTTAAATCTAGTTGGTGGAAGTGGATTCTACATTACTAGTGATTCATTGGGTAAAAACATTCAAAAATGTCTCACAAAATCCAAAAACATTCAAAAATGCCTCACAAAAAATCCAAAAACATTCAAAAATGTCTCACAAAATCCAAAAAAATTCAAAAATGTCTCACAAAAAATCCAAAAATATTCAAAAATGTCTCACAAAATCCAAAAACATTCAAAACAATTCAAAATCCAAAAACATTGAAAAACCATTGAAAATCACACAAAAACATGGCAACACTTTGTACATACTCATCCGCGTAGATACAAAACAAACATTGACATAATACTCACACGATGACCATTTACCAATCAAACCACATAATCAACATCAACAAAATTGGAAATTGTCTTTAACAAGGATGCATCCTTCCTTACCAAAACAAAGACAAAAGTGACGTTTTCTTTGACAGAGAAAATTATGTTAAGCTATCAAATACTTGGTTGATTTGTGAGTACAATCATTCGTTTATCTATATCGGGATCTTTCAGCATTATTTTGTATCGTTTGCGCATTATTTCCGATGAAGTTCGGGGGCATGTAGTAATGGTATCTACGTGGGAAGCTCACCAAGCTATGTGATCTTATGCCAAATGCAGTCATAGATCATTACGGCTTGCTAACTATAGCGTATACCTCGACCATATGAGCATGAACCATTACCAAGGATCCTTATTCTTTATTCTTTATGTATATACTGTTTGTTTGCAGGTACAATGCTCTTCCTTTGGTTCCTCCTACCTCATCCAAACTGGATAAAGGTTTTTATCTCTTGGTACGGTATGCACTTGTCTCAGGATATGATTAGCATAAGATCAAGGAGGATGATCCAAGTCATGCATAAACGGAGATAATCCTTGTCTGTTACGCAAGCAATACTCTGGTCGACTTGACCCTTATATCAAGTCATCTATATTAACTTGCTATATAAAATCCATGTAAGAAATACTCAGGTCATCTTGAATCATTATGTCAAGATGCTTGTATTCTCTTCCAACATTTTAAAGCTCAATGATGAAAATAGAGCACTATGGATCGTCATTTCATCTCATCTGTTTATATCTGGCATTCCGTTGCATATCACCCATCCATTCATTTATTCATATGTAGGCTTTATATGCAAAAGTGACCATTAAAGCTGGTCTTGGATACAATCACGACCGAGTACTCTGATACATCATCAATGCATCATGCAAAGTCTTAAAAACCTTGCATTCCTCATGGTCATATCATCATCGCATTTAGTTGCATCTTGCATTCAGTACATTCATGTCATTTTTTAAATTAACATTGCATATAGTTCATTTTTTACATTAGTTTTCATTAAACATTTGCATCATTACATCAATCATAAATAATTAGATTCATTCATGGGATCAAATTGTCTTTGATTGTTTTAAATCATTTACTAGGCATTCATTTAGTGTCAATTATCCATCATCATTTCATCATCCTTTATCATTTATTATTGCATACATTCACTTATAGTTAAAAGGTGCATTCATCCATTTATTAAAAGTATCTTATTATGCTCATTTTAGGATTCGTTCACATTGCATTCATTATCCTCTTTTTTTTAATTGCATTAAGGTGCAGTTATTAAAAACCATAAGTTATAGTATCATCACATTATCATTTTTACTTAAAATCATATTTAAAGCATTTAGAATCATAAATCCATTTGTTTCCAAACATTGGTTCATACCATTTTATATATATCCATTTTACATATGCATTCATTTAGGCATTATCATATAACCATTTGTACTTCACATTTTGTTTATCCATATTACATTCATATAAAAAACATCTAGATGCATATCCATACATAAATATCATTCATTCAACCATTGCATTAACATCATCGCATAAATCATCTCATCATTATATTGCAATAGGAAACACCAAAATCCTATTCATAAATAATCACAAGCATACATCATCATCATGGCATCACATACATAAAGGATTACATCAAAAGTCAAACAAATCATACATATATAAACCTACATTCATATGTCAGTATCCCAGCATCATACATCATCATAAAAACACATGCATATAAGAAACATCTCATCAAATGCATACATGTACACATATCCATCTAAGCAATAACTCATCATCCTGCATAAAACATCCATACATATCAACTGCATATCATCAAAATATGGGATCTCCTCATATATATCGTCTCATGTATCAGAGTACAATGAAGTCTACAAAATCGGCTACCAAGAGCCATCCAAGATACAGTCCAAAAAATAAAAAATGATACAATACATATATGCAAAAATGCTCTCTCAAATGCCACTCTGGCCAGATGTTGTCCCACCACCTCCTCCACCTCCACCTGCTCCACCACTGGTGCCCGCACCACCTGATCCATCTCTCCGTGGAGGCCTCATCGAACCACCACTCACTCCTGCATCCCCTGATCTCTCCCTCCACAGAGGACCCATCACACCCCCACTGCTCTGCACCCTCTGTGATCGCTCTGATTTGGCCTGCCGCATCTGAGAATAGCTAAGAGCTCACTGACTAACTGGCACCACCTGCTCATATAAACCCCGCCAGTAGTCTATCTCTGTCTGTGCTCGTCGCATCTCCCTCATCACCTCCCCCATAGGCCCCTATGCTCCTACTCCCATCCGGACTCTCTCCTGCAACTCTGCCAATCTCTCCACTACACTATCCCTCTCCCGCAACACCACCGCCAGCTCTGACTCCCATGCAAATAATTGCACATCCCTAGCCGCCACCTCCACCTCCAAATCCTCTACTCGGGTCTGCAAATGTGCTATCATGTGATCCCGAAGATCTCCAGTGGCTCCCTCCCCGGTATCCATCGCCGCCTCACCTGTACCACCCTCTCCAGTAGCTCCCTCCCCTCTATCCATCGGGATCTCCCTCTCCATCCCCCTCCGACCCAGCCGAACTCCTCCCTGTATCAATGGTCCTTGTGTTATCCGTAGAGGCAGTCCACCTCTCCCTCTTCACTAAACCCGCATCCCCAACCCACCACCTCCTCCTCCACCTCCTCCTCCTCCTCCTCTCCATGCCCTCGGTCCTCGACCTCCTGCCCTCCTCCGTTTCCGTCCCCTCTCATCCTCAAAATCTGGGATCAGCTCTGCTGGATCAGATATCCATAAGATCGGGTGCGATGCCCGGTACTGCGTGTACTCATATGACACTCCTGCATCCACGACCCTCGATCGTATATCCCACGGTCTTGCCTGTAGCGTCTGGAACTCTGCCAGTGCCTGATCATACGATAGCACTGGCCCCCATGCATACCTCTCCCGGATCACCCGAGCATACTCCCCTGATCCACTAGGCAGTCCCTGCTGTCGTCCAAACTATCTTAGCACTCTCCCGGGCACCTGTCTCTCCACATGATATGAGGTCCTCCCAATGAGGAATCGAGTCATAAAAACATAAGGCAATGCCTCTGCATCATCATCCCATGGCTCACACTCCAGGTATGGTCGCCATATGACTGCATCCAGATCGTCCAGTGCCCGCCACCACCACTCTGACTTCCCCAGGTGGGGCTGACTCATCATGCTGCTATACATGAACATATATGGCTGATCTACTGCACGGAATCTCAGACTCATTGGTCGAGTCACTGGTAGGTGCTCCCAGACCCAAATATGCAGCAATGTCACTCCCACTGCTAAAGAGTCCCTCCCCCGGTAAACCACCTCATGGAGCTCCTGGTACAGGTGCGCTAACACGCACGACCCCCACACAAATTGAGTCCCCTCGGTAATCATCATCTTGATCACCTGCCCCCATCCCACGGCCAAACCATGTGATCGCCTTTCCGGACAAAGAAGTCCTCCCACGATACCTGATAAGACTGCTGGAAGAGGCTCATATAACGCCGCTATCTCCTCCCAAGCAATCGAGCCATCATCAATAAACACGTCCTCATCAAAAATCCTCTGAACTGCAAGGGTCCCCCAGGATTCGTCATATATGACCAGCTCCCCCCGAATCAGAATCCGCAGGATGCGCCACACGTCCTCTAGGGTTACTGTCATCTCCCCCTGTGCTAGATGGAAGGTGCATGTCTCGCTGTGCCACCGCTCGGCTAACGCTGTGATCAAACCGTGATTCATCCGAATCACGGGCATGTGCATCACCTCATACAATCCAGTGGTAGCAATGCAATCTATCTCTGCCTCTGTCAATCGATCCCGCAACCCCTGTGTCGCAGAATGTCGCTCACGTAACTGCAACACGCCTAGCTCCTTCTGCACATGGACATTCATCAATCATCATCAGTTGTTTTATTTTCAAACTTTCTTAAGTTTAAACATAGACTATCAACAGATACTTTGATCCAGTATCTTCGGGTCTCAACAGGTAAGCAATCATGGCAACCTAGACTTCAACGGGCATTTATCCTAATGGCCTAAGTCTCATCAGGCTGCTATGGTTCAAAACAACTCCCACTTCACATTGCCATCCATCCATCATTGGCATCGAGAGATTTTTCTTCATCCAAACTGGGGCATCTCTTTATCCTAAAACAAAAGTGCTATTATACCAACAAAAGCGCTATTATACCAACAAAAGCGCTAGTTTTTCAACAATAGCGCTACAACCCTAACAAAAGCGCTCAATCAGCTATCCAACAGCGCTCAAACTACAAATGCGCTAAAAGACCTACACAGTAGCTCTAATCAAGATCAATCGCACTCAAACAAGCCCTCAATAGCGCTTATTAATCAATAGCGCCTAAACTTGCATACAATAGCGCTAAAACATTTCAAAAACGCTCAAACAATGGAGCAATAGCGCCATTGCGGCACAGTAGCACTAGTTCATGGAGCAAAAGTGCCAAAACCATAGTTCCAGCGCTCTTGCTCCAACTCGACTTAGACTCAGTAAAAAGCCTATCAAAAATGCGTAAAAATTCAAATTTCCAATTTACGTACCGTTGGTCCATAGTCGTCTGGCCGCTGGAACCGTCGGACTCGCTCAAATCTGTGTTCAGTAATTGGTATCAGCATCCTGATTGCTGCTCGCTCCTCCAAAAGGTCACTATCAGAGCTCTGGTTTCACACTAGTCGCGGTCACAAATGATCATGTTTTCACCCCTTTCACCCCATTTATACTCTTCGTCGTCATTGTAACTTCCCCCCGCTCACCGCCGTGGTCCCCGTGAACTTCCCGAGCCCCCTATTTCTCCATTTTACCCCCCTTTTCTTCTATTTTTCACCCATCTTGCTCACTTCTTCTCTTCTAACACCCTGCCAATTTTCTTTTTTTTTTGAGAGATCACCCGATTTTTCAAAAAAAATCGATCCATCTCTCGAGGGGGCATACCACCCATTAAATTTACATTTTATGGAGCATTTCTTCACACCAGTTTCTCTTTCTTTGAAACGACGCGATAAACCGCACCGTCTCAAAGAGGGGCAAATGTAGTCACACAAATCTGTCCAGCTTAATTGAATAAATATTCGTTATTTATTTGATTAAAAATCCACTAGCCATCAGTTAATTAAATTAATATTTAATTAATTTATTCCCAAACATTCTTCTATTAATTAAATAAATTATTCAATTTATTTTAATTCATTCATTAAATCAAATTCACAATCAATTAAATAAATAAAATCTATTTATTTAATTAAATCACCATTTTCCTCTTTTAAATAAATTAAATAAAAATATTTATTTAAATCATTATCCCCCCCCACTTGCATTTTCCTACAAATGCAACTTGCACACATTTATTGAAATAAATGAATTTTTATTTTAATAAAATCCTATTTTCCCTCACCCACCAAATCCACTTGCAAAATCTAATCCCCTTCTAGATTCTTCTAACCCCTTCCTAATTAGCCTAATCCATCCCCTAATTATTGTCACATTCCTAAGCAAAATGGAGTCACTTCTCAAAGACTTCAAAAGTCTTTGAAAAGCATTTAATGCTTTGTGTGTTCAACAAATTAACCCCCAAAGTCTTCAAAAACCACTAATGGACCATTTATGGCTCTTACATAACCATTTATGGTTATTTCAAACTTGTCTCCCCAAGCATTTATTGCTTTGACCATATTTATCCTTCTTGCCTTTGCACAAGAGTTTATCCATTAGATAAAAGCTTTATTCTTTGAATAAAGAGTTTATTCATTCAATTAACCTTGACTTTAACTCCCAAAGTCATGTCAAACATTTAATGCTTATTCCCTCTCCTCTCAACCTATCTCACATTGACACTTGTCATCCTAGGATTGGGTTGAAAGCCCTCACATGGATTTGAAATCATTCAATCATGACCCTTGTTGAGATTACTCAATCTCAACCATCCATTGCTCCATTTTCCCTATAAATAGAGCCCATTTCTTCATAATCCAGATCCTGAAAACTTGTATGCATTTAACCTATAGGCATTTTTAGAGAGCGTTTAACATAGCAAACTAATATCTTTGTTATTTTAGTTAAAATCAATCATTTTAATAACATCTAGTATTTTAGTTTTTCATTTCCCATTTGAAGCAAAATACTCAAATCTCAATCCTCCATAAGCATCCATAGTGCAAAAAGCTGCTGAGAGCTACACTATTTTGGAACTTGGAGAGGAGAGGAACAAAGGAGAAGAAGCTAAGAGCATGTTAGGAGGTATTTGGAGATGTCTCATCATATTTGCTTCTTTAGTTAAATATGTTTTTATGTTTTTAGTATCTCTTTTGATATGTCTGTTTAGATTAGTTTTTGATTGATTAACACTAACGGTTTCTTGTGTGTGTTATTTATCTCAGACTAACCTTGTCCATTTTGCAGGGCATCAATATCAAAATAAATAAAAATAAAAATAAAATAGATATGGATATAATTGGACCACGAATCAAACCACATATAAGAGTATGCCACTTGTCATTTGTTATTACATTCAAAATATCCCATCAAAAAAATGAAAAATGTACGCTAACCGCACTATTACATATTTATTTCTATTAGAATAAAATATATGTATAGCAAATTATATCCGTTGTATCAATGTTTTTTAGTTCTGGCCCATATCAGTAAAATCCTTTGTGTTCAATCCCTTTGTTTTGAAAAGCTTTTATTTCAAATCTGGTCATCGGTTGTCACGCCAAACTTTTAATATAGCTTTAGATATATTTAAAATCCATTTTCATGATTGCCAATGGCGAAAATGAAAGAATTTTAAATGAAATATATGAAGAAAAATGTGATCATGAAGACTACAATGGCTTAACATTATAATGCAATTTGCATGAAAAAGATTCCACTAATGTTTTATGTTCGCATGTAATAATATAATACATAAGTGGTAGATTTGTTCTTTCGTAAAATAAAATTACGTAATTGATAAGCTTTTTGTTCAGATACAAATTTGAGTGGTAGTTGATTTATCTCTTTCATCAAGAGATTACATATGGCAACATTGCTAGTATTTGTGATTACTATATTTTGTATTTTTTATATTGTGCATATATTGAGATGATGTTGATTTTTAAATATTAGAAAATAAAACTTTTATGTTTTTTTTTGTAATGATGAATTAGATATTTTGAAATGAAAATTTATTTATAGTTCATGATCATAAATTTTAACAAATTAAAATCTAATTGTTGGTCATTTAGTGGAATTGATTATGTGTTGCATTGATGTTTTGTCTTTGATGCCAACACTAGTTGTTTGGATGTTTTACCGGCACCCTTCTGGTCCTGATAGGTTGGGTGGATTCTGGTTGTTTTGGATTCAGCATGATCTGGTAGACTCCAATATAGTTTGGTGATGGAATTGGCTTGTTCATGATACTCATGCTCATATTCGGTCAGTTGGTTTTGGTCTGGTGATTGGATGCTATCATGCTTGCTTAGAAGCTTAGTTTTTGGTTTCAGCGAGGGTTTCACTGGCAGAGATTTTGATGAAGATCTTTGATGAATTGCATAAGTGGTGTTGGTGTAGCTTCCAGTGGAGTTTCAGGATGTTGTTGGTGATCATGTTCAAGACTTGACGGATGGAGATCATTGTTGTAGCGTGTGAACCTATACTAGGTCCCAGTTGATCTAGGTTATGGACCAGCTTTAATGTAACTTGTGGATTGGACCTCTCGATGTGTTTTCGGGATGTCTTATGTGTTGGATATTATTTGTTTGGTCTAAGACCAACATGGTTTGTAATTATGTAATTGATTTATTATTTGGTGGCCGACCTAATTGTTTAGGGTCGAGGGTTTGTATTTATAGATGTAAGATCTCATTGTAGATCATCATGGTCATGTTAGAGGTCATGGTCAAGGAATGTAATGTGCGAATAATGTAATATCATTCAGGCAGAGGATTTGGTCGATCATTGAAGATAGAATTGGGTTTATGTAAGAGGATTCAGTCCTTCGGTATTGAGCTTAACCGGAACTATACTCAGGCATAGGAGATGCTATCTTTTGCAGTTCAACACTTCTCTGGATTATAGTCTAGATTTCTATGTAGTCAGTGAGGCTCCTTTTGTGATGAGCAATGTGCTCTAGGCTATTGGCCTTCCTACAAGTGCAAGTGTAGGCCCCTCAATTGTAATTCACATACTTACTGTAGAAGTATTATCTAACTATGGGTAGGCTTCCCACCATGGTTTTTCCCTTTACCGGGTTTTCCGCGTATAAATCTTGTTGTCATGTGGATGGTTTTTATTCTGTGATTATTGTTTATGCTTAATTGGTTTAACTGTTATTCTGGTATTAATATTTTGGGTTCTGACATTAAAGTTTTAAATTGCTAATAGTTCTGGTAATCTGTGACAATTGATTCACACCCCCCCCCCCCTCTCATTTGTCTTTTGGTTATTTGAACTGTCTAACAATTGGTATCAGAGCTTTGGTCCTCTCTGCAGAAAGCTTAACCACTTGAGGAAGATCCTATAGCGACTAATAGTTCAAGTTCTGGAGCTATCTTTCGGAGGGATATTTTGAGGCTTGATGGAACAAATTACAGAGTATGGAAGATTCGGATGGAGACTCATCTGAGATGTCTTCGCAAGGAGATTTGGGAGATCACACAGAATGGTGTCACACCTTTAATCTGGGATCTGACAATCCTCCTCCGGCAAACCTGGACAAGGATCTTGAGAATGATTGTGGAGCAAGAGAAGCCCTCTTGTGTGCACTTTCTGATCAGCAAATAATGGGATTAACCGACAAATCATCTGGAAAGGCTATATGGGATAAGCTGGAGACTCTTAATGAAGGTGACCCTACAGTGAAGATGGTTACCGGGTGAGATATGAAAACCTGAAGATGGAAGAAGATGAAAGGATTATTGCTTTCATGGAAAGGGTAAATGAGATTGTTATGGGAATTCAATGTTGTGGTGGAACTTTGAGCGAAGATGAAATTGTTTCTAAAGTCCTGAGAGCCTTACCACCGGCTTATAAAATAGAGGCTACTACTATTAATGAGTTGAGAACAATGGCTAATACATCTATCAACAAAGATACTTTGGTTGGGAAACTATCTGCTTTTGAGCTTGAAGAATTTGGACCTTCTGGAGTTGTGAAGTCTGAACCTGCTTTTCATGCATCTACATCTACAACCAGTAAGAAAGACTGGAAAGCTTTGTATGCAAAGGAATTAGAAGATATGAAGAGAGAAGATGATGAGTTTGAGCAACTTGAAGTACTATTTGCTAGAAGAGTACCTAAAGGACTGGTAGGAAGTAAGTATGAAGGAAAAGCACCTTTTAAATGTTGTGCATGTAATAACATTGGTCATTTTGCATCTAGATGTCCTGAAAGGAATTCAAGATTTGAAGAAAGAGCTAGAAGATAATTTAAGCCTAACCCTAGATATCAGAACAAGTACAAGTACAAGAAAAACATAGACAAATCATACTACATAGCGGATGAGGAAGGCATTACTGATTCTGATGATAAACCGACAGAACACTCTACTAGTGGTTCCGGCAATGGGAAGGAATGGATGTTCCTGGCTATCAAGGAAGATGATCCGACATTGGAATTGAATGTACCTGAAGAGAAGGCACTTGCTTTTAAAATTGAAGACAAGGATGAATGGGTAATTGGCAATGGTTGTTCACATCATATGACTGGAGATAAAGGGAAGTTTCTATCTTTGGAAGAATTTGATGGCGGTATAGTTAGATTTGGAGATGACAAAGCATGTATGATCAAAGGAAAAGGAACTATATCATTGGATGGTAAGAACAATACTGACAATGTTTATTATGTTGAAGGTTTAAGGCATAATATTTTGAGTGTAGGAATATTGGTAGATAAGGGATTTCAATTACAGTTCAAGGATGGAAAATGCAAAATCATTAACAGATCTGGTTTAGAGATTGCAACTGATACATAGACAAAAGGTAATATATTTCATTTGAACTTCAATGAGAAGACATGTTTGATTACACAGATTGATGAGAGTTGGATATGGTATAAAAGGTTGTGTCATGTGAAATTTGATTGCATTGTGAAGATCAGTTCAACTAAGGCAATTAGGGATATACCTAAGATTATGAAGCCCTATAATCTGGTATGTAAAGAATTTCAAATGGGTAAACAGGTCAGAACCTCTTTTAGGAGTATACAAGATAAATCAAGTGATGTTCTTGATCTTATTCATATTGATTTGTGTGGCCCTACTAGAGTTAAAAGTTTTCAAGGTGATAGATATTTCATGCTAATCATTGATGATTATTCTAGAATGATGTGGGTTACTTTTCTAAAAGAGAAATCTGAAGCATTTGAAAAGTTTAAAATCTTTAAGGCTAAAGTGGAAACTGAGACAGGATTGAAGATTAAATGTTTGAGGTCAGATCATGGTGGAGAATTCACATCCAGTGAGTTTAATAACTTTTGTGAGAAGCATGGTATAAGAAGACAATTTTATGCTCCCCGGACACCTCAGCAAAATGGAGTTGTGGAAAGAAAAAACTGAACTATCTTGGATGCTGCTAGAACAATGATGACGGAAGCTAGTCTACCTCATATCTACTGGAGAGAAGCAGTGAGCACAACGGTTTATACATTCAACAAAGTACATATCAATGGATAAATTGGTAAGACACCTTATGAATTATGGTTTGGCAATACACCTACTGTTAAGTTTTTCAGAATTTTTGGTAGTAAATGTTATATCAGGAGAGATGATATCATTGGGAAATTTGATCCTAGATGTGATGAAGGCATATTTCTTAGTTATTCTAATGAAAGAAAAGCATATAGATGTTATAACAAGAGATTGCAGAGAATTGTGGAGAGTGCTAATGTCAAAGTAGATGAGCTCAACAAAAGTCAATTCAGAGTTTATGAGAAGGAACCGACACTGGAAATGATTATATCTGAACCGATAGCACCTTTACCGGAATAGAGTGTTGAACCAGTTACTCCGGCAGTATCAAATAATTCTACAGTAACTGAAGAACAGGGAAGAGGAACAGAAAGTCAGAAGACTCCTAGGTGTGTGAGATTGAATCATTCAGAAGATGAGATCATTGGGGATAAGAGCAATGGAGTGATGACAAGAAGAAGACTGGCAACTAATGAGGTATGTTTAATTTCACAAGATGAACCGGTATCAGTAATTGAGGCATGTAAAGATGAATATTGGTTGAAAGCTATGGAAGAAGAATTAGATCAGATTGAGAAAAATAACACATGGATCTTGGTTCCTCGGCCTAAAAATAAAAATGTTATTGGAACTAAATGGTTTTTTAGGAATAAATTGAATGAGGATGGTCAAGCTATAAGGAATAAGGCTAGATTGGTTTGTAAAGGATATTCTCAGAAGGAAGGAATTGATTATGGAGATACTTTTGCACCTGTAGCTAGGATTGAAGTTGTAAGATTATTTCTTGCCGATGTTTCTTATAAAAACTACAAGGTTTATCAGATGGATGTTAAATGTGCATTTTTTAATGGGGATCTTGATGAGGAAGTTTATATTGAGCCAAATGAAGGTACATGTTATAGAAAATTTACCATATAAGTATTATCATTATAGGAAGTAAAATCATATTAATTTCCCATCTATGACAAATATAAAGTTTTTACCAAATGATAATGTCATTGAACACTATTGGTAGTAGAACAAACATTATCAAGGGGGTATTTTTCTACCAACTATAGAGTCTACAAGGGTTTGCAACTAAGTTAGACCCAACCCTTCATGCATAAGTCATACAAGAGAATTGAGTAGAATTTATGCAACCAATATAATGTACATATCACAATTGACATCATGTTATAAATAATACCCTTTGACAAGGATTTCAATGGTACTCAAGAACCACATGTCTCCACAAGTACCAATTTTCTCCACATGGAGTGTTGGTATAAAATAGAAACATGTAGCATTTAGTATGAAAATAAACATTTAGTTTTGAACACAATATTTAGTATAAATAAGATACACGTAGCGTTAGAAACACACAAAATATAATACAAGATTGATACGTGTAAGGTCAAATCTACGATAGGCACATGTAATGTTCAAAGATGAAAAAAGTGCATGTGAACATGTAAATTAGATTTACATCCTCTATACATAACACTTACACCAATCATATTCACTAGCATGATATAATATAAGAAATTATTTACCCTTTACACATATCATCCACTATTTATATATTCAACTAGTGACCCATGTACATTTCAAACATTTCACATAGTAATGAGTGTTTTATCCTTTCTAGGATTACACCCAAAATAGTGAAATGAGTGTTTCTACTTATTACATACATAACTCAAATATGCTCCCAACAGAATCATTTGATCATTGAAAATCTTATAAGTAAGGCCTAAATTTATAAAATAGATAACCATATTCTCCTTTGGGCGTGTGCACAAATATGGTGGTCAGAAAAGTGGACACTACCCAAAAAAAACTTGGAAAAACAAGCCGCACGTGTGCGGTTTAAAATTTCAAATTCTCGCGTCCGCGCTTAGGTTTGTTCTTCTCGAGCCTAGAAAAGGTAGCGCGTACGCGCTGCTTTTAGGAAAATGAGCGCATACGTGCTATGCCTTGGAAAATGAGCGTGTACGTGCTAATAATCCAAATAAAACCGCATACGCGGTGCCTGGTAAAAAATGTTTTTTAAAAAAAACTGGGTCTCATTTACTCGTAAATCGCATTTTTAACTTCATTTTTTCCCCATTTTCTCACCTAAACCGCGAACAGGGTGCTAAATTTGTCCTCCAGGCTATGGATCAAGGTTAGTTTTTGTTTATTTTTGTCTTTCTTTCCGGTTTATGCAATTTGTTTTACATTTTGAATTTAATTTCATTAATTTTGATTAGGTTTTTTCATTTTTTGTTTCAAAAACTAGATTCTTCTAATCCAGAACAAGAACAACCAAATGCACCTCCTGAAAACCCACAAGAACAACCAAATGCACCTCCTGAAAACACACAAGAACAACCCCCAATTCCTCCTTTTGACCGCACAGCCGAAACACATGAAGAATTAATTAATCAGTTAGGACAAAATACATCTAAAATCAATAGACTGATTGTAAAATTGAAAACTTCTGAACTTGACCATCATCAATCCCTCGCCACTAGCCTAGAAACATTAGCTAGTGGTGCCATAGTTGTTTCCACAGAAATTACCAAATGGGGAAGCTTTAGGGATAGGTGTCATCAATTCTATGCCAATGGGCTATCATACGATGGAGTAAAAAACAAAAATATTTCTAAACAACAAATATGTGCCCTTTTTGTTGATCCCAAAACTGGTCAGTCATTACCTCTTAATGCAAAGAGGTTTCCCATACATTAGTGTACCAATGCGCAGATGAAGAATTTTTTTGGCAGAGGTGGTGGATGGTCTTTGATGATCCACCTTGTAATAATTATGAGGTACCATTATATTTTTTGAGAAAAATATATTGTGAGTTTGTGCTCAATGTGCGGCCAAACTATTTTGACATGAGAGAGTTTCATGGTAGAGGTAGTGGCTCTGCCCAAGATAGACCTAGAGCTCGTAGGCGATTAGCCGCAGAGAGTCGCCACCCCCTAGCACCCAAGTCCAAGGTGCATTAGGTTGTCCCATTAGAGCTGAAAGAGTCGATAGAGCTATAGACTCTTCAGGTGGCCACAACATTAACTGGTGCCATCATCTAGCATGGGACGTCATTAGCACACCCTATTGTATTGGATGATGAGCCGTTAGAGGGAGACAAAGAGCCCATCGAGCATATGCATGTCAGTTGCTCGAGGATAGATGATGCAGCCGGTGTAGATTGATACTCATATCATCTATGCACGATTTGTGGTTGTAGATGTCAAGCTCACACAGTTGAGGATGTCGAGCTGACAGATGAGTTGATGGACATGGTGTTTGCCCATGAGCCACAGACACAAGTGTGTTGATTTGAATTCATAACATTTTATTTAACAATCACTTTAAATTTGTAATTACATAAATGAATTTTTATTTATACATCGATTTAAATTGAGACAAATAATATGCATTTCAGGATGCAGCAGTGGTATCCCATACACCTCCCCTAGTTACCATAGCTGCAACTTCGATGCCTGAGGTATAAATTTTGTAACATGTTAAAATAGAATAGTACACTTTGAATTCAAAAAAATACAAGATATACTAACTATCTTTAATGCTTGGTCCAATTTCCTGTTTGTAGGTGTTGATAGGGGACGAAATGTCCCAAATTGATGACATCACGCTCTCAGCGATCGATTTTGGCCTACAAGGCTATACGGTATCATATTTTGTACAACTCTTTTTATGTATTGTTTTGATGGAATATGCAAGTCATTTCATTTTAGATTTTTAAAATTATGTTTAATTTATTATCTGTACTAATATCTCATGTTAATTTTGTGTTTTTAGGGTACCCCCCTCCACGTCTAGGGCTCGTCCTAAGAAAAAGAATTCCTCGAAGATGCCAAAACGTGTGAAGAAGGTAATTGAACACATTTTTAGTTGTACAATTGTTTGAAAATGTTGAAATCAAGTATTAGTTGGGGTTTGTAGATTGATTAGTGTTTTTTGTCTATTTTACATGTACAGCGGCCATTGAGCTTTGTGGATATGTTGAATGCACCTGATTCGCCCGCGGATCAAGAGAGGGCGGAGGTATGTATCTCTACTTTATTTTCTTGATTTCATGATTATATGCACGCGTACATGTGAACTTATGATATATTCTAATCTTATAATTTTTTCATATAGGAAATATCCATACCTATTTCGTCAATGGCGAACCCTCCTCCTTGCACTCGAGAAGCATCTCAAGATCCGGTACACTTTTGTTTGATATGTAAAATTAATTGTTTTCAACCTTCAATACTTATAATTATATTAATTGTATTTAATCTTTGTACATTTTTTGTATAGGTAATAGTGACAGTTTCTACATCGATGGTGAGCCATCCTCAGTCCATTATAGAAGCATCTCAGGCACAGGTACGTCATTGTTCTCTATATTATAGCTTTTAAGTGTTTTTGATATATTTATGTTACTACATTGTATTAATTGTACATTTAATCTACAATAGACTCCTTCGCGGTACGGCCATAACGTGGATCCATTTAAGTATGTCTTCAAGAAAACTCCTAAGAGTGACAAGGAGAGGAGAGCGAAGACATTAGCTCCTGGATCAACCGATGAGGTAATCTACATTTCAATTGCAAAGGAATTAAAGTTAAATGCATAGTTATGTTGTTAATTGTGAACTATTTTCTACAAAAGAATTCTAACTTGGCTTTTGAATTGTGGTTTTGCAGCCATCTACAAATATGACAAAAAATATCATAATGCATGGAAAATTCAATATGCATCTTACAACAACACGTGGTGCGTACATGATTAATATTAATATAAAAAGGTTTTGCCATTTCAAAAAATCTTTGAGAAATTTTTATTTGAGGAAACTTTTGAAGGAATCTTTCATAAAATTTAGTTTGAGTCATATCCAAATAGTGTTTTGCATGTGGCTCACGATTTTTAGACCCAATTTGCCTTCTAACAACATCTCTTTGGTTGGGCGATACTCTTGTGTTGTCATGCCAAAAAATTTCAATTAATGTTTTTAGTGCATCTACAACAACCTTGTCTTTGCGTGGTAGTCTACCTGAGAATGCCCAAAGAGAATTATTGTTAGGTTCCTCTATTTGTTCTCACCTCTTTAATGCTTTACTTAATGTTGTTCTACTAACGTTTAATGACTTACTTGTTTTGCTTATCAAACGATATTTTTTTATTTTCTTGCTCATTATGGTTGATGTAATGACACGTCGAGTAGCATTACAATCTTTACTACGTGATTTTGAACCAATAGATTGATATGCATCAAATAGATTTCTAACAATAGTTCTTTCACTGTTACTTTCAGATGATCTTAGGCCTAGAATTTTCATTGTCTCTCTAAAATTCAAATTTTTAACATTTGAACAATTAATTGACATCTTGCGGTTTGATTTAAGTTTTTAAAATAGTTTTGCCATATTCTTTTAACCAATCTCCTACAAGTTCGTTCATTCATTTTATTGGGCATTGACTTCAATATATTCTCATCAATGTCAATTAGATACTTTGGTTTCCTACGATTGATTCTAGGAGGTGTTAACATCGATGCATTATGTACATTCAATTCATCAAGTAGAGAAGGTGTAATATGTTCATCATTTAATTGATTATTCAATGCGGTATCTTCTTCAATTGAATTAGGTTCAAATGGTAAATTATCAAATGTTTCTTCTTCAATTGCATTAGGTTCAAACGGTAAATTATCAAATGTTTCTTCTTCAATTGCATTAGGTTCAAATGGTAAATTATCAAATGTTTCTTCTTCAATTGCATTAGGTGCATTATATTCGTTTGGTAAATCAAATTGAGATGTTGAGGTTGACATACCTTCTTCTCCCATTGTTCTTATGTCATGCAATTTCTTCATATGATGCCTTTGTCTTTCCTTTTGAGCCTCTCGTTGTTCCATTGTTCCTCGCTTGTTCTTTCCCATGGTTGAGATCAGTTGACCTGAATAGAATCATATTACATATATATGTAAAGAAAGGTTCAAAAATAAATAAATAACCATAAATATGCATCTTATCACTATTTTTTGGAATCAAACTATTAAACAATCACAATTCAATCATTTGAAACCATGCAAAAATAAAAAACTAATAAAAACAACAATTCAATCATTTGAAATCATGCAAAAACAAAAAAATTCACTTACTTTAATGTATACAACAGTAATAGAAGTGCAGACACAATTCCAGTGCGGCCTTCAACGACCTCAAAAACTTCTTTTGAGGTCGTTGAGGCTCTTGGGAAACTAAAACTATATCTATAAACCACGTACATGTTGTTAGACCATAAAATGTTGACAAGCCCAATGGTATTCTTTTTTCCCATTCTGGGCTGATAAGTAGCGCGTATGTGCAACTAAGCCTAAAAATGTTATCGCAAGGTAACGAATAATGGAATAGTACCCTGTACGCGCTTATGAGTAATAAGTACCACGTACACGCTACTAAGCCTTAAAAATGCTATGGCAGGGCAGGGAACTAATTAGTTTTCACTACCTCGTACACGCTCTTGAGGAGAGAGAGAGAGAGAGAGAGAGGGGGGTGGGAGAGAAGAAGGGGTATGGAGGAAGGGAGAGGGGAGAGAGGAGATGAAGAGGGGGGAAGGTGAGAGAGGAGAGGGAGAGAGGGAGAGAGAGGGAGAGAGGGAAGGGAGGGAGAGAAGAGAGAGAGAGAGAGAGAGAGAGAGAGAGAGGAGAGAGAGAGAGAGAGATGAGAGAGAGAGAGAGAGAGAGAGAGAGAGAGAGAGTGAGAGTGAGAGAGAGAGAGAGTGAGGAGAGAGAGAGAGAGAGGGGGGGGTGGGAGAGGGAGAGAGAGGGAGGGAGAGAGGGAGAGGAGATGGGGGGAAGGGAGAGGAGAGGGGAGGTAGAGGGAGAGGGAGAGAGAGAGAGAGAGGAGAGGAGAGAGAGAGAGAGAGAGAGAAGAAGCGCGTATGGAGGAAGGGAGAGGGAGAGAAGAGGTGGGGAAGGGAGAGGGAGAGAAGATCGGGGGAGGAGAGAGAGAGAGAGAGAGAGAGAGGAGAGAGGAGAGACGAGAGAGAGAGAGAAGAGAGAGAGAGAGAGAGAGAGAGAGGGAGAGAGAGAAGGAGAGAAGAGGGGGGAAGGGAGGGAGAGTGGGGGAGAGGGAGAGGGAGAGGGAGGGAGAAAAGAGGGGATCGGAGGGAGAGAAGATTGGGGAAGGGGGTAGAGGGTAGGGAGAGAGTACTAGGAGGGGCGAGAGAGGCGAGAGAGCTGCCTGAGTCTGAGAAGCAGAGAGACGAGCAGAGAAGAGACGAGGGGGTGGAGATTGAGAAGAAGGGGTATGGAGAGAGAGAGAGAGACGGGAGGTGGAAGAGAAGAAGGGCGTATGGAGGAAGGGAGAGAGAGAGAGAGAGAGGGAGAGGGGGAGAGTAGGGGGGGAGGGAAAGAGGAGGGGTCTAAGGGGTCACAGGATTACCATCTGACTCTTTAGGAACACAATACGACCCTCTCATGACCCCACCTTAAGGGTCATCTGGTGGGCTACTAAAATGATATATTAAATTTACAGTTATGAATAGAACATCATACAATGAGACTCCACCGAACCCTACAAACAACGAGGCTTCACTAACAAAGCAAGTTGTACCGAGCTTGACCTAACCCTAAGAGTACTACCTGAGTTTCTAAAACATATGATGCTATTAAAATATGCAAGGTTATAAGACTGATCTCGATTGTGACTATAGGAATTACACACTTGATTTCTTTCACCTCATGGGTATGTATTGTTCCAAACTATTTGACAAGTGATGATCATCATATACTACCATTGCCATGCATACAATAAACATTAATTTCTTTAGGTGACAGGCATTGTGTAACAACATGGGAACTCTCACATACCCACCACTATCATTCTATAGGACATCATCTGTGTTACTCTCCCTCTTTCTCTTCCTACCTATTGTTTTCTTTTGAAAAACATATTGCAGGTAGAGAGAGAGGGAGAGAGAGAGAGAGAGAGAGAGATGGGGGAGGGAAGGTAGAGAGAGGGAGAGAGGTAGAGGGAGGGAGAGGGGAGAGAGAAGAGTGGGGGGTGGGAGAGAAGAAGGGGTATGGAGAGAGAGAGAGAGAGAGAGAGGGGAAGGGAGAGAGAGGGAGAGGGGGAGAGTAGGGGGGAGGGAAAGAGGAGGGGTCTTAAGGGGTCACAGGATACCATAAGAGCTCTTAGGAAATAATACGACATCTAATGACAACCTAAGGGGTCATATGGTGGGCTAATAAAATGATATATTAAATTTAAAGTTATGAATAGAACATCATACAACAATACTCCGAATAAACAACGAGGCTTCACTAAAAAGCAAGTGTAAGAGCTTGACCTAACCCTAAGAGTACTGCCTGAGTTCTAAAACATATGATGCTATTAAATTTGCAAGGTTATAAGACTGATCTCAATTGTGACTATAGGAATTCCACACTTGATTTCTTTCATGGGTATGTATTGTTCCAAGTTGTTTGACAAGTGATGATCATCATATACTACCACTACCATGCATAAAACAAAATTTAATTTCTTTAGGTGACAGGCGTTGTGTAACAATAAAGACAGGCGTTGTGTAACAACATGGGAACACTCGCATACCCACCACTATCATTCTATAGGACATCATCTGTGTTACTCTCCCTCTTTCTCTTCCTACCTGTTGTTTTCTTTTGAAAAACATATTGCAAGTACTCTGACTCATCATGTTGCTTGTTGACACTATTTTCCACATCTGCTCTGCTCATTAAAAACACATTCAAGAAGAATATTGCTACAAGTTTCCTTGTTTGTCACGGTAATACACCTATAGTTTCAATTTCAAACCCTATTCCTCCTATTCAATATACACACAAAAATCCATCAGTCAATTTTTTTAGGAGAGGATACATTATAAAAATCAAAGAGGAAGTTGCAGACAAGAAATAAATTCACTTACTTCTATAGAAGTGTAGACACAGTTGCAATGGGGTATGGAGGGAGAGAAGAAGAGAGAGAGAGAGAGAGAGAGAGAGACCTTGTGCACTTACCCCTTTCACACATAGCACAATCCAATGTAACATTAGAAGAATAATTTTAGCCTACGACAAATTTAAATAAATAATAGTAAACATATCGCTCATGCTTTTTCATACCACTATTTATAATCATAGTTCAATGTAATTAATTCTATTGCATGGAAATATAGCATTAGTTTCATCATCATAGATTACTTTTGCCAAGGTGTCAAGGCTAAACAATTATATATAATAAAAGGTTAACATTAAAATTGTAATTATAAAATATGGATAAAAAAGATAGAAAATGCATACAAAATAAGTCACTCAATCCAAATGACACTATACACTTCTAATTTGAGAATAAACGAAAGCACGAGCATAAATTATACAAAATAAAAAGTAATTCTTATACCTCCATTATTGTGTGAGTTTTCTATAAGATGTGATGATTGATTGACATGTAGATTTATCTTACATTGAAACTACATAGATTGGTAGCATGTACTTAGGCACAATGATTTATCTTATGATTATCCTCTCAAGGAGACTTGTCAAATAGACCATTAACTATAGGATGGAGAGTTAGGATTGAGTACGAAGATCAAGGGTTGCGATTGTCTTTTTGATTGTTCAAGTTCTCATTGTGACAAGTGGAAGATGATGGTAAGTTGAGGGTGACAAATTTATCTCACACATCTGTAAGAATGGAAGGTGAGGAGTTGTAAATGTGGAAGAAGATAAAACGGTAAGGTTTTAAGTGGAAGACTAACATGTGAGAGAATATGAGAATGTGTGTGGAAGTGAGAATTTGAAGCTTTTTGTGATGATGATAAGTGGAGGATCTCCCAAATTTGTGAAAATGTCAAGATTTATGAGATGTGACAATTGCTTGAGATCTTGAATATATGTGAGAATGGGAGGTGCAAATATTAGATAATGAATGATGAGGATTATGGCACGTATCTTTTTTTAAAACTAGAAAAAGTTTGCTCGCTTGTGGAAATATTAGAGTTCAAAAATTGGACTTGCCTCTTGACACATGCTAGGGATTCATTAGATATCGGGTATCAGACATGCTACTTGACTTATGTTGAAAAGTTGTCAGGAATTGAGGTTTGAAGACACTAGTCAACCCATGCCAAGGACCTCTCAAATGTCAAGGATTGAGTTGCTACCTGATGCATGTCAATGAGTCATCAAGTTGGGTATTAGGGTTTTGATTGATACATACTAGGGACTTGACAAAGGTTTGGGATCAATTGCAATCTAACAAATGTCAGCTACTTGTATTTGAAGGAAAATAATTTGTGATACTATCATACAAACAATAAAGGGTTGTACAAAAGAATTCAAGTGGATAGCTCTAGTAGAAAAAAGTTTTCAATTATTGAAGGAAAAAGATTGAGCATATGTATTATCATTGTCAAATTTAAATAAATTGTTCCAATTTGATTGCAATGCAAGTGATATGATGAAGTGATGGATTATAACAAGAGGGAAGGCACATAGCCTACTTAAAGTAAAAAAATGAATCTAATATAATCTCAATTAACACAACTTTATGTTCCACTCCTTCTACCATTATATCATTGCATTTGTGTGCATTCAACTATTTTACGGCCCACATATCTACACCTATAACATTCTCCATTAAAGCTTCTATCTCTCACATGATCAAATATTCAAACTTTATAAATGAGTAGGTAATTTATTGAGCCTCATAACCAAATTTTCTAATTATAATTAATGTTAAATCCTCTCCATTCTAGATACACCTCCTTTTCGCCACATGCATTTTAACTTTATCATCCTTAGTGGCTTCTCTCTTACCAACAATTTTAACCTAAGTTCTATAATCTAAATCTCATTGTATTCTTGATAATTTATCCTCAATTTTTAGCATATATTGGTAAGAATCCTCAATAATTAATAGCTTGATCATACTCAATTCACCTTGTATGCATAGTCTTAACCCATTAAATATAATTTCATAATATCATTATTCATCTCATGGTGATCCATCCTTATGGAAATTCTTTAAACTCCTTGGTGTAACTCTTCTCACTCATTTCCCTTTATTTTAAAATTTGTAACTTATTGAGTAGCTCAAGATCATTTTGATCTTGTAATAAATTGGACCTTATTCTTCACACCATCCTATTCCATCAAGTGATATTCTGTTTACCATTTCTCTCCATTCAACCTACACATATTTCTAGCAAATTTTAGTGTGCCCTCTCAACTCAATATACACTACCTTCACTCTCTTTGGATCCTCAATATTTTCATATTCAAAACACTCCTCCATTTTTGTTATCTAATCAATTAATTTTTCCAATTATCTAGACTTATTGAGAAGCAAGAAATTACAATTTTTATTATTGTTCCTATCCTATAGATGGCCTCAAATAGTCTTTTCTCACCCACATTCATTTCATCATGTATGTATCTTCATTCTCTTATCTTATTACCCCATCTTTTCTTTTTTTCTCATTATAAAAAACCTATCATGTGTTTAATCTCTTCTCCCATAACCTTCTAGTACATCCATCATTTCTTGTCACCTCTTTATGGATTCCAATATTTGATCAAATATACCCACAACTTCTATTACTACTATTATCTTTAGCACTCTTTCTCGTGGAGGCATCTTATTACCTCATCTCTTTTATTCTTACATTTCCAAGTGTTTTTAAAATATAAAAAAAATTATTGTTGGTGATACATAGCCAATAACAATAAGTACATTCATTTGAAGATAACCTACCTTAAACCTTACAATAATCTTTCCCTACAACTGTAGCCTAGACTAATGACATAGTGGTGGTGATATAACCATATGATATTATATTTTGGACTCAAAATCTACACAACAAATCATAATTACTTTTTGGGGTGCCATGTTGTTTTACTAAATGCATGTATCCTTCCAAATAATAAGTAATACTTGTTGTAGCTAATTTCCTACTACTGCAAATCACTCTACTCTAGTTTATATGTGCAACTCTAAATAATTTTCTCTAACCCCTATGGCTATAGGTAGAATGATACACAACAAAAAATATTCCTTCCAACTCCTCAAATAGAGAGCATTCATCAAATTAAACAAGAAATAAACATCTAACTTGGAAATAAGCCTAAAGAAAACACACATAATGTACACCAACACTTATGTTATTGAGGAGTTCTAAAATAATTATTTCTTTATTGTTGTTGTAAGTAATAAATTATTTACAATCATTTTATTTTTTATAAGACTTTATGGGTAAAAAAATTTAAGCATGCCTTATTTCATTAACCTCTAAGACTTTATATGAACATACAAACTTCCCAATTTTTTAAAAGGTATGTTATGTACTTAGGGATTCAATAAATTGAAATGTATTCAAATGGATGGAGATGAAACTTATGGAGCCTATTAATTTAGTTATTTGTATTGGGCCTTATAGATAACTTGTGTCATTAATTACATTAGCTGATGAGTAGGCTTTCATTGGGAATATGATACCCCTTCATTATTATAATTAGAAACTGTAGTGTCAATGGGGATCCCTAGTTTTAAGGGAAGTGGAGATGCATGAATGGTAGAAAAAATATAACATATTTTTGTTGAATCTAAAATAGGAAAATTAGGTTTATATATAATTAGTAGGTGATGATAAAATTCAATATGAGCCATGATGGAGTGACATTTCTCCATTGAAAAAATTAGAACAATTTTTTCTTTGATATACATGTATTAAATGAAATGGGTATAAATGAGGATATGAATGAGAAGGAAAAACAAGGAAAAGATGATGATGAAGATAATATGATGGATATAGGTACATGCAATTTATCTTCAAAGAAGTAAGATTCAATCATTTAATTTCATGGGTACATTCAAAATAAAAAGATTAATATTTAATAAACTCTAGTAATAAGTATAACTTATTCAACATGAAATTAGTTAAGAATCATATATTTTGAATTATAAATTGAATGCATATTTATTTGTCAATATTACTTATTAGAATTCAAATATATAATATATTACTTTAAGTACATTTAAAAAATATTCTAAGGATATTTATTCAAATATAAAATCTAGATATTAATTTCAATTATAAAATTAGATTATCTATTTATATTTACATTAAATGCTTAAACATTTCAATGTACTTAATTAAGTTAATATTTATTTTTTGATAGCATATTTTACATGGAACTGCATCTCTTTGAGGAAATATGTCAAATAGTTCACACATCTAATCTATTCTTCCATATCTTGCATACATATTGGTTAAGGCAGAGCATTTCAAATTGCGATATCTGTTTTAAATCCCTTTCTTTACAGTTTTGTAGAGACCATAAACTATTTTAAATGATAGGAAGGATGGATGTGGGCAAAGGTAGTGTAATTTCAGCCTAATGATCCATTTTGTGTATAGTCTGCAATCATTTCTTGTTAAATTTATGAAGACAATGGCCAGCATATATGCTTGTGTTTGTGGTATGAACATTATTTTCTCAGTGTGTGTGAGACTTTTGTTATCTTTTATGTCCCAATGGATTTCATATCCTCCATCAAACTTGAACTATCATGTTTGAAATTTTGAAGTGTTTTTTGTTCGAATCATTATTTCTTTTTATATAAAATAATTAAGGAATTTTAAAATTTTATTGTCTTCATTTTTTATATTAATTTTCAAAAAAAAAATGCATATATTATAGTATCTTAGAGAAGAGATCTATTACATCAATTTTACCAAATAAAGGATGAAATAGAATCATAGTTTTAAAAGCTTAGCTAATAACAAATTAATCAAATATAAATAAAAAATAATTAGAGTCGCCTCACTATGTAGTAATAATTCTTGAGTAATAAGAGTTGTTAAATCGTAATCAAGGGGTTTCCCTCTATGATCTAGGAGGTGTTTGTATTTAGGAATTATTCATAACAGAGATAGCCAAACTTAAACAAGGGACCTTGTCATTATCTATTCAACTTGAAGCACCCCTATCATAGAGATAAGAAATAAAAAGGCCCATGTATCTACTAAAACCATCCATGTTCTTTACGTTGAGGATAGCCATGTCGACCAATAGTATTATTCCTAGAACAATCACTATAATTACAATCACATCTATTACCTCATGCAAGAGATGAAAACTTGTGAGGAATGAAAGGTGGCACATGTGAAACTATACAATGAGCATTAGCCCAAGACTCAATAAAATTCTACAAATTGGTAACTGCAAAGGTAGGGTTAGTATTAAGGTTAATTTAAGTATTAGGGTTAGATTAGGGTTATGGTAATTAAAACTTAGTATTTGACTAAGACTTAAATAACCCTAACCATAACACTAAACCTAACTCTAATGCTAACATTAATTCTATCTACAACAACAACCCTAAACCTAAACCTAATCTTAATTACAATATAAGACAAACTCTAACCCTAATTGTAACTCTACTTTTATCTATAACCATATAACCTTAATTCTATTTCTAACCCTGAACCTAACACATACCCTAAATCTAACCCTAACCCTAACCCATATCTTATCTTTAACCATAACCTTAACTCTAATTGCATCTCTAGCATTAACCATAACTCTAAAATTAATCTCAACCCTAACCTTGACCTTATTCCCAACAAAAAATCTAATAATAACCCTAAACATAGACCTCTTTCTATCTCTTACCCTAACCTTAATCCTTATCCTTGCCCTAACCCTAACAATATTACAAACCCTAACTCTATTTCTAACCCTAACCATATCCTCAACCCTAACCCCAATCATAATCCAAACCCTAATTCTAATCCTAATCTTACCCCTAACCCTAATTATATCTTTAACCATAACCATAACCATAACTATATCACTACCCTTAACTTTATGTCTAAACCTAACATAACCCTAATCTTAGTCCTGAATCTAACTCTAACCTTATCCCAAACTTTAACCCTAATAGTAATCCTTACCCTAATCAAAATCATTATTCTATCTTTAACTATAAACTTAACCCTAGTAATAATCCTAACACTAACCCTTACCCTAACCCTAATCCTAACCATTACCCCAACCATAACACTAAGCCTAACCCTAATTAATTTAACGTTTTACATGTTACATCAGAAATCCCCATTGCACTTTTATGTGAGAAAATGTTTAAAATACAAGCACCTCAATAAATATATCCTTTAGTATATTACATATATTTTTAAATATATATATGTACATGCTAGTTTCATTTAAGATATTTTCTCTTTTCTCTATTTCCTTGAAGATGGATTTCTTTGTGTACACTTTTCATGAGCCAGAACTTAAAATATCAAACATGATAGCAATCATGTTGGTCTATTATTGGGGTAAGTGCACCAAGATGGTGTGCAAAAAAGTGGACACGCCAAAAAAAAACTTCAAAATACTAATAACGCACATGGGTTATTTTAAATTTTAAATAGCGCGTACGCGTTTAGGCTTGTTTTATCGAGCCCAAACGAAGAAAAACCATGTACGGGGTTTATGTTATAATAAACGTGTACACAGTTTAGTTTTTAAAACCTCGTACGTGTTTTTCTATGAATAATTTTTTTTTCCTGCGGCTAACTGGCTCGTTTTCACCCGCGGCTGCACAATATACTATTTGAGAGGGTTTTGGAGCATAAGATACGTGAACGGGGTTTTGAAGACCAAATCCATCCACCATGCCAAGGCAACGAAGAAGTAGGAAACTCGGTTTTGTTCATCTTTTTTGTCTATTTGATAAATTCTATTTGGAATTTGAATGTAAATTCATTGTTTTTTATTTTTTTTATTTTTTGTTATAAATGCATGTCAAACTTTGAAAATACTGGCCCCCAGCAAGACACACCTCCTGAGAACTTAGGGAAAAACCCACAAGAGAACCCACAGCCAGACCCTCAATATACAAACCCTCCATCTCCTCCAATAGACCATTCACAAGCTACACAGGAGGATTTGGTAAATCAATTAACACAAAACACTGCCAAAATAACTAGATTGGTGAATAGATTGAAGGTATCCGAGCATGAGAATCATGCATCCATTGCCACGGCCCTAGAATCATTGGCTAGTAGTGCCAATGAAGTTTCCAAAAAATTTACAAAATGGGGAAGCTATAGGGATTGATGTCGTGCTTTTTATGCTACTGGGTTGTCCTTTAATGAAGTGAAAAATATATATATAAGTAAAGCACAAATATGTGCTCTTTTTACTGACCCCAAAACCACTGAGACCTTACCTCTTAATTCAAATAGGTTTCCTATACACTGGTGTAACCATTTGCTGATGAAAAATAATTTTTTGAATAGCTGGTTGATGGTTTTTGACCAACCACCTTGTAATAATTTTAAGGTTCCATTATATTTTTGAGGAAACTATATTGTGATTTTATCCTCAATGAGAGGCCAAACTATTTTGATATGAGAGAGTACTAGGGTGTAGGTGGAGGCTTTGCCCAAGATAGTTCTGGAGCCCGGAGGGTACTAAACCCCCAAAGTCACATCCCCCTAGCACTAAAACTTGTGGTCCATGTCATGGTCCCAGTAGCCCTGAAAGAGTCGATGGAGGTGCAGACTCTTCAGGCATCCACAACATTGACTGATGTGATCATTCAGCATGGCACACAGTTATCACACCCTCTTCGTCCAAATGATGATGTGGTGGTTGATCCATCTGGCCATGGTGAGCCCATTCAGCATGTGTGTCCCAGTTGCTCTGGGGTGGATATCGAGGCCAGTGCAGATGGTTCCACGTCCCATCTATGTACATGTTGTGAGGGTAGATATTAGACTAGCACTACAGAGGATGTGGTGCTAACTAATGATTTGATGGATATGGTGTTTGGTGGTCAGACGCAGACACAGGTGTGTTGATTTGAATTGATAACATTTTATTTATAAATCACTTAAAATTTGTAAATGTAAATAAATTTTCATTTATAGATCGATTTAAATTGATACAAACAATATGCATTTCAAGATGCAGCAGTTGGTGTTAATACACCTTCTCATATTTCCCGCATTGTTGTTGCAGTTGTAGCTTTGATGCCTGAGGTATAAATTTTGTAACATGTTAAAATAGAATAGTACCTTGAATTCAAAAAAAAATTATAAGATATACTAACTCTCTCTAATGTATATTTATTTTGCATTTTGTAGGCGTTGTCAGGGGATCAAATGTCCCAGATTGATAATGTCATGCTCTCGGCCATTGATTTTGGCCTAGAAAGCTATATGGTATCATATTTTGCACACCTCTTATTTATGTATGCAAGTCATTTAAATTTAGATTTGTTAAATTATATTTAATATTATCTCTTGTGTTAATTTTATTTATTTTAGGGTATCCTGCGCCTGTCTAGGACACCTCTTGGGGGAAAGAAATCTTTGAGGAGGCCTAAACATTAGAAGGTAATTGAACACATTTTTAATTGACACAATTGTTTGAAAAGATTGAAATTGTCTTAATTGTAACTTGTATATTGATTAGTCTTTTTCGTCTCTTTTATATACAATGGCAATTGGGCTTTGTAGAATTGATGAATGCACCTAATATGCCAGAGGATCAAGAGAGGGAAGAGCTATGTATCTCTACTTTATTTTCTTGATTTGATGATTATATGCACATGTGCATGTGAACATTAGATAAATTATAATCTTATCATTTTTCATAGAGGAAATAGCCATAGTTGCTTCATCAATGGTGAGCCCTCCTAAGCCAACATGAGAAGCATCTCAAGCTCTGATACACTTTTGATCTATATATTGTAGATTTTTAGTGTTTTTGATCTATATATTTTATTACCTTGTATTAATTATATTTAACCTACAATAGGCCCCTTCACGATTTGGCCATAACGTGGATCCTTCAAGTTCCATTTTAAGAAGACTCCTAAGTCTAACAAGCAAAGGAGATAAAAGACAGTAGATCCCTGATCAACAAATGAGGTAATCTACAATTCAATTGCAAATAAATTCTAGTTTAATTTTCTATATATTGTAGATTTTTAGTGTTTTTTATCTATATATGTTATTACCCTGTATTAATTGTATTTAACCTACAATAGGCCCCTTCACGGTTTGGCCATAATGTGGATCCTCTCAAGTTCCATTTTAAGAAGACTCTTAAGTCTAACAAGGCAAGGAGAGAAACGACGGTAGATCCTAGATCAACAGATGATGTAATCTACAATTTAATTGCAAAGAAATTATAGTTGAATGTATAGTTATGTTGATAATTGTGAACTATTTTCTACAAAATGATTCTAACTTGGCTTTTGAATGGTGGTTGTGCATCCATCTATAGAGTTGTGTACTGCATCAAAGAGGCTCAATTTTGATGATCCACCATAACTATATGATCATATAGTGTTAGTTGTGGTCATCAAAGGACCAATACATCTAGCTTAATCATGCATTCATCTAGCTTGAACATCGTATCATTTTAAATCCTATGTCTTGGTGTAGTCAAGTCACTTGGATTGCTCATCTAGATCTAAGAGAAAATCCACACTCGCGTCTCTTAGGAGGCGTTAGGTCACTTTTCCATGGTTTATCTTTCATTTGATTTCAATTTGCTAACCATGCCTGTAATGATCTATTGAATGTTTGTGTTGCAGTTGCAGGTATCCTACTTCACACTCACGACATTTTGGTGTCCATCGTGGGGCTGGAAATCTCATTTCTTGAACTCTTGCATCTTCAAATATTCTCACTCACGGATCTTTGATCGTACTATCTTCAAAATATCGTATGAGTACCTTTGCAGTACCGTACGAGTTTCTTTGGGCACTCATATGGGTATGTGGGAATACTCGGTACTGCTAAGTGAGTAAACTCGTACGAATTTTTGTTTCTGTCTTTTCATAAACAAAGTTCATTTTAGGGTTTTTATGCTTAAATTTGGCTATTAATAATGCTAACCTTGGTTTTGTTTGTGAGTTTTCTAGCAGCCTAATTGGTTTTCTGCAGAACATTTATCAAAGATTACGCGGGCCAAAGAATCAATTACTCAAAACAAATGTGATTACTAATGTATTGGTTTTGCAGGTTGCCTAAGGGAACTCAACCAAACTTTTTTTCTTATTAAATTTTTTTAGGCACACTTAATTTTCTAATGGTAAATGAACAATCTTGTTTTCTATGCTTGAGAAGTTGTCTAAAAGGTAGGAGAGTATGCTCTTGTCCATATGAACAATCCAAAATCCCGACCCTTGAAGTGCTTCTATGTTTGAGATTTGAATTCCTTTAGCGGGCCTGTCACAGTGGGAAAAATTAATCATTCTGTGAGAATGACCCAAGTGAGTACAGCTAGACCTAAGCTTTCCAACTCACTCTAAAAAATAGGTCTCTCGGGATTAAAGTCTCAAAGGATGGGATTATTTGAGTTTTCTCTTTTGAGATCCCTCATATCAGACATTTAGTAGGCCCTTGCAGTCTCAATCACGCTTGCGTGACTACTTCTTGTTTCGGTACCTTGTTGGGATATGTGTCTAAATCGTTCTTGCGCGACTGCAAGGGGTAATTCCAAACAGAAATCCTTACTACAAACCCTAAGATAGGAGCCACTTGGTTCACCTCCGAAAGGGGGATAATCTTTGTGCAAGAGAGATAGTAACTATCCCAAGGCACTTGCCATATTGTGTCCCCATTGGCATTCGGAGTCGGATAATACGGTATTGAGAATCAATTGTGTGAGACTCAGTGCCCGTATTTTGATTATCTATTGGGTATGTACCTAAGTTTTCAAGCAAAGGTTTTCTCTCTCAACCAACTTCCTTAGGATTTAGCATGTTGTGCTTGAGGTCACTTATCATATCGCGTGTTTGTTGTGTTTTTATCCTTGGCACTGAAATTGAAACATGTAAAGCTGGAAAACATAATCAAAACATCAAACATCATTGGTCAAAGTCAAAAATGTGTTTGTGCTCTGTCATAAGTCGTACGACTTTCCTAGTTTGTCGTATGAGAAAGCTAGTTCATCTCTTTGTTCTATCTAAATTGTCGTACGAGTCAGATCAATAGAGGTTCTTTGTTATCAATTTGTTGTATGGTATTCTCTAAATTGTCGTACGGGATTCCTAGTTTGTTGTATGGTACTATCTAAATTATCGTCTGGGAGTCCTTAATCTGTCGTATGAGGTTTTGTCTATGTCAGTCCAAAGTTGTCTTATTACATGTCTTTTCCAGATCTTTCATGTTTGCTTGGTCAATTTACAGTGAGCGTATACACCTAGTATCTGTCCTTTTGTGCATAAGTTGTCTTCTTAGTTTGCTCGATTGAGTAATCTTCTGTCAAAATAGATTCTATAACTAGACACACCAAGATTCTCAAGTATTCATCTTCAACAAGTTCAAGATCTAACATCTCAAAGTGCATTATCACCTTCTTTGATAAACTGATCACTCAAAACATAGTTTCTCATCAGGATCTATCATCCTCTATCATGAAACTACAATGTGTGATCAGGATAACCTCATCCCATATCATAAGATATATCATTCCTATTGGACTTGGTCTTATCAAAATCATCATCATTGCACTCCAACCTAAGATCAAAAAAAATTACAAACTTACAAATACTTGAATTATCTTTTCATGTCATGTCACTCTATCATATCTACATTGACAGTTAATCACTTATCGAAACACCTTTTAGACAATCGAATCTTTTCACAATATTCAACACACATGTATGTTTGTTTTAACTAGAGCACAAAGACATAAGATTGCAGAAATGGAAATAGAAACATTTGAAATAGCTAAAGATAATAGGAACATGGCACACCAAAGCAAAATACAAGAAGAGGACATAATAGATCAACATATCATAGAAATCAAACAAGATCCTAAATTTGATAAATTTATGGAGAAAATATTGGAGGTAGAAAAATAAAAATACTTCCTAATGTTAGCAAAATTTGGTGCTACACTCCCCCAAGATTTTGATGTGAGCAATTTAGGACAAAGGAGAAGTAACCCTTTCCATGATAATGAACAACATGAGGAGATTTCTGATCACAAAAAGGATGACACATCAATTCCTGATAACACAAGAACTGATGAGGAAACTTATGTTCCCAAAAAGGATGATGTAGAAATTCTCAACAATGCCAAATCTAATGAGGACACAAGAAAGAGTCGGGATGATATAAGAAGAGATCAAGATCATACTAGAACACAAACACATGGCTATGCAAGGGTAAATCATATTGATAATCCTCTCACAGCTCTTACACAACAAATACAAACGTTGCAAACACAAATTCAAGATATGTAGAGAGGAACTGTTAGAAGATATTCACTTCAATAAATTTGTCCTTACCCATTCGACATAAATCTAAACATGATACCATTTCCTACAAGTTGTGAAACTCCTAGATATGATAAATATAATGGAATTATTGATCCCCAAGATCATATACAAGAGTTTTTCACAATGAGTATGGAGTTTGCACATGAGGATACATACCTGATGAGATTATTTCCAAAGAGCTTAAGTGGACTAGCTATGGAATGGTTCTCCAAACTTCCACCCGGAATTAGATCATTCATAGAATTTGTGGATAAGTTTGTTTCATAATACTCTTACAACATATAATATGAGGTCACAATTATAGACCTATGTAATACTAAACAAAAGAGTGGAGAACCTTTCATGATATTTCTACAGAGATGGAAACAATTAGCTTCACGATATCCTCGTACAATGCCAGAATACAAGAAAATGGACATATTCATCGATAATCTAAACGGACAAATGATCTATCATCTAAAAATGAAATGTCATCAAAATTTTGAAAAAATGATTGATAATGGAATCAAAATGGAGAAAGCTATGGTAAAGAAGGGTGAGTTGAAGTTATACAAAGAAGGAGTTAATCCTCCTAACAGAAATACTAGTAACAACAACAATGATAAACCCAAATTTTGGAATAGAAATTGAAATGTCGTCAAAAATGGGATAGTGGATAACAACAATGTAAAACTAAAGCAACCGGTTTTCAATTTATCCAGTCACTCAACAATGGCTCAACAAAACAACAATCGCCAAAAACCAACGTTCAGCAATTTCTTTCGTAAAAAATTTACCATTGGTGAACCACTTGGGTTGGCATTAAAGATGCTTCTCGCAAACAAGTTGATTACTTTGTGAGAAGGAAGAAGCTTTGAACCTTGGGTGAAACCCTCTTGGTGGAATGACAACCATTATTGTGATTTTCATCGAAACAACGGACACAAAATGGATAATTGTTAGCGGTTGAAACATGTCATCCAAGATTTGATTGATAATGGAGTGATAATTGTGGATGGACATATAACAAATGAATCTCATGTAACTTTCAAAACTCTGCTTCCTAACTATGAGAAGGGTGAATCATCAGTAGCACATAATGGTAAAGGTAAAGAAAAGGTGAACTATGCTCATGTGTATGACAATGTGGTAAATGTGATTATGGTTAAAGAGAAACAACATTAAGAACCTTCTCATGTCATCACAAGAAGCAAAGCCAAAGTTGTTTTGCCGGGTTCGACAACTAACACATCATCCACTTCAAAACAATACAGTCTAGTGGATCAACTACAGAAAAATCCCATGCAAATATCCATCTTAGAACTTTTAAGGCTTTCACCTACACACAAAGAAATTCTTAAAAGAGCATTAGTAGATACGACAGTGTCCAAAGATCTTGATGTCGATCAATTCCATACCATGGTGGGACACCTCACAACCCCTCACTGCTTATCATTCACCGAAGAAGATGGCATGTCCTTGCACCATCTCCATAACACTCCCTTTTATATTCAAGTCCTCATTCATAAGACGTGCGTTAAACGTGTCCTAATAGATGGGGGAGCTGACTTAAATATTTTCTCATTAAGTCTTGTTCGTGCTCTAGGTTATTCTAAAGATGTAGTTGATCATCAGAAAAAATATGATGAAAAAGAGCTTTCCTCCAAAGGAATTGTGGTATTACCCATCAAAGTGGGGCCTTTGTAGAAAGACACAACATGCCAAGTTCTAGACTTGGACTTATCATACAACATACTTTTGGGAATACGATGGATACATGGCATACAAGTTATTCCATCAATATATCATCAGTGCCTAAAATTTCCATACAATGGGCAAGGAATCACAATCTCAACAGATTAAAATCCATTCCAATACTGTAGTAATCTAGAACCAACTCAAGAGGTCATTGTTCCTCAAAATAGGGAAGCATCATCTTCAAACACACAATCTAAGGAAAAATCATTTGCCTCACTTTTGTCAAGTATGGAAAAATAAATGCAGCTAAGAGATCAAGGGAATGGAGAATATTCACTGTCACAGTTACCACTTTCTCCTAAATCCTATGAAAAACTATCAAACTCTAAACAACAACCAATTGTGAAACATCTTCCAATATTTGATGGAGAATTTGTTAGTGTTGGGACCTTATCAGAGGAAATAGAGGACAAAGATGTGCTACAATAGCTATACAAGGATGAAGAAGTCCAACAAAAGATCAATAATGTCAGAATCTCTACAGAAAAATATGGAAAAGGATTTAACATCCTTTAGAAAATGGGATAAACTAGAACAAGTCCTATAGGAAAAAGAAAAGAAGGTATCTCAAAACCTATAAAACCTCATACTCAATAGGCTATAGACAAATTAGGCTTAGGGTATGGACAAGTTACTCTACAAGAGGACACCTCTTCTAGGCAACAAAAAGATGAACATGATAACAGACAAGAGCAACTTGCAATTGAAAGGGAAGAAACATCTGCCAAACAACAAGAACAAACAAACATGAAATGGAAAAAGAAGAAAGCTTATAATCAACAGGGAAAAAAAACTAAAGGCACTTCCCAAGCAAAGTTAACTCCTAATCAAAATAGACACGAAGTTGTTACAAATCAAGGAGAGCTAATAGAAAGATTTACAAAATTCAATATCAGCCCAGAGGAGGCTGAATATGAGAGAAGAAAAGATATAGAAAGAAAAATAGAAGAAACTAATCGAATGCTATATGGACAAATCTATAGATTGCAAGCTGCAAGTGAGACAGATTCTAATGAATGGGAATGGGATTCCTATCATTCTGAACAATCAGTTGAAGAAACTTGCTTTGAAGAAGATGTAGGTGTTGGTGTAGTTCATGTGTATGCAGGGCAAACATTAGGAACTAAGCCACTTGAATTAGAATCACATTCGGTTGACTTGGACTTAATCGAGGACGATCAGGAGCTAATTGAGAGAGGTCATTCTGATGAGAGTATCATTCTAGACATTGAAATACATATCAAAAACATTGACATCTCTATCATGACCCTTAATACCTTTGAAGCATCTCAACCTAAGGATGCCTTACCTCTAATCCATCCTAAACTTATTGACTGGGAAAATGAAAGACATATTGCCATTAATACCTTTCCTAATGACCATGCCACATCCTTATGTCTTAATGCAATCGAACCTACAACAACTTTCACCAGGGATTTCAACAACGCATCTTCCAATCAAGTGGGTGCCAAATCTCCCAGTCAAAAAAGTGAAAATAAAGAAAACAATAACAAATCTAATGTTGAAAACCATTTATTGGCAACATTAGACCAAGAAAAAGTAAAAATAAAGAACGCATGTATCGATAAAAACCTCCTAAAGGTTCGCGCAGATGGGAGATTTGACACCTTACCTGATTACTATCAAGAAAGGTCATCCATATTGATCGAACCAACAAAGGAAATTAACATTGGGACAACAGAGCAACCAAAGATTCTACATCTAGCAACCTCCCTATCAGAACAAGAAAAGAAGAAATGTCTGGAATTCTTCAAAAGATGACAAATCAATTTTGCCTGGTCATATGCAGACATGCTAAGGTTGGATCGAGATCTTATTATGTATCACTTAAATGTCAGTCCAAGAGCCAAACCAGTTAAACAGAAATTAAGAAAGATGCATCCTCATATCGCTCTTCTTGTCAAAGCAGAACTGAAGAAATTACTGGATGTGGGTTTCATCAGACCTATAGCATATCCTCAATGGGTATCAAACATAGTTCTTGTTTCCAAACCAAATAAAAGTATCAGAGTATGCACAGACTTCAAAGATCTCAATAATGCATGTCCAAATGATGACTTTCCTTTGCCTAATATTGACATCATTGTGGATTTAACTATTGTACATTCCATGTTTTCTCTAATGGGCAGTTTCTCGGGATATAATCATATTAAAATAGCTCCATAAGATCAAGAAAAGATAGCTTTCACATGTCCATGGGGTACTTTCTACTAGAACATCATGCCATTTGGACTAAACAACGTAGGTGCTACATATCAGAGGTCCATGACAACGATATTCCATGACATGATGCATACATTCATGGAAGACTTTGTGGTGACATATTGGAAAAATAATACAACTAAGAAGAACATATAGGAATACTGGAAAAGATATTTGACCGGTTAGAACAATACAAGCTACGGCTCAATCCCAAGAAATGTGCCTTTGGTGTTACTTCAGGTAAGCTATTGGGATACACTATTTTCGCTAGAGGTGTCAAAGTAGATCTAACCAAAATTAAAGCAATCATGTAAATGACATCTCCCAGGAATATCAGTCAACTCATATCACTCCAAGAAAGACTGCAATCAATCAGAAGATTTGTTGCTCATCTAGCAGATAAATGTCAATCATTTACTCATCTATTGCACAAGAATGTCCATTTTGAATGGGATAATCAATGTGAAAAAGCATTCAAAAAAATCAAGGAATATCTCATGCAACCACCCATCCTAATGTCACCAATTCAAAAAAAGTCATTGTTACTATATGTATCAACCACAAAAGTATCATTAGGAGTTATACTAACATAACATGATAATGAAGGAAAAGAACGAGCTATCTACTACATGAGAAGAACATTAGTGGGATATGAGCTCAATTATTCACCAACAAAAAAAGCATGCTTAGCGATAGTGTTTGCTTCTCAAAAATTGAGACACTATCTACTATCTCACTCTATCAAGTTGATTGCCAAAATCAATCCATTGAAGTATTTTCTTAGCAAGGCGACATTAACAAGAAGACTAGCAAAATGGATCATGATCCTAAGCGAGTTTGATATTGAGTATGTGGAAAGCTATCAAGGGGCAAATCATTGCAGACCAACTAGTAGAGTCACCACTTCAAGATGATCGTCCATTACATATTGAATTTCCAGATGTTGATATCCTAACGGTCACCACAAAGACATGGCAATTGTACTTTGATGGTTTATATACATAGCATGGATCAAGAGCGGGCATTCTATTCATCATGCCACAAGGTCATACAATTCCAAAAGCATACAAATTAAGCTTTTCATGCACCAATAATACAACAGAATATGAATCTTTGGTCATAGGGATCAAAATGGCCATAGAATGGAACATTACAAAACTTCAAGTCTTTGGAGACTCTCAGCTCGTCATCAATGAAATCAATGACGGTTATCAAAAAAAGGATGAAAGGATAATGCCTTATAAGAAGATGGTTGATGTTGTCAAGAAGTATTTTGTAGAAATTACTTTTGAACAGATTCTGAGAAATGACAACAAAGCAATAGATGCCATGGCAACACTTGGATCTCTACTTCAGACACAGGAAAATCAAGAGCATTACGAATTCCTGGTGGAAGAGTTGTTTTACCCTGCACATAACTATCCTGATTCCCAAATATCTGTCACCTTGTTGGGCATGATTCCTCCCACTATGGCCAAACTTATACATACCTGAAAGATAATATCCTCCCTCCTGACTTGTCAAAGAACCAAAAGAAAAACTTTATTCGCCAATCTTCCCATTATACTCTTGTCACGGATATCCTTTTTAAACGAGGTATGGATGGTACTCTCTTAAAATGTCTTGAGCAAGAATAATCTGAGAAGGCCTTAAATGAATTCCATAATGACATTTGTGGCACTCATTCAAGTGGTCTTACCCTTTTGAAAAAACTCATACGCTTGGGCTTTTATTGGCCAACTATGGAACGAGATTCTTTTCAGATAGCTAAAACATGTGTTGACTCTTAATTTTACCTTAAACATGAACAACCTTATGGGAAGTTCAATGATGGGGGACCTGTTGTACAAAACTCACTGAATGACCTCCGGATTCGAGAAGTCGACTCTTCATACAATTAGGGGAGAAAAGGGGAAGAAGGAAACCTAAAAAAAATGATCTACACTACTTAGGCAATATGCCAAATCCTTTTAGAAAAGCATTAACATTGTGAAAGTTTGAACCCTTCTAAGCAAGGAAAAGAAAGCATAAATAGAGCCCTCAGCTCCTAACTAACAGCTTGCAGTGTCAGCAACATCCTAGCAACTGCTTCTGACAGGAAAACCTGGTGTGACACACCGCGAGACACTAGCCAGCAAAACCACCTTCAAATTTGTTATCTCCACCATATCGTGGAAATCCCTACACCTTCTCAACAACAAAATCTTGATGCAAACTACATCCTGGTTCACAAACTACCATGGAAGACACACGGCGGCTTGGGAGACATCCAAAGTCGAGCACAGAAAGAGAACCAGATCGAGCAGCGCGAGGACACCAAGTGTCTTTGCCTTCACATGATGGATGGTGGGGTCGAGAAGCGTGCCATGCTATAAAAACCTGAGCCACGTGGCAGATCCACGTTCTCTCAACTTTGAGTGAGAAAAGTGAGCACCTAAAGGAAATGTCGAGACGCCACCTAGCACACATGTTGGCGAACAAGAAAATGACCAAAAATAAAAAAGAATCACTGCCACTTGATCAAAATGTCGCCTACGAGATATCCTGAAATAATGTTAACAGTTCTTGGTGACTAAATGGGGAATTCTGCCTAAGGAATGCTAGAACCCAATATTGTTGGTTCAGAGACCAGACTTCATGCTAGAACGGGGCGAAGCAGATCGAAGACTTGCTGCAACAGAAACCATTAGTCCTTGGAGGGAAGCACCTGTGCTTCCATATTTTGGTAGTGTTGATCTAAACAAATTACTTTGTCGAATGACAAGTTCATTGGTTCATCATGGACTAGTTTCAAGAGTGCGTAGAGTTGGGCTAGGCGATGCAGGAGACGCTCAACCTCCTCCATTGAAATAGAATTGTTTAGGTGTTGTAGGAAGGTCTTATCTTGTTATAATTGCTCTATCTGATTCAAACCTTTTTCAATCCCTAACACAAAACCATCCACAGGAAAAGGAGAAGGCAGACCCAAGGAAACAAACCTCTCTATGTGTTGCTTGATATCTGGAACCAAAATCTGTAAAGGCTCAAGCGCTACTAATACATGCATGATCACCCTGTGTTGGTTGATGAAGACATTAATCCTTCTAATTAATTGCTTGCAGTCTATAACCACTTTCTCTCTCAACTCTTCATCTTGATCAACGTACAACATCTGAATTAAGCCTGGGCTATGGGGAGCTTGGGACCAATAAAAAACATACATTTGTTAATGAGAGTTCCCGCTTCAACACAGAGAGATTGCGCTTATCTTATAGATCTCAACATGGGTTGCAGTGAAGGGCAATATTTCTTAATTCTTTCCCAATGGGAAACATACAACTCCACCAAAATTGGAGAAAAATCCTGAGGAACTTCCATGGGGGGGGAAACGATTGACAGCGGTGAGACTTATTCATCCTTTACTATTATCTCATATTGTAGCTCCCTGCACTTGTCTTATTCAAGGACCACTTGACTTTCCAGAGTGAGTATTCTGGCGCTTCCATCTTGTACAGCTTGTTAAAGTCATGACATGTGATCTCATTCTTGCTACAACAAACCTTCCATATCCAGGAATTTCTTTTCAGCTTTCTCTAGGCTATTCTCTTTTTCACGCAACTTTGTTTCAAACCTTGCTTTCTCCTCCAAAAGTGTGACATGTGCATCACTCAATTGTCGAGTGTACTCTTCTTTTAGGCAGATCTCCTCATGCAGTTGTACATGCATTTGGGTAGAATCTCTGGAAGCTTCCTTTAGTTGTTGTATTTCTTGCTCCCTCTCCTGCAATTATTTCAAGGCCACATTCCTCATTGCCTCCTTCCCTTTCAACTGAGAACTCACATTGTTCAGGGCGGATTGCAACTTCCTTTTTCAGAGTTAGCTTGTGTCAACAATCCCTACAAGTGATTGATTTTAGCATTCCTAGCTTTGTCTTCTTTTCTTTGTTGGGACAAAGATTCTTAGAGATTCGCATTCTCCACTTGCATTTTCTCCAGGCAACTACTCTTTTTGATGAAATCCAAAGACACGGCCTTCAAAATTTCTTCCATCATTTAAACTTTGTTAGATATTGTAGCATTCAGGAGGTTAACCCCGACAGCATGCAAAGTGTAATCATTGGGTCTCATTTGGGCCTTTGAATTGTTGACCTTGGGGAACATGGTCACAAAGAAAAGACTATCATTTTCCTTGTTGAATTATGTTTGTACATGCGGACGAGCTGGTCTGGCACCATCTTTTTCCTTCCTCTTACCGATCCTGCCAATACCTGCAGTCTTGGAATAGGTAATTTGTTGTTCATAAGCATTTGGGTTTGTAATAGCTTGGCCCGCAAGTGCTACACCAGGAGGGATTGCAAAGGGGAATTGGGAAATAAGGCCACCAAAAGAGGTCTGAATGGGGTGTGCAAGTGTGGTTGGAGAAAACAACAGGACAAAAGGAGAGGCTCCTAAGAAAAATGGATCAGTGGACGCTGCCCTAATATTTGGGGGAGGAGTGAACTCTCCAAAACCAAGCCCACGTGAGATAGTGGCTGCATCAAGCATCTACGAGGAAAATGTTGCAAGGATAAAATTGGGGGCAGGGAGTGAAACAGAGACTTGCGATAACGCAACTTGAGGGTCGACTAGAGCCCCGACGGGTGCTAATGTGAGAGCAGTAGGAATTTGGGTAGGCATAGATGCGATATGGGGAGCAACCGAAGGTACAGATTGAGCAAAGAGAAAGGACAAAGAATGGTGTACCTAAACCATGGAAGTCACCAGTCATTGCGAGACTAAGGGAACCTCTGGGACCCGAGAAGTAGAGCCTTTCTTTGCATAACCCAGATATTGTTTTTTTAGTGGAAGGGGAGTCAGGTGCCTTCTTCTCGGTCGATCTCTTGGTAGTTTGGGAATGAGGTCTTTGAATTGAACTGGCAAAAGGAAAAGGAATATTGGCCTTGGTCTCTTTCTCTTCAATACTTATAACTTCTACCTCTTGTTGCTAGGCCACCTCGGGAGATGAGTCACCATGTGGGGACTCATCGCATGTCTCTTCATCCAACTTGTTATGCTAATGCCATTCAATATCAAAACACTTGTCAAAAGGAGCATTCCCGATATTAGCCCTAGGCTATTTCACTTCCTGACGGTAGATCCAGAAATCCTCCATCTTTTTCTTAGGCCATGAATCCAACCTCATTGCTTCTAACATACTCCGGGGAATGGGCTTCGCTGGAATGTACTTTTACATGATACTAAAATTTCAACCACGAGGGTCATTTTAAAATAGGAATATCATTAAGACACACATAGAGATTTGGGTCATCCACTTGCGGGTTAGTGCGCTCTTCCCACGAGCTTCATGGTTCATGCTTAACTGCATTCTTTCTCTTAGATAGGCACCCATCTGGTTCGTAACTCCACATATCATCAATCACTACTAAACTAAGTTGCACCAGCTTGGATGTCAGGACGTTTTCGATAATTATCCTTTGAACGAGAGTAATGGGGCCAATAGCTTTGTGGTCCTCTGTAATGGATGTATCATGTTTTCCCGCCACTATAGATCAATCAATCTGCACCAACTTCCATGAAATTTCAAGGGAGAGTGTTCTTTCTATGACATAGGTAGGTAGGTGAAAGGGCTCTTCAGAGAAGCCATGCACTCGGATTAAAGCAAAAGTCACTACCTAAAAACTAGTCACAAGGAGGGCGCTCATTATACATCTAATTCATCTATATCTAAGAAAAGTGGGCAAGAGCCTCCTCAAGGATTAAACTGAGATCTCTAAGGATGAGAGTTAAGACACAGTCTAAAAACTGGTAGGCATCAAAAGAAGCCAGCAATATGGGTGTCCAAGCCGATACGGGCATCATGTTCCCTAACTCGTCATAAGTAGCCAATTGCATGAATTGGCTAAAAAAAGCCCCAATTTGGTGCAAGAAAATGTGAACTAGGACTAAGGCAAAATTGAACCACCGAAAATGTTGGAATTCATCTAGCTTCTTTACCATCTCTCTGGCTATAAAGATAGAGAAGTCAAAATAAAATGGCCCTTTCTGCTTCAGGCATTTGAACAGGAAGCCCATCATAGGAGCAATGATCTCCCGATCGTTGTTGCGACCGCATAGCCATACAAGAGTTGATGAAATATCCTTGAGGTCATCATGCCTGAAGTCACTATAAAATAGAGGGAGTCTTGGAGGTCCAACAAATGGACTTCGATTTGGCGCGTCATGATAGAAAGAGACAACATCTCTTCTAGTGCTCCAATATTCCTCCATGGCACTTTCAGTGAACACCTCTGTCCCATCAAAAATGGGATAACACATCATATCCCTCATAGCCTCTGGGGTTATAACTACTTTTAAAAAGGAGCCCTTAATTGAAAAAAAAATGGGGTCAAACCTGTTAGCACACGTAGCCACAAACTCTGGACAGTGCGGGACCATCAGGACTACGAACTGAGGATCGCTACTATTCCAAAAATTAATTGTTGTAGATTGCGGCTTCGTTCTGTGATTATCATTCTATTGCAAGCGGCCTCTCTGAGGTTCTTAGGCTACTTGTGAAGTTCGGGCTCAATAATATTCTCCAGATAATCTATCACCATCGTCAGGTTGTGGGTGACTGTCCTTGATTTAGCTTTAGTCCTTTGATACTCTAGCTTTGGGGAATGGCGTAGGAAGAATATGAGAGCTCCCCAAATACATCCACCCACAATCTTCCTCAGACTAAACCTGAGGGAGTTACTTCAGTCTCCATCTTCTACAGGAGAACTTCTCTTTCTGACACTTCTAAATCTTTTCAGCACTCTAGGTTGTAAAATGAACAATATGATGGACAGTTGGTGACCTTCTTCTTTAAATGCGTCGCATGCCTAGATCTTTGTGAAAGAAGACATTTAATGACGAGCACCCATTTGCACATATGTCAGTTCATTTCCCAATTGCAATTAATTCTAAAAAAGGATGAATGCCACCATCTGCAATTTCCAAGAGAATACCTATTCAGTCCGTCATTAATTAGAGCCACCGGAGATGATCTGCTTGTCCAAACAAATCTCCTTATTAAGGAGAGTAATAGCAGCCAGCAGGGCTCACACAAGTTATAACAGACCTGAGAACATTATGGATTAAACACGATGTACCTATACATACGCGTGGCATTTGAGGACATCGTTTCTCTTTCTGAGGCACAGGGCAAGATGTTTGCCACCTTCAAACCAAACTTTGCCTACTTGTGCGAATTGTTGAGGGAAGACAAATGCGTCAAAAGTTGGGAGCGTTGGCTTTGACGTCAATTATCATCTAGAGCTGAAAATCCATTATAAATATGTCTTTTCGAACATTCCTTTGCACAATATCCAGCTCAACGACAGAGTTTTTTAAGGAAACGGATACTCTCGTCAAGCTCACCAATAGTAAGGCACATGTTGCTTTCTTAGGTAATATTTTGGACCGGAGGCTATAAGGGATGAAACATTGCAGAATTCCCCTAATTATGGCTTCCATCAAATGGGTGCTTGGCGAATATTTTATTGACGACGTGGACAATACAGTGTAAACACGGATATCTGCTCACATTTTGTAGTTTCGTTACTAGATACCAGGATGATTGGATACTTGACCTCGAAACTAACTAAAGCGCTCTTCTCCCTGGATTATCTAGGTGGCTTAGAATATGTGGTGGCATATTACGTCCCTTCTAGAGGCTTTCCTCTGGCCTCATATTTATGGCATTTCATCACCTCTGGTGAGGAAGTGCCCTGGCACCCGCTTATCAGTGGTCTGAAGACCATGTCGTTGTCATCTCATCACTTCCAAGCGGAGCTTTCCGTGGAGTTCCTCCTCCCGGTTCAACTGACAGTGCCCATTCTGGCTGGCATTGAATGGTATACTGAGTTCCGAGACTACATATTTATGTGCGTCTTGACGTCGCATGTCCAACCCAATCTTGTGCTCGTATCAATAGCTCAGGAGCCTGGCAATGATTCTGGCCATGAGTGGTCGGAGGGAGAAGATTCCAAAGATGAAGCTGAAGACTCTGATTTCCAGATGGATGAGGATGAAGATGAAGAAGATTCTTGAAATAGTACCACCCTATCTTCAGAAAGCTTTGTCTTTTTCTTCTTAAAAATGAGGTAGCGAGCCTCATGTATATATTGTAACAAGATACCTATAACATAATGATTTCTTTTTGTTTAATCAAAGAGTATCTTGTGATTCATTTTTGCTTTGGGAATGCATGAAGAAACATAATTAGATAAATAAGGCACACAAAAACATTATTTACATTACGTACATGAGGAAAAAGCTGGTAGTGAAAAGGTTTAAGGTGGAACCCGTTGATTGGGATCCTAAGAGAATCTCCCTGCATATCTTCGAGATCAAAAGAATTAAAAACTTTGTAATTTATAATGTGGAAGGGTCCCTCCCATAAACCATCAAATTTGGCATGTTGATCGGGCTAGGCTACCCTTTCATTGTATTTCAAAATAAGGTTACCTTGTTTGAATCCCGGGTCAGAACTTTTCTTATTATCAAACCACCTCTTGATGGTTTGCTGACAGTTTTGAAGGGACGAAAATGTTGCTTCCCTTGCTTCCTCTAGTTCCATAATTTCTGCCAATCTCACCTCCATTGGACCATTTTCTGCCACCTCGATAGATTTGAGTAATTGTAAGGCAAGGATTTCCAGAGGCATGAGGAATAATGTGTCTTTGTCGTAGACCAGCTTGTATGGAGAATTATTTAGGACCTGTTTGGGTGTTATCTGGTATGCCCATATGTGCTCCTCAATTGGTGATGCCATTCCCTTTTGTGCTCAGAGCCCATCCTTTTAATGAGCCTTATGAGATTCTTGTTAGTGGACTCAGCTAGGCCATTTCCCCGTGGATAGTAGTTTGAGGAGGTCTTCAAGTAGATACCTCTACTGAGAATGAACTGGGTGACTCGTGAGCCTATGAATGCTCGCACATTATCTGATATTACGGTCTTTGGCAGACAATATCGACACTCTAAGTCTTCCAGAAACATTAATATTTTGGTCTCTAATGAATTCCTCAGGGGAACAGCCTCGTACCATCTGGTGAAGTAGTCAGTCGTAGTTAAGATCTTCTAGTTTCCAGCTAAGCTTGGAGGATTGATTATCTCTATGAGATCGAGACCTCACTGAGCAAAGGGTTCTTCCACCATTATGGGCCTAAGCAGCATTGTCGCCTTTCTGCACCTACCATTGTAGCATTGTTATTCCTTGCACTCTCTTACCAGGGTGTGCACATCCTTAAACATAGAGGGCCAAAAGTACCCAGTGTGAGTGATCTTGATGATAGTAGTTTGTACTGAAAAGTGGCCTCCTGATGAACCATAATGAAATTCATGTAGAATCTTACTAGCTTGGCCTTGGTTCACGTAGCGGAGCAATATTTCATCAAAATTTCTCTTAAAAAGTACTCCATCTACCAGGCGGTTCTGCATCCTATAAAATCTCCTCTTTTCGGGAGGGAGGCATTCAGGAAAAATCTCAGTCTTCATAAAATGTTTCCAAGTCTCCATCCAACATGCTTATGTTGGTTCAGAGCTGACCATTACAACTTCCCCTGTAGCAACCTCGGCTTCTTGGGGTTCAAGCTCTTGGGTTGTGTATTCACACAAACCTTTGTCAGAGATTACCTTGGTGGGTCTGACATCAATGTCATATTCTAGGATTTTGGTAATCCAGTTCGCCCTCTTCTCTGTAATGTCACCTTCCAAGATATATTCTCTGACTGAAGGGTGGGTGACATACACAGTAGTCTTATTATAGGAAATAAAGTGCCTAAACTTTTTTAGGCCTTTGACGATGGCCAAAGCTTTCTTTTCAACAAAATTGTACTTAGCCTCATATTCCTTCAGAGTTTTGGAATGGAAAGCTATGGGGTGTTCACCCTTTTTATCTACATCTTTCTGGGTTAGAACCACAGCAATGCTATAATTGCTAGAGAAAACATACATTATAAAATCTTTAGACATATCAAGGTTGGATAGCACGGGGATTGAAGCGATGGCATCTTTGATCTTTTCAAAAGCCTCTTTAGCTTTAGGAGTCCATTTAAAATGTGTTTCCTTTTTTAGCATTAGAGTGATAGGCCTCACCATCCCAACAAAGTCTGAGATAAAGCGGCTAATGAAGTTAACCTTACCTAGGAATTACTAGACGCCCTTTTTGTTGATATAAAGAGGAAGCTCCTTTATTTCCTTCACTCAATCAAGATCAATGGAGACTCCTTCCTTTGACACTACGTGCCCTAGTAATTTTCCTTGCAAGACCCCAAAGATGCATTTCTTTGGGTTCAAGGAGATGCCAAACTCCAAACACTTCTAGAATACTAGCTCAAGATGATTGAACTGATCTTCTTTGTGTTTTGAAAACACGGTCAAGTCATCCAAATATATTGGGATGATTTTGTTAATGAGCTCCTTGAAATCCAGATCCATAGCTCTTTGAAAAGTTGCACTGACATTTGACAACCCAAACAAAATTTTCTGATAAGCGAATGTTCCCCATTTGGTTGTGAAGGTTGTTTTCTGTTGATCTTCTGGCTTCACCAATACTTGGTTGTAACCTGAGAAACCATCCAAGATTGAGATCATCTCTGACCCTGCTACCGTGCTTAACAATTGTTCCATTGGTGGCAAAGGATAATGTTCTTTTAGAGATGCTTGGTTCAGGTCCCAAAAATCTACACAAAGCCGGATATCTCCATTCTTTTTCTAGACTGGCAACAATTTAGATACCCATGTACTGTTCTTGATGGGGTAGATGATCTTTGATTCTATCAGCTTTTTCAATTCTTCAGCCATAAGGAACTCAATTTTTGGATTGACGGGTCTATGCTTCTGTTGGACCGGCTTGGCCCCATCAATGAGCTCAATGGTTTGTTGAATGATGCTAGAATTATACCCTTTCAAATATTCATATGACCATGCTAGCACGCCTACATATTAATCACAATATATAGCCAGTTTCTCTTGGTCTTCTGAAGGAACTTCCTTTCCGACCTTGAGTATTATCTCATTCCCTACTGACATTTCGGTGTAGTCACCCTTATCAGTTGTAAGTTTTTCACCTGTCATTTTTGGCATCATCATGGTCAAACAAATTTTCCAGGGTGATCAATCTGTTTGGGAGCTTATTGGATTTCAGTTGAATGATCTGATCCCTGTAATCTTCCTTTACCTTAGGTTGCAATTGATCAGCAAACTCTCCTGAGTTTTGAATGAACAGAGTGATTTTCTTGTCGCTTTCGAAAACTTTCTAGTGGGTGTCATTGTCAAGAATAGTTGGTTGAATGATCACACAGACCGCCTGGGGATTGGCGAGTAGGTCCACAGCAGGATCAAATTGCAATCCAATAGTAGCCATCCAATCAGCGGATGCATTTTTCTTTCGAGGAATCCTCTGGATGTTGAAAGCATCAAAGCTTTCAATCAAATCCCATTTCCTATGGCGGTAGGATCTCATACGAATGTGCTTGGTGCTAGAGATTCCTTGGACCTGGTGTACGATCAGCTCAAAATCGCCCAGAACTTTCAACTGCTTTATACCCATCCTTTTTGCCAAGCTTAAGCCTTGGATCAATCCTTCATATTCTTCTTCATTGTTGGAGCAAGCAAACTGTAGGCGAAAAGACTTCAGAATCTGTTCACCCGAAGGTGAAGTAAGGTAAATCTCAACCCCTGAGCCTACTTTGCATCTTGCACCATCAAAGTATAAGGTCTAGAGTGCAGAAGACAACTCTTCTTTGGTCAACGGTTCTTTAGTTAGTTTTGGGATGACTTGATCCTCGTAAAAAATGTAGTAAGTACCAAGACTTGTGGCATGATAGTTGTAGTGTGGATCAAAATTTATGAATTCATTGAGAAAGACCTCCTAATCTAGCGAAATATCCCCAGTCACCTCCTCATCCTCAAGAAGTTCTACCATTTTCCTCTCTTCATTGGAGATGGAGGTGTGAGTTGGCTCGAAATTAAGCATAGCCTGATCCGCTACATGCTCGATGTGAAGGGGTTTTGAAATAATTATGAGTTTAGCACCACGCTGAGTTTGAAGGATAAGGTGGAACCAATCTAGGGATAGGTAACCTCATATTTCGGCGATGAAGTCTCAAGAAAGGCAGAGGCCAAAAACAGGAGGGATGTTAATAACTACCACTTCTTGAAGCACGGTGACACTAGGACATGCGAACAACATCAGTGGAATGCTTTTGATAAGACCCCTATTTAAAGGCTCATATTTGACATTCAAAACCTCAGCAATTTTATTAGGTATGATGGTGGTGCTGGCACCAGAATCTATCATAGAATTATGTAAGAGCTTATCTCCTACTATGAGGGTCAAATAGAAAGGATTTGATTTAGGCTTACCTTCCACTTGGGATTTAGGAGGTATGGCCTCATTTGTCAGCACGGTCGATGACCGCGATCTATCCGCGGGGGGCTGAAATTTTTCTTCGTTGATCCGCGGAGAATTAGAAGCATTTTCGCCTAAAGTTTTCCCCACCTCAGACAGAGCTTCTTTCAACCGATTCTTTTGCTTTGGGATACTAATGAGATCCCATAAGGAGACATTGGTCAGGGCTTTCTTTAGCTTCTCCACCACGTCCAACACTGATGGCATTAACGCCTTTGTCTCTCTTAGCTTATAAGGGATAACTTCTTTTTTTGGGTATGTGGTAGCAACTGCAGGTTGTTCAAGAGCTTTATCTGCGGTAAATCTCCCCTAAGTGCTTATATTCTCCCCTGTGAAGCACCTTTTTGATCGGAGGTTGTAATCTGATTGCACTTGAGGAACCCTCAAGCTTGAGTGGTTGTGCTATTTGTGAGCACGACATCTTCGTCCTCCATCCAAGAGAATAGTGCATGGTCTAGAGCTATCTTCGCTTCCTGCTCCATTGACTTACCTTGCATCTAGGAAATGAGAGATGCATTGTCCATGCCAAGGGATATGTAAACCGAATCATCTGAAGCCACGCCTAGGTTCCATTGATCTGCAATTTATTGTTGTAAATTACCTCTTGGACAATTTATTGGGGTGTGGGCATTGTTACATGGAAAACACCAAGAATTGGTATCATCCGCCAGATTATTTTGTCCCACTGTCAACTCTTTAATGATGTTAGGGTAGATAGTCTACAAAGGATTAGGTATCTGAACTATCTGTCCATTCAGCTAACTTGGGGAAGTTCAGTTATTTGCATATTGGTTTTGTTGATATGCAGGTCTATTCCCTTGGAAATTTTATTGGAAAGGGGGTCTAGCAAGTGGGATTTGGGACCTTTTTAGATTGACAATTTCATTCAAGAAATTTCTCAACAATTTTTTTATATCACTAACCTTCGCGGCCAAAGATGAGGGTGGAAGCAGATGTGTTTGTTGGGGTCCAGGGTACACGTACATAGATTGGGGAGCAGATGTGTTGGGAACGGCTGGTTCAGGGACCTGACTTGATAGCTCAGGAAAGACCGGCATGAGTGGTCGTGGCGCAAGCTTCCCAGCATTGATTAGATTATTTTCTACTTGGACTGTTAATTCAAATTCTTGTGGGAGGGTATTTCCTCCTAGAGATTGAATCATCACAGATATATCAGAGTTGAAGGATAAAAGACGAATGCCATATCTGCAGGAGAACAGGCGGACAACTGTATTCTTTGCCAGGTCCTCTAAAACCTTAAATTGAATTCTGTCACCACTTCCTGAGGGACTCTCTTTATGGTAATCAATTGATGCATCAAGGATGACCTATCAGCCTTGTTGGTGAATCTCTGAAAGAAGCAGTCACCCAGCTGATCCCAATCGGCTATAGAATTTGGACCAAGGGATTTGTACCAATCTAGAGCTCTCCCTTTGAATGATGCCATGAGAAATCTCAAAGCTATATTTTGCTCAGCGATGTTATGGACAGTGCAGACATTGGCTACATCTTGTAGGTGCTCTCCAGGTGTCTTGAGACATTCTTCGATGAATTTAGGGACATCTTTTAGTGCAACAGAGGGAATAGACCCCCATACTACAGGTGGAATGGGAGGAATGACAGGGCTTTTGTTGTTCCATGTCACAAATTTTCTAGGCGGAATCTAGGCCATTATTATAGGAACAACCGCAGGGAAGATATGTGGGTTCTAGAAAGAAGAGGCTACAGGAGAATGAATGTTTACCAGGGGTGGAAGGAGTAAACTGGGATTCAAAGTTGTTTGGCTCTTGGTAATAGGTCTGTGACTCATAAACTAGCTTAGGCTTATTCAAAATTTGGGTCCCACCAGGTGTGCCAGAAAAAAAATTGTTGACTCTTAATTTTACCTTAAACGCGAACAACCTTATGGGAAATTCAGTGATGGGGGACCTGTTGCGTGAAACTCACTGAATGACCTTCGAGTTTGAGAAGTCGACTCTTCATACAATTGGGGGAGAAAAGGAGAAGGAGAAAATTTAAAAAAAATGATCTACACTACTTAGGTGATACGCCAAAGCATTTTAGAAAAGCACTAGAAACATATAAAACCTAGAAACATGTGGTTTTAAAACTCATTCAACAATCTACATGCTCAGAATCATTCGAGAGAATAATTCAAGATAAAATAATATTAACTATTCATCTAACAGAAAACAACTCTTAGAACATAGTTTAATCCATGGAATCTCACAGCAAATATCATAGAAATTGAACTTGAAAACAACACAGAAGTCAATATATTAAGCTTCAAAGAAAACAATCACAAAGGCCATAGGCACAATCTGACATGTCTATCATTCACCAAACTAAATCAACATAAAGGCTTCTTTAATGAGCCAAAGTCTAAAATCTCTCTGAAAGTCTGAACCCTTCTAAGCAGGGAAAAGAAAGCATAAATAGAGCCCTCGGCTCCTAACTAATAGCTCGCAGCGTCAGCAACATCCTAGCAACCGCTTCTGACAAGAAAACTTGGCGTGTCACACCGCGAGACACTACCCAGCAAAACCACCTTCAAAGTTGTTATCTCCACCGTATCGTGGTGATCCCTACACCTTCCCAACAAGAAAATCATGATGCAAACTGCATCCTAGTTCACAAACTACCATGGAAGACACACGGCGGCTTAGGGGGACATCCAAAGTCGAGTGCAGAAAGAGAACTAGATCAGGCAACGCGAGGACACCAAGTGTCTTTACCTTCACATGATGGATGGTCGGGTCGAGTAGCATACCATGCTATAAAAACTTGAGCCACATGGCAGCTCCGCATTCTCTCAACTTTGAATGAGAAAAGCGAGCGCCTAGAGGCAATGCCGAGACGCCACCTAGCGCACACACTGGTGAATGGGAAAATGGCCGAAAATAAAAAAGAATCATTGCCACTTGATCAAAATGTCGCCTACGAGAAATCCTGAAATAATGTTAACAACATGAAAACAATGTCAGATCCATAGAAATTTAATTCATGCACCAGCACAAGAGCTTCATGCTTTGGCAACCTCTTGGCCTTTTTGCCAATGGAGTCTTGATCTAGTAAGAAGGATACATCCTCCTTCATCCAATGGTCACAAATTCATCCTCGTAGCTACAAAATATTTTACAAAAGGGATTGAGGCAGTACCTCTCACAAATATCACATGAAAATAAATTGTTGCATTTATCTTGAACTACATCATATGTCGCTATGGCATACCCATGACCATTATCATGATAATGGGCGATCATTCAAGAATCGGGATGTACAAGGCTATGTGAGAAATTCAAGATCCAACACAAACTCTCCACACCCTACTATCCCCAAGGGAATGGACAAGTAGAAGCATCAAACAAAACTATTTTGCAAATCTTCAAAAAAGACAGTGAATGATGCTGGCAGAGATTGATATGTTCAATTGAACCCTTCTCTATGGGCCTACCATACCAGTATCCACACACCAACAAGGGCCACACCTTTCTCTCTTGTATGTGGATCAGAAGCAATACTGCCAATAGAAGTAGAGATACCTTCTCTACGAGTATCATTAAAAGGCCTTATCCCATATGAAGAACAACGAGTATATAGACTACAAGAGTTAGAATTGATCCATGAACGAAGATAAAATGTCTTTGATCATTTAAAGGTGTATCAACAAAGAATGTGTCAAGGTTATAATCACAAGGTCAAACCAATAGATTTTCAAGTTGGAGAACTTGAACCAAAGGAAAATCCACGCAACCAAGCAACTCAAGAAAAGAAAGGGAAGTTTGAACCAAATTGGTTGGGTCCATTTGTGGTCATAATAGTATTTGGGTCAAAAGCTTATCATCGATCAATGCCAAACGGAGATCATCTTGAAGAACCTATCAATAGCATGCATTTGAAGAAGTTTAATGTCTAAAAAAGTAGAAAAATCCAAAAAAAAGTGAAAAAAATAGAAAAATAAAAAAAACAGTGAAAAAGCAAAAAATCCAAAAAACAGTGAAAAAGAAGAAAAATAAAAAACAAGGGAAATAAAAAAATAGAAAAATAGCGAAAATAGAAAAAAAAATTAAAAAAAAATATGAGAAAAAAGTGCAATAAAAATAGATGGTGAAAACTTGGCAATAGGTGCTATTTGTCGGCTAGCTCTTCCATCTATTAGTTCATGCATCCTTCCACTTGCATTTCATTTTCCATTAGCGTTGTTCATATCCACAAATAAGCCTTTGTAAATACGCAGTCATTGCATCCGATTTCTCACCATGGTTTGGATCATTGGGTTTATCATAATAACATTTGTTTCTCAGCTTGGGGCAAAATCCTGCACCTAGCTGGGGGCAAAAAATTTCATCATTTAGAGCTTCATCAAACAGGTAGAACAACAGTTAGCCAACACTTGCCAAGAAAAAACTGAGACACATCCAACATTGAACACAAGATCACTTTTTCAACCATCAGACTATCACATGTCAGTCTAAGCACATCACACACATCAATGGATCATCTCTTTTGACTAATAATTTTAACACTTTGGTTCAACTTATCTATCTTTATTTTTCGCTATCATGATTTATGAGTGACTCTAGGATGTCTTTGACTAGAGGAACAAGGAAGGAACATGATATTTTTCTTGTCTGTTGTTTGTAACTTAATTATTAATATGTACTGATGCACTACAAAATACCCAATGGTTAGAGTAAAGCATGTGGTCGTATAACACACAAAAATTCAAGAAACAAGGATCAAAGTTAGTGTTATTCAACCAAAAACTAATCTAAGCAGGCATATCAAAAAAGACACCAAAAACAAAGTAATGCATTTAACTATGAATGTAAATGCAAGAAGATATCTCCAAATGCCTTCTACCATGCTCTTAGCTCCTTCTCCTTTGTTCCTCTCTTCTCCAAGTTCCAAATTAGTGTAGCTTTCAGCAACTTTTTGCACTATGGATGCTTATGGAGGTTCAAGATTGTAGATGATTACTCTAAATGCTATGCAAGTATGAATAAGCTAGAAATGAAATTATTATCTAATCTAGTGTTGATTTTAATCCAAAAAAGTGAATATGAGTAAGATATGCTAAATGCTTTCTAAAATTCTCTATAACTTATATGCATACAAGTTTTCAGGATTATGACTATGAATGCTAAATGCTTGAGGCTTTGAAAATAAGGAATGATAGCTCTATTTATAGATAAAATGGAGCAATGGATGGTTGAGATTGAGTAATCTCAACAAGGGTCAGGATTAAATGATATTCAATCCATGTGAGGGCTTTCAACCCAATCCTAGGATGACAAGTGTCAATATGAGATAGGTTGAGAGGAGAGGAAATAAACATTAAATGCTTGACATGACCTGAAGGTTAACTTGGGAGTTAAAGTCAAGGTTGGGTTGAGTGAATAAATTCTTTATTCGAAGAATAAAGCTTTTATCTAATAGATAAACTCTTGTGCAAAGGTAAAAGGGATAACCACGGTCAAAGCAATAAATGCTTGAGGAAACACATGAGTGCAAGTTGAATTAACCATAAATGGTCATGTAAGAGCCATAAGTGGTTTAGAAGACTTTAGAGGTTAAATTGTTGAACACACAGCATTAATAGTTTTTCAAAGACTTTGGAGTTTTTGAGAAGTGACTCCAAGTTGCTTAGGAATGTGACAATAATTAGGGGATGGATTAGGCTAATTAGGAAGGGGCTAGAAGAGGATTAAATTGAATAAATAGTATTTATTCATTTAATTGATTGTGAATTTGGTTAAATGAATTAATTAAAATAAATTAAATAATTTATTTAATTAATAGAAAAATGTTTGAAGATGAATTAATTAAATATTAATTTAATTAACTAATGGTTAATAGATTTTTAATCAAATAAATACGAAATATTTATTTAATTAAAATGGACAGATTTATGTGACTACATTTGTCCCTCTTTGAGACGGTGCGGTTTATCGCGTCATTTCAAAGAAAGAAAAATAGGTGTGAAGAAATGCCCCATAAAATGTTAATTTAATGGGTGGTATGCCCCCTCAAGAGATGGGCCGAAAAAATTTGAAAAATCGGGCGATCTTTCGAAAAAGAATAAAAATTGGCAGTGTGGTAGAAGAGAAGAAGTTAACAATACTGGTGAAAAATAGAAGAAATCAGAGATAAAATGAAGAAATGGGAGGCTCGGGAAGTTCACGGGGACCACGGCGGTGAGCAGGGGAAAATTAGGGTTACAACAAAGGGTTTATATGGGGAGAAAGGACTGAAAACAGACTCATTTGCATTCGCGACCATAGTGAAATCTGAGCTCTGGTTTTGACTTTTTGGAGGAGCAAGCAGCTGTCAGGATGTCGATTCCCATATCAAAGCACCGATTAGAACGAGTCCGTCAATTTCAGCGGCCAGACGACTACGGACCAGCGGTATGTGAATTTGAATTTTTAATTTTTGTGTATTTTTTATATGTTTTTAGCTAGGTCCAAGTTGAGTCAAGACAATAGCGCTAAAACTGTGTTTTGACGCTTTTGTTAAATGAATTAGCGCTATTGTGCCACTATGGCACTATTGCGTAGTGATTTTAGCGCTTTTGTCAAGGTTAACGCTATTGCATAGCTGTTTTAGCGCTTTTGAGTTTTAGCGCTATTGCTCGATCAATTAAGCGCTTTTGTTGCAAGGTAGCGCTTTTGTGTAGTTAAAATAACGCTTTTGCTTTGTGAGCGCTATTGAGTAGTTGAATTAGCGCGTTTGAGGTGAGGTAGCGCTATTGTGTAGTCAATATAGTGCTATTGTTGTTTGAGTGCTATTGCCTAGTTGATTGAGCGTTTTGTTAGGAGATTAGCGCTTTTGTATAGAAAAATAGATGCCCCAATGTGTTTGAAACAAAAATCTCTCGATGCTAATGATGGATGGATGGAGATGTGAAGTGAGAGTTGTTTTGAACCATAGCAGCCCTGATGAGACTTAGGTCATTAGAATAAATGCTTGTTGAAGTCTAGGTTTGTCATGATTGCTTACCTATTGAGACCTGAAGATACTTGATCAAATTATCTGTTGATAGTCTAGGTTGAAACTTAAAAAAGTTTGAAACAAAACAACTGATGATGATGGTTGATGCACTTGTGTAGGAGGATCTTCACGTCTTACAGTTGTGCGAGAGGCATCCTGCCACACAGGTACTGTGTGATCGTTTGACAGAGGTCGAGGTGGATTGCATTGCAACGACAAGCCTATACGATGTGATGTATATGCCCGTGATTTGGATGAATCACGGTTTGATTACAGCATTGGCAAAGTGGTGGCATAGTGAGACATGTACTTTTCACTTAGCGCATGGAGAGATGATAGTTACACTGGAGGATGTATGGCGCATCCTGCACATTCCCATCTGAGGAGAGCTGGTGAGCTATGACCGAGCGTGGGGGACCCTAGCAGTGCAGAGATTTTTTGAGGAGGATGTCTATATTGATGTTGGATCGATAGCCTAGGAGGACATAGTCGCGTTGTATGAGCCGTTACCAGCAGTGCTATCAGGTATTGTTGGGGGACTGTTGTATCCAAATAGATGATCGTATGGACTGGTTGTTGGTTGGGGTCAGGTGATTGAACAGATGATGACAGAGGGGACCTAGTTTGCATGGGGACCGTGCGTGCTATCCCACTTATATCGGGAGCTACATGAGGTAGCATATCGAGGGATGGGGTCCTTGGGGGTGGGGATCACGCTACTACATATTTGGGCATGAGAGCATTTACTAGTTACCCGACCAGTCAGTTTGAGATTTCGAGCAGTGGATTAGCCCTATGTATACATGTATGGAGGGATGACGAGTCAGCCCCACCTGGGGAAGTTAGAGTGGTGGCGGCGGGCACTAGATGATCTGGATACAGTGATCTCGAGGTTGTACATTGAGTGTAAGCCATGAGAGGATGATGCAGAGGCATTGCCATATGTTTTCATGACTCGATTCCTCATTGGTTGGACAACCTACAATGTGAAGAGACAACTTTCGGGTTGGGTGTTGAGACAGTTTGGGCGGAGGCAGGGATTGCCTAGTGGGTCAGGAGAGTATGCACGAGTGGTACGAGAGAGGTACTTGTGGAGACCAATGTTACCCTATGATCAGGCCCTGGCAGAGTTTCGCACACTACACGCGAGACCATGGCAGATGAGGTCGGGGATGGTGGATGTTGGGGTGTCAGAGGAGTATACGTAGTATATTGTGGCGCGTCTGATTCCTTGGATATCAAATCCGGCAGAGCCGATTCCACATTTTGAGGAGGAGAGGGGACGGAGACGGAGGAGGAGAGGAGGTCGCAGAGTAGTAGGTGGATGGGGGAGAGGGGACGGTGGTGGAGGAGATGGTGGTGGTGGGGATTGAGGAGGAGGAGGAGGGGGTGGTGGTTTTGGAGGAGGAGGAGGAGGAGGAGGTGGAGGTGGGAGTGGGGGTGGTGGTCGATTACATTAAAGAGGGAGAGGTGGGCAGCCATTGCAGCTATCTCAGGGACCTTTGATGTAGAGAGGCATGAGGTTAGGTGGCAGGGATGCAGGTGAGGGGCAGGAACCTATGGATACAGAGGAGGGAGCAACGGGAGAGGGAGCAATGGGAGAGGCACCTATGGATATGGGAGCGACAGGTGGAGATCTATGGGATCATATGATAGGATTTTTGCATACTCGCGTAAAGGATTTGGAGGCACAGGTAGCAGCTAGAGATGTGTAGCTATTTGCCCGAGAGTCAGATCTAACTGTGGTGTTGCGGGAGAGGGATGATGTTTTGGAGAGATTAGCAGAGCTGTAGGAGAGAGTCTGGGTTGGAGTAGGAGCACAGGGTCCTACTAGGGAGGTGATGAGGGAGATTCGACGGGCACAGTCAAAGATAGAGTATTGGCGGGGATTATATGAGCAGGTGGTGCCAGCTAGTTAGCGAGCACTAAGCTATTCCTAGATGCGGTAGGCGAGATCAGAGTGATCTCAGAGGATGCAGAGCAGTGGTGGTGTGATGGGTCCTCCACTGAGAGATAGATCAGGTGGTGCAGGGGCTAGTGGGGGAGCAGGTAGAGATGGGTGTGTAGCATCTGGTCAAAGTGGTATCTGAGAGAGCATTTTGTATGCATGTATTTATATTGTCATTTTGGACTGTGTCTTGGATGGCTCTTGGTAGCCGATGTTTTGGACTTCATTGTACTCTGATACATGTATATTTTTGGTGCTATGATATGATATATGAGGAGATCCTATTTTGGTGAGGATATGCATTTTGATGACATGTATGGACGTTTATGCAAGATGATGATTTTATGATCGTATGCTCAGATGGATACTTTATACTTTCTATATGTATCTTTTTTTTTAGATGATTCCTATATGCATGTTTTTATGATGATTTATGCCTACATGATGTCTTTATTCATTTTGTATGACGTGATGCTAACATGTATATGCAGGTTTATATATGTGTGCATGATGTAATGGCTTATGTATGTAATGCCATGATGATTATGTATGCCTAATAAAATGATGATTTATGATGTTTGTTTGGATTTGGATGAGACAAATGATATGCAATGTTTTCAGGATTTAATGCGGTGAATGAATGATTTATATATGCAAATGCATCTAGATGTTTGAATGTAACAAATGTAAAGTACAAAATGTTGAAATGATGATATCTAAATGAACGTATATGGATAATGTATATGAACCTATGTAGAAACAAATGGTTTTGTTTATGAATCTAAATGGTGAAAAAATATGATGATGTGAAATGATAATGCAATGATAATGCAACTCATGAATAATTGCACCTTAATGCAATTAAAAAATGAATGTATGTTTGTAATGAATCCTAAATGAAAAGCATTGAATGAGTATATATATATATATATATATACTAAATGGATAAATGAATTTACTTAACTAATGGATAGATAAATAGATGTATGTAATGATAAATGATGATAAATGATGATAAATGATGATTGGTAACTTGACACTAAATGAATGCATAGTAATGGCTAATACAATCAAGGACATTTGTATCATATGAATGAATCTAAATGTCATGATTTATGAAATGATGAAAAATGATATAATAAGACTACTGTCAATAAATGATAATGAACTATATGTAACTTTATGTATCTATTTGATATGAAATGCACTTGATGTAAAAGCAACTAAATGTAATGATGATGATATGATCATGATAGATGAATGCAAGGTTGTTTAGACTTTGCATGATGCACTGATGATGTATCAGAGTACTCTATCACGATTTGTATCCATAACCAGCTCAATTTTCACATAACTGCACACTTTTAACTTTGTTCACACTTGCATACAAAACCATGTATATGAATAATGAATGAGTAAACGGATGGGCGATATGTAACAGAATGCAATATAAACAGATGAGATGGAATGACGATCCATAGTGCTTTATTTTCATCATTGAGCATTTAAAATGTTGTAAGAAAATGCAAGCAACTTGACATAATGATTCAAGATGACCTGAGTATTCCTTACATGGTTTTTGATCTAACAAGTTAATACAAGCAACTTGATATAATGGATCAAGATGACCTAAGTATTTCTTGTAGAACAGATAAGGATTATCTCCTTTCATGCATGACTTGGAACGTCCTCCTTGATTTTTTGCCGATCATATCCTGAGACAAGTTCATACCGTAATCAGAGATAAACCATCATCGAGTTTGGATGAGGCAGTAGGAACCAAATGATAGAGCATTGTACCTATAGGCAAACAACATATATATAAAGAATAAAAATATGGACCCTTGATAATGGTTCATGCTCATATGGTTGAGGAATACGTTGTAGTCAGCAAGCCGTAGTGATCTATGACTGTATTTTGCCTATGATCACGTAGCTTAGTGAACTTCCCATGTAGACACCATTGGTACATGCCCCAGAACTTCATCGGAATAATTCACAGAAGATACACAAACAATGCTATAGGAACCTGATATGTGTTAGGGTTTCAAGCAGATCCGAAGCAAATATGAACTAACAATTATATGCAGATTTAAACACAAAAGATAAAGAAATAAAACAGGACACAGATAACACAGAGATTTAACGTGGTTCACCCAGAATGGGTTACGTCCACCATACACAGTCGTCCAATCTTTCTTATTATCCAGCAAAAATAGTACATCAACCTTACAATGCCTTAAGCATCCCATCCGCTTATAACATGCATTTTTAGGGCAAAAACAAAGTTGGCCTTTTTAGGGTTTTATTACAATGTCAGTTTTCATCAACGAAAAATGGCAAAAAAAAAAATTTCGAGGGCTCCCGCCCCCGAACCCTCGCTTTTCTCGGGGGCTACTGGCCTAGCCCCAAACCCCGGTGAGGATACGTGCTGAGTGTATAGTACTTTGCTGATCAGTCACCACATTTCAACAATCTCCCACTTGGAGACTGATCAGGCTCCACACCGAACAATCTCTCACTTGGAGACTGATACTACACAACACCACTGTACATGTAGCATCTGCTGGATAAAACACTAGGACTCAACTGGTATAAATTCCACAATTATCAATCAAGAAGACCAACAGAAACTGATGAAGAAATCAGCTTCTCCTGTGGAACTGCCTTCGTGAACATATCGACAAGATTCTCACTTGTGTGAATCTTCTCAAGCTGTAACTGACCCTCCTCCAAAACAGTCTGGATGAAGTGGTACCTGAGTTGAATGTGCTTTGTCCTTGAATGAAAAGCATAGTTCTTCGCAAGATGAATGGCACTCTGGCTATCAGTATACAATGGGCTATCCTCTTGTGTCTGACCCAATTCCTCCAGAAAACATTGCAACCAAATCATCTCCTTGCTGGCTTCTGTAGCAGCAACATACTCAGCTTCAGTGGTTGAAAGTGCAACAACCTTTTACAGCCTAGAAATCCAACTGACTGCAGTTCCCCCTATAGTAAAAACATACCCTGTAGTACTCCTTCGTGAATCAATATCACCCGCCAGATCAGAGTCAACAAATCCACTCAGAGCAGCATTAGATCCTTTGAAACATAATGCCTTCGTAGTAGTTCCTTTCAAATACCAAAGAATCCATTTCACAGCATTCCAATGTTCCATACCCGGATTACTCATAAACCTGCTCACAACTCCCACTGCATGTGCAATATATGGCCTTGTGCATACCATTGCATACATCAGACTGCCAATAGCTGATGAATACGGGATGTTAGACATTTTATTAACCTCTTCCTATACCTTTGGGCACATCTCCTTAGTCAATTTGAAATAACTAGCCAAAGGTGTACTAACTGCTTTTGCATCCTGCATGTTAAATCTTTTCAACACCTTCTTTATATACTCACTTTGGGACAAATTCAAGGTTCTATTTTTCCTATCCCGTGTAATCCTCATACCGAGAATTTGCTTAGCTGCACCCAAATCCTTCATAGCAAATGACCTGGCTAATTTCTGTTTAAGATCATTTATATGTTGCATGTTAGACCCAGCAACAAGCATATCATCAACATAAAGCAACAAGATAATATAACTGCCATTATCAAATCTCTTAAAATATACACAATGATCAGAATGACATCTATGATAACCGTGTTCGGCCATGAAACTATCAAATTTTAAATACCATTGTCGGGGTGCTTGCTTTAGGCCATACAGACTTTTCTTCAACCTGCACACCAAGTTCTCCTTACCTTTGACCTCATATCCCTGTGGTTGCAACATGTAAATTTCCTCCTCTAAATCTCCATGGAGAAAAGTTGTTTTGACATCTAATTGTTCAAGATGTAAATCATCTGCAGCCACAAGACTAAGTGCAGTTCTAATTGAAGTCATTTTTACAACTGGAGAAAATATTTCATCATAATCTATACCCTTTTTCTGTGCAAAACCTTTTACCACAAGTCTGGCCTTATATCTTTTCTGACCTCCTTCCTCCTCCTTCAGCCGATAAACCCATTTGTTAGGCAAGGCTCTTTTTTCTGTAGGTAAAGGAACTAAGTCCCAAGTCTTATTTTTCATCAAGGAGTCCATATCCTCTTTCATGCCTAGCTCCCACTATTGTTTGGCATCTAACTACATTACTTCTTCATATTCTTCTAGTTCACCACAATCTATTAATAAAATAGAATACAAAGAAGGAGAAAATCTTTCAGGGGGTCTACTTGTCCTCATAGAATGTCTAACACTTGCAGGAGTTTGTGGGACAATCTGTTGTTGTTGAGCATCAGGTACCTATGGCATTTCATTTTCAGGAATCTCATCCAACACCACATATTCTTGTTTGTCCTGTTCATGCTTCTTTTCCTGCATCTATTCTTTATACATAACCTTCTCATTGAATATAACATCTCTACTTCTAATTATTTTCTTATTTTCAAAATCCCATAACCGATAGCCATATTCATCTATCCCATATCCAATGAAGGTACATTTCTGAGATTTAGCATCAAGCTTGGTTCTGTTTTCTTTATCAACATGGACAAAAGCTTCACAACCAAAAGTTTTTAGAAAAGAATAATTTACCTTTTTACCAGTCCATGCCTCCTCTGGAATACCACCATCCAAAAATGTTGAAGGTCCTTTGTTTATCAAATAGACAGTAGTATGTACAGCATCTGCCCAAAAATGTAAGGGCACTCCAGCATGCAATCTCATGCTCCTCGCACGTTCCATGATAGTCCTATTCATTCTCTTTGACACACCATTTTCCTGTGGAGTTCCTGGAACTGTCTTCTGCTTTCGAATCCCATTTAAGGAGTAGTAATCTTCAAATGCTTTGCTGCAATACTCACCTTCATTATCTGATCTAAGACACTTCAACTTTTTTCCTGTCTCATTCTCAACCAAAGTTTTCCATTTCTTAAAAGTTTCAGAAACATATGATTTTTGTTTTAGGAAATATACCCATGTTTTTTCTGGTTGAGTCATCAATAAAAATAACATAATAACAAGAGCCACCAAGAGATGATACCTGAGCCGGTCTCCATACATCTGAATGTACAAGCTCTAACTTCTCACTCTTCTTCTCTTTCCCAACCTTGAGAAATGTGACTCTTTTCTGTTTACCATAAACACAGTTTTCACAGAACTCTAAATCAATCTTCTTTAGTCCTGGCAATAGATTTTTGGAGTGAAGGGTTTTCATCCCTTTCTCACTCATGTGCCCAAGCCTATGGTGCCACATTATCGAATCTGTTCTTGCAACATTTATTGTTGTTGTCCCAACAGTAACTTTATCTATAACAGCTAAGGTAGAGTAAGTGTTACCAGTACACAGATATAATGTGCCTACCTTCACACCTTTAGCTACTACTAATGATCCTTTAGTGACCTTCCACATACTATCTGAGAAGGTAACTATGCAACCTTCACTACCTAGTTGCCCTATATAAATTAAATTTCTTCTTAAATTAGGAACATGTCTTACCTCCTGCAGGAACCAGTCATTACCATTTTGCAACTTGATCTTTATCTTTCCTTTTCCAACAATTTGACAGGGCTCATCATCACCCAAATATACCTGTCCAAAATCACCTTGAACATAATCTAGAAAATATTTTCTATGAGGTGTAGCATGAAATGAAGCCCCATAATCTATTACCCATGAATCATTAACATTATCCAAACATAAGATTAAAGCATCTTGTAAAGTATTACTTGCAATATTAGCTTCCTTACTGTCATTTTCATTTTTGTCTCCTTCTTTGTTTTTTCGAGACCAACAGTCTTTCTTTAGATGACCAGGCTTTCAGCAGTACCAGCAATCTTTCTTTCCTCTAGATTGAGAGCATCATTTCTTTGACTTCCCTCGTGACTTCTTATTCCCAAGGCCTTTTCCTCTTTCCTTTGATCTTCCTCTGTTCTCCACATTCAAAACACTACCCGATGATGTTGGAGTCTCACCTGTGCTTTTCCTTTGCATTTCCTCGCTTAGGATAACACCAACAATATCATCAAATACCAAAGTATTTTTACCAGAGACAGAGTTACTTACAGCCATAACCAAGCTATTCCAGCTTTCTGGCAAAGAACATAAAATCAAGAGAGCCCTAACCTCTTCTGCAAAGGTAATTTTTACCGAAAACAATTGACTGGTAATTGTATTAAATTCATTTAAGTGTTCCGCTATAGATCCTCCCTCACTCATTTTCAAATTAAATAAACGCTTCATAAGAAATATCTTATTCGAAGCCGAGGGTTTCTCATACAACTTAGCCAATGTTGCCATCAAATCTACAGCCATTTTTGCTTTTGTTATATTGAATGCTACAGATGACGCAAGGCACAATCGAATGGATCCCAGTGCCTTTCTATCTAAAATGTCCCACTCTTCATCTGACATTGTGGTCGGTTTCTTTGTCTTTCCTTCCAATGGCCGCCACAAATCCTTTTGATACAAGTAATCCTCCATCTGCATTTTCCATAACTGATAATTATGGTCGTTAAACTTTTTGACCTTGAATTTGGAATCCTCCATTGCTCCCACTCAAATCAGAGAGTCCTGCCAATTTACAGAATACCTCGCTCTGATACCAATTGTTAGGGTTTCAAGCAGATCCGAAGCAAATATGAACTAACAATTATATGCAGATTTAAATACAAAAGATAAAGAAATAAAACAGGACACAGATGACACAGAGATTTAACGTGGTTCACCCAGAATGGGTTACATCCACCATACACAGTCATCCAATCTTTCTTATTATCCAGCAAAAACAGTACATCAACCTTACAATACCTTAAGCATCTCAGCCGCTTATAACATGCGTTTTTAGGGCAAAAACAAAGTCGGCCTTTTTAGGGTTTTATTACAATGTCGATTTTCATCAACGAAAAATGGCAAAAAAAAATTTCTCGGGGGCTCCCGCCCCGAACCCCCACTTTTTTCGGGGGCTGCTAGCACGGCCCCGGACCCCGGCAAGGATATGTGCTGAGTGTACAATACTTTGCTGATCAATCGCCACATTTCAACAATCTCCCACTTGGAGACTGATCAGGCTCCACACCGAACAATATGAATATAAACGAATGAATAACCTACAAATCAACCAAGTATTTGATAGCTTTAAACAGAATTTTCTTGTCAAAGAAAATGTCGTCTTGTCTTTGTTTTGGTAAGGAAGGATGTATCCTTGTTGAAGACAGTGGATGCATTGATGTTGATTGTTTGGTTGATCGGATAAGTGGTCATCCTTGGAGTTTTGCACAATGCTTTGTTTGGTATCTGCTTTGAAAAACGTATGTACAGGGTGTTGCCATGTGTTTGATTGATTTTTGATGTTTTATCAATTTTTTTGGATTTTGTGAGATAGTTTTGAATGTTTTTGGATTTTGTGAGACGGTTTTGAATGTTTTTGGATTTTTGAGAGACAATATTGATTGAAGATCCCAATGAATCACAAGTAATGTAGAATCCACTTCCATCAATAGGTTGAGAGTCTTGCCCCTAGTTTAGGCATGACTATGAAAAAGCAGGATGCAAGACGCATGGAGTACTTTTCTTGATTGCAGATCAATAACAAGCCATGATTTGGATAGATGGATGTGTGTATGCAATGAATGTGATCGCAACAAGCCTGAAAGATAATGGAGCCATAGACTTTACAAGTGGCGCTTGTTGACCAGGTTTTCACCATCGCACTTACCCAAGGTGCCATCGGAGTGGTTGTTCACCGTTTGGATGCATGATTTTTTTTTTACTATTTTTGATGTTTTTGTATTTTCTTCAGGTCATTTATCTGAATGTTTTTGGTGTTTTTGTCGATATGTCTGGTAGTTTGATGCTCTATGCAGCTTATGTATAAAACCGTTTGAGGTGCATGTTGTTGATCAGATCTGCAGCGGTTCTCCTTCGGAAGTAGTCAACTGGTATGCCCCATACCCAAATACAGCAGTAATAACATATGGACCCAGCCAGTTTGATTAAAACTTTCCCTAATGTTCTCGGTTGGGTTGGTTACGAGGATTTTCTTGAAGAATAAGATCACCTACCTCGAATGTATGAGGTCTAACTCGATAATTATAGCTTCTGCTCATGCACTGTTGATAGGATTTGAGGTGATTGTATGCAGCTTGTCGCTTCGCGTCAAGTAGCTCTAAGTCTTGGAGACGTGAGACCCTATATGCTTCATCATCAATGAGATTATGCAAGGAAACTCGTAGTGATGGTATTTCAACTTCGATAGGTAAGATAGCTTAAGTTGCTTAGACCAGTGAGTAAGGAGTTGCGCCTGTAGGGGTTTGAATGCTAGTGTGGTATGCCCATAGTGCTGGATTCAATTGAACGTGTCAATCACGACCAGGATCATTGACTGTCTTCTTGAGGATTCTTAATATGTTTTTGTTCGATTCTTTGGCCTGACCATTTCCTTGTGGGTAATAGGGAGTGGAAAAGCGGTGTTGGATGTGAAATTTCTCACAGAGTTCATAGACATCCTGATTTTTGAAAGGAAGATTGTTATCTGTGATGATGGATATGGGTACACCATACCGGAAGATGATGTAATTAAGGATGAATGAGGCGATTTGCTTGCCGGTGACTTGGGTAAGTGGAATAGCTTCGATCTACTTTGTGAAGTATTCGGTGGCGGTAATGATGAACTTATGGCATTTGGATGAAGATGGATGGATTTTACTCACAAGGTCAAGGCCCCATTGACAAAAAGGCCATGGTGTTGTGATTGGTTGCAATTACTATGCTGGTGCATGTATTAGATCTCCATGAACTTGGCATTTCTTACATTTTTTGACAAAGTAATAGGAGTCTTTTTCCATAAATGGCCAATAGCATCCAGTGCGCAGGAGTTTCTTGGCTAGTGAGGGACCGCTTGCATGAGTTCCACAAATTCCTTCATGTACCTCTTCCAAGGCCTTTGTTATCTCATCATGTTCCAGACATTGAAGGAGAGTACCATCAAGATTGCATCGGTATAGGGTTTCAACAATAATGGTATATCAAGCGGTTTGGCGAATGAAGGTTTTACATTGTTATTCGATTGGTTAGGAGGAAGCATGTGATCGCGGAGGTAGGTGTAGAACTCATCGTACCATGGGGATTTGGAACCGATAAGGCAACATATCATCTCAGATTCGGGGATATCATAAGCAGGAATCCAAAGTTGTTCGACCAAGAACTCGTAGCGTGTTGAATTCTGCAGAAGATCTAGAAGAGATGCGATAGTAGCCATAGCGTCAACAGCTCAATTCTGATCTCTGGGTATCTACTCAAAGGTTATAGTAGTAAATGATGCTTTTAATTTGTCCACTATTTGTTTGTATGGCATGAGTTTGTCATCCTTGGTCTGATATTCATCTGTTGCTTATCGAATGACCAGTTGGGAGTCGCCATATACTTGTAGTTCTTGTAACTTCCATTGTATGGCTAACCTGAGTCCTATGATCAAAGCCTCATACTCTACTATGTTGTTTGTGCATGGAAATGTGAGTCTGTAAGACTTCGGGATGCTATCACATTGAGGTGTGATAAACAGAATGCCTGCCCCCGAGCCATGCCTAGTGTATGAACCATCAAAGTATAGTTTACATGGTTGTGCTACTATGACCATGAATATCTCTTCATCTGGAAAATTGGAAATGAGAGGATGATCACCTATGAGGGGAGCATTGGCCAACTGATCTACAATGACTTGACCCTTGATAGCTTTACGGTCCACATACTCGATGTCAAATTCACTTAGAATCATCACCCATTTGGCCAAGCGGCATGTCAATGCTGCTTTGCTCGGTAAGTATTTGAGTGGATCGATCTTTGCAATTAACTGTACTTTATGTGTCAACAAAGAGTGCCTCAGTTTAGTGGCTGCCAATATTACTGCTAGGCAAGTTCGCTCAATAGGGGTGTAATTGAGTTCATGGCCAACCAGTGTATCAGAGATGTAGTAAACAGCACACTCTTTCCCTTCTGCATTGTGTTGTGTCAAGAGTACACCCAATGTTGTACTTGTTGGTGATGTTGTACTTGTTGGTGATATATAGAGTAGTAGAGGCTTACTCGGATCTGGTGGGATCAGCAATGGTGTATTCATGAGATAGTCTTTAAGCATCTGGAATGCTTGTTGGCATCTGGTATCCCATTGAAAGCGGATGTTCTTGTGTAACAGGTGTGTAAAGGGGTGACACTTATCTGCCAGTTGTGGAATGAATCTTCGGATGGATTGTAGTCGCCCTTGTAATGTCCTTAGATGGCTGATATTCTTTGGTGGTGGCATGTCCATGATTTCCTTGACTTTTGCTAGGTCGACCTCAATACCTTTGCTTGAGACAATGTATCCTAGAAGTTTCCCTGAGGTTACTCCAAAGAAACATTTCTTTGGGTTGAGTCGAACACGATATTGTTCCAATCTGTCAAAGATTTGCTCTAATATTTCCAAATGACCTTCTCTTGTGAGTGATTTTGCCAGTAAGTCATCAACATAATCTTCCATTATGGTATGCATCATGTCATGGAAGATGGTGGTCATTTCTCATTGGTAGGTCGCTCCCACATTCTTTAGACCAAAAGGCATTACATTCCAGCAGTATGTTCCCCATGGCCATGTGAAGGTCATCTTATGTTGATCCTCTAGTGCGATCTTTATCTATTTGTACCCTGAAAATCCATCCATGAGTGAAAGCATGGCATGTCCTGCTATTAGGTCCACTATTATGTTGATGTTTGGTAGGGGGAAGTCATCTTTAGGACATGCTTTGTTCAGATCTCTGAAGTCAGTACAGATACAGATGCCCCCATTTGTTTTGCCGACAGGCACAATATTGGATATCCAATCTGCATAATCAATTGGTCTAATAAAACCAACATCCAGGAGTTTCTTAAGTTCTACTTTGATGAGTACTGCAATCTGGGGATGCATCTTGCGAAGCTTCTGCTTGACAGGCTTAGCTCCTTCTGCTATGGTGAGGTGATGCATGACTAAATCAAGATCAAGCCCAGACATGTCTGCGTATGACCATGCGAAGTTGATCTGACGCTTCTGGAAGAACTTGACAAACTTAGGTTGTTCCTCTGGAGTTAAAAGAGATGCCAGATGTATGTGGTGAGGTGTTTCAGGAGTCCCCACATTGTATTCTTTTGTTTCCTCAATGAGAATTGTCGATCGTTCCTGTTGTGCACTAGAAGGGAGGATGTCAAACCTTTCATCCTCAGGTGCCTCAGAGAGGTTTTCACCATTGGATACACTCTTTCTTTTTACTTTTGTGAGATCAAACAATGCCACAGTGTGGTTTTCACTAGAAGATTTGTGTTTTATTGTTATATTTTTGTAGCTGAAAGGTTTGGCATTCGCCCCAAAGTATGTTGCGCTATTAAGTTCAATGGCGAATCTAGCTTTGTGATCCCCGCTTGGTATGTTATCCCGTAGTACCAAAAAGTCAATGATCGCCTCATCATTGTAGAAATGGTCAAGACATGGGGGATTAGGTTGGTTCCATTCGATGAGTTCAGCATGGATAATGGGAATTACTTCATTGATTAGGTTAAGTTCATTAGATGTGTCAGTGAGGGTTAAGACGTTATGGTGAAGATCATTGATGGTACTCTCCCTGTTAGAATCAGACGTAGGATGTGACGTAGGGTCTGTGGAAGATGTTTCTAGCTCAGTAACCCAAGAGGTCTTTATATGTGCTTCTCTGTAAACAGGGATGTCTTTGCAGGGTGGAGGTGGTGATGTGTCTTCCTCATCTGAAGTATTAAGCTATATGGAATCAAATTCCCACTCATGTGAGTCGGTCTCTGAGTCACTTTCCAGTAACTGATTATTGTACCACACTGGGATATCCTTTGAGTTAAATACTGTAGGTGTGATCAGTTGATGTACCTTTGTAGATGAAATGATCTGTGTTGTAAGAAAAATTATGGGGATCAACGAATCCGATACAGGAAGTATCGGTGGTGTTGACTCTGCTGCTTCTGCTGGAATTGCCGGTGTCGTAGATACTGCTATGGGTTCTGATACAATTGTTGTTGCTAATGGTCCCATTGATGTTATTGATGTTACTGATGTGATTGCTGGTTTGATTGGTGGGATGATGGGTGTTGTGGATGATACTGCTAAGATTTTTAGCCTCAATGGGGCAATTGCTATGGTGCATGGTGCTGCTTTTATAATCAAAGGTGACCTCTTTGTAATAGGCTGATATAGTGGTTTGTTGGGTTTCCCTTTGAATCTAAGCTTAGGAAGGATCTCCTTTTGAAAACCTAGGCCAGTGTTATCTTTGGGTTTTAATTCCGGTTGCAATGGTTCATGTCGTCCTTGCTTGCAAGGTCCCAAAGCACTCTGACCATCATAACCCATTCTTTGCATAATGAGAAGGCCTTTGCCATACTGATTTGTGGGAAGCTTAGCTTGCGGAATATCGGTGGTGATGGGATCTTTATAGATCCATTCTGCTAAGTCCTCATCTCTAGTCTCTTCTTCTTGACTCTTTCCACGGATGAACGGTGTCAAAGTACATTATGGCTTGATCAGTGGTTGTTGAAGTAACCATTGAGGTTTACCATGTGTTCTAGGAGAAGTGGGCATTTGTCCAACACAAAAGAGTTGGCTGAGATTGTATTCCCCAGGACCTTCCTCTGCTATTTTCATCTTGAGCTTCTCTTGCTTGGGTATAGTGGTGTTTGAACTGGAAAGAGAGGCTAGACTTACGTATGATGTGGATGAGATGGCTTCTCTATTGTTGGGAATAGTAATCTCTGGTTGATGACTCATATTATGAAAATATGCAAAGGGGTTTGCATTGCCCAGGATTGTGATTTCTACACCATTATGCGGGAACTTGATACACTAATGGTAGGTGGATGGAACGACTTGCATGGTGTACGGCTTGCATGGTTTGTATCCAAGGTCTTCCTAATAATAAATTGTATAGCAGAGGAAGGTCCAGAACCTGACATATGATGTGTTTCACTACGGGGCCCTCTCGGATTGGTAGTACAACAACTCCTTTGGATGAACGCTCTGCATCATCATAATCTTTGATTGTGATCTTCTTGCGGGGATCCACTGATTCAAATTGCATATCCCAAAGTTGTAACTAATTGCAGCGAACAGATATTCAAGCCTGCTCCATTATCAATCAAGACTCGCTTGATCCTATGTTGGTTGATAAACCCTTCAATGTGGAGTGAGGCATTATGAGGTTGCTGGAAGCATGAGTTGTCACTTTCAGAGAAAGTGAGACAAGGTGATGACCTTAGATTTCCAACCATGGCTTGGAACTGATCTGTATTTAGGTTTGCAGGGACTGACGCCTCTTGGAGAGCTTGATCCAAGATTGTTTTGTGGGATGGAGATAGGTGCAATAGCTCTAAGATAGATATTAGTGCGAGCATTTTGTCTAACTGTTCCACATGGTTATACTGCTTTGGGATAGATGGGGTGCCTTGTGGAGCTGCTTTTATGGTAATATTGCCACGACATGTAACAACATTGCAAGTGGAGCTAGGATTTTTTATGGTTATAGTTGCAATTTGTTCACTGGCATCATATAGGTGATTCACAGTGTAATTATATGCAGCTTGCGTATAATTGGTGGTATCTGTGTTTCTCCCTGAAGTGGAAGGACCCCTTTGATCATGTGATGGAAGTGGATTTTTAAACATGAGATGATCATTATTTGTTGTCTTTGGGTCATGTCCTTCGATTTCGATTTCACCTCGATCAATAAGATCCTGAATAAGATCTTTCAATCTGTGACAATTGCTTGTCTTATGTCCTTTCCCTTGATGGAAGTTGCAATGTTCAGTTTTCCTTCACCATGAAGGTTTGACTTGAGGTTTGTAATTTGATGTTTTGGGTAAGGTAACCAGATTTTGAGAAACCAACTGACGTAACACTGTTTCAATGGGTTCCCCTAAGGGAGTGTATGTTCATTTTGGTTTAAAATTTTGTTGATATTGTCTGGGTTCCTCTTGAAATGTGTTGTGTTCTTGACTTGGAGGAGCAACTGTGTTATTCTTGGGTGGGGGATTCTGTCGTGCAAATTGAACCACGGGTTGTGCACTTTTGATAGTTCTTGCATCCACAACTCCATCGTTGACGATGTTTTTGTTTTTGTTCCAGAAATTAGGCTTGTCACTATTGAAGTGTGGACGAGGGCCATCTTTTGGCTCATTATATATCTTGATAAGTCCTTTTTTGATGAGAGCCCGCTCACATTTTAAGCCTTTGGTGATCATGTCATTGAAAGAGTCTGTGTCTTTTACATCTAGGTGAAATTCCATTTCTTCGTTTAAGTTGGAAATAAATATTTCCACCAATTCTTGTTCAGGTAACTAAAGAGAACGTCTGCTAGACATTTGACGCCATCGTTGAAGAAAAACTGAAAATAGTTCACCTAGTTTTTGTTTAGTGTTACATAGATCAGCCATGGTGATATCACGTTCAATGTTGTGTGAGTAATGTGTCAGGAACTTCTGGATGAGTTCTTCAAATGTCCTAATGCCACCTGGTAGTCGGGAAAACCATGATGTCGTTGTTTCTCCCAAGCTTTGGGGAAAAAGGTGCATTAGGTATGTGTCTTCATATGCCACTCCGAGGCAAGCTGAATGGAATTCTCTAACATGATCACGAGGATCTCCTTTTCCTCGGTACTTCTCAAACTTAGGTGTTTCAAACCCTCATGGAAAAGGTGGCATATGAAGATTCCTATCAAAGGGATAGGGACAAATGTCATTGAGTGAAAATTGATTTGTTTTTATACCACTCTGAAGTTGTTGGGCGAGATTTTCAACTTGTTGCCGCAACATGTCTATTTCATTTGGAGAAGGAGGTGGGTGATTACCTTGAGTAAGGTTATATCTGATGTGATCTCGACCTCTTTCATCCTCATTACGACTTTGGCATTCTGATGCTTGTTTGAGTTGTGCAACATCAAAGTCAGAGGGTAGTTTAGCCCTTCTTGGGCAAGTCTTAAAAAGTGAGCATCAGCATTGCTCCTGAGTATTTCATCAAAAAGTATATTAAAGAGAGGGTTGTGTTGTGCCCTTTCTATTGTTGCTGGAGTAGGAGTGTCTAGATTTTCATCATTTATATTTCCTCCAAGGGCTTCTTGGAACTCATTGACATTTTCCTCCTCTTCATCTTCAATTTCTGGTTGTCTAGATCATGATCTGGTATGAGCCATTTTGTTTACAAGGTTTTGTTGAAGTTTGATGAAAATGATGATGAGTTGGTTATGGAATGAAAAATTGATGTTTGGTGAAGTGCTTTGCATACGGATCCCTAGCACTAAAGGTAGATGCTACCAAAGTTCTTTTTTGAATTGCTTGTTGTGTTCGATTGACAAAGTGTGATGTGATAAGGTTTAGAGAAATCTGAGATGTGTTACAAACTTAACTACCTAGTAATGAGAGGATGCACTCATAGACTAGTTTTATCCTGCGTAGAAATGCCTCTTTAGGATGAGTTTATCCTAGATGTAGAGACAATCTAAAAGTGATTTGTTTGTGTTTGATTCAAGTAATTTTGAAAATAGAACTTAGGACAAAAACCTCTTGATGTTTTGAGAGTTGGAATGGAGTGATGATATGTGATTGTGAGAATGGATGAGATGTTAACTTCAAAAGAAACTTTGTATTACAAAAGGAACAAACTCTTCCTCTTCTTGTTCAGGAGTTGGTGGTTCTTCCTTAGCTACGTTATATGTGATACAAATGTTTGGAAAGAGGTCAAGGTTGATCTTGCCTCCTTTATTTTTGTGATAACTTAAAGCTCTATATTGCATAAAAGCTCTGGGGTTCAATGATTCTTGATCAAATTCGTTTGATTTCCCTTGAAGATAGAGACGCATGTGACGTAGAAAAGCTCCATTAGAAATAAAGATTTGTCTATTAAGATAGAAGAATTTCCTCCTTTTGATTAAAGCCTTTGAGCTTAATGGTCTTTTCTTCAAGTTGATGTGTTGATGAAGATTCTTCTTTCTCCATATGTGAAGAATGGTCATGCAGTTTGATGCTTTTGTTGTTGCTCTTGGTTTTTGATCTTTAATGTTTTTGAAAATGTTGTTGTTGGATGAATACTTGTTTTGGAATTGGATTTTCTACTTTTTCTTTGACAAGAAAACAAAGCAAGCAAATAAACACAATAATGTTACCTCAAAAGGCACAAATAGGTGTGGGTCTAGATCAACCCAATCCTTTGAACTTTTTATGACCTTCTCCTTCAAATGCATTTTAGGTGTTTTTCCAAAGCCTAAAGTTGGCTCAATTTGCACTTGGTCTTTGACTAAAACAAAAACACTTCAAACACTTTTTATCCCTAAGGTCAAATGGCCAGTTGCGATAATTTCAGCCCACATCTTGATATTTCTTCGACTTTGGTACTACATACCTTATGAATCTCGTCGTGGCAGGTAAGAATGTGATATACTAAGTCTTGCATGAGCATAACAAATAGATGATCCCTATGATGGGGGAGTCACCACTTTCATCAAGCCACAAGTGACTTTTCAAAAAGCTATGTTTCTACTCAAGGAAATATGTATGGTGAGTATCTTGGGAGAAAAACCATCTATGCTCTTGCACTAAATTTATCACAAATATCCTCAATCAATAGAACGGGTGGGCTACTACATAAAGGTGTTTAGTAATTTTTGATGTCTTTGGACATAAGTTCATTCTGCAGTGACTCACTTAAGATCCTTGTAACTTGTAGTGGGGCCCATTTGTCCTTTCGGCAAGTTACACTGTAGGAACAGCTATACCCAAGGCTACAACTTTCACTCTCACCTGATTTCTATAGCGGCTCGAAGGATTTACCGCGCGAGGTCATTCCCAAGAGTGATGTGTCTCTTGGTAGGCCTCTCTTAAAAAGAAAAAAACTTGAGTGTTACTAAAACTTTTCTCTTGCACCTAGGACCACGAAAGCCAAGGGATAGGATAGTGTGTGTCAAAAGTAGGACCACTCGACCAACTCTTTTGCACAAGTGTGTCAAATACAAAAGACACTTGTTCTTTTTAACTTGTCATTGCAATGATGTTCTATCTAATTGGAGATGTTGCTCCAACAACCATGATGTTTTTTTTAACTTCAAGGCAAAATGTTTTGTAATCTAGGAACTTGAAATCCTCGTCAACTGAATTGAGAACACATTTTTGCTTGAAGTAAAATTGTTTTTTAAAATTTGAAACAAGTTGATTGTTCTTTTTACTTGCACAAAATCGAAATGTTGATTGTGAATTTTTAAGTCCAGATTGATGCAAGGAAATCAAATTTGTGTTTGTTGATTTTAAGCACCAAAAGGAAAATGAATCCTAATCTTGCAAAGAAAGCAAATTTTGTTTGGTTTGGAGTTTTGTGGTCCTTTTTACCTTGACAAATGAGGTTCTTTTTTTTACAAGCCCAAACAAAATGTGTGATTCTTTTTAAGAGCCCAAAATGGAAGTGAAGTTTATTTTAACCAAGAAAAGAAAGTGAATTCATTTTATCCTAACTTTAAAGACAAAGTTAGCAACATAAATAAATTTACTTCCTAAGCTTAATTTCTGAAATCCTACAAAAACTGGGTTAGTCTAAACCTGCACAAAAGATAACAAGTTAGTAAAATTCGCATGTTTGGTGGGCTTCTACAAACCTAATATTTTTGGTTTTTCGGTTACAAGGAAAATTTTTACAATGTTCTGTTATAATAGCGCTACTCTGTGTGAAAACAGAAGCGCTACTTAACACAAACGCGCTACAATATAGACAAAAGCGCTAAAAGATAAGATTTTTACAATAAGACAAAAGCGCTAATAAAGAAACAAAAGCTCTAGTTAAGGCTCAAAAGCGCTAATATACTGACAATAGCGCTAAAATACCAAATTACAATAGCACTAAAGTGAGAACAAAAGCGCCAAAGCGCGACCTGTGTGTCAAGTTAAACAGTCAAAAGTTAGTTTTGAAAAAAAAAATGAAAATGTTGTTGGTGTTTGATTCACGTCAGGTTCACCAAATGATGCATTGCAAAATACCCAATGGTTAGACTAAAGTCTGTGGTCGTATAACACACAAAAACACAAGAAATAAAGATCAAAGTTCGTGTTATTCAACCAAAAACTAATCTAAGCAGACATATCAAAAGAGACACCAAAAACAAAGTAAAACATTTAACTATGAATGTAAATGCGAGAAGACATTTTCAAATGCCTTCTACCATGCTCTTAGCTCCTTCTCCTTTGTTCCTCTCCTCTCCAAGTTCCAAATTAGTGTAGCTCTCAGCAGCTTTTTGCACTATGGATGCTTATGGAGGTTCAAGATTGTAGATAATTACTCTAAATGCTATGCAAGTATGAGTAAGCTAGAAATGAGATTATTAGCTAATCTAGTGTTGATTTTAATCCAAAAGAGTGAATATGAGTAAAATATGTTAAATTCTCTTTAAAATTCTCTATAACTTAGATGCATACAAGTTTTTCAAGATTATGACTATGAATGTTAAATGCTTGAGGCTTTGAAAATGAGGAATGAGAGCTTTATTTATAGATAAAATGGAGCAGTGGATGGTTGAGATTGGGTAATCTCAACAAGGGTCATGATTAAATGATATTCAATCCATGTGAGGGCTTTCAACCCAATCCTAGGATGACAAGTGTCAATATGAGATAGGTTGAGAGGAGAGGGAATAAGCATTAAATGCTTGACATGACCTGAAGGTTAACTTGGGAGTTAAAGTCAAGGTTGGGTTGAGTGAATAAATTTTTTATTCAAAGAATAAAGCTTTTATCCAATGGATAAACTCTTGTGCAAAGGTAAAAGGGATAACCATGGTCAAAGCAATAAATGCTTGAGGAGACATATGAGTGCAAGTTGAATTAACCATAAATGGTTATGTAAGAGCCATAAATGGTCATGTAAGAGCCATAAGTGGTTTGGAAGACTTTAGAGGTTAAATTGTTAACACACAAATCATTAATGGTTTTTCAAAGACTTTGGAGTCTTTGAGAAGTGACTCCAAGTTGCTTAGGAATGTGACAATAATTAGGGGATGGATTAGCTTAATTAGGAAGGGGTTAGAAGAATCTAGAAGAATTTAGAAGGGGTTTTAGGAGTGCAAGTGGATTTGGTGGGTGAGAGCAAATAAGATTTTAAATTAAAATAAAATTAATTTATTTCAACTTGTGGTTGCAACTTGCATTTGTAGGAAAATGCAAGTGGGGGGGATTTATGATTTAAATAAATGTTTTATTTAATTTATTTAAAAGAGGAAAGAGGATTAAATTAAATAAATAGTATTTATTCATTTAATTGATTGTGAATTTGGTTAAATGAATTAATTAAAATAAATTAAATAATTTATTTAATTAATAGGAAAATGTTTGAAGATGAATTAATTAAATATTAATTTAATTAACTGATGGCTAGTGGATTTTTAATCAAATAAATACGAAATATTTATTTAATTAAAATGGACAGATTTATGTGACTACATGTACAAATTTGTCTCAAGACATGATCATCGAAGGCATTTCTGATTTGCATATAGAAATGGTTAATATTGCATGTTTTACGCAAGCAACACTCAGGTCATCTTGGTTTAATTATACCTCGATGCTTGTGCTAACTTGCAATATCAAAATACAAGAAAGTAGTGCTTAGGTCATTATGGTTCAAATATACCATCGATGTTTGCACTCACTTCCCACATTTTAAAAATCTCAATGATGACACAAAGCAATAACCTAGTGATCGGTCTGATTGTAGCTTTGCATTTGCATTTAGCTTGCATTTCATTCTTGCATAAGATCACAAAAATATCATCTTATCCAAGGCCAAATCTCTCGCATGGATTATCAATGTAGCATCATAGGTGTGTACGCAATCAGCACAATAACTCATCTCTCTCCAGATGTTGTCGACCCAACGTGAATCTTATGCTACTTCCCTAAATGTACCAACATCAGCACATTTGAATCTTCTTGCAAGAGGATATCAACAAAATGTCAGTTCTTTATCCAATCAATCTTATCAATTCTATCAATCCATCTCATTTGATCCATTCTATCATGTCTTATACAGGATGTATCCTTCCTGAAACCAACCGCTTTGATCATCTTTGTCTTATACAAGAGGTGTCATTCCTGAAACCAGACTTGATCTCAATATCATCAATCTTATCAATTCAATCAAGCTCTATCAATCATCACATCAAGAACCACATTGCAGTGATTGAAGAACTCACACTTTCATCAATCAACGTTGCAGAAATCAAATCATTTCTAATCGGGAAATCAATTTCACACGAATTTAAATACTCCAAAGGTCAATTATCTCAATTGATCTCCCAAGGGGGCATCATCATATCGCAATTTAGCAATCAATGTCTGAGGCATCGCATCGCATCGAACCGATATCACATCAACATCATCAAATTGAGATTTCTTTGAATCAACATGTCATTACACCTCACTTCAAAGAGGGGAAAAATGTATACACCTAAAAATGGTATGAAGATAATTAATTAAATAAGCAATTATTTAATTAATCTTCCTTCCCAATTTAATTGAATTCATTAGCAATTTGATTAAATTCCCCATTCATCTACTTATTAAATCCTTGTCATTACACCTCGCTTCAAAGAGGGGAAAAATGTATACACCTAAAAATGGTATGAAGATAATTAATTAAATAAGCAATTATTTAATTAATCCTCCTTCCCAATTTAATTGAATTCATTAGCAATTTGATTAAATTCTCATTCATCTACTTATTAATAAATCTAAAGATTTATTTAATAAGTTCATTTCAATAGCCCCTTTGATTAATTAATCTAAATTAATTAATCCTCTCCCCATTTAATTCATTCTTCTAATCCCCTAATTAATTAAAACAAATCAATTTATGAGTTTGTTGGAAGTTGATTAGCCTTTTCCTATTATTTAAATTTTTAAATTGAAATTCCCCAGATGCCTCCTAACTTCTAACCACATAACCTAACCCATTCCACCAAATCCTAGGTTTAGCTAATCCTATCCTCTTGCACATTGTAACCTCCTTATCCTAACCTCCTATGGGTTGGATATTCTCCCCTTGAGACACATGGAACTTATGCCACATGTCTCCTCCCTTGGACACTTGCCCTCTTGTGAGCAAGATTCCTTGACACTTGTCACCATAGAGATGACAAGTGTCCCTCCCTCCAGCCTCTTCTCCAACCTCCTCCAATTTGACCCTTGATATCTTCAGATTCAATCTTGACCGTTGATTACTGCCACCTCACCCCTGGCCTTGGAAATCCTATAAATATCCCCCATATTGGAGCACAAAGGATCCCATCTCAAGCATTCTAGAATTCTAGTTTAGCATTGTTATCATTTATTGCATCTTAGATCTAGCTTAATTTGGTCATCTTCTAGCGTAATTGATTAATCATATAGCATAATCAATCTCCCATCTAGCATAATTTCATCTATCATTTAGCATAATCATGCATATCATTAGCATAACCAGCTTCTTAAATCAATCTAGCTTAATCATGCATTCATCTAGCTTGCGCATCATATCATTTTAAATCCTCTGTCTTGGTGTAGTCAAGTCACTAGGATTGATCATCTAGATCTAAGATCAAATCCACACTCACAACTCTTAGGAGGCGACAGGTCACTTTGCCATGGTTTATCTGTCATTTGATTTCAATTTTCTAACCATTCTTGTAATGATCTATTGATTGTTTGTGTTGCAGTTGCAAGTGCCCTAATTCACACTCACGACACATACAATAACAATCTGGACACATAGGGTTTTGGCAGGCTCCCCTAAACTTCACAAGGAACATAGGATTTTGAAAGGCTCCCCTAACCTTCACAAAGAACAAGGGTTTAACAGGCACCCTCAGCCAAATATTAGGGATAATCTTGACCTCCTTAACCTGAGATAAAATCTTTGAGTAGCAAAAAGCTAGCCCAGACCTTAACCAAAAACAACCACAATCTATGTTGTGCCCTTGAAAATTGCCAGCGACCAACCAGACAATATAACACAATAAAAACATTGAGCAAAACAAAAACCTCACTCCTGAAGAAACCTATTGCACCCACCTTCACCTTAATAGAAGGAAGATCAACTCCTGAACAAACCCTCTCCACCTCAATAGAAAAAGGGGCCACCTCAATAGACCAGCCCAAAGAAGATCGAAGATACAGTTCAGAAACCAGGAGCACAAGAAAGTTGGGTTTTAAGAAGGCTCCCAGAACCTTACAGTGTTGAAGAGTCGCAGGCCTGCAAAACAACAGAAAGAAAGCCTCCACCCACGACCCCACCTCTATACGTACACAATTTTTTGATATTGATATTTGATACATACACAATTTATTCATTGTGTTCATTATTGTGCATTTTGATATATATAAATGATTTATAATTGATATAGTTAATTTTTTCTCAAACAAAGACATACAATTAATTATGTGAGCAATATATCCAAAGTGTTCCACGAAATAAGTCTGAATGACAACAAACAAGCTTACATAATTGTAATAAAAGAGCCTCCAACACACAATCATTAAAATTTGTCTCTACCTAAAATAGTAGTTGCAAGCTAAGTATTGCCAAAACCAATGGTTTGCTAATCTTTTACTTCAGCTAAACAAATGCCTTATGTTTAATTCTACCCCATATAAAAGACTTACCAATTGTCATCGGGGAATATAAAGAATTGCAACTGTGGAATATGATTTGATAAGCTTTCTCGGATATTGAACTACCCCTAGAAAACTCCATGTCTCAATCAGAATGAAAGTCTTGGATCACTTCAAAATAGCTTCCACTTTTACTAAATTCCTAACAATAGCTGGATCTTTGTCAGATAATTTTTTATCTCAGCTACTTCATAGACTTGGCTAATCTTTGATCTCAAACTTAGAAAACTATTTGGTGTATTTGGTGAATGTCCTTTTATAAAGTTAAATGAATATTTGCCTATGTAACCAACAATATAAATATAAACAACAAAAATCTATTTTCTACAACCATGGGTTAAACTATTTTATTTACTCTATATATCTCTATGCTATTGAAATGCCCTTTTTGTGTCTATTTTTCTACAATTTTTCACAATTTTCTAAAATCCAATTTTTTTACCCACTTTTTCAAAAAATCTTGTACTTTTGCTTTGCTATTTTTTCCCCAAATGTTTTTTGTTGCTATGATATAAAGCATTGCAATTGTGGAATGTGATTTGATATAAAGCATTGCATTGCAATTGCCCTCTTAAAAAGTTAACTGAATATTTGCCTATGTAATTAGCAAGTTTCAACCTTTGTTACTACTTCGGTTTTAAGAAGAAGAGGATGTGAACGTAACCAAAGTGCTTAGAGACCAAATACAATAGGCTCCCTCAAAGTTTACAGAGACCAAATACAATTATGATCACATTTTATCCATGGTAATGATCACTGGATGCTTTTGATTCCTTTCCAAGTTCTCAATGTGAGTGGTGCGGGAGCACCCTCTTGCTTGCAATGGTCAAAATTGGTTTTTTGTCTTGTTTTGTGGTGTTTCATATAAATAAGTTCATTTGGGACCATTAATTATCATTTGGAGTCATTTGTGAAAGTTTGGGGTCATTTGGATAAATTATGTAAAAGTTGCTCAGTTGTTGTCAAAGTTCCTCAGTTTTTGTCAAAGTTGTCAAAGTTTGGGGTCGGATGATGGAAACCACTTGTGTGGTCATAAATAGGCATCTTCAACATGACCCAAGGGTTGAAAAACTTTGTATTTAAGTTTTGAATAAAGTTGGAATCAATTTGGAGACTATTTATATGTGTTTTCTTGCAATATTACTACTCTTTCACATTGTGTGGATTGTACAGATCAAATAAAGACCTGAGACTTGTTGAAAATGTTAGATATGTGAATATAGTTTAATTTGCACTTTTTTTCATCAATTTTCACCCAATAATTTAGGAGTTATTGTAATTTCTTTAAAAACTGTGTGAAAACAATCAGATGCATGCAATGCAAGGTTGCTAGATAGGTTAACTTTCATTTCGTTCATTGTGGGCATGAAATACCAACATGAGCACGTCTGAGTGGGTATTTTTACATTAGTAAAGCTCCTATTGTGCCTCCCAACTCACCACAATGTTTAGAGCTATACCCTATCTCATATTTTGAAGACTCGGGGCCATTTTCACAAGGTAGCATTTTTCAGTTGGTGCAAAAACTGTCAGATGCATGTAATGCAAGGTTGCTAGATAGGCTAAATTTTATTTAGTTCATCATGGGCACACACTACCAACATGAGTTCATTTGGGTGGGTAGGTTTACAGTAGGTAATCTTTCCTTTTGTGCCTCCCAACTCGCCAAAATGTCCAAAGCCATACCCTACCGGTGCGATCTCTCAAGTGCCCTAAGTCCAAAAAAATGTCAAACTTTGACGGACTATTTCTCAAAATCCAGAATGTATATGATTGATTTTTTTGAACCTATAGGGTCATGTGAGGCCCATCTATAATGACCTATCTCAGATGTTGAATACTTGGAGCCATTTTCACAAGGTAGCATTTTTTCAGTTGGTGCAAAAACCATCAAATGCATACATTGCAAGGTTGCTAGATAAGCTAGCTTTCATTCCATTTATCGTGGGCACAAACTACCAGCATGAGTGCATCTGGATGGGAAGTTTTATAATAGTAAATATCTTTTTGTGCCTCCCAACTCATCAGAACGTCCAAAGCCATACCCTTTTGGCACGATCTCTCAAGTGCCCTAAGTCCAAATAAATGTTAAACTTTGACAAACTATATCTTAGAATCTAGGATGCATATGATGTATCTGTTTGAACCTATAGGGTCATGTGAGGCCCATTTACAATGACCTATCTTAGATTTTGAAGAATCTGAGTCATTTTCACAGGGTAACATTTTTTCAGTTGGTGCAAAAACAGTTAGATGCATGCAATGCAAGGTTGCTAGGTAGATTAACTTTCATTTTGTTCACCTTGGGCATGAACTACCAACACGAGCACATCCAGATGGGCAGGTTTATGGTAGTAAATCTCTTGTTGTGCCTCCCAACTCATCGGAACGTCCAAAGCCATATCCTACCGGCACGATCTCTCAAGTGCCCTAAGTCCAAAAAATTGTCAAACTTTGACGAACTGTTTCTCGAAATTCAAGATGCATAAGATTGATCTGTTTGAACCTATAGGGTCATGTGAGGTCCATCTACAATGTTCCTAACTTAGATTTTGAAGACTCGAAAGCCATTTTCACAGGGTACCATTTTTTTCAAATCGTGCAAAAACCGTTAGACACATGCAATGCAAGGTTGCAAGATAGGCTAAATTTCATTGTATTCATCGTGGGCATGAACTACCAGGATGAGCATGTCTGAATGGGTAGGTTTACAATAGGAAAACTCCTGTTGTTCCTCCCAACTCGCCGAAACATTCAAAGCCATACCCTACCGGTGTGATCTCTCAAGTTCCCTAAGTCCAAAAAATTTTCAAACTTTGACAGACTGTTTCTCAAAATCCAGGATGCATACGATTGATCTATTTTAACCTATAGGGTCATGTGAGGCCCATCTACAATTACTTATCTCAGATTTTGGAGACTCAGAGCCATTTTCACAAGGTAGCATTTTTTTTCAGTTGGTGTAAAAAATGTCAGATGCATGCAATGCAAGGTTGCTAGATAGGCTAACTTTCATTATATTCATCGTGAGCACGATCTACCAGCACAAGAATGTCTGAGTGGGTAGTTTTACGTTAGGAAAGCTATTGTTGTGCCTCCCAACTCACTAGAACGTCTAGAGCCATACCCTACCGGCGCGATCTCTCAAGTGCCCTAAGTCCAAAAAATTGTCAAACTTTGACGGACTATTTCTCAGAATCCAAGATGCATACAATTGATCTATATGAGTCTATAGGGTCATGTGAGGCCCATCTACAATGACTTATCTCTGTTTTTTATGACTCGAAGCCATTTTCACAGGGTAGCATTTTTCAGTTGGTGTGAAAACAAAATTAGGTCATGTACTCATAAATAGTCATAAAAAAATTCAAGTATAATAAAAAATACAAAATGCATCACAAAATTCCATTTATACATTTATAATCAAACAATAAAAAATTTACATATACAAAAAATTGCCTCTAAATATGGACAAATAAGCTCTTGGCTATTTAAATATACAAAAAAAATTATTTACAAATCAGCTCATGGGCTTTTATATATAATTTGGCATTTAAATATGCACAATCCAACTTATTGTTGTTTAAATATACAAAATTTGGCATTTAAATATGTACAAATTAGCTAATGGTCGTTAAAATATATAAAATTTTGCCTCTAAATATGTACAAATTATCTCATGGGCATTTATATATACAAAAAATGAATATAGAACAATTCGCCGATGATAATACAAAATTCTCAAAATCATTCTACCCTGAACCATAGAATCATTGCACAGGGGCTTCACTTAATGAGCCTGGGTTATAGTACGTGCATTCATGGCATACTAAATAATCCCCCTATTTTCAAAAAATATTGCCCTAAACTCCTTTTTGTCTCCCCCTCCCAATACACAGCCTGAATTAAAACCCCCTATTTTCACAAAATATTGTATCTTTTCATAGCGTAAATTAAAAACCCCCCTATTTTCAGCAAATATTGTATTTTTTCATAGCCTAAATTAAAACCCCCCTATTTTCACTAGATAAGCAATATATTGTTAAAAAAATTGGGATATTAAACCCCCCAATATGAATGCATGTGATATAATATTGCCTAACTAGTGAAGCCCTCGTGAATCATTGCAATGCTCCAACACATTGAAAACTTGTAGATGGCCCAAAACCAATCAAGTGAGCATGTTGGATCGGCTCTAACCCGTATTGTGTCAAGTATTACCTCGTGGTCAGATTTACAAACTTTCCATAAATTCTTGTTATGAGTGTTGGCATGATTGCCATAACTGATGTTGACGGAGAGTGTTGATGAACCGGTAAAGGACTGTTAGTAATGATATAGTGATGAAGAGAAATTGAAATTATTGGCTTACTGAGTTTGATTAGCTATTTGTGTTGTCGTTGATGGCAAACTATATGGCAAGTATGTTTTTCATGTTTATTTTATCATCTAAGTCTTTTTGGTCTACTGGAAATACCTTACCGGTAATGAAGACAGTGAACTAGGAATTAGGACCTTAACCGGTAAACGTGGAAATGTTTTGATTGGTTCTGGAAATTAGTGATAAGTCAAGTGTTGAGGTTTGGAACATGTATTTGTATCATTGTAATGTATCTTTGACCGGAACCGCATCATGCTTTGATTATCGAAAATTGTGTTTATGATTTTTGTTGTATTTTTTGTAGGGTTTAAGAAGGGTTTAAGAACCGGTATTCAATTCTTATAATCAATAATGATTTTGAGTTCGGCGGTGTGTTACATTATGTTTGTAAGTTGGTGATGACGTGGCTAAAACTGCATGAAGTGTTTGAATGATGTTTTGGCGTAATCAAAGAGCGAATCTCTTGGGAATATGCGAAGTGCTTGGCGGAATGAGCTAAGGGTTTGAAAGTGTATTAGATCGAGGTACGGTGATCATTCAACGACTGTAATTGATTTGTAATTGACTGTAATGATCCATTTGATGATCTATAATGAGTTGTAAAGATCTATGATGATCTATGTTGTAAGTCTTAGGTTTTTGTAACCAACTAAGATGTAAACATTATTTAGGCCGGTATAGTTGATGTTTGGTGTGTCGGTGATTTGAGAAAAGAGTGTGAAGCTGAACCAGTGTAGTATATTTTTGCTAGAGTGTAGCGGATTGGAGCAGTATTGGATCTGAACAAGCAAGCGGTTAGTGTTATTTCCAAATCATTCATTTGGTGTTCCCTAACAGTTGCAACAGACAAAATCCCTTAATCGGGTAGGTTTTAATAGGCCTTAAATTGTAAATCCCTTAATCGAGTAGCTCAACTTCTGAGTCTTAAATCCTCTTGCGAGGTTGGTTCTAACAAGACAAAGCTCTTAACAGGGCTCATCATGGCAATCCCTTAACCTGGTGACTCCTAACAGGGTCTTCTCCTAAAAGGGCATCATTGTAAGCTCTTAACCGGGCTAGGTTCGTAACAAGGCGCATTCCGAAAGAGTGCACAATTTTTGTGGGTACCATTTCCCACCGTGTTTTTCCCTATTTGGGTTTCCACGTGAAAATTTTGGTGTTCATGTGGTGAATTCTTTCGTTGTGTTGTTTTGATTTACTTTCAGTTTATGCATGTTGATGAACACTTAATGAGCAATTTAGACAAATCAGTTTAACAATTGGATATTAGTAATTATCGATACTGGTAAATAGTTTATTATTGGTTTGTGATTGATTTGGTGAAGTTTTATCAATTTAAGTTTAAGTTATGAATTATTGTTAATATTGATTCACCCCCCTTCTCAATATTAATTGGATCGTCTCAGATTAAAAATTGGTATCAAAGCATGAGGTCCTCTGTGTGCAAAAGCTTAACAGCTTGAGGAAAAGATCCTGAGAATGATGATGAAGGAGGGTCCCAAGTTTACCAAGGATAACTGTTGGATATGGAGTGATCGGATGAAGATATATATCAAAGGAATGGGTTCTCGATATTGGAATCATGTGACAAATAAGTATGTGGCTCCTACTACCAGTCCCCTGACACCTGATGAGCTTAAGGAGCAACAAGAAAACAACCAAGCACTTGAATAAATTGTAAGTACTTTGTCTGACTCTGAGTATATAGATGTTCATGGATTAGAGACTGCATTTGAAGTATGAGAGAAATTAGGTTTGATTTATGGAGGTGATGAACATGTACAAAGGGCTAAGGAAGAAAGTCTTAGAGGTAAATTTGATGATATGAGAATGGTTGATGGTGAGAATATAGAAGAATATGGACAAAGGATTAAGGAAGTTGTAGGTGGTATTAAGAGTGTTGGAAGTAAAGTTGAAGAAGATATTTTTGTTAGTAAGATGCTTGGAACTATCTTACCACAATTTTCTATTAGGGTATCTGCAATACAAGAGTTGAGATCTGTTTCCAAAGATAAAGTTACTATTGATTCCCCCATTGGTAAATTGAATGCATTTGAATTAAACAACTTTGATAATAGTGTTTCTAAGTCATCTGAATCTGGTTTTAAGGCTTCTTTAGCCAGTACATCCGTGAAGAAAGGAAAGGATATTTGTCATAATCATGACTACAAGTCTAGTCATGGCGGTAGTAGAGGAGATGGTGATGATGAAGATCATCGGATGGAACTTGAGGCACTATTGGCTAAAAGATTTCCTAGAGACATCGGTAAGTACAAGTGTTTTTCTTGCAATAAGATTGGACACATTGTTGCAAATTGTCCTAATGGTGATACAAAGGAAAATTTCAATAAATTTAAAGGAAGAGGAAAGAAACATTGTTATGTTGCAGTGGATGAAGGTGTGACAAATGAGGAATCTGAGGAAGAGGACAATGAGGAAATTATCTTTGTTGTTGTGAAGGAAGATTTGACTGATGAAAAAGCTCTGGTATCACACATGGATAGCAATGATTAATAGATAATAGATAGTGGTTGCTCACACCACATGATCGGTGATAGAAACAAGTTCTTATCTCTTGAATAATTTGATGGCGGTGTGGTAAGGTTTGGTAACAATTCACCCTGCACGGTTAAAGGTAAGGAATCTATTTCATTGAATGGAAAAAGTAATGCAGATGATGTATTTTTGGGTAGATGGATTAAAACATGACTTACTGAGGGTTGGACAATTAAATGATAAAGGATATCTCCTTGAATTTAAGAGTGGAGTGTGCAGGATCCTTGGAAGTAAAGGAGAGTTGATTGCTACTGGAAAGAAGACTAGAGGTTATCTTTTTCATCTGAATACTAATGTGAATAATTGTTTGGTGGTTAAGATTGAATACTCTTGGTTATGGCCCAAGAGGTTTTGTCATGTGAAATTTGAAAATTTGATATAAAGGTTAGCAAATCAAGTATTGTGAGAGGTATGCCCCAGCTTGTGAAACCGGAGAATGTGTTGTGTAAGGACTGTCAGATGGGTAAGATGAATTATGTATCTTTTAAGAGAAAAACTTTTTCTTCAGAGAATATCCTTGATTTAGTTCACACTGATCTATGTGGTCCTATGAGGACTAGAAGCTATTATGGTGATAAGTACTTTATGATTTTTACTGATGATTTTGCAAAGATGATGTGGGTAACTTTTCTGAGAGAAAAGTCTGAGGCTTTCAGTAAATTCAAGGCATTTAAAGCTTTAGTTGAAAAGGAAACTCGGAGGAGTTTGAAATGTCTGAGGTCTAACCGAGGAGGTGAGTTCACTTCTGATGAGTTTGTGAAGTTTTGTGATGAACAGGGAATTAAGAGGCAAATGTCAGCACCCAGAACTCCACAACAAAATGGAATTGCTGAGAGAAGGAATAGGACAATTGTGGAAGCTGCTAGAACAATGTTGATACAAGGTGTAGTACCTAAGATGTTTTGGAGGGAAGCAGATAGTATAGTTGTTTATACTTTGAACCGGGTACTTGTCAAGAAAGGTAATGATAAAACACCTTATGAACTTTGGAATGGTAATATTCCTAATGTCAGCTACTTTAAAAAATTTGGGAGTAAATGTTTTATTAAGAGAGATGATGTTACTGGAAAATTTGATGCTAAGTGTGATGAAGGGATATTTCTTGGATACTCTACCAAAAGTAAAGCATTCAAATGTTATAACAAGAGAACTAAGAAGATAGTTGAAAGTGTAAATGTTAAGGTTGATGAATTCTTTGAGAAATCTGATGAAACCAATAGATTTGAGCCTAAAAATGATGAAGAAAACCTTGCGTTTATAGAACAAATGTGCAAAAGAATGATGAACAAAACAATGCTCAAATAGGTGCTCAATCAGCAAATAAAGAAAGTGATAAAGAAGATGATGAACATGAAGCAGAAGGCACAACACCATAACTGGTAATACCAAGATATGTCAGATTAAATCATTCAGAAGACCAAATTATAGGAGATGAGAATGTTGGTGTACACACTAGAAGGAAAATCAAAGAAAACTTGTCTGTTTTCTACTAATGAGCCTAAAACAGTAAGAGAAGCATTGAAGGATGATGACTGGATTAATGATATGAATGAGGAATTAGATTAGATAGAGAAAAACAAGACCTGGACACTTGTTCCCAGACCGGAAGACAAGAATGTTATAGGTACAAAATGGGTTTTTAGAAACAAGTTAAATGAAGATGGCAAGGTTGTACGGAATAAATCAAGACTTGTATGCAAAGGCTATGCACAAGAAGAAGGAGAAGGCTATGGTGAAATCTTTGCACTAGTGGCAAGATTGGAAGGTGTAAGAATGTTACTTGTCGTTGCTTCTTTTAAAGGATTTAAGGTATATCAGATGGATGTTAAATCAACTTTTCTTAATGGTATCCTGGAAGAAGAAATATATATAGAACAACCAGATGGATTTGCATTAAGTGAAGATGAAAATATGGTTTGCAAATTACACAAGGCACTATATGGTTTGAAGCAAGCACCAAGAGCATGGTTTGAAAGATTGCATACACATTTGATCAAGATAGGATTCCAGTGTACCAGTGAGAACAATAACGTATATTTAAAGACTGATGGAGGCAAAATGTTGATAGTAGAAGTTTCTGTTGATGATATAATTTTTGGTGGTGATGATGATTTATGTATGGATTTTGTTGAGGAAATGAAGAAAGAATTTGAAATGTCTCTTATTGGTGAGATTAAATTTTTAATTGGGTTGCAAGTGCAACAACTGGATGGTGGAATGTTTATCTGTCAGATTAAATATGTAAAAGAAGTATTGAAAACTTTTGGCATGGAAGATTGCAAACTAGTTGGTACACTGATGGTGACAAGTTGTAAGTTTTCTAAATAGGATGATTCACCCTTTATAGATGAAAAGGAATACAGGTCCATGATTGGTAAGTTTCATTATGTTGTTCATAGTAGACTAGATATTGCACATGTTGTTGGATTGGTTGCTATATTTCAGAAAGATCCCAAGGAGACTCACTTGGTAGCGATGAAAAGGATATTCAGATATCTGAAAGGCACAATGGATTATAGCTTATGGTGTCCTTATAAAGAGGACTTTTCTTTAAAACTATTTACTGATGCAGATTGGCAAGACTATGTTGATGACCGAAAAAGCACTACCAGTGGAGTTTTTCTTCTTGGAGGTAGATTGGTTGCTTGGACAAGTAAAAAGCAAACATGTGTATCACAGTCAACAACTAAAGAAGAATATGTTGCAGCATCTATGAATTGTACATGGGCAATCTGGATGAGATATGTGTTGGAAGGTTTGATACATGGTATTGGTTAATCGGTTTGATACATATCACCAATCTCCAGAACTAATCAATATAAAAAAAAAATAACCAAAAAAATCACCTAGTTCCACTAGGTTTGATACATGGTCAAAATCCATTGTTGATTCTTCATTGTTCTCTTCTGCAATAATTGTGTACACATAACCTGCATTTTATAGAATGATAATTAATACCAAAATAATGTGTGATGTAACAAAATGAGCCAAAAAAATTCCTATAAAAAAATTAACCAAAAAAATCACCTAGTTCCACTAGGTCTTGTAGGTTTGATACATGGTTGAAATCCACTGATGGTTCAATTGCAGTGCTTTGGGAACTTGATATGTATCAATTGGAACCAACGATCTATAATACCATTTTTCAACCCACTCTTATGACTCACATTCTTCCCATAAAAAATACATACATGAAGAGCAAAACATACAATCTATCTAGTATAAATTACTAGTGAACCTGCATTTGAACTTCTAAATGAGTGCATGTCACTTGATCCTACAATTGTACAACAATCTTGATAGTTTTCAATGTTAGATTCACTGATCAACCAAAAATATCTATGAACCATAGACGTACCTGCATTACCTGGTGCCATTGTAGAGTTATGTCCATCATACAATTGTTGTTGCATCTATCAACTCAACACCACCTTCGTACTTCAATTCTTTTCTATCTAGGGCTCTTTTTACACATGCTCCCACGCCATCATGCTCTCCCTTTCCATGTTCAGCCTCAGTTAAATTCCAAAAATATTGTACACCGCTTGTCACATGCATCCTAGTAAAACCAATAGAACGTCCTTACATTCTTGAATTGTGAGGTGCAATTATCTGACCATATTATGTGTTAGTTGTATCGTATGTTTCTTTCCCTTAAATTATCATAGAAAAATTTAAGGCATCCTTGCACAAACTCTATCGAATGAGTACAATCATCACTAATGTCTAGAAGTGATACTCTCTTAAAACCTTTATATCCTCCTTTATGCTATCATCTGCATGCATGAATGTTATGTGTCCAAAAAATAGTAACTTGTATAGAATGGTAATACATAGATTGCACTTCATTTTGAGGTTGTAGTGTATAATTCTTAGGAAAATCAACGATAGAGACAATGGTACCAAGAGGAAATGTGTCCTTACATATCTTGAATTGCTCATCTAACCATTGAGCTCTATGTGTATGCATTATGTACTCATAAACTAGTTTTTCTTGAAACATTTTCATAAATTCAGATACACATATATCATTTTTCACTAACTCACATCTCTTCAATTCCTTTCCATCTTTAACCCTATATGTGATTGTCTTGTATTTTCCAAACGAAACTAGTTTCTTACCAATTTCATGTGTGCTCCCAAAATGTACACATCTTGGTAAATGTTGCAAACCACCACATGTGGCACAAAAACCTTTCAAACACATCATCTTATAATAAATTCAACCATAATCTCTTTTACATAGCACACTTGAAATAAATTATCTTGGTGACTTAGGAGGTGCTTGTATATTGCATTCTTGCAAAACATCGTTAGTGTGCAAAGTACAACATATATGATGATAAATATCTTCGTGCACAAAAAAATCAATATTTATCCTACAACAACACGTGGTGCGTACATAATTAATCTTAACATAAAAAGGTTTTGCCATTTCAAAAAATCTTTGACTAATTCTTATTTGAGGAAACTTTTGAAGGAATGTTTCATATAATTTTGTTTGAGTCATATCCAAATAGTGTTTGGCATGTGGCTCATGATTTCTAGATCCAATTCGCCTTTTAACAACATCTCTTTGGTTGGGTAAAACCCTTGTCTTTTCATGCCAAAAAAAATCAATTAATGTTCTTAGTGCATCAACAAAAACCTTGTCTTTGCATGGTAGTCTACCTGAGAACGCCCAAAGAGAATTATTGTTAGGATCCTCTATTTTCTCCCACTCTGTAATGCTTTACATAATGTTGTTCTACTTATGTTTAATGACTTACTTGTTTTGCTTATCAAATGATGTTTTTTTATTTTCTTGCTCACTATGGTTGATGTAATAACACATCGAGTAACATTAGAATCTTTAGTACGTGACTTTGAACCAATTGCTTGATATGCATCAAATAGATTTCTCACAATAGTTCTTTCACTATTACTTTCAGATGATCTTAAGCCTATAATTTTCATTGTCTCTCTAAATTTCTAATTTCTAATCATTTCAATAATTAATTGGCATCTTGTAGTTTGATTTAAGTTTTCAAAATACTGTTGCCATATTCTTTTAACCATTCTTCTACAAATTCGTTCATGTAATTTATTTGGCATTGGCTTAAGAATATTCTCATCAATGTCAATTAGATAGTTTGGTTTCCTATGAATAATTCTAGGAGGTGTTAGCATTGGTGCATTACGTGCATTAGGTACATTCATCGCATCAAATTGAGTTGGTGTATGTTCATCATTCGATTGATTATTCATTGTGGTCTCTTCTTCAATCGCATTAGGTTCATTCAGTAAATCAAATGTTGTTGGTGCATATTCATTGTTTGTTTGATTATTGATTGCGATTTCTTCTTCAATTGCATTAAGTTCATTTGGTACATCTAATTGAGATGTTGTAGATGACATACCTTCTTGTCCCATTGTTCTTAGTTCACGTAATCTCTTCATACGCTACCTTTGTCTTTCTTTTTCATCCTCTCGTTGTTCGGTTATTCCTCACTTGTTCTTTCCCATCGTTAATAACTATTGTCCTCAATAGAATCATTTTGCACATATATGTTACAAAAAATTATACAATCAAATCACCATAAAAATAAGTATTATCATTATTTTTAATAATAAATACTATTAAACAATCAGAATAACATTGAACAAACTAATTAGAACAACAATTCAATCATTTGAACTCATGCAAAACAAAATGTTCACTTACTTTGACATAAAACTGTCACAGAATCGCAAAATCAATTGCAGTGGGGCCTTCAACAAGTTCCAAAACTCCTTTTGTGGCCATTGAGGTCATTAACCAAATAAAAATATGTGAAATAAACGTGTACGGGTTACTTTTAGTTAACCCGTATACGTATTTAGTTCCTAAAAATACCCCAACAAATCAACGTTCATAGTTCCCATACCCCATACACATTACTTATGGTAAAGAAAGGGTGAAGGAAAAGGGGGAGAGAGAGAGAGAGAGAGAGAGAGAGAGAAATGTTGCAAGGTGTGCGCCCTTAGTCTCCTTGTCTTGTGCAGCACAATACTCAAGTTTGTGACATGACTTAACCACCTCTTGTAGATTCTATGAGTCTAGTGGTTGTATCGGGAATTAACAAGTCGATCTTTTGGTGCAATGACAACCATACTTGTAACAAGTGGTATCAAAGCTTGGTCATAGGTTCAAACCCCTCACTTGCGTTGGGGGGGATTGCTGCAAGGTGCGCCCTTGGTCTCCTTGTGTTGTGTAGGGAAACGCTCAGGTTTGTGACATGGCTTAACCGCCTCCTGTGGATTCTAAAGGTCTAGTGGTTGTATTGGGAATTGATAGGTCGATCTTTTGGTGCAACGACAAATACACTTATAACAAGAGAGAGAGAGAGAGAGAGAGAGAGAGAGAGAGAGAGAGAGAGAGAACACTATATGACCCCTTACGACACCATACGACCCCTTAGGATATCATATGGTCCTACTTGGGGTTGTATGGTGTTCTAAGGGGTCATATGGTCCTACTTGGAGTCATGTGGGGTCCTAAGGAGACGTATGGTGTGCTAAGGGCCCGAGTGATCTAAACTTATTTTTATAAGCAATATTAGCACTGCATTTTATATTATAATAATGGTTCATCTTGCCCGCTTAGGACACCATATGTGGGGTCCTAGTGGTGCCACACATGTATTACAACACCATATGATCCCTTAGCACACCATACGACCCCTTAGTACATTGTATGGTCCAAAGGGGTCATGTGGTGTGCTAAGGGGTCATGTGGTGTCGTTACGGGTCATGTGGGATCCTAGTGGTTCTACACATGTATTACAACATCATATGACCCCTTAGCACACCATACGACCCCTTAGGACATCGTATGGTCCTAAGGGTCCTGTGGTGTGCTAATGGGTATTATGGTGTTGTTAGGGATCATGTGGGGTCCTAACAGGGCCACACATGTGTTACAACACCATATCACCCCTTAGGACACCATACGACCCCTTATGACATTATATGGTCCTAAGGGGTCCTGCGGTGTGCTAAGGGGTCATATGGTGTTGTTAGGGTCATGTGGGGTCCGAAGGGGTCATATGGTGTGCTAAGGGCCCGAGTGATCTAAACTTATTTTTGTAAGAAGTATTGACATTTCATTTTATTGTAATAATGGTTCATCTTGCCCTCTTAGGACACCACATGACCCCTTAGGACACCATACGACCCCTTAGGACACCATATGACCCCTTAGGACACCATGCAATGCCATAGGACATCATATGGTCCTAAGGGGTCGTATGATGTGCTAAAGGGTTTTATGGTGTTGTTAAGGGTCACGTGGGGTCCTAATGGGGCCACATATGTGTTACAACACCATATGACCCCTTGGGACACCATACATCCCCTTAGGATATCATATCATCCTAAGGAGTCATGCGATGTGATAAGGGATGGTGTCATCAAGGGTCATGTGAGGTCCTAATGAGGCCACACATGTCTTAGAACACCATATGACCCCTTAGGACACTATACGACCCCTTGGGATATCATATGGTCCAAAGGGGTCATATGGTGTGCTAAGAGGTCATATGGTCCAAAGGGATCGTATGGTGTCCTAAGGGGTCATATGGTGTCATTATGGGTCATGTGGGGTCCTAATGGAGCCACACACGTGTTACAACACCATATGACCCATTAGGACACCATATGACCCCTTAGGACATAATATGCTCTTAAGGGGACATGTGGTGTGTTAAGGGGTCACATGATGTCGTTAGGTGTCATGTGGGGTGATAAGGGGTCTTATAGTGTCGTTAGGGGTCATGTGGGGTCCTAATGGAGCCACACGTGTTACAACACTATATGACCCCTTAGGACACCATGTGACCCCTTAGGACATCATAGGCTCCTAAAGGGTCATGTGGTGTGCTAAGGGCTCACATGATGTCGTTAGGGATCATGTGGCATCCTAATTGGGCCACACATTTATTACAACACCATATGACCCTTTAGGACACCATACGACCCCTTAGGATATCATATGGTCCTAATGGGTCATTTGGTGTGATAAGGGGTCTTATGGTGTCGTTAGGGGTCATGTGGGGTCCTAATGGGGCCACACATGTGTGTTACAACACCATATGACCCCTCAAGGCACCATACAACCCCTTAGGACATCATATGGTCCAAAAGGGTTGTATGGTGTGCTAAGGGGTCATATGGTGTTGTTAGGGGTCATGTGGGGTCTTAGTGGTGCTACACATGTATTAAAATATCATATGACCCCTTAGCACACCATACGACCCCTTAGGACATCGTATGGTCCTAAGGGGTCATGTGGTGTGCTAAGGGGTATTATGGTGTCACTAGGGATCATGTGGGGTCCTAATGGGGCCACATGTGTGTTACAACACCATATGACCCCTTGGGACACCATACGACCCCTTAGGACATTATATATGGTCCTAAGGGGTCGTATGGTGTCCTAAGGGGTCATATGGTGTCGTTAGGGGTCATGTGGAGTCCTAAGGGGTCATATGGTGTGCTAAGGGCCCGAGTGATCTGAACTTATTTTTGTAAGCAGTATTGGCATTGCATTTTATTGTAATAATGGTTCATCTTTCCCTCTTAGGACACCATATGACCCCTTAGGACACCATATGACCCCTTAGGACACCATACAATGCCTTAGGACATCGTATGGTCCTAAGGGGTCGTATGGTGTGCTAAAGGGTCTTATGGTGTCATTAGGGGTCACATGGGATCCTAATGGGGCCACACATGTGTTACGACATCACATGACCCCTCAAGACACCATACAACCCCTTAGGATATCATATGGTCCTAAGGAGTCATGCGATGCGATAAGGGGTCTTATGGTGTCATTAGGGGTCATGTGGGGTCCTAATGGGGCCACACGTGTTAGAACACCATATGACCCGTTAGGACACCATATGACCCTTTAGGATATCATATGGTCCAAAGGGGTCGTATGGTGTGTTGAGAGGTCATATGGTCCAAAGGGGTCGTATGGTGTCCTAAGGGGTCATATGGTGTCATTAGGGGTCACATGAGGTCCTAATGGGGCCACACATGTGTTACAACACCATATGACCTATTAGAACACCATATGACCCCTTAGGACATCATATGCTCCTAAGGGGACATGTGGTGTGTTAAGGGGTCACATGATGTCGTTAGGTGTCATGTGGGGTGCTAAGGGATCTTATGGTGTCATTAGGGGTCATGTGGGGTCCTAATGGACCCACACGTGTTACAACACTATATGATCCCTTAGGATACCATATGACCCCTTAGGACATCATAGGCTCCTAAGGGGTCATGTGTTGTGGTAAGGGCTCACATGATGTCGTTAGAGATCATGCAGGGTCCTAATTGGGCCACACATTTGTTACAACACCATTCAACCCTTTAGGACACCATATGACCCCTTAGGATATCATATGGTCCTAATGGGTCATATGGTGTGCTAAGGGGTCTTATGTTGTCGTTAGGGGTCTTGTGGGCTCCCAATGGGGCCACACATGTGTTACAACACCATATGACCCATTAGGACACCATATGACCCCTTACGACATCATATGCTCGTAGGGGGTCACTGGTGTGCTAAGGGGTCACATTATGTCGTTAGAGGTCATGCGGGATCCTAATTGGGCCACACATGTGTTATAACACCATATGACCCCTTAGGACATCATATGCTCCTGAGGGAACATTTGGCGTGCTAAGGGGTCACATGATGTCGTTAGGGGTTGTGTGGGGTACTAAGGGGTCTTATGGTGTCGTTAGGGGTCATGTGGGGTCCTAATGGAGCCACACATGTGTTACAATGCCATATGACCCCTTAGGGCACCATATGACCCCTTAGGACATCATATGCTCCTAAGGGGTCATGTGGTGTGCTAAGGGATCACATGATGTCGTTGGGGTTCATGTGGGGTCCTAATTGGGTCACATATTTGTTACAACACCATATGACCCCTTAGGACATCATACGACCCCTTAGGATATGATATGTTCCTAAGGGGTCATGTGGTGTGCTAAGGGGTCTTATGGTGTCGTTAGGGGTCTTGTGGGGTTCTAATGGGACCATACATGTGTTACAATACCATATGACCCATTAGGACACCATATGACCCCTTAGGACATCATATGCTCGTAAGGGGTCAGTGGTGTGCTAAGGGGTCACATGATGTCATCAGGGGTCGTGTGGGGTCCTAATTGGGCCACACATGTGTTACAACACCATATGACCCTTTAGGACACCATAAAACCCCTTAGGATATCATATGGTCCTAAGGGGTTATGTGACATGCTAAGGGGTCATATGGTGGCTTTAGGGGTATTGTGGGGTCCTAATGGGGCCACACATGTGTTAGAACACCATATGACCCCTTAGGACATCATACCACCCCTTAAGACATCACATGGTCCTAAGGGGTCATGTGGTGTGTTAAGGGGTCATATGGTGTCATCAAAGGTCTTGTGGGATCCCAATGAGGCCACACATGTGTTAGAACACCATATGACCTCTTAGGACACCATACAACCCCTTAGGACATCATATGGTCCTAAGGGGTCATATGGTGTGCTCAGAGCTCATATGGTATCGTTAGGGGTCATGTGAAGTCCTAATGATGCCACACATATGTTACAACACCATATGACCCACTAGGAAACCATATGACCCCTTAAGGCATCATATGCTCCTAAGGGGTCATGTGGTGTGCTAAGGGATCACACGTTGTTAGGGGTCATGTGGGGTCCTAATTGGGCCACACATGTGTTACAACATCATATGACCCCTCAGGCAACCATATGACCCATCTCAATCTCTATCTTTGTCTCTATCTCTATCCCTTAGCTCTATCTCCTTACCTCTCTCTCTCTCTCTCTCTCTCTCTCTCTCTCTCTCTCTCTCTCTCTTGCCCACTCTATTTTTTCATCTTTATCCATTTTATATCTCTATCCATCTATCCCTCTCCCCTCTCTCCTTATTGTAAACATAACAAGAGCATATTGGTAATAGAACTTTATTATCTTCCTGATTAAAATGTTTTTTTCCAATCATGTTTGGATCCATATAAATTTCATAATCTCCATCATCTTCATCTCTATCCCTTTCCCTATATCTCTATCTCCTTACCTCCTCTTTCTATCCCTACCTCTCCCTCTCTCTCTCCCTCTCTCCTTATTGAAAGCATAATATGAGCATGTTGGTAGAGCCTAATTCAGAGGTTTTATTTCAATTATGTTTGGATCCTTAAAGTGGATATGCATACTTGAATTAGTCATGTATGCAACGAATATATCAAAATTTTCCCTAACCAACCTTTCACAACTCTTCGGTGTACCCATTGCATACCAAGGTGGAATCGCTAGTTAATATTTAATCAGTATTATAGTTAAGGTTCAATTAAGATTACAACTTAATTAGGGTTATGATTCAATTAAAGTTATAGTTACAAAATTATTAATCTCTCCTATTTGCTAATTGTTTACAAAAAAGAATACTCAATTGCTATTACAAATCTAAATGGCAGGTACTTTCCACTAGGTGACACTTGTTTCTATAATAGAATTATTTAAAAAAAAAAAATTAAAAAATGAGATTAATTAGTAAATCAAATCAATCAATTGAAAAAAAAACCCTCTTAAACAAGAGATGCAAAGCATTATGTTCCTGCCATTAGTTTAGAGTAGATAAAAGTAGAGTTGAAGACAGAGGGGGAGGAAGAGAGAGAGAAATATAGAGAGAGATGGAGAGAGGTAGAGAGAAAGTTAGGAGAGGACATTATTATATATTTTTTAAATTATAATCCCCATAAAAACAATTTGATATCAATAATTCAAAGTTTGAAATTTATTAATTTTACAAATATATTTTATATTTTAATTTCAAAAATAAAAATATTGAAATAAAAACATGCATGTAATCATAGACAAGTTAGAGGAGGATATTTTGTAATTTATAGATGATTTGGTAATTTGTTATATAGATAAGTAAAAAAAATAAAAATTTGAAAGTGTCTTAATTATTTTGTCAAAAAGTTTTTCAAATTTTAATAAAGTTGAATGGTTCCAAATGAATCTACTAAGAATTAAATTTTACCTCTATTACTTTAAATTGATATAAGAGACGAGGCTAGAATAGTAGCTCAAATGACACTAATTGAATAATTTTTTCGGAATCTCAATTTTTTTATATCAAAGATTACACTTATCTTTATGAATTTAAAATAAAAATAATTAAATTTATTAAACCATTCATTAAAAAATAAAAAAACAAGAGTTGTGCTACAACTTGAGTCCCTGCCTTATGTAAAAATAGGAAACTTTGCAACAAAAAAAATAGGAGATTTGTTTTTTGTTAAAAAAATTTGAGCGATGTATGAAAATAGTAGAGATAAATTTATTTATCTTTCTTGCTTAATTTTGTAGATATTTTTGTGATTGATTTTTAAATCTATTAAGTTGTGATACAACAGAGTCCCTGTCATTCAGTAAGAACTGGTGAGTTATTGTATTTTGTGAGAATAAAGAATTGCTTCATGTTTATATTTCATAAGGAGGTTAGCAATTGATGTTATGTAGTTTTGTGATAGTTTTTTAGGTTTTTATGTTGTATCAAGATGTAAGACGATGAGAATGCATTTAAAAGGTTATTATAATAGCACACATACATAAGTAAGGTTATTATAATATAAAGTACTTCTTACCATAATAAAAAATTTGGTCCAAGTTTAAAGTAATATTTCCTACAACCGCCCTAAGAAAGTGGCACGTGTAGTAACATTGCACGTGTAGCATGAATAAAAGAACCCCTAAATTATCATTCCCCCTAATGACCATTCAACAAGACATTCTCAAAAAATGTAGGCATGAAAAACTTGAGACATCTTTCATGTGCACACTTCCCAATAAGGAATAGTATATAGTAAAACATTAGTTTAAAATTTATTGATTTGATTTTCATTGGTGGAATCTTTTTATTTCACATTTATAAATAGAAAAATCTTTAAAATGTGATGAAAATAAAAGAAAGTAGATTTAAAAAATATTAAGAACTTAAACTTTAGTTTAATTTGATATATTTTATTATGCACAAATGTTAATATAACAAGAGCTCTGTAGAGCTAGAGTCCCTGCCAAAAAATAACAGGGAACTGAAAATAGTGGTATGAAGTGCATTGGATTCAAAAAATAAATGAGGAGGCTGCTATGAGTGGAATCAAATTTGCATCATAATAAATAACTTTGTTTTGATTGCTGAAATTATAACTGAACAAAAGTATAAAACTTATATATATTGAAATAGTGTATCTTCAACATAGAAACAATGTAACTTATATATTATGAAATTTAATGTCACGTCAATAATAATAAATTTTACAGGTAAGGTAACACAAATGTAACAAAGAAACAAAATATTTTTTCATATTCTAAATCTAGATGCAAGGGTTGTGAAGAGTAGGATAGTAAAGCTCTTGCAATAGAAAAATCCATACAAATCATCGATTAATGTAATCTATTTTATTTAGAGAAAAGCACAACAACTCATGGAAGGAATTCTAAACAGGTACAAATTATGATGAGCTCGATTTGCGAGAGCGGATCCACTAGTATATCTCATCAACCCATTGTTCATCAGATTTTCTGAGTTGAAATAAAGTTTCTAATTCTCCATTTTTCAATGAGATTGTGTGTTGGAATGGTAAACTTGATAAAGAGAATTGACAAGGCTGAAAATTTGAGCCTATAATTGTTTATTTGAGCAAATATAGTCCAGTAAGAAAGCAACTGCCCCTAAATTGAGGTTTTTTCATCTTCTCGAGGCTATCTATCATAAACACTGTGTTTGTGTTGCATTTATCAGCAAAGGGAAAAAATGAAAACCTTATGCGAAAGAAAAATTATAGATCTTGCTAAGCTATCTTTGGCCCTATTAAAAAACTTCTATTCGATAATCAGCTAGAATTTATCAAATTAATGAGCACTGAATATTTTACATAGGAAAAAATATTTTCAAAGATGTGCTTCTTTGTTCGTATGTCAAAGAGGCGAGCTACAACTTTAGTCCAAAGTAACGCATCCAATAAAAGGCACTTCTCTAGGCTTCTACAATAGTCACTACTCTAAGCTTAATAGCTTAGGTCCTGGTGCACTAAAGACCAGACAATGACAACTAGAAAATTTGATAGAAAAGATAAAGTTATATACTAAACTCCATAACTCTTCTTTCATGTACGTTAAAAGTAACAGAACAAGAGCATATACCAATATCAAATAGAGAGTTGCTCCTAAAATTGAAAATAAGTAGAATTAGAAAACCACATGCAAAGCCTAACATCGATAGTGAAGGAAAAGAAAATGGCAAATTCATAAATACAAATGGTAAACATAACACCCAAAGTGTAACCTCGAAAAAAAACATTGGCTTGGAACAAGGTAGACCTGAAGAATTAAGGTAGTTATTTTGTTAGCTTCGGCAAGGGGGGTTATCTTCCCAATTTTTTTAATTTCCCACGATATCTTCCAGGATCACATGGGTACCCCACTGGATGGGCTTCGCCGAATTCTCCATCTCCTCCTCCTTGCATTTAACTTTCCCTTGTCCTACCTGTTGTACTTTCTCTACACTGAGTGAATAAAGTCATGGACATTCATCTCTTTGGGAGGGTTCTCCAAAGAGCTAAATTGGAGCCTTTGGGCAGCAAAACTTTGAATGTGTATATCTTCTACGCGACAACCTTTCTTTTCATGAATTTGACATCGCCCCTCTCCATGTCCATTTGATTCCTCTTCATTGAAACATGCACCAGGGATCATTGCAACATCTTTACTTCCCTACATAAACCAACAAACATAGCTTACTTATCAAGGCCAAGGATCATGCCAAACCATTACACAAAAAATTTAGATAAAAAATTCACTCCATCACAAAACAAAGAACTTCCCAAAATACTTACATCGGCTTCTAAATGTCTCTCCATATGATGAAGATGATGATTGATCACAAATAGGGTTATTGCCTATTGGTACAAATGAGATCTGATGTTAGGGTTAATTTGGGAGCAAATTGCACTGCTCCACACGGGAAGCCCGTCCGATAAGGCTGACATCATGGCTTCGATTCTTTCTCTCGTGAAGGACAATCCAGATCGGAATGCGAAGCTGAGTGTGGAGGAGGGCGTAATCGCGTCATTGCTGACACTCATCAATTACAATGATACATCCACAATCGCCTCCGTCGCTGCCAGTAGCATCGCGGGGTCTGTGAGAAAGGTGGCGATTTGGAAAGGGCAGGAAGCGGCCACTAGGGTTTTGGGGTATCTGGGGAGGGATCCGAACCGGGTGAGGAAAATGATGGAAGAGGGGGTTTGTTCTACCTTTGCAAAGGTTCTAAAGGAAGGCCATATGAGGTTGTAGAGCATGGTTGCTGGGCTCTTTCTAAGATGCTTTCTGATGAGCCGAGGGCAAACTAACAAGATTGGTTTGCGCACAATGGTGTGATTTGATCCCTAGTTGGGCATTTGGAATTTGAGAGCCTTCAAGAGGGTAGTAAATACCTTGTCATTGTTAAGCCCATTGTGACTATCCATTCTTTGGTTACGACCAACCTGGCTTCAAAGGTTACAAATGCTCATACCCTAGCTCATCTATAGGAGGACACTGCGGTAGCCGTAGGGCTGCCTTCTTTATCTAGGCAATTTAAAGGGTAGACCAGCTTAAGATCCTGCCATTAATGATTCTCTCAAGGGTGAAGTCGGTAAGGCTCTGTGGAAGCTCGCCAAGGACAATATAAATACATGTAAGGCCATAACAGAGTCCAAGGCTTTGCTCTGTACCTCTAGCTCAACAGATGTGGAGCAAACAAAGCTCATGCTAAAAACATAACTATACTACAGATGACGAGAAATACTATGATAATCTATATACTATTGATATGGGAGTGGCTACAATAACAGAAATGAAGCCATGGTCTTTCAGATAATATGAATGAACCATGCTCTTCTAGAAAGCCCTTGAAAAAAATACAACCTTAGAAAACACTTTCAGAAAGCTCTAGAATTTTTTTTCAATAATAAGCACCAAAACATTAGAAAGCTATAATAAAAATATTTTATTCCTCACTTTTGATTGGTCATCATACCTTTTTTCTTCAAATCTCTATATAAAACAAATTAAAACCCCAACAAAAATATAATGCACCAATTAGAAAAAAGTTAAAAACCTCAAAAAAAATAAATTCTTTCAAACTATAGTAAATGAGATTAAATTTTTTTGACACAACTTCCAAGAATGAAGTAATTGTGAAAAAATAGTTAGCTGAAAACATTAGTCTCCTGCCTATATAGGCAGGGACTAATTAGTGTTGAAAGGTATTAAGATTATGTCAATTCAAAGGATATTTGTTTCTAATCCCTACATCTACTATGTGATATTGTGGTTGTCCATGACAATTTAAGTTTTGATAAGTAAAATTGAAATAGTTATTTTTTGGGGGGTAAAATAGTAAAAAAACATTAAATACTACTCTTCAAATCCACGTGATGAATGAAATAAAGACTTTGAGAATACTATGAACTCTCCATGTCAGAAAATTAAATGTTTTAAACTACTCATCTAAAATTTTCACAAAATTATAAAAAAGAACTAATTAATTAATTAAAAAAAAATCTACAAAATTTTATATTATTTAAAAAAAAAATTTATAATATTAACATAAAAATGTTTATATCTTTTTTTTTTTTGATAGGTAATAGGCTAAGGGCTGGAAAATTTTATTGATTTAAAGTATTTTACATCTTGTTTCAGTGTGGGCACTGGTAGGAAAGAACCGAGGCAAGAAAACCTCCAGTATAGCCCAAGGAAGATTAACTTCCTAGAAAAAGTATAGAATCATATGATGGTATTTCTACCTTACATTGCTTGGCCATATTGTCATTGAAATATAAACGTGAGAATTATACAAATGTTGTGGATTTTATGAAAGTTCTGGAAGCTTTATATTTTCTCTCAGATATAGATCCTGGGTTGAGGCTTCAAAGATACTATCATTCCCTCCTGGTATCCTTGCCCTGGAAAACAGACCAGCCAACCCAAAGTTTGCAAACATCTTGAATTACCATGTCAGCATATGTTAGTCTGAAATCAAGCAACACATTGAAATGGATCGCCATATTATAGCGGATGTCATAATGATAATCAGAAAATGCTCTAGTGATCAGGTCACATAATTCCAAAGATTTATCCTAGGACTAGGAGAATTATTTAATTTTAGCTATGATTCATAGACCAAGTTTCATTCGGCCACAGAAAGATTTGTATTGATCCTTGCGGCATAAAGTAATCATTCATCTAATAGAACTACATATCGTCCATCGATGCTCATCAATTTTATGGCCGCACCCTTTTTCGATGGAATCATGAGCTTCGATGGCTTAACTTTATCTTCCCTCGAAATGTCATGTTTCATTGATGTCTCCTTATTTTCGATGAAACTACCGTCATCATTAAGGGGCTTTGAGGCTTCATCGATCTCTACACTTTCATCGAAAGGCTCTACCTCACGTGTTTATGTCAATGTAATCCTCCATCGGCTCATCAAACCCCCGTTTTCAACGGGAATCCTTTCATCGCCGTGTTTTGCAACTATTTTATCGGTCAGGTCATTGATGAAATTTTTTATGTCGATGAAAGAAAAATATCCTCCTTCGACTTTTCGATTTTTGATGGTGTGCTCGTCGGCCAATAACTTTTGCACCTCTACGACACCTTACTTTTCTCGAAAAGTCTTATCGATGAGAAAGCTATCTATGGTCAACATCTTTTGTGCCTCTTCGATATGCTCTCTTCCTCGAAATAGCTTCGTCAATAAAATATCCATTGGTTCCTTCGATATCACTCTTTCGGCCAGACTCCTTCCTTCGACGAGCTGTACACATGTCTCATCGATACTATGGTTTCATCGAAATTCTTTATTTCATCAGTGGGACCACTCTGTAATTATTTTGGCATTATAAATAGAAACATAGGATATTGATCCAAGTTTCATTCGGTCATAGAAGATTTGTATTGATCCTCGTGGCAGAAAGTAATCATTCATCTAGCAGCACTACATGTCGTCCATCTATGCTCATCAATTTTATGGCCGCACCCTTTTTCGATGGAATAATGAGCTTCGATGGCTTAACTTTATCTTCCCTTGAAATGTCACGTTTCATCGATGTCTGCTTAGTTTCAATGAAACTACCATCATCGTTAAGGAGCTTTGAGGCTTCATCGATCTCTACACTTTAATCGAAAGGCTTTACCTCATGTGTTTATGTCAATGTAATCCTCCATCGGCTCATCAAAACCCCATTTTAGGCGGAAATCCTTTCATCGCCATGTTTTGCAACCGTTTTATCGGTCAGGTCATTGATGAAATTTTTTATGTCGACGAAAGAAAAATATCCTCCTTCGACTTTTCGATTTTTGATGGAACTGTGCTCATCGGCCAATAACTTTTGCACCTCTACAACACCTTCCTTTTCTCAAAAAGTCATATCGATGAGACAACTATCTTTGGTCAACATCTTTTGTGCTCTTCAATACGCTCTCTTCCTCAAAATAGATTCATCAATAAAATATCCATTGGTTCCTTCGATATCACTCTTTCTGCCAGACTCCTTCCCTCGGCGGGTTGTTCACATGTCTCATCGATACTGTGGTTTCATCGAAACTCTTTATTTCATCAGTGGGACCACTCCTGATTTCCTCGATGTATTTTATGTCGATGGAACTAATGTTTTCGGCGAATCCTTTTGGAATTTCATCGCGACCAAGATTTTTTCAATAAGTCACTTTATCGATAGGATAATGGTAAGCTTCTTCGATAGAGTCATTTCGGCCAAACTGGGCATTTCAGTGACGGATTAGTATGTATATCTGATGGCCTTGGTTTGAGCGATAATTTTTAGGATTCTGATGTTGATGTTATGATGTCTAAATTTTAATGAGAAGAAGCTATAAAACCATAATATGACATTTTATATAAAACATTGGATGAGGGCCTAAGATAGAGCTTCAGGGAAGATGATTGCCATCAGCTCCCAAGTTAGCTAACTCATCAGCCCTTTTGTTGCCTTCCCTATAGATGTGGTTGATCATAAATCTCTCGAAACCTTTGCATAAATCAATGGCCCATGTCAATAGTGAGTTGAGTCTCCATTTGGGCATACTACCTTTTCTTAGAGCGTTGATAATAATTGCTAAGTCCCCTTCAATTTCCAATTTCTTCACTCTCATCTTTCTGCAAATATTAAGGCCTTCCAGCAGGGCAACCAATTCAGCCCAATTATTAGTCTTATTACCTATTAGGTAAGCCCTGAGGGCAATTTCCTTCCCTTCCCAGTTATGGATAGAGCATCCTATCCTTGCCACCCCTGGGTTGCCTCTGGAGGCCCCATCAAAGTTTAGCTTGATTCATCCCTCACTTGGAGGTTGCCAATTACACTCAGCTCTTTTCCTTAGATTTACTTCAGGACCATCCCCAATATAGGGTGGGATAGATAGTCCTTTCCATTTCCCCTTCATCTTCTCATCCCAATAAGTTACCGTGGCATTCTTCTTCAGACCGAAGTTGATCATACTATTGATTTTTTCGATCATAACAACCTCAATTTTATTGATTGCCCGTTTCACTTCTAATTTTTCATCTTTGAAAAGATGTCTATTCCTTTCCTTCCACAATTCCCAAATTATGGTAGATGGGAGATATATCCACAAGCCTCCAAATAGACAACCTCTTCTTAGGATGGGTCAGGCTTTAAGCATTCCTAAAATAGTTTGAGGAAAGGCAAAGGAGCAGCCTAGTTTCTGGGTAAACCACACCCAACATTTGTTTGCATAGTTGCAATCAAGGAGGAGGTGATTTGTGTCCTCTTCATCCTTTTCACATAGAGGGCATCTACTGGGTCCCTCATACCCCATCCTTCTAAATTTTTTAGTAGTCAAGAGCTTATTCTGGAGAGAAAGCCATGTGACGACTCTAGCCTTGGGTAGGCAGTATCTGTCCCAGCAGAGTTTCAAAGGCAGCTCCGTCTTGGGTCTAAGTTGAGCTTTAGTGATGTGATTATATCCATCCTTGGAGTTGTATTATCCATTCTTGGAGCCATCCCACACAAGCCTATTCTTGCCTAGATTAAAGGAAATGTTTCTATCTTTTCGGATTGCCATGAGTTTATCTTTATCCCTTACAGGGATATCCTCATTTTCTCTAACTATCCATTTCCACCCTGCTCCATCCTCTGAGGGAGAAATGTAGTTCCCAATAAATTTCCCTCTGTTTGATTCTAGGAGTGTTCTTGTAGGCCCAAAATCATGGATTTTCTCAATCGCCTTATACCCTCCCCAAGAGTCTGACCAAAACAAGGCATCTTCCCCTAACCCTAGGTTCCATGTGAGTTTATCTGTGATAATATTTTTGCATTCCAGCATAAATTTCCATATGCGAGAGCCTCTGGGCGGATTGTTTTCTCTCAATATTTGGATAGGGTTGTCTTCTTTAAGGTATTTATGGTACAAGATTCTCGCCCATTTTAAATGGGGATGTTTGAACATTCTCCATACTAATTTTGCCCCTAGGGCCCTGCTTTGGTCACTAATATTTTTAATTCCAACTCCTTCTTCTTTTGTTCTACAAATCTTATCCCAATATAGGAGTGATATTTTATTATCATCATTGGCACCTTGCCAAAAGAAAGTTCTAAGGTGTTTATGGTGCATGAGCACCTAGTTTTGCTTATACTCTCCATTTTTGGTACTTTTTATGTTTTAGTGTCTTTTTAGTTTTGAAATGTTGTCATAGATTGTTTTTAGTCTTTTCATAGGTGTTTGATCTCATTTTGTGCTTGAGAGATCAAATTTTGCTTCTTAGAGCTTGAATTGTCAATTTTGTGCTTCTAGGCCAAAAAGGGCTAAAAAGTGAGAAATTACCTTATAGGCCTAGAAATGGTTGAGAAAGTTTTGGAACATGTTTTTTTAGTGATTTTAATCATTCCTAAGTGTCTAGGATGGACATGTAGGTTAGGTTGCTCAAAAATGTCATTTGGAGCAACAAAAGTTGCTTTTTGGCTTGGAAAGTTGTCATTTTTAAGATAAAATGTGTAAAAGAAAACCTCCTACAGTTGTGTGTCCATACAGGACCTCATAAATGCTTCATGTTTCTATAAATATGCCTCCCTCTTCTTTTTATAGGGTTGGCATTTGTATTTGAATACATTCTCAATTGGAAATATCAAGAATTCTGGCTTTTTAATGGTTTTTGCACTCTTTTTCTTGTGACAGTCCGTACTGGACAATTCCTTTCTATACTGTATTTGCTGGAGATTGTTATTAATGTAAATTCAAGTCATTATATGTATTAGTTTCCTTTTTTAAGCATTTGGAAGTTGATTGTACAAATTAGTCTCATTTTTGGCTTTTGACTGCCCTGTCAAGGGTTTGGGCCACAAAAATGCATCAACTTGTCTAAATCCAGGTTTGGGCTCCCATGGATGGATTTAGAAAAGTTTTATTTCACTTTTATAGTGTAAATATTTTACATTTTGGCCAAGGTTGTGAGAAAGAAGAGTTTTTGAGCATATGTTAGGCAAATTGGAAATGGATTTGGCTAGCAACATGAGTAAGACCAAACTTGTTTGTGCTCAAGACCAATTTGAGTGAGAAAACTTGAGGCAGAGGTCTGCACTAGTTTACAATGAGTTTTGGATGTATTTTGAGCTCCAAACAATGTACTTTTCATCTTGCAAGTGTGTGTTAACTCTAGCTGGCAACAAGCATACATTTTCCAGATTTATGATAGTCAAAATTGGTCTCGGTGCAGAGATGATAACTGTTTATTGCACCATTGGATATTTATGAATTTTGGATATGTTTCTCTTAATCAAGTTTTCTAAAACTCCACCGATGTGATTGGACTATTCTTTTCTGGTTTGGAAGTTATCAATGTTTGAGTGTGTTGAAGTAGTGGTTGGCAGCAAGTGCCTGGTTTTGGGAAATTAATGCCTTTGTGAATCCAAGTTTTCTTTATGAACACATTCATACTTTGGAATCTTGTGAAAGGGATAACAAAGATTATTGGAGGTTGATATATGAATTGGTGAAGTTTTATATGTTGATCTAACCTTGTATAGTGCAGGAAAAACAGTGGTTTGACAATGACAGTGCTTTTCTTAATCATTTTAATGTTGTATGGCAAGTGTTTGGTGTAATGACAGTGCAGTGAAGAGTTAGAAAATAGTTCAAAGTGATGGGGAAGAGATTATAAAATATTTTGGTAGCTTGGTGTGTGGTATAAGAGTGACTTCCTTTGTAAATTTGTTGAAACCCTCTCAAGCCCTACTTATTAGCCTAAAAACGTGGACAATCATTCTACAAACTTCCCAGGGGCTAAAACCATGAAAATCCTTGAGTTTACACCTTATTGACACCATCCATGTCAGGCTTTGTGAAGGTTGTGTTCATCATTTCCCTATGCAAGCAAAATTCACTCAATTAGCCCTCCACGGGCTAGTAGCCCTTTTTAGCCATGTTTTCATAAATGTTGAACCCGATTGTCCAATTGATGTATGAACCTTCCTAATTTGTCTAAAGTAGTTAAAATACACACAAAGGACCTAATTAAACCAATCATGACAGTCAAGACACCATTTTGGGGTGTGGATCTATGTAGGAGGGTTTGAGTAATTTTGAGTAACTTGAGAAAGCAAACAAGAGAAATGTTGCATAACACACAATAGGGAGGTTGCTTGAGGAGAAGTGTGGGTTTTGGAGTTGGATGTTGCCAAAAACTCATTGAATACATTATAAAAGCATAAACTTGGGTCCATTTGACAAACTATACCAATTTAGGCTTCTTGAGTAACTCCTCACTCAATCTCCCTATCAGTTTATTTAGCTCATTCTGTATTTTAACCGATAAATTGTGACAAGATAGTTGGTAAATGGGCATTGCTGCTAGAATTTATTTGACCAAGTTTGCCTTGCCTACAGAGGACAGACATTTCCCTTTCCAAGTGTTAATTATCTTCTTGATTTTTTCCACCACCTGATCCCAAGACTTAGATGTCCTGCTCCCCTTATCCAAAGGGATGCCTAAATATGTGCCAGGGAGGAGACTAGGCCTGATCTCCAAGACCCTGCATATCTCTTTCTTGGATGTGGTTTCTATGTTGAACATGAAAACTTCTAACTTCTCCAAATTGACCTCTTGACCCGAGGCTTCCATGTAGTATTTGAGGATACCTTTGAAGGCCCTTGCTTCCCCAATGTTGCCTCCTCCAAAAAGCATTGTATCATCTACGAATTATTGGTGGGTAATGGGAGTTAGACCACTGGTAATGGGTATACCTATGATTCCACTCTCTTCCCTAGCCTTTGAGATGGACCTACCAAGAGCCTCTGCCATAATGATGAAGAGGGAAGGAGACATGGGGTCTCCCTACCTAAGTCCCCTAGAGCTACTAAAAAAACCTTCAAGTGTGCCATTGACCAGGACAAAAAATTTGGGGTGGATATGCATTCAAATATAAGGTTGATCCAAGTTTTGGCAAAGCCAAATGCTTCCAAACACTTGCATAAAAATCTCCAATCCACTTTGTCATATGCTTTACTAATATCTAATTTGACCAGCATGCTTGGTGCTCCATTATGCTGGACCGAATGTACAGCTTCTTGAGCTATGATTACCCCACCATAGATTGATCTATCGGGCACAAAACCTATTTGTTCTTTGCTAATGATGATAGGGAGAAGTTTCTGAAGTCTAGCTGCTAGAGTTTTGGTAAGTAGTTTATAAAGGGTATTACATAAGGCTATGGGCCTATATTCATTAAAGTTATCAGGTTTCTCTTTTTTCGGAATCAGAACTAAGAAGGTATTGTTGATCTCCTTCAAGATCTTACTTGAGTTTCTAACGCCCTCTAAGGCCTCCGTGATCTCTCGACCCATAAAACCCCAACATTTTTGGAAGAAACTAATTAGGAAGCCATCTGGGCCCGGAGCCTTATTTGGGTTCATTTTCATGAGGGCAGATTTAACCTCCTCCTCTATAAATTTATTAAGTAGACATCTGTTGTGTTCTGCATCAATGAGTTTTGGAATATTTTTAATTATATTATGTTGGCCTCTGAGGTTGGAACCAGTTGTATTATTAAGGATTCCTTCAAAAAACCTTACCGCTTCCTCTGCCACCTCTGACGGGTCTTCCAGATTTACTCCTTGGTAGTTCTTAATGTTAGAGATTCGGTTTACCCATCTTTTCTACTTGGTATTGTTATGAAAGAACTTTGTGTTGCAATCTCCATCTTTCAACCATGTTTCTCTGGATTTTTGTCTCCAAAAGATTTTTTCTTTTGCCAAAATCTCTTCATACTCTGTTAGTAATATTTTTCCCTTCAAGAAGAGAGGTGCATCCATCCCTCGATCCAAAACTTCTCTGTTAACATCCTCGAGGTCCATTTCTACTAAAAGTTTCTTATCAAAGATGTTACCAAAATGCTCTCGATTCCACTCCAAGAGCCTCCTTTTGCTTAACTTCAGTTTGTTTGCAACAATATACATCTTTGAGCCTGAGAATAATGATTCCCTCCACCTTTGTTCAATCAAGATGATGAAGTTATCATCCTTATACCACATGTTCTCAAATTTGAACAGGCATTTTCTTGGACCTTGTTTTGCCAGAATGTTAAGTTGGAGTGGATAATGCTCTGAACCGGATAAAGGAAGGATCTCTGCTTCCATAGTGTAATTGAAATTCATAAGCCCCCCATGAATAAAAAATCTGTCTAGCTTTTCAACAACATTGCTAAAGCCCTTCCTTCTGTTGTTTCATGTAAAGGTGTTCTCTGTTGTCTGGATTTCCAACAAAGAATTCCTATTGATCCAATCAGTGAGGTCGATTGCCGTTGTAGGTAACTTATTACTACCTCCTCTTTTGTCTGATGCCTTAGTGATGGCATTGAAATCTCCTCCAATAATACACATCTCATTCAGATTGTTTCTTAAGAAAGTCTCAAGTTCCATCCAGACTTGAACTTTATCCATGTTCTGAATAGGGCCATATACATTGATCAAGTTAAATCTTAACTTATTATTATAGCATTTTACCTTTCCACCTATCCAATTTTGTTTTATTTTTGATGGTGTAAAAGAGGAATATCTAGGATCCCAGATGATTTATAAGCCTCCTGAAGCCCCAAGTGTTGGGAATACTTCACTTTTCTAAAACCTAATTTCTTCTCAAAGAGGTCTATCTCAGTTGGGTTCATTTTAGTTTCTTGGATTAGAATTATGTCTGGTTTTGATTCAGATATACAACGTTTTATGATACGCTGCCCCTAACATTCCATGATAAGAGTTTCATGTCTCTGTGGGGAGGAACTTCCCCTCCCCTACATTAAATAGTGATGAAATTTTAGATTGGCCCACAGCTTCCCCATCCTTGGCTCTTAATTTAGGAAGGGATCTCCTACCCCTCCTTTTGATGGACTTGGCACAGTCTGGAGAGTCTTTGTTCTCCTCCGTATTATGAATGCCTAGAATGTTTGGGTTCTCATTTTCCAAATTATCTAGGTCAATGAACAATTCTTCTGTTTCCATGTTAACTCTGGCACTATCCACTGAATTTTTCACATATATCTCCCTCTGCCTTTCCAATTCTTCGAAGTCACAAACCTCATCATCAAATTGTTCCATTAGGTCATTAACTACTTCTTCCCCAATAAAGTTGGAAATAATGTTGACTTCCCTTTCTACTTGTTCTCTCTCTTCCACTTCTGCCACCACTGAATCAATATTCTAGGGTGGTCTATTTTCCTCTGCCCTCCCCCCACTTTCCTCCATATCCTTATCTTGTGTTGTCGGTTGTTCTTGCTCAGATCCTTCATCCCTAACAGGGGGACACATCTCCTTCACCAATGGTTGCTCTTAAAGGAATAATTTTACTTTTGTTGAATGTCCCAGGGGGCTCACTATTTCCTTCCCTGAGTCTATGCTTATTCCAAAGTTAATATTTAGGTTTTCCCCTTGAGTGCATATACATGATAGTTCCTTCTGCACCGGTGGCTCGCTAATCTCCCCATCTTCTAAATCTTGCTCCTTGTTGTTTTTGTCATAACTACTTCCAGAGATGGGGAGGAAGGGGGAGTTTGTCTTCCTATTCAAGGGGTCCTTAGATAAGGACTCATAGCATTGATCCAATGATGTATCCATTGCAGAGGTTTGATGCTTAGTTTCTATCTTTAAAGACTCATCGCCTTCCAGAGTGAAACCCCCAGTTCCTTCCATGAATTTAATTTTGACACCCTCTTTATTATGTTTTATCTGAGGGTATGACATCACAGTTGAGGTTTTCCTGGGAATATCATCTACGATGGGGCCATTATAAAAGGAAGGTTTGACGTTTAAAATGTGGTTATTGATTTTTAAAACTATGTTTTAAAAGTTTTTATATTGATATCCATATTCACCATGAGAACATAGTTTGAGAATTTAAATGGGGTTTTTTTGACACTTTCGAATTTCCCTAATTTATTGCCTATCATTCTTAAGATTTATAAATTACGAAGTTCTACTAGTAAGTTATCAATTGATATTTCTCTATTTACCATAAAAGGTTTTAAATGGGATGGATCAAAAAGGGGTTGCCATTCCCAGCATTCTAAGCAAAAACCCTTATATGCCGAAATATCCCCATTCAGAAGCCTATTTCTCAAATCTAGATTGCTACAATCTATTGAAAGGAAATTTTTAGGGAGGATGTTGATACTTACCAGGCCCCGAAAGGATGTCTTTAACCATTCAGCGATTTGTTCGGTTGGAGTACCTATACCTTCCCATCGAGCAAAGATGACAAATTCTTTACAGTGTCTCTGATGCTTTGTTAGGATTTGATTGTCAATTTCTATCACTAGACTTTCCTCTGTGGTTGATGGATGCATTGATTGGTCACCCTTAATTTGTTTATCCGTCGATGGTTTTTGATGGTGGTGCAGTGAATGTCTAGCTAAGGTTTCCTTGCCCCATGAATTCTTCTCTGTAATTTTTTGCCGGAGAGTGTTCCCCCGGTTTATGGTTTTGTCTTTATGGGTAGGTTTTAAAAAACCCTTCTTGATATAACTTAGTGGATGATGGTCATGGCATACTGGTTGGCGATTTTCCCCACTTGTTGGGCATTTGGGTTGCTTATGTCCAACCTTCGACCAATTTTGGTCTTTAGTGTTTAGGGGAGGAGGGGGAGCCCTTCCCATATCTATCAGCGAATATTTGGTCTTCGCAAAAAAGGTCTGTTGATGTCGCATTTTTGTTTCTTCTGAGATAAGAATATTGCCATCATCTTGGTGTCTGCTAGCAAGAAGAGAAAATTGATTTGCATAGCCCAGATAGTTGTCATAAGAAGGCCTCGAAAGCATGTTAGTTGTCGCATAGGAATTGCGAAAATTATTTGCATACAGAGCCATTTTTCATCGTGTTATGATGAAAGATTTTTTTTTTGATTAAAAGGGTAAAAACTTTATTGAAAATCAATCACAAGAATTAGAAAGAGAACCAAGGCCTCAAGGCCCCAGAAAAGAACCACCAACCCAGCCACAGATCATCCAGCTTCAAAACCATCCATGTCCTCAGTGAAAATCTTCTGCAACTCCCGACAGTAATCCTTAGAGAGATGCTCCCAACCTTCAACTTTCCAATCACTATCATGTTCCAAGGCCCACTTGGCCAAACACTCAGTCGCTCCATTCCATTCTCAAGGGATGTGGATGAAGGACACCTGTTCCATTAAAGAGCTAATTTGGAGAATCTATTGAACAATCCTTGCCAACTACCACTAAATCCCACTCACCTTCTGCTCATTGAACAAGTTAACAACAATTTATGAATTTGATTCACAAATGACATTCCTTAGACCCAACGCCCAAGTCTGCTCCAGTGCATACAGAATTGCAAATCCCTCCATAAAATTATTAGACATCCACCCTTTATGCACTGAAAAGAAGAAAACTGCCTCCCCACTACTATTCCTGCCAACACCACCTACTCCAGCAGGGCCTGGGTTACCCCTAGATGAGCCATCAGTGTTAATCCTGATAAACTCATCCTGAGGGGATATCCACCGTCCCACCCTTTGCACCTTCTTCATAGCCCGTCTACCTCTCCTGACACAAGCAGAAGTAGGAGACAACTCCTGCAAGCCAAGCCTACTCACAATATTTGTCTCATCTCTACCCAGCGGGAATTCACCTCACATTTAGCTTCCACTATCTCCCAAATCATAGCAATGATCTTATTCCAAACTTGTTGAACAAATAATTTGGCCTCACAAAAAATCCTCCTGTTCCTTTCGAGCCGGATCTGCCACAAAATGAAGATGGGCTTAGTATACCAAACAGTCTGGAGGAAGGAGGACGAAATAGGAGGTTTGCCCAAATTGCTCCAAAACTCCACTAGAGAATCCGCATAGACACAAGGATGCTTCCACACCCCCCACCAATAGTGCCAGATAAGCATAGAGAAGGGGCATTTGAAGAACAGGTGTGAGGAATCTTCCTCTCCGTTACCACACAAAACACAGATAGAAGGCCCCAAGAATCCTCGCTTGCGGACATCTATTCCAAGCCAAAGTCCAAGCAAAGTAGTTACACTTCGGCCAAGAAACATTATTCCACACCTATTTCGACTAGTTCACTTCTCTTCCCTCAAGTCTTTGGCTCAATAATTCCCGGTATCCACTAGCCACAAAAAAATGCCCTTAAGATTTGGAGACCAAGCAAGCCCATCCCTACCCTTGAGGGAGCTACAGTGTCTACTCGCCAAAATGCCCTGCAACTCAGCACACTCTTCCTCCATCCCAACAACCGGCCATTCATTAGGAGTCTTCCACAACTCCAAATCCATCCAACCGCACCTATAAACAGCCTTAAAGTCACTCACCCTTGACCATCCCGCTTCCAAAAACCTCTGACATAGGTTACCAAGGTTAGGAAACTGATCAAGGATGGGAGGGTATCCATCCTAAGAGTCATTCCAAAAAAGGACCTCTTCCCCCCTTCTGCAAATCCAAAAAAGTCCTACCTTAATGAGAGAAGCCCCCTCTTGAGAGTATACCAGATCGATGAGCCCTTTCCTTCAAGCGGATATCTAGGGATTTCCTCCATCGGGATCCTCTGCATATATTTGTTGGCCAAAATCCTAGCCCAGCCTCGATCCTGCTCAACACACCATATTTAGCTGTAAGAGCTTCCCCAAAAATAATAGACTGCCTTAACCCAAGCCCCCCGACTGCTTTGGGCTACACACCAGGTCCCAACTGACAAGACTCCATTTAGAAGAGGAAAGATTACCTGCCCATAAGAATTGCCTAGCCAGATAATCCAAACCCTTCAAGAACCACTTAGGAGCCACCTGAAGCATACATTGATAGATCGGAAGAGCCTGAACCATCGACTGAATAAGTTGAACCCTCCCAACAAAGGATAGTCATCTATGAGTCCAGCGATCAACCTTCCTGTGGAATTTATCCAAGATCCCCTGCCATGACTCCCTAGGAGGGTTGCCAGGAGAAATAGGAACACCCAAATAAGTCAAGGGTAGGGATCCCACTTGGAATCTCAAGATAAGAGAAATCCTCCTTTGAATAGATTCAGGAGTGTTGAAAAAGAGGATAGAAGATTTCTCCTCATTGATCAACTGGCCTGATGTCGCAGGATCAACATCCAGGACCTTACATAGATTAGTAGCTTCGTTGATCCGAGCTAGCCCCATAAGGGCTGTGTCATCCACAAACTACAAATGAGACTACAACTGCAAGTCATTACCCCATCTCCAACCCTGAATACTACCCAGGCCCACATTATGCTTAATCAGCCTCCCCAGACCCTCAACAAGAAGAATGAATAAGTAAGGGGAGAGGGGATCCCCCTGGTGGAGACCCCTAGAAACACTAAACAACTCAGTATAGTCTCCATTGGTAAGCACAGAGAAAGAAGTGGACGTAACACAACTCATAACCCACTGGATCCACTCATCAGCAAAACCAAAAGCCCTGAGGATCTTCTGAAGGAAGGACCACCAAACTCTATCATACGGCTTAGCCATATCCATCTTGATAAACATAGTTTTTTCCTTGGAGGTTGCCACAGAATGAATGGTCTCTGTAGCAATCTACACCCCATCCGGAATTTGGTGCCCTTCCACAAACCCACTCTGCTCCTCATAAATAACATTCCCCAGACACTTCTTCAATCTATTTGCTATCAGCTTAGAGATGATCTTATAAATCACATTGCAGAGAGAGATAGGGCGGAACTGGCCTAACCGGTCGGCCCCTTCACACTTGGGGATTAGAGCAATGAAAGTTGCATTCAATGCTCGAAGCATCTACTTATTCCTCTGGGACTCCTGGACTACTTCCAATAAATCTAGCTTGATAATATCCCAGAACTCTTGAAAGAATTCAACCATGAACCCATCCAGTCCAGGAGCCTTTCCTTTCCTCATGTGGAAGACAATCCTCTCAAGTTCTTCTAGCAAAATAGGACACAAAAGATGCTCATTCATCTCCCCCGAGACATGAGAAGGAATGCAAGCCAGAACCAGATTCTCCTCCACCTTTTCCCCCTAAGAGTCCTCCGTAAAGAGGGACTAGAAAACTAAAGCGACTCCCTAGACATCTCCTACAAGGATAAGCACTGCTCACCTCTATCATTAACCAAAATAGGGATGGAATTTCCATGTCTCCTTGCTTTCACTGCGTTGAAGAAGAATGCAGTGTTCTTGTCCCCCTCCTTCAGCCAATCAATATGAGCTCTCTGCTTCCAATATATTTCTTCCCTAAGCTCCCATTCCTCTACCACCTTGACAACCATGTCTTCCTCTCTAAGCAAGTTCCCAGACAAACCATGCTCTCTGATTTAACTTGTGATCTCATTCAACACAAATTGAGCAGCTTTCTTCTCATGAAAAATGTTCCCGAAACCTTGTCGGTTCCATTGTTTAAGCTGAAGCTTAACAAATTGTAGCTGCTTGGCAAAAGAGTACATGGCAGTGCCAAAGGCCGACCTCCCTTTCCTCCACCACTTTGCAACAAGAACCTGCAAAGAAGGGTCCCGAAGCCACATAAGTTGGAATTTGAATGAAGGCGAGCAGGCTACCCGTGTCGAAGAAGAAACCAACTTGATGGGCCAATGATCTTACCCTCTCCAGTCAAGAATCTCAGAACTTGTGGACCACCCCTAGCCAATCTAAAAACTAGAAACTAGAAAACGATCCAACCTTTCTGCAATCCAATACTCTCCCACCCTCTTATTGTTCCAAGTAAACAAACCATTGCCAAGCTTAATGTCAACTAGCTACAACAAGGAGATACTGTCCTAAAAAATGAAAGAAGGTTCCAATCGCATAACACCCCCCTTCTTTTCACTCAACTCCAAGATGGCATTGAAAAGTCTCCTGCCATAATCCAAGGATGAAAAGGGGCCAACCTTTGCATACCAGAAACATGAGACCATAAGATTTGCTTACCCTAAAGATCAGTGGGAGCATAGATGTTCGAAAAAAGATGAATTCCCCAGTCTCAAGACTAGATAGCACCCCGGATAACGAGGATCTAGAGGCAACCCACCAGACAGGGCGAAACCTTAAAGGGTTCCAAAGACAAGCCACCCCTCCTGAGGAACTAGCTGCCCCAACACACTGACACTCGCCTCGCCCCCACAGCTTTGGCACGAGACCCATCATACTCTCCAGTGAAAGTTTAGTTTCTTGCAAGAATAGGACATCAAGTGAATGATTCCTAATCAAATCCCGAACAGTTTTTTGTCTAGGGCCGTTGTTCAAGCCCCTTACATTCCATGAGAGCATGATCATTTAGGAGGATTGGAAAAGTGTGAATCCAAAGTCTTCATTGACCCTGACTCAACCAAATTCTCCCCCATCAATTTGATCTTATCCAGATCCTTCTTTCTGCCAACCTTTGAGCTCTTCTCTGAAGCACTTTTCTTAATATCTTTTTGATGTAGACCCAGGTGAACGGAGGACTTATTACTTTTAACCCCAGTCGGTTCCAATTTCAAAGCTATCGGAGAACCCTCCCCCTCAGCCAAATTCACCTCGATACCCAGAGCCAGGCCCAACTGTACCCCTACTGTCGGGTCCATCTCCATCTGCTGGCTTCCAACCACTAGTAGGTCTTGGGTAGAGTCCTCCATTACACTTTCTGGGACCCCTCCTGAAGCACCCTGATCTAGAGGGGTTAACCTCGAATTAACTTATTGATGGCTCAGGTCATCCAAGGCCTCAAATCTATTAAAGGTATCCTCCTCACGTCTCTCCTGTAAGGGCCTCTTTTGTCCTTTGTTCCTGTTCTTTGTCTTAACTAAGACAAAACCATCAACACCCTCTACCACAACCGACTTGGCAGCTTTCCCTTTCTCAGCCCTATCTAGGCTCAGGTCTGACTGCTGAGGTTGTCGCACCACCGGTTTGTATCTAGGGCACTTATGTTGTAAATGACCATACTCATGACACAAATGACAACAAAATGGTAAAGTCTCATAATCTAACTGTTGAACCCAAGAATAAGAGCATGCACACATATCTATAGCATCTGGTAATGGTTTACTAAGATCTATTTCAACACAAATACATGCAAAGGTCATTACCTTTCTCCCCAGAGTTTGCGAAGAGGATCCCACTGGCCTCCCAAGCAGAGCGGCAAGCATCCGTAACACATCCTCCCGATAGCATTCCACTGGAAAATGTGGTAACCGAACCCACACTGGAACCCTATTTGGGAGCTCCACTGAAGAATTAAACCCCGCATGCCAAGGTTTGATGAATAATCTCACCTGGTTGTAAAAATACGGGCCTCCTTCAAAGACCCTCTTGTGATCCTCCATGCAGTTGAAAGTAAGTAGTTATTTGCCAGAAGCATAATCTCCATTTCCCCTTCCAGTGCTCAAGTCCGCTGCGCCCAGTTTTCAAAAAACTGTAAGGAAACCCTCATTCCCAAAAACTTGCAGTATAGCGAGTGATTTGAAAAATATTCAATGTCTTTGGCTATCATCTCAGGAGGAATAATCAACTTTGGCCTCTCACTGCATCTCTCCAGACAACCATTAATCTTCACCATGCGAGAGCTACCAGCACTCCCAGTCGAATCAGAAGAGAAGAGATTATTGTTAAATGTCTTCATACTTTGAAGTGGGGGTTTTGAGCCCACCACAACTCAGAAATCCATGGCTGGAGCAACCTGCGAGGCCTCCCCACCCAAACTTGCCATCGGGGCACAAAAAAAATAAAAAATAAAAAAGACAAAAGAGCCAAGGGCCACCCACGGAGGCTCGACACCCAAGGCACCTCCCCTCACCAACACCACAGAAGAGAGGCCCGCCGAAACTCCCTGTCACACGGGAAAGCCACGGCCATAACCGCAACAAGCAAAAGACGCACCCCCATGCAGTCTCCACACCTCCCGACGACCACACCCACACCCATTGTCGAGCCCTACCAGCACCTTCCGCCACTGTCTTCCCTCGACACCCTGCACTACCCACCCCCGCATGATACTGCACCAGATCCACCCGTGAGCTAGGGCTGTGAAACCCTAGCTCGGCCGCCTGTGAGCCCCCACACGAACGCCATCTGAGAATCGTTATGATGAAAGATTTTTATTTCATGTTTATATCTAATTTATTTTTTACATAATATATAATATAATAAAAATTTAATAGTTTAAAAAATAATCTTAAAAAATATAAAATATAATTAAAGTTTACAAAATTGTTTTGATCAAGAGGGGAAATTCAAATAAAACTAAAGATGAAACAAGCTCGCTCTTAATGTTTGGCAGTCACTACACCATACCAGGTTGAGTCAAAAGATAAATTTAATATCAAAATGTTTTCACCAATAAACAAACACTAAAATATTTGTGAAATTTTTGGACCTGCCATCTAACTCATCTAAATTACAAGTGGCAAAGCAGAGTAAATATTTTTTGGGGCATAGGGATAATCTCTACCAACTCAATTTATTGACAAATATAAGAAATGAATAGAAACAAAATAAAATAACAATATATAATATAATTGTAAAAATATACTGAAATGACTGCTTTGCCCACAACTACAAACTGCCAAATGTTTAGCGAAGAAGAATGTTGTGAAAGCTACAAAAGTGAAATAGTTATAATGATGCAACGTATCACCTGACTTGAGCTTAGTTTGTTGCAAGCAACACAGGTTTAACAAACTTAGGCATAACAAATTGCAGAAGATTAATTCATAGATTGCAAGGATATGATAGAGGAGAAACATATAAAGCCGAGAAACATATAAACCCGAGACAACCAGAAGTTTGGAGCATCCATAACCTATCCACAAAGGAATTACTGAGAAAAACCGGTGCGGTGATGGGAATAACAGAGCCCTGTGAAGTTCCCATCTTGGATATGGACATCTGAGGTTTTGGAAAGGGCATGCGCTCTTACCACAAAAAAAGCCCCTTCCTCACTTTTACAAGAAGCTCCCAGTATTAGAGTCGACAAATATGTTGCCACTGATGTGAGAGATGATGGAAGTACTATCATCTCTAATCCTTTAAGGGTTGAGCTTTAATACTTTCAGAAGCCTTTGATTGTTGTATTTCTTTTTTTATTGTTGGAGTGAAAACCTAAAATGGGTGTGTGCTCTATGAATACAGGTGTTTATCAGCGGGAAGCCATTTTAATTGGGTGTGTGCTCTATGATGGCTAATTTGGTCCAAAATTGTGAGCAGAGCGATGCAATTTTGTTTCAAATTTTAGCACAGGATACAACATGCCCATTATCTATGAATGCATAGTTACTAGTTTTTATGCGAGGCAAACATATTGCTTTTGTGATAACAGTGAATTTTGCTCAGCTCTTTATGAATTCTTTTCTACTTGTACATTCCTGTGAATTTATTGACAGTAAATATTTACACCATGGTTTTTGTTATCATTGTCGCAACTTTGGTCTTTGAATCTCTGGTTTTTACAATTCTTGTTGTTGCATTTTTTGCTCTATTTTTCTTTGATTGGAATGTTATTCGAAAATAGAAGTAGTTGTAAGATTCAAATTGGAGAAAGAAAGTTGATGTCCAAATCTTGAAGAGCCACTGAAGCAAGGCCAACCTTAAAGTTCACACACTAAGCTTTGACTAGTGTGTCCTGTCTCATGTGGACCCCATTGCCATCCATTTTTAGAATCTATCATTTTCTATATCTGTTTTTGTTTAGTGTATTTCTTAAAACAGTGTTAGATTCACACATTGGTACACCTGTGCATGTTCCAAACATTATTTTCTTGTCATAACTATTTGTATATCCTTTGACTTTGGGTAAAACAATTTACAATAAAAATATAATATAATATTCTTTGTATAAAACAATTTACTACGCTGCATTTTGATTTGCACCATTTTTAATTTACATCTTTCATATTTTAGAATTTAAATGGCTTTTTTAACCTTTAAATTTTTTAAGTTCTAAATTATAATACTTAATAATTTATTTATTATATATTGTATTTAAATAATTGTTAATGTAATTATTAATTATTTTTAATTATGTTATATTTTAATTATTAATCAATAACAATAATAAATATTATTAAATTTAATTTAATATGATAATAATTTATTAATTAAGTATTAATTTTCAATCAAATTATTAATTATATATAAAATATAATTTTATTATTTATTAATTTATTATAAACAATCATATTTTTCTTTAGTTTATATTAGAAAAAATAAAATTATGAATAAATTTTTTAGAAGAATTTAGGGGGAGAAGTAAAAAATATCTAATAATATAAAATAAAATAAAGTATTTAATTCAATTTAAATGATAAAATATTTTATTAAGATGTTATAAATTTATCTTCTAAATATTTTAAATAGTAGGGCCTCTTTTAGATAATTATGATAGATAGTGTCATATTAAGTTTACTTATTTTCATTTTTTAAAAGGAATAAATACTTAACTAAAACCTCATCTACAACACAATAACACACATGATTTGAATATATAATATAATAAGTTAAATTTATATGATTTAAATTAATTTAATTTAATTATAATTATAATATATTATCTTAATTAGGATATATTTAATTAAATATATATAACTTAATTAATCTATTATATAGTATAATATAAGTTAAATTATATTTAATATATTATAATATATTTATTTATTTTACTTATTATTAAGTAAAAATCTATAGTATAATATGTATTTAGAATCAATAAATGGCAAAGATAATTTGTTTTCTTTTAAAACATAAGATTTCTATATTCATAAATAAGAACTATTTATATGGAAAGAGGATAAATTATTCTCTTTCAAAAATTATAATTTGTATATTCACAAATGAAGACTATTTATATTCTTTAACTAAAATTTACCTTATTTAATTGATTCAAAATTAACAATTCTTAGGCAAAGGGTTGGGCACAATTGGTGAGGATGATGGTAAGAGATATAGATGTCATCCACCAAGGTTCACGTGGATCCTTGCACATGGTATTTTAATGATTTAATCAAATAAAATATAGGTTGCATTTACACAGGTTAAAAAATAATAATTGGAAAAGACTATATATACTACAAATAATAAAGAGATTATTAACCTTTCAATCATATAAACAAATTATAAAAATAGAAGAAAAATATTAATATACTTGAACTAAATATTTTTAAAAATTATGAAAAAATTTAATATATTCTAATTAATTATTTTAAAAAATTATTTGATATATTTGAATTAATTTTTTTAATATTCTTTCCTTTTTTTTTGAATAAAGGAGTAAAAACTTTATTAATAATCAGACACAAGCATTACATAAAAAAACCAGAGCCTCAAAGCTCCATAAGAGAACAACAAACCCAACCAAATATCAACCAACTTCATGACTATCCATATCCTTAGCAAAGATCTTATGCAAGTCCTGACAATAATCTGGGGAAAGATGCTCCCAACCCTCAACTTTCCAATCATACCATGTTCTGAGGCCCACTTAGCCAAACAATCAGTTGCTTTATTCCACTCACGAGAAATGTGGATGAAAGACACCTTCTCCATCATAACACTAATATGTAAAATCTGGTGAACAATCCCTGTCAACTGCCAATTAAGTCCACTCACCTTCTGCTCAATTAAACAAATTAACCATAATCTGTGAATCCGATGTGCAGATAACCTTACGCCACCCCAACTCAAAAGCACGCTCCAGGGTATATAAAATTGTTAATCCCTCCATAAAATTATTAGACTGCTGCCCTTTATGCACTGAAAAGAAGAAAACCACCTCCCCCATACGATCCCTACTAACACCACCAATCCTAGTAGGACCTAAATTACCCCTAGAGGAGCCATTGGTGTTAATCTTAATGGATTCATCCTGTGGGGGCAACCATCTTTCCACCCTATGAACCTTCTTCATAGCACGTCTACCTCTCCTGACACAAGCTGAGACATACAACATCTCCTGCAAACACAACCTACTCACTATATCAACCTCTCCTCTTTTGAGAGGAAAATTCACCTCACATTTAGCTTCCACCGTCTCCTAGATCATTCCCATGATTCTATTCCACACTTGCTGAACTAGTAGTCTGACTTCCCTAAAGATCCCCCTATTCCTCTCTAGTCAGATCTGCCAAAGGATGAAAATGGGCTCAATGTGTTAGACAATCTGGAAAAAAAGAGAGGATGAAATAGGAGGCCTGCCCAAACTGCTCCAAAACTCCACCAAAGAATCCGCGTGAACACAAGGGTGCTTCCACACCCCCCATCAGTAATGCCAAATCAACAACGAGAAAGGGCATCTAAAGAATGGGTGTGAAGAATCCTCCTCCCCATTACCACACAAAACACAGTTGGAAGGCCCGTGGAACCTATGCTTACGAATATTGTCCCCTGTAAGACATCTATTCAAAGCCAAAGTCCAAGCAATATAGTTACACTTCGGCCAAGAGAAATTGTTCCAAACATATTTCCACCAATGCATCTCCCTCCCCTCCAATCTACGAGACAACAACTCCTGGTACCCACTAGCAATCGTAAAAACCCCCTTAGGATTCTGGGACCAAGCAAGTCTATCCCTATCCTTAAGGGATCTATAGTGTCTTATAGCCAAAATGCCATGAAGCTCTGCTCAGTCTTCCTCCATACCAAAAACTAGCCATTCATTATGAACCTTCCACTGCACCATCTCCAATTGTCCACACCTATAAATAGACTTAAAGTCACTCACACTAGACCACCCTGACTCCAGGAACCTCTGGCAAAGATTCACTAAATTAGGAAACTGATCAATAATGGGGGGATAGCCATCCCAAGAATCAAACCAAAAAAGCACATCTTCCCCCCTCTTATAGATCCAAAAAAGTCCTTCTTTTATTAGTGCAGCCCCTTTCTTGAGAGTACTCCAAATCGTAGAGCCTTTTCCTGCAAGAGGATATCTTGGGATTTCCTCCTTCAAGATCCTCTACATATACTTGTAGGATAAAATCCTAGCCTAGCCTTGATCCTATTCAACACACCACCTCCAGTACAATTTTGCCGCCAAAGCCTCCCTAAATAAGGAAGACTACCTTAAACCAAGCCCACCCAACTGCTTTGGGTTGCACACCAAGTCCCAATTGACAAGACTCCACTTATAGGAGGACATGTTGCTTGCCCATAAGAATTGCCTTGCCAAACAATCCAATTCCTTCACAAACCACTTTGGGGCCACTTGGAACATACACCTATAAATCAAAAGAGCATGAACCACCGACTGGATCAGTTGAACCCGCCCAACAAAGGATAACCATCAGTGTGTCCAATGTTCAACCTTCATGCGAAATTTGTCCATAATACCCTACCAAGAGTCCCTGGGAGGATTACCAACAGAGATAGGAATACCCAGGTAAGTCAAGGGAAGAGAACCGACCTGGAATCTCAAGATATGAGCAATCCTCATCTGAATAGTTCCAGGTGTGTTGAAGAAGAGATCCAAGAATTTACGCAGCAAGATAGACATCTAAGAATTTACGCAGATTTATAGCTTCTTTGATCCTAGCAAGTCCCATCAGGGTCATATCATCCACAAACTGCAAATGGGACCGAGGGGGTATGTCATTACCCCAACTCCAACCATGAATAATACCTAGTCTCACATTATACTTAATCTCCCCAGACCCTTAGCCAAAAGAATGAATAAGTACGGGGAAAGAGGGTCCCCTTGACGAAGACCCCTAGACGCACCAAACAACTCAGTATGATCTCTATTAATTAGCACAAAGAATGAGGTAGATGGAACACAACTAATTACCCATTGGATCCATTCATCAACAAAACCAAAAGCCCTAAGAATCTTCTGGAGAAAGGACCAACATACTCTATCATAAGCCTTTTCCATGTCCAGCTTGATAAACATAGCCTTTTCCTTGGAAGCTGCCATAGAATAAATGGTCTTAGTAGCAATGACCACTCCATCCAAGATTTGACAACCCTTCACAAACCTACTATGCGCCTCAGAGATGATACCCCCAAGCCAATTCTTCAACCTTTCCGCTATAAACTTAGAAATAATCTTATAAAGCACATTACTGAGAGAAATAGGACGAAACTAGCCTAACCAGTCAACCCCATCACACTTGGGGATGAGTGCAATGAAAGTCGCATTCAAAGCCCGAAGCATTTGCTTATTCCTTTGGGACTCTTGGACCAATTCCAATAAGTCCAACTTGATAGTATCCCATAATTCTTGATAAAACTCAATCGGAAACCCATCTGGTCCAAGAGATTTCCACTTCTTCATGTGAAAAACAATCTTCTCAAGTTCTTCCAACAAAATAGGACCCATAAGCTGCTCTTTCATCTCCCTAGTAACCAGAGAAGGAATACAAGCAAGAACCAGATTCTCCTCTTCCGATTCCCCCTTAGAATCCTCACTAAAAAGGGATCGGAAATACTGCATAGCCTCCCGAGAAATCTCCTGCAAAGATAAACACTGCTCACCTCTATCATTAACCAGAATAGGGATGGAATTACCATGTCTTCTTTCTTTCACTGAGTTGAAAAAGAACACATTATTCTTGTCCTTTGCTTGAAGCCAATCAATACGAGCTCTTTATTTCCAGTAGATTTCCTCCCTAAGCTCCCACTCCTTTAAAACCTTGATTACCTTGTCTTCCTCCCTAAGCAAGGCTTCTGACAATCCATGCTCTCTTATTTCTCTGGTAATGCCATTCAACTCTAATTGATCACCTGTCTTAGCATGAAAAATATTACCGAAACACTGACGATTCCACCATTTAAGCTGAAACTTAACAAATTGCAGTTGCTTGGCAAAAGTGTACATAGCAGTGCCAAAGGCTGGCCTCCCTTTCTTCCAGCATTCCACAACATGATCCTGCAAAGAAGGATCTCGCAACCACATAAGCTGGAATTTGAATGAAGGAATGCAAGCGACCCAAGCATAAGAATATACCAATTTGATGGGCCAGTGATCCGAACCTCTCCAATCTAAAATCTTAGAGCATGTGGACCACCTCCCACCAACCTGAAAACTAGAAACCAAAAAGCGATCCAGCCTCTCCGCAATCCATCACTCCCCTACCCTCCTGTTGTTCCAAGTGAACAGACCATTACCAGGCTTGATGTCAACAAGATTCAAGGTGGATATACTATCCCAAAGAAGGAAGGAAGAAGTCTCCAACCACATAACACCACCCTTCTTCTCACTCAACTCTGAGATGGCATTGAAATCACTCGCCATAATCCACAGATGAAAATGAAAAAACCCACGCATAAAAGTAATATGAGACCACAAATTCTGCTTACCCTAAAGATCAGTGGGGGCATAAATGTTAGTAAACAAGATATATTCCCCTGTCTCAAGACTAGAGGCAACCCTAGATAAAGATGATCTAGAAGAAACCCACGTTATAGGATGAATCCTCAAGGGGTTCCAAAGACAAGCCACACCTCCAGAGGACCCAAATGTCCCAATACACTGACATTTGCCTCTCCCCCATATTTTTGTCACCCGACCTAGCATACTTTCCACAAATAATTTAGTTTCCTGCAAGAAAATGACATTAGAAGAATGACTCCTTAAACTCCCGAACGACTTTTTGTTTAGGGCCACTGTTCAAGCCCCTCATATTCCATGATAACACAAACATTTCAGGGGATTAGAAAAATGAGAATCCAGAATCTTAACTGACCCCGACTCAACCAAATTCTCCCCCATCAATTTGATCTTATCCAAGTCCTTCTTTCTGCCAACCTTCGAAATCTTCTTCGTTGCACCTTTTTTTATATCTTTCTGAAGAAGACCCAATGCAAAGAGATCTTATTACTTTTAGCCCCAGCATAGTCCAATTTCCGTGCTGCAGGAGAAAAATCCCCACCAGCTAACTTCACTTCAACACTAGAAATAGGTCCCATCTAAGCCACTGATCCATCACCATATGATGACTCACACCCGCCTGCAGACCCTGGGTAGTAACCAAGTTCACACTATCAGGAATCAACCTTGCTGCACTATGATCCAAAGGAATCATCCTCGGATTCACCTCCTGTTGGCTAAGATCATCCAAGGTTTCAAATCTGTTAAAGGTATTCTCCTCTCGACTCTCTTGCAAAGACCTCTTTTGACCCTGATTCCTATTATTTGTCTTAACCGGGACAAAACCATCAGCACCCACACCCCCACCAGGCATGGAAGCTTTTCCTTTATCAGCCCCATCTAGGTTATGGGATGACTGTTGAGGTTTAAGTTCAGACGATTTAGACCCAGGGCACTTATGCCGCAAATGACCATACTCATGACATAGACGACACCGAAAAGGTAAAGTCTCATAATCAAGCTGTTGGACCCAAGAGTAAGAGCCCACACACATATCTATAGCATCAGGCAAAGGCTTACTAAGATCAATTTCAACACAAATATGAGAAAAAATCATTACCTTTCTCCCCAAGGTTTGCGTTGAAGATTCGAACGAAGTAATCGAATCCACACTGGGACCCGATTCGAGAGCTCCTCCGAAGGGTTAAATCTCACATGCCAAGGTTTGATGAACAACCCCACTTGGTTATAAAAATATGGACCTCCCTCAAAGATCCTATTGTGATCATCCATGCAATTAAAAGTGACCATGAAGTAATTGTTTGCCAACAACATAACATCCATTTCCCCTTCCGGTGCTCAAGTCCTCTGAGCCCAATTCTCCAAAAACTGTAAAGAAACCCTCATCCCCAAAAATTTACAGTATAACGAGTGCTTTGAGAAATATTGAACATCTTCGGCAGTCATCTCAGGCGGGATTATCAATTTTGGCCTCCCTTTGCATCTCTCAAGAAGCCATTAATCTTCAAAATTTGAGAGCCATTGGACAAACCTGCCCTAGTAAACTCTGAATCTGGAACAAAAAGATCATTAGCGAAGGTCTTGATACCTTAGGATGGGGATTTCGCGCCCAACGTACCTCAAAAATCCATATCGGGAGAGTCCCACGAGGCTTCTCCCCTCGCAGCTGACATCACAAAGGAGAAGGGTCTGACACAAAGAAGACCCACACCCCAAAACCCTACCCACATAACCCTCCACCCAAGACACACACTCCTCCCAAACTCTGGAACAGGGAGAAAAAGGCCACTGCCCTCCACACCCCTTGAGCTCCTCCCACCGTTGTCGCCAAACACCAGCCGCCCTACACACCTCGCACCCGCACTCAAACCAAGCTCCTCACAACAGTCCTCCCCACCACCAGCCACCGACCTCCACAACAAAACCGCCACATCATAGAAGCACATAACAGATCCCCCGTCTATGCATAGCCAAACACGGACCCCCACGGGCTAGGGCTCGGATGCCCTAACACAGACTAGCAAAGCTCGCACATGCTCCATCAGACCCAACAATTTTTTCCCAAACATTCTTTCCTTTTAAATGATTTTAAAGACTACCCTAATTTTCATTAAAATACTTGAAGTTAAAAAAAAACATTTAATTTTTTTTATTCATTTTTAAAGCATGAAAAAATAAAATGCATGTCGCACGACTATGAATTGTTTTTTACAATGTCTGCTTTATACAACAATGAAAATGAAAATGGAATGAAATTTATAAGTGGGCCCACATGAAACAACACACAAAACTTAAAAATGAAACAGATTCATAAATGCATATGTCAAATATTTTTAATTTGCGATTTTCATAAGATATTAGAAAACTATTTAAATTTGTTCCCTATCACTTTTGATTGGTTCTCTCTTTTTATTTTTAAAAAAAATAGAAAAACCCCAGAGAAAAATATACAACCAATCGAAAAATCTGAAAATAGACAGAGAAATTGATATTAATAAATAAATTAGAACAAACTATAGTTTAAACCATAAGATAAATATTTGACACAATTTCCAAAGCAAAACTAATTGAAAAAAAAGGAGCAACGAAAAACATTAGTCTCCGCCTATAGATAAGCGGGACTAATAATAATTTTACCACTATATAAATACATTAAATTTGATTTTTATATAGAATTTAATTTTAGTGATGAGAATTGAATTTTTTATTTGCATTTTGATAGTGTCATTAATTGATGTACTTGAATTTAATTAATAAAATAAAAAAAAATATGTATTTTTTTTTTAAATTATCAATTAGATAACAAATAAATCTTATTTTATGTAATTAAAAAAAATAAATTACATATTAACTTTTGAAAAGAGAAAAATTTATTGAATTTAATTTTTTTAAAAAATTGATTGATTGAAAAGACAATGACTAATAACTATTTAAGCTATTTAAAAGTATAATGAATGCATAAATATCCTACCATGACATAACTAAAAATGTTGCCATCCATGTAAGTTTAAATGATTTGAAAAAAAAATTAATTATCCTAATTTGGCGTCTTAAAAAAAATTCAAAGTCGATTCATTTGGACGAGGGAGTGGAAAGAGGGAGGTGAAGAAACGGGGCAAGCGGGCAGGGAAGAGGATAGTTTGAAAGAAGTACCAATATATAGTTGTACTCGATTGCTTCTTCCGCAAGAAAAGAACACAATACACGATGTACGGTCCAGATGTAAATTAAAGCTCCACATCAAGAACCGCACTGTTAGTCGTAGAAGACGTGGGCATGTAAGAAGTACAGGAGTAGCAGTTCTGCATTTTGTTCCATTCAAAAATAGCTCAACTCGCTCATGGCGTCTCACTTTACCTCATCCAATTCAAATTCACTTCCAAATGCGAATGCAAATGCAAGCGTGGCCTCGACTTCCTCGTCTTCTTCGGTTGTGGTTATCGAATGGCAATGGCGTACACATGATCTGCTCTGGCGTTCTTTTGACAATGACTTCACTTGTGAAGTAGAAGCCGCGAGCAAATCGGGCATGACCCCCGTTCAAATAGGCGCTGACCTCTTTTACCATTTCCAGCCTCAAACCCTTAAACAGGTACAACCCTAACCTTCTCATTTATTTTAGTTACCGTAAGGAAAAGTTTCGCTAGTATGTAAAAATTTTCGTGCACAAGCGATCCATCGCCATGAACTCCCCCGGCTTGCTTGTCTTAAATTGACGTTGTTTGCTAAGTGGATTGGCGGGTCAGATGGTGCAGGATTACTGTAAGTAGGCTGAACTTTGGGATTTCTTGGGTTTCTTTTAGAGAGAACATCTTAGTATTTGGTCTATTTCAAAATTTCAAGCATACTTACTGGAATTTAGGTGGAATTTCTTAATAATTGGGTAATTAACCCTTAAAGTTCAATTAAGGGTAATCTTTACAGCTCGTAGGTTTATTTTGCAGAGGAATTTTATGTTCATTGAGTCATTTCATTCTTATAGCAAAATGCGGGGCCGATGGCGGAGGTAATGGCGAGGGCATGCCGCTGCTGCGGCAGGGTGGAGGAAATGTCCATTTTGTTTTACAGGCACTACAATTGGTAAACAGGCTTTTGAAAAAGAGTGAAGTTGTTTGTTAAGTGGATTGGCGGGTCAGATGGTGCAGAATTACTGTAAATCTGTTGAACTTTGGGACTTCTTAGGTTTCTTTTAGAGAGAACATCTTAGTATTTGGTCTATTTCAAATTACACGCATTCTTACTGGAATCTAGGTGAAATTTCTTAATAATTGGTTAATATTCAGTCAAGCTCAGTTAAGGGTAATGTTTCCAGCTCGTAGGTTAATTTTGCAGAGGAATTTTGTATTCGTTGAGTCGTTTCATCCTTATAGCAAAATGCGGGGCCGATGGCGGAGATAAAGGCAATGCCAGGGCCAGGGCATGCCGCTACAGAGGCAGGGTGGAGGAAGTGTTCGTTTTGTTTGACAGGCACAACAATTGGTAAACAGGATTTTGATAAAAATTTGAAACCTGTATCTTGAAATTTGTTAACGATTTTAATATTAGTTCAGCATCTATCAGACTCCTAACTATTACCAGCATAACTCCATCTAAACGTTGGGATTAACTGGGCAGTCTGCAAGGGACCACTACCTATCTCGTGTGGATAGTCATTATGGTAAAGAGTCTTAAATAAGATTTAAGATAATTAGCAAAATAACTAAATGTCTTTCAGACCCAACACGTGGGAGGGTCTTACTATTGCTCACACCTTTATTTGGAGAGAGAGAACTTCGTGCTTAGCCAATTGATCCATCCGGAGAGGAAGGTGGGGGCATTTAGACATTTGGTCAACTAGAGGTCAACTACAGGCACAACCAGAAACCAGCCTACAAAACATTACTACAGACAAAAAACAGAATAAGAGTATCAATGATAACAGTCACAGCTAAAGTACCAGCAAAAAGACATCAAATAACCATCATGAGAAGGAGCCATCGTAGGGATTCTGCTTCCATTTTCATTAGATAGTATCATACGAATTGGATGGCAGCCAATATTAGATAGTTTTCCCTCTTTGGAAAACTTTTTGGGAGTATGATAGAACGCAGGATCAGTAAATGGGCAGAAAAAGAGGGAAAAAGGGCAAGAGGACATGCTGGTTTCTGCTCAAAACACTCCACCATTGATCATTGCATTACACTTAGACACTTCATTGAAAAAGTGTGGGACAATCAAGGTGAAGAAGCCTTTTGTTGCTTCATGGATTTCAAAAAAGCCTTTGATACTGTACCTAGGGACAAGCTTTGGTGTAGAATGGAAGAACTTGGAGTTCCAAAGGAACTTAGGGCTGCTGTTCACAAACAATTTGAGCAGGTTAGAGCTAAAATCAGAACTAAAGATGGAATGTCTGAATGTTTCGGTAGCGACATTGGGGTGAAACAAGGGTGTCCTTTATCTTCCACTTTGTTTGGCTTATATATTGATAAACTTGAAGAGTGGTTAAACAATACAAATGGGGAAGGTATTCAGTTGGCAGGATACGTGGTGAAATTGCTTTTATGTGCCGATGATTTTATTCTTTTTGCAAAATCTACACAAGGTTTGAGAGAGCACTTGAAGGTTCGTGAGTTATTTTGTCAGAAAGTTGGGATGCAAGTGAACACTAGCAAGACCAAGGTTATGATCTTTTCTTTGAAGAAGAGGCAGCAACAGGTAGACTTTATATTTGAGGGCAGCCCCTTGCAGGTATTGGTTGAATATAAGCATTAGGAATTGATTTCCACAATAAGCTCAGCTGAGAAACATGTAGATCAAAAAGGATACAAGGGGGTTGGAGAGCTTTATACCTTCCTCAAAACAGATGTAGGAAAGCGGAGTTGTGGGATTGGAAGACTAAGAAAACACTTTTCGATTTACTAGTGGTTTCGGTTATCCTTTATGGGTGTGAAGTTTGGGGGGATAGCATGTCAAACCTCAAATGGAGACAAATAGAGAGAATACAAAAGCATCTAATCACTAGCAGCCTCAAAGTCAAATCAACAATACCATATGAGATCCTTTTGGCTGAAGTTGGTATGTACCCAATTGGTTAAACAATACAAATGGGGAAGGTATCCAGTTGGCAGGATACGTGGTGAAATTGCTTTTATATGCTGATGATCCTATTCTTATTGCAAAATCTACACAAGGTTTGAGAGAGCACTTGAAGGCTCTTGAGTTATTTTGTCAGGAAGTTGGGATGCAAGTGAACACTAGCAAGACCAAGGTTATGATCTTTTCTTTGAAGAAGAGGCAGCAGCAGGTAGACTTTATATTTGAGGGCAGCCCCTTGCAGGTATTGGTTGAATATAAGCACTTAGGAATTGACTTCCACAATAAGCTCAGCTGAGAAACATGTAGATCAAAAAGGATACAAGGGGGTTGGAGAGCTTTATACCTTCTTCAAAACAGATGTAGGAAAGCGGAGTTGTGGGATTGGAAGACTAAGAAAACACTTTTCGATTTACTAGTGGTTCCGGTTATCCTTTATGGGTGTGAAGTTTGGGGGAATAGCATGTCAAACCTCAAATGGAGACAAATAGAGAGAATACAAAAGCATCTAATCACTAGCAGCCTCAAAGTCAAATCAGCAATACCATATGAGATTCTTTTGACTGAAGTTGGTATGTACCCAATTGAGGTTTCGGTGGTCATTCGGTTGTTATGCTACTTAAAAAAGGTGGAAAGTATGGATAAACACCGTTGGCCCATCTTGATTGTTGATGAAAACTTAAGTCGTAGGAAAAAGACTTGGAAGAAACAAAATAACAAGTGGATGAACAAGTGGGACATAAATTTGCACGACTGCCCCAACAACAAAGAGGAGATAAAAAAGTGGGTCTTAGAGAAATTTAGGAAGGCCATGTGGATAAACTAGCTAGGCAAGAAAAAAGCGTACTATATTAAAGAATTTAACCCTACATTGGGCACATGAGGAAAAAGAATATTTGAGATCTGTGATCAACGGTAAGGCCTGTTGGTGTTGGAAATAAGCCACACCTGGACCGACGATGGACTGGTACAAGAGGGGCCAGTAGCTCAGTGGTAGAGCACTTTAGCAACGTATGGAAGGTCCTAGGTTCGAGTCCTAGCTGGTCCATGTCTCAACATGGTATCAGAGCCAGGTCTAGGCTAAGAGCCCCAAGCACACGAGAGGTGTGGCTTAAGGGGGGGTGTTGGTGTTGGAAATAAGCCACACCTGGACCGACGATGGACTGGTCCAAGAGGGGCCAGTATCTCAGTGGTAGAGCACTCTAGTAGCGTATGGAAGGTCCTAGGTTCGAGTCCTAGCTGGTCCATGTCTCACAACAAGGCCAAAATTCTAATTGCACAATTAAGGACTGGATCCCACCATTTGAGATGTGAAATTGGTAGATGGAAGGTGCCTAAAGAAGAGTGGGAGGAAAAAGCATGCCTGTTTTGCAGCAAAAAGACAGTAGAAACAGAATGGCATTTCCTTATGGAGTGTACAGCGTATGAAGACATTTGCAGCCAGTTTGGGAATGAATTAAAAGTAGATATTCTGAATGAGCTTTTTGAAGAGTCAAGACTTCACAAAACAGCAAACCTCTTAATCAAGATTCACAAGAAAAGATCCAGCATGGAAAAGAATCTGAAACTGGGATAAGTGAACTTGTGGGTCCCTTAGGCCATTGGGTCTCGTGGACGTCATTAAAACTTATTCATTCATTCATCATAATCCAGGGGTTTTTCTTTCGGACAGCAACTGCATCTTATGATTAAGAAAGACCTGAAAGTTGTCATAGTCTCATCCTCCTGGGAACCCCTCGTTTTATTAGAATAATATTAATTTATTAGAAGATGAGGCTTACAGTTGTAATAAAGTCAGGCTTACAGTTGTAATAAAGTCACCTTAGTGGCAAGGTTTCTTTCCATTTTTCTCGATTTCCTTTTTAGCTTTAAGTGAGTCATTTAATGTTTGTCTGTTTGATGGTTTCATCCTTTAATCTCTATATAAGAAGATAAACCTCTTTGTAATTATTATCCTGTTAATTAATAGCATCTTAAATATTGTGCTCTATTATGTTTTGCCATAGTTTTGTTATATATGATATTAAACAACTGCAAGATTGAGTTCTCCAACCCATTTTTCAAATCAAGCAAATTTGCATCTTGATTCTGATCAAAATCCTTTTTATGCTGGTGACCACATTAAGCATTAAGATTCTGCTGAACAATAAGGTTGTCAATTTGCTTCTTTTGGTTACCTACTTGCAGTTTTAAATCTTCTAAGTCCTTCTGAAACTGTTACAAAACATCTCTGAGTATTATTAGCACAGTTCATTCCCATGAGAGACCTGAGCCCAGGTATCAACCTGGCCTTCAATGGCCATCAATTCACAGCTTATGGACTTTAAGTTCTGCCTAGTGATTATCCTGACAACCCATAGCAAGACAGACTTTCATGAACTCAGTCAACATGACTGCATGATTATAATGGAGTGGTGGGCACATAGTTACTAGACTTGGACTTGGCACAGATTTGGGAGGCTGTTTTTGGACTTGGACTTGGCACCCAGTCTCGATAAATTGAAAAAAAAACAACAAGTTTCATGCCCTCGACCGGGCATCCCAATGCAAATGAATATAAAATTGGGAAAGTCTGAATGGTATCGAGTGCACATATTTCGCTCCTCAACAACAGCAAGTGGTTATGGGAAAACAACATGTTAAGGACTGATTAAACAGAATGATTCATTAAAACAGTGAATTAGTTACGAGGGGAAGGCGGTGATTAAGATTTAGAAAGGGACGCCATCTTTCAAGAAAAGGTTCCACCCAAAATGACATGACTTCTCAACAATAAGAGAAAGGTATATGATGTAATGCCCCCTACTAGGAGGCTGCCAATTCTCAAGGAATAACATACATCACTATCATTATTTTTGCCTTTACAGTAATTACACAAACCAAGTAACTATGTTTGCTCATAGTACAACTGATATTGTCCATATTCAAGCCCAAGTCTTACTTCCTTCTAATTCCCAGCCCTGGATGGGGATTTACTTGTCTAGGGCATGATGACACCACCTCCATAATGGAGCCCAGATTTCAGGAACACCAGTCCATTCATCCTTGTGGCTCACCTGATTTGGGATGGGTTTACTCCGTATCTCCCCAACAACACCACACCTCTCCTTATGGAAGGGGGGGGGGCAATAGAAATTATTAACTAATTGGGCCATGAATATAATAGTCTGGCAATAGAAATTATTAACTAATTGGGCCATGAATATAATAGTCTTTCATGTACTATGAATGTATATGAAATTAAGTATGACTGTCATACATATTACACTCTATATTAATATTACTATTAAATTCTGCATAAGAACATTATCAAGCTTCATATATTAAGCACATCCCTATGCATACCACCAAGAAGAAGGATGTTACTGCCTGTAACTTAATGACAGTTCTGATCTGAACTGATCGATGGTGATGTTCCTGGATGCTTTTGATTCCTTTCCTTTATATCTCTCAATGTGAAGGAGAGCTCACACCTCTTCATCATGTATGCCCTTTGGTAAGAGACACCCTTTGACCATTCGCACCCTTTGAAAGAGTGCAACTGTTCTTTATTTCTACCCTTTGAAAGGGACACAACCTTTCACAATCAGATCTGCACTTCTGATTCCCAAATTATCCTCCCTTCAAATGAGTTTTTCTACTTATCTTCTCGCTTTTATACCTCATATTTGGGGGAGTCATCTTATCATTTTATGCCGTTTGACCAATCATTAACCTTTAATCAAATTTTGATTATATTTAATTATATTTTGATTTTTTATTCTTTTGTATTTTAATTTCTATATTATTATTTATTATTAAATTATATTTCAAAGTGAGGACATTACATATGATGATAGGACGGGATGGTAGAAGGGAAGCTTCAGGAATAATCGAAGTCACTAAGGAGTCATTTCCAGCAGACCTAGTTCTCAAACAATAATCAGACTGAAACAACATCGAGTTAGACTAATAGCATCATCAATCATTATTCAATAATACATCTTGTGGATCATTGGCTAAGAATTAAGTACAGCAATCAGTGAACAATGAGCAGACTTAGAAATCGTGTAAACAGCAGAAATATAATCAGGATCAGATTCTCATTAACCTGATTCAGACCTGCTATAATCAGCATCTAACAATTTGAATAATAGTGCTTTCGGTATATATTTACTTATCCATTAAGTGTCAATATTTATTTCTTATATACATATATGTATGATTGGATATAAATTGCATATTTCTGATTAATAAATCTGTTTGTAAACCTCCATCATGTATGGAAGGAAGGAGGTGTAAGGAAGGGGGAAATCATGAGGATTTGCCATCTAGGTAGGATACCTTGAGTGGATGTACATGTTGCTTGCCACCGGGGCCAAGAGGGCCAAAGTTTTGCCCTTGGGCTTAGATAGGACAATTGAGGAACCTCCATTAGGATATCCTCTCCAACTCTATACTGATGGCTATTAATCTTAGGAGATAAAGCATGGATAGGGAAAGCAGGTATAAGCACCACACTAGGTAGGATACCCCAAGTGGATGTCCATGTTGCTTGCCATCGGGGCCAAGAGGGCCAAAGTTCCGCTCTTGGGATTAGTGTGGGATGGTTTGGGTGGACCTATCATGCTTCTTCTCCCACACCCTAATGTGTTTGAAATGATGTTATAGATATTATAGAATATCATGTGTTATGGACCCTAATAATGGATATATATATTATATATGTGTATATGTGTTTCTTATGTTATGATTGCAGGATCACAATATTTTCACATTATTTTAAGAGATACTTTACTTGGTAAAGATTTAACCCTAACCCTAATTTGTTGCAATGATGTTTCTAGGGCAAACTCTAGGGCAATTAGGAAGGGGACATTACAACAAAATATAGAGATATTTTCTAAGGAATCGAAGTTTTTTTCTATGTACTCTTCTGAAAAGGTAGATTTGTGTTGAGGGAAACAAGGCTTTTAAATATGTAAATATCCTCAAGTTTTCTTCGTGTGCAAAACTCATGGATTATGATATCCATGACATCGAAAACAAAAATCAGAACATGGATTCATGAAGTGTGGTAGAAAGGATCTTGTATTATTGGGTCCAATGTGAATATCTCTATGATGGGTTTTGCACTTTTTTCTTAAACAGGTCCGTAATGCTTCTGCAACCATGATATTTATGTTTGAACACAGCATCCAAGGGATCTGCTCATTCTCTCTCCTTCCTCCTTTGGCTTAAGACAAACATCATCAATCCATGCGCGGTCAGCCTCAGTAAAGACAAGGTCTATACCCTCAATGATCCATCTGATTGTTGATCAATCTTGTCTAATGTAATGAGAGATAAATTAGAGCTTGGGACTTGCTTGCAATTTAGGTGAAATCTGTAATGAACATAGACAAGGGCATTCAACTTTTGCAACACCAATCTAATTGTGCTGTTTGTAGTGTATGTTACACAAACATACTCCAATTGTGCGGACATCCTTAAGTGCTGCACCACCATGCATTTGAAATGTGAAAAAATTGAAAACGAATTCAATCTCATTGTTCAATATTAATGTAAGAAATGTAGAAGTTTTAAATACGACCTTAATTAACTTTTACCTGGTTGTGTTGTTCTTCAAGTTGTTTTACATATATCATGTGTAGAGGTCTCACTGCTCAAGTTTGATGATGTTGATCTTGAACATGTTCGCTCTTAAGTTGGGAAATTATTTCCATCCACTCTATGATTGTGTAGAACCCACAGAAAACCTTCTCATTTGTTGTGAAATTTAAGTAGAAATGAAATGCTAGATTTAGGAAAAGATCAGCTACATGTAAACACTTATGAAACTAATGGTGCAATTGCTGACTAGTGATTTCCCATATTGGACAATATTCATCATTAATTCACCATGATTGCTTTAATGGCCTCCTTGTCCATTCCCTCATACACATAGCCCATTGTAAGCTTCTATCCTTTAACAACATAAGGGGGATAGTTTAAGGGATTTGTGACACGTGTTTTAGAGAAACCTTTGGTTAAAATAAAGATTGCAATTTGATAAAATTCATTTCAAATCAGGTTACCTGAAGACCACTCAACTCTTTTTTTTTTGTACTTTTTTGGAAGTCGAGAACTAAAGTATAATTGTATATATATTGGCAAATTTTTTGACAGTATTCCACAATTGTTTTAGTCATGAAAGTTTGTCAAGATCTTCCAATGTAAGGTCAAGGCAATGAATAAAACAAAGAGGCTAGAGAATAAATAGGTGTTTCTCCTTGGGAAGACTACTTGCAACAACATAATCTGCCTCGTTATTTGTAATGATTTGCACAATATTAGATCCATTCATGTTGGCTTGAGCTTCCTCTAAAATTTTGCTATTGAAGCATTGATTGATTTGAGAAAAAATCGCAATCTTCACTTTCCTTGAAGCATTGATTGATTTGAGAAAAATTGTACCATCCAAGGAAGAAACAAGGAGATTTAGCATCACGTTTCTCCTACTTGTCCAATATCAAATTATGCACCCCTTCTTCCACCATATTTTATCTCTCTTTGAGAGTGGCCTTCACATCTACGCACTATTTAATTCAAATTGAGCCCTTTGTTTCTTTATCATAAGAGGTTTTGAACCCTACTCCAACAAGAACAATAGCTTCCGTTGAGTTTTGCTAATACGGAGATTTAAAACAAAACAGAGTATTCTAAATATGAGAATTCATTAAATTTAAGATTCAAGAGATATAAATCAAAGATAAAAAACTTTTGGCCCAAAATTTTTAAAAAATCGGGACTTGGCAAAAAATTAGGAAAAAATCGGCAATAAATCAGCAAATTTATCGAATATTTGAAAATATATAATTTTCTTTTAATATTGTTAAAAAACACATATACACTAAATTTATAGTACATAATAAGATATTTCTGGTTTCCATCATATATAAATCATAGTTTGAGTCAAATACATATCATATACCTATCATGATATATTTAATAAATAATAATTAAATATAATATATTTACTTTATTTTTATTATATTATAATATATTTAATTAATTTTTAAATAATACTTGATTTAAATTTGATAGTTATTGTTCATATAATAATAATTAAATATAATATATTTACTTTATTTTTATCAAAAACCCATCAAACACGGACACAATTTCAATCAATAGAATAAAGAAAACCGAACATCAATGCATTCTTTTTTGGTTCTTTTTCAATCTTTATCTTTGAAAGAAAAAAACCCAAATATGAGAGTTCTAGGGAAGAAAAAAACCAGAACATCCTTTGATCAGACTTGATTCTGATTTCTGAATATCCAAAAACACCCATCGATAGCAAATGATCATGTCGAATCCACTAAATCCGTCGACTGTCGTGCTTATAAAAAACGAAAACGTTTTTGGTGCATTAAAAATTAAATATGAACATCGCCCAAATCGTTTTCGGGTGTTAAAAAATAAACGAAATCGCGTTTTAGGGTTGCGTCTCATAAAACACGATATCACCTTTTTTTTTTCGCAATTTTGGCTCATTTGTGTGTGATTTTATTGTGATTTTTTCTGTTCAAACATTGGGATTTTTACCAAAAAATCTTTCGCAATTTTTGAAAGATTAAATCGGCTGCAGAAAAACTCCCGAGAAATTGCAATTTTGCCGATTTTTTGCCGATTTTTTCATCCTCCATTATAAATAAATAATTAAAAATCTCTAAATGCACTCCTCCTTTCTTAGTGTTTGTCTCTATTCTAATCTGTTCTCTCAAGCGATGTTTTGGATCTAGAAAAATGCATCGTATAATATAGGAATTTAATAATGTAATATTATTTCACAAATTAGAGGTGCAAGATTAGTGCTTGAACTAGAAAGGGATGGAGGAACTATAGATCTATAAGAATCTTTTTGACAGTTGGTTGTCATCTCTAATCTTTGCCTCGTTTTAAGGTGCTTTTCCGTAAAGAGCTTTACTTGAATCTAGACCTTTTGTAGAAATTCAGGTGGCACTGGTGTTCAAAAAAAGGCATTAGTGAGGAATATGTGTAAGGTGAAATTTTAGATGATTAAGCCTCTCCCATGAATTTTCATCTTACACGGGCTCTTTCCAACTGATTCCAACATTATAATGATTTGTAAATTGCAAGTAGGGTGCAAAAGGAAAAAATGTTTCTCTCCTTTTGTATAAATTCAAAATGGAAAAATTGGAATGGAATTACAAATGAAAAAATAAAAAAAATGATTCAAACAATTTATTTAATGTTTGTACTTTGTAGATTAAAAAAGAGAACCAAATTGAAAAAAGGATTTTAGAACAAGAAAAAAAGGGAAAAATGAAGAGAATAATTTGTAAATTGCAAGCAGGCTGAAAAAGCAAACTAAAAACAAAATTATTTAACTTTTGTATTTTGTAGATAAAAGAGAGAGAAGTTGAGAAAAGGAAATTTATAGAATGAAGAAAGGAAGTTATCTTTAATTTTTCTCTTCTTTTGTACGAATTCAAAATGGAAAGAGAAAAAAAAAGGTAGAATGGATTGATAAATGAACTCACTCTTGGAACAATCTCTTCTATGTATCCATCATGTAGTAGACCAAGAGTGGGGAATGAGAATGTTCCTCTAGGATACCAAGTCAGTACGACTCACTCTTGGAACAATCTCCTCTATATATCCATCATGAACTCACATCCATATGAGGGTGAAGGTTCCTTGGGCTTTCTGCTAGAACCCCTGATGAGTTGTCTCATAAAATGCCTCACTCAAGTCTCCAAGTATCCATGAGCACTTGCAACTGATCAATCCATGCTAAGCTCCAAATGTAACACTACATTCTCATGAAGCTCCCAAGCACATGAACAATGTTCCCTATAGCAAGAGAACCATCTAGATCACTGTCAAAGTGCCAATTGCGAAATTAGGAATACATCATGACATCATGATCTAACAATACCATGCCAATACTCTAATGCACAATTAAGAGTCCACTATAGCATGACACTAAATCCATCCTCTCAACCAAGGATCTCCTGTCAAAACTAACAAGTCATAAACTTTACAACACAATCAAAAACTCCAAGAGTCCTCTATGGCTAACCAAGATGTCAACATCTCCACTTACATGAAGATAACCATCTCTTGACAATGTAATTGAAAATGACAAAGAACTCTCATTGAAGCAAATAGGATCCAAGAGCTCCATGATACCAGCAACTATTGCAAAAGATCACCCATTATCAAGTGATGACGGATTCACTGCCAAAGCTCCCACTAAATAGTGATAACGAGCTCTCTAGGCATCATGATAATCATCTTCTAAATGAAGATCACAGATGGTCCACACACTCAACTGCAATACTAATAGCTCTAGAGAATAAGTAGAACCAAGATCTTCAAGCTAGGGTAATAGAACCACCACCAAGATATCATTGTCAAATGCTCCCACTGAAAAATGTAACCAAGTTATCCATGACATTGTGATAAACAACATGCTGCAAGTCTCCATAATCGACTATCTAGGTACTCTAATCATCCATCCTCTCATCTCAATGCAACATACCAATGCACAAATAACCATAGCCAAGGGCAACTAATTGAATCTACATTAGCACTAAAAATACCTATGGATATAGATAGTCCACATGTGAGTCATCCGATTGCAACCAAATGTGTGGCCCAACCACACAAGTGCACAACTTGTAAATCTTCGATCAATGCACCATGCAAACTCACCATCACATTAGTAATTTGCAAAGTAAAATAACCAAGAAGATAATATGTACATCTCAAGATTTAAACACTAGATTACTTTCAGATCCAATTTGCCAAGCAAATCCACGAGTAACCATAGTCAAGGAACCCATCAAGCAAACACTGCAAAAATGTTGAGTGACTAATCACATACCAACATCTCCACATTGAGAAAGTTACAAACTTCATCTCACCATGCACAAAGCATACATGCATATTTGTAACTATGTTACATCCAAAAATGGCCATAGGGAATCATATTTTGAAAAATAGTTTATTTGCAGATAAATCCACAAATTTTGATTAACCATGTAAAATGAACAAAACTGCTATGTCATTTCATATATACTTATCATCTAAAAAATCCACAAGTCTGAAAAACACTAGAATAGCTAAACCAAAACAATGGAATTACATAGGTAAGCATAACCATAGATTTGGAACAAAAAATCTACAAACCCCTCAAATCCAGTCAACTTGAAATTGAGACATGCCAACCAAAAGGAAGGAGAGGTCCAAGAATTCCAGGCCTATTTGTAAGTCAACTCCACAACCACCACCATGTACAAGTATACGAAGGAGCTAGACTATTCCAAAGCTTTTAGATCATCCAATGATCAACTCCATAGCCTACATGCATTTGGGGCTAAAAAACAGTGTCTCCCAATGCCATGGACTAAATCCAAGCATCCAACATAAGCACATCAAGCCATAGTCATGACAATCAAAGTTTCTTCGCATGGTTAGGGAGCCAAGAATAGACACCCAACATGAAAACTTTGTCGTGCACAACCAAAAAATTATATTAAAATAATATTATATTATTCAATAATGGTCATCTTAGTTGTCGTCTTAGTTGTCATCTTGAGTTCTTTTTTTATAGTCTTAGAGTTAGCAAGGTAGTCTCTATTTTTAGCGTTATTTGTAACTCTTGTTAACGATTGTTTCTTTTTAGAAACATTGTCTTGTAAGCTCTATCGAAGGAGCCATCGTCTCCTTTGTTAATACATTGAATACATAGTTTATTTGAGCAACTAATTTTTCATGGTATCTGAGTGAGTTGATGGGGTTTTATAGGATTTGGCAAATTTTTTAAATAAAAATTCGAAGCCTTTTCCTGGAATTTATTTCAGATTCTTTTTGAATGATTTTTTGTGAAAAATTAGTTTTTTTTGGGTATTTTTTCCTTTGTAATTGACATTTTTCTTTCTTAAATTCACATGATAGGATTTGGCGATTTTTTTAAATAAAAATTCGAAACCTTTACTTGGAATTTATTTCCAGATTTTTTATGAAAAATTGTGTTTTTGAAACCTAGAGTTTTTTTGGGTTTTTTTTCCTCTGTAATTCACATTTTTCTTTCTGAAATTCACGTGAGCATTTCTGTGCGTTCATGGTGTTTTTGGTTCGCAGTGCAAAATCAAGGGTTTCTTTGATTTGCAGATTTGAGGTTGTTTTTTGTTTGTTGGTTTTTCATGCTTGTGAATGCTGCCGATTTCGTCTATTTTTCGCAGGTCAAGGCTTGGTTGAAGACGCTCAGTCACATTTTTTTGTCCTCCACGTTTCATATTTCTCTTGAGACGTGAGAAGAATTCAGGATCTCTGTTCACGGGCCTGTTTTCATGACGTTTTTTGCATCTATTTTGCGACGGACTTTGTTTTCTGTTTGCCCGTGTGATGCTAGTTCATGGGTTGAGTTTTGCAGTGAGTTCCTTTTTTTTGCGGATCTGGGCGACGCCACTGTGCACCATTTGTTTTCCATGGCTTTTGTTCATGTGCTGTTTTTTCTTCGGCTGCATTTGTTCATGACGGATCTACATTTTATGTTGCTGCGCTAGGGTTTCCTGCACCCGTTTTGTTTTCTCCACCTGTTTTGTTTTCTGTGATCTGCGTTTTGAGCTGTGATCTACACGAAGTCTATGGTCATTTTGTTGTGCGATCTCTGTGGTTTTTTTTAATAATTTTTTCCCTTAAAAAAATTATTTGTGGGTTTTCTAATTTTTGTCCATAAAAAAATAGTGATGGTTTTTTCTAAAATTATTCGTTGATTTTTTTGTAAGGAAAAAAATTATTCTGGGTTTTCATAATTTTTCCTCGAAATTATTTGGTGGGTTTTTATAATTTTTCTCCTTAAAAAAAATAAAAAATTCTGAAACGTTTTCTGATTTTTTGTCAGAAAAAATCGGAGGTTTTTTCATGTTTTTCCAACAAAAATGTGGTGTTTCGTGTTCTAGGTTTTGTTCAATTTTTTCCTCAAAAATCGTTTCAGGGTTCTGATCGATTTTTCTTCTCAAAAATCGTGTTGGGTTTTGATTGATATTTTTCTCCTCAAAAATTGTGTTTGGGGTTCGTCGATTTTGTCCTAAAAAAATTGTGCATTCTCTGTTGGAGAGTGCCATTCATTTCACACAGAACCTAGTTGTGTCATTATCCTTGGAACATGGAAAATATGGGAGACAGGGCTGAGTTCAGCAACAACAGACATTACTCAATTCAACGTTTAGAGTTTTGATAAAATTTGAAAATTTGTTAGTCCTTTTGTATTTCCTGAAAATATCATAAAATATAGAGTATAAAAGACATGGGGCACTGGGCTGAGTTTAACAACTGTCATTCTTTCTGTACTTCTTGCAAATCTGTAATGTAATGTCCCCTTTTTGGGATATTCTTTAAATTAATAGAATTCAGTCAAGATATAGTAGTTTTATCAGGAATTGCAATCTATATGAATGTATTAAAGTCAATACATCATTGCACAATACCCAAGTTGATTAAATCTTGAATTCCCTGTAAATACCTTGCAAATCTGCTGAGCTAAAAGTCCCCATCCCTAACTCAACAGTGACAAAACCAAGGACCCCATCCCTATTTGTCAGTGGTAGGAAAAAGACCTTGCCCCTGCAAACCCTATCTCACACCATGAGCCCGGACATTGTCCCGAGCTCGCCAAAGGGTAGGAAAAACCCTGTCCTTCCAAACCTTAGCCCACCCATGGGCCTGGACCCTGTACGGTTTGCAAGTACTTATTAGAATTCAAAATTGATGAGTTGGTATATTTACAAGATTATTGCTGATTTATATTCTTGATGGATTGACAATCAATCCCTTGAATAATATTTGAATGTTCTTGGGAATAATTCTTGAATGAATCTCCAAAATTATATGTATTGTTGAGTGTATTTCTGGAATTCTTCACTGAATTATTTTATTGATTGTAGATGATCGTAAATTGATATTCTAAAATGATTGTTGATTGATTTCTGGATTTGTATGGTTGAATGAATTGATATTTGATGATGAATTTCTAAATTGATGAATCTCCACTGATGATTGTTGGATAATTGAATGATATCCTTTGCGGGATTCATGAGTCATTATTTAATAATTGCTGATTCGATCTATTGGTGAGTGATGATTGAATGATTGCCGAATTGATAGAGTGATGATTGAATACTTGGAATGATCTCTTCTTTATATTTTATTGGTGAAAGAGTCACCACCTTTCACAAGAAATGAGTCACCACCCTTCATTGTTGCCTTTTGAGAATAATATATTTTTTTATTAATCTCCTGGATTACTTCACTGGTGAGTGTCATTTTTGAATTTCTGCTTTGAATTGATGCCCCTCCAAATGATTTGGTTATATCATAAAATTGGGAGGAAGTCACACCTTTTCACTATTTTTACCCTTTGAAAGATTCATAACTATTTATCCTTAATTGCTGTTTCTTAAAAATAATTATCTATTTTTTACAGTACCTCAATTCACTTGTATTTTCTTCTATTCCTTTCCATGTTGATGACTGATTCACTCCTTTTATACCTTTAATCCTCCAATAGTCATAACTCTTTATTTGTTGCCCTTTGACCATTCATTAAACTTAATTAAATTTATATTTTGAAATTATATTATATTTTATTTTATATTATTATTTTTTTTATATTTAATATATTATTATTTATTATTAAATCCTATTTCAAAAAGGGGACATTACATGTAAACAGATAGTTGGCAGCCAATGCATAGCCCACTGCTAGATGTTACAATCAGAACACATAATGACTAATTTTCTTGTTGAGTTGCGTTAAAGCCGATCTAAAATAAATCATGCTTGGTTATTAGCCTTGGGTAGTGGCTATCATGGTCCAGTTCTTGTCAGTTTGGGAGTTAATAAAAGACAGTATTTTACAGTTTGGAAAAACTTCCTGTATTTAAAATTCTCCTTTGCTAATAAAATAAAAATCTGGCTGCATATAATCTCATTTTTGATTATGCCTAGTTCTGTCCACAGGTTTACATTTTACGTACTTGACAAGCCTTTTTCTGAATAATTTGTATTTTTAACATGTTAACCGTGCATCTATGCTAGATTTGGTTCCAATATTTGTAGCAATGATATGGTTCTATTAAGAGGATAGGTAAACAATGTTTCGTTTTAAAGAGTTCCAGATCCATTATTTTCATCAAAATTAGTATAATCTACTAATCTAGTAAGTAGTATGGAAAATATCTCTACTATTTCTCCTTATCCACTTAGACTTATTAATTTTTGACTTGCATAGGTCAGGAGCAAGGAGGCAATGCTGTAAATAAATTATGGTATTTCAGTAAAAGCTTAAGTAAATGCTATAACCATAATCTGCATTTCATAAAGTCCTACACTGTCTTTTTCATCTTTGCGCTTGTGTTGATATCAGCATGTATAGTGTGTCTGCCTGTTTTCAAACAAGTGATGATATTCATCAAATCATGGCACTTCCACCTTTGGTTTGAGAGTTTTCAAGAATGTTAAAAATTAAAAGATTGAAGCAGGTAGTTACATATTAGTTTGCATTGAACATTATTACTGTAGTTTAAAAAAGTAAAAGAGATCATAGTCATCTACAAAGCATTTAAACTTGAATATCATCGCTAGTTGGAAATGGATATGCTTCTTGAATTAATAATTATTAATGGTTATACTTGCAGGTCAATCTTACAACTCAGAGAGAGCGGTCAGTAAGGAGACATTCTGGGAGTCAAACTAATATTTGGGAATGGTGGGATGCAGAGAGAAAGCTGTGGCACACATATGATAATCAACTTACATCTAAATTTGAGACAGCATGGCTTGATTCTATACATAGCCGGACGAGTAACCAACCAGATGGCTCTGCTGGCATATTCTTTGAACTAAGTGGTCGACATTATTGTATGTTGTTTGAAGCAGATGCAATAGAATACAACATACGGACCAAAATATATAGGATTGTTCGTAGGCGAACGTATCTTCTAAATCATCCAGGATTTGTTGCATCCACAGCAATGGGAGGATGCAATTCTTGTTCTGCAAGTACAGTTTCACAGATACAGGTAGCAAAGGAGGAATCAAAACTGTTGAAGAGTTCAGACTCTGAATATACGTACTTGATTGACTGCCCTAATCCGAAGGATGGGGAAAATTGTTCAATCTGTCTTAGCAGTTTACAAGATGAAGAAGCTGTTGAACTGGATAAATGTCATCATATTTTCCACAGAGAATGCTTAATAACATGGTTAAAAGGTCGACCAACTTGTCCAGCATGTTTGACAGTCTATGGTGTGATCACGGGGACCCAGCCTCCAGGAAAGATGTCCATCCGATACATTCCCATCACAAGTAAAGAAGCTGGAAGTGGCCTTGACGGCTACCCAAACACTGATATTATTGAAATCACTTACATGTTTCGAGATGGAATTCAGGTGGTGATCATGTTTTGCTGCTCACATGTGACAATTCTATGCATATGAAAGAAATTTTTTGGCATATAACTGAAATTATTCTCTATACGTATTCTTGGTAGTTTTTTTTTCCTTGATCCGTAAGAAGAGGTTAATTTTATTAATTCAAAGATATTACAGTCTGAGGGCAATGCCCCAACCTCCAGCCAATACTTATCATTTACAAACTGAAAATTTCCATTCATATTGCTGAAGTATTTGTTCTAAAGTCCAGTAGACACAAGTTAACGCTCTGTAGGCAGAAATTCCTAAAAGGGAACCAGTGCTGATTACACAATACAGCCAGAACAATATACACAGCAGAAGCAAAGAGGGACAAGCTCTGAAAGTTGTGTATTTCAGACCTGCCACCTGTAATTGGACAACATATAACCAGCAAAGGCTGACTCAGAAAATCTTGTTAATCTTGATGCCATCTGCTGCAGAATTAGCAAGTTGATCTGCCTCGCCATTAACTTCACGGAAAATGTGATTTGCTGCTACAAATCTCATCTTTCTGTAGCTCTCCAGTGCCATTTTTAGCATAGCTTTCAGTTTCCAATTGAACATTTGTCCAAGTCTGAGAGCATTGATAACTAGGGAAGAATCTCCTTCCACTATAACTCTTTCCAATTTTATTTCCCTGCATTTTTGTAAACCCATAATTAAAGATTGAAATTCTGCTGCATTATTGGTCCCTGGAACCAGAGGTTTCGCCAGTACACACACCGTGCATCAGTCTGATTTCTAATTACACACCCTGCGCCAGACAGTCCGGGATTACCCCTTGAGGCTCCATCGAAGTTCATTTTGTACCAACCAGACTGTAGCACCTCCCAAATCGCCTCTGCTCTGAGATTCTGATCCACCTGGACCCTGAATATGAGGAACCTTCAGACCATGCCAATTTCTATGCATCTCTCACTAAAAGAAGACTCCTTCCAATTAAGCTCTCTCAGTCTATCATTCATTACTTACAATATAGCTGCTTCTGCCTTGTTCAAGAAGGAAGCCTTTAATAGCTCCTTATCCTGAAATGTTCTTCTGTTCCTTTCTTTCCATATTTCCCATGTTAGTATTGATGGACTGATAACCGAAAGGCCAGCATATGATGTCTTTCTTTTTAAGATAGGCAAATAGGTAAAGAGGGACTTAATGTCATTTGGAATGGCTCCATTCCACCCTAATCTGGCACATAACCATTTCTAGCATTTCTGGTAGAAAGGACATCTAAGCAGCAAATGATCTACTGTTTCTTCACTACTTTTACACCAATGACATATAGAAGTGCGATGTCCCTAAATTATAAGTGTCTAGATTCTGCCCTAGATCACAAGTTCGAGTTAAGAAAAGGTTTTAGAGAGTACCTTAAATTGTGGTGAAAGTTCTGCTAGCAAGTTAGAGATTGTTTCATAATTATAACTCATTAAAAAAACAGATGATCTCATTTAGGAAGTAATGGCATATATATGTCTATATATATTTTGAAAGCACAACATACATAGATTTTACCATTGGGAAGCTCAGACAGTGTGAGTTGATAGGGTGCCCTAGAGACCTTCTAACCCAAGCCCAAGGGCAGACCTTGTCCCCCTTGGTCTCATGTGGCCCTTGCCAAAATGAGGTGGCATACCTGGTGAGGTATCCTATCACTGTTCCCCTCAATCGTGTCACCGATATCTTTCTTCCTAAGATTGAATATCAGACATTCACCATGATAGTGAGGGCAGTTTACCACAGGGTGCCCGGAAAATCCACCCTTCATAGTCCTTTGGCCTCATGGGACTCTCTGGTCATATACCATGACGTGGCGTGTCTAGAAGGTGACTCCAACGCTTTTCCCCTACTGTTAATCTTTCCTCTTCTATCATGGCTACAATACATTCAGATTATAAGCAATTATACATATAAGTTTCAGACAATTACAGAATATTCAGTCAGATGCCTTCGCAGAACATATATGAGCAGTATTATCAGCAACATATAATTCGACGTATATATGCAGAGGTAGACACATGCATTAATTCTGGAAAGAGCAGATATAAAAGGTTACATATGCATCATACCAACAGAATTTGTAATTGCACCGCTGAAGTGAATATCGCTGCAGCCTTCTTTGTCTAGTCTTCCATGCTTGAATGATTGGAATATTTGATGCTGATTTGATAGAATGTGACATATCATGAACTAGGATATTGTTTCAAATCTGATTTGGGTTTTGATTTTTGCTATCATCAACAAACAAGGATTCACTACCATTCGACCCCCTCAAGAAGAAGTCACATGTTCTCCTAGCTGCCTTAGCTATCATAAAACTGATCCATACCTGCACCTCCTTAGCTGTTATGTTTGTTGCCTCCAACCAACTCCATGATGAAGTATCCATGACAAACCAAACATTATCAAATTGTAGGATCTTCTTGCTAGGCAATCTCTTAGTCTCTATAATCATCTCTCTGAGACAATATGCCTCATATGATCTTAACAAGTATTCCTCCAATGTAATCATGTACAGAACAAGGAATATCAAACTTACTAAGGGCTGTCATACCTTGCAAGTAGCTTAGATCTACGAGCTCCTCCTTATGCATATCATTGTTGATTGATCCAAAAGTTATAGCACCTATCTCATGATCAAAATTTGCATCTTCATGTGAAAGTTGCCCCACAGGTGTGGCTGCCTTAGACAATTGTTTTTCTGATTTGCATTCCAAGTAATGCCTCTCAAAATCAGCTACCTCCTTGATCTCTTCTTCACAAAATTCCTATTTTGAAGCATTATGTCCTACCCAAGAGTCATGATGGTGTGATGCCGAATCATAGGTGGATTCCTTGAGTTCTTCGTGATGGGTTAAGTCTTTCCAATCTGAAATAATGTTCTTTTCCACACTCTTCCACATATTCTTCCTCAACCATAGATTGATCATTTAAATCATGCCGTGCTAGAAGTCTTTGATCCACAAAACCTTCATATGTATGAACAACGTCTCTTTCAACATTGCTTAAATCTGAATTTGTACCCATGGTGTTATTTTAAACCCTAGGTATGTTAACCAGATTTATCTAATCGATTATGCCCTAGGTTGTATTCAGATTTGCAGTATTTTAGTAAACCAACATAGATTAAATCGTGCTCTAGATTGTAATCAGATTTGTAGTATTTTAGGAAACCAACATAGATTAAGTTGTGCCCTAGATTGTAATCAGATTTGCAATATTTAGTAAGCCAACATAAATCAGAAATAGAATAGAAGACAAGCAAGCATACCCTGGGAAAACCTCCAAGGAGGAAAAACCCAGCATGAAAGACCCACAGGTCAGATTATATATTCTCCTCTAAAATATAAGTACAATACTTAGCTCGAATCTGATCTTCACATATCAGATCTGTCCTTGTATGCTTGAATGTCTTGCATCAAAATCTACTATGTCCCTTTGGACAATTTCGCACCAAGCTAAATAAGTTCGCACAGCAGAGCTAAATCGCCTTTTTTTTGATATGATTAAACTTGATTGAAATGATTTGCAAATTGTCATTTACTTATATGCATCTTTATTCCTTTCAAGTCGGCCTCGGCCTCCTTATTATTTTTGGCGCTAAAGTTATTTTGGAATTTATTTAGCGTGGCATGGTGAATAAGGATGGGGTCACGTTATTTTAGGGTAGGACCCGGTCCTAAAAGGGGTTCGGATGTTGCCTTAAGGCAATCCGAACCCCTACACCCCTAGTTACAATCAACACATGGCTACTATTTTGTCATCCTTATTAGTCACAAAATCCATACTTGTAGATGCATGTTCAGGTAATGGATCATGCGAACTAAATGAATTGCTGTTATGATGCATAACAAAATCATAATTAACCTCATACCTTTCAGCCGTGTCACTATGGCTGCCACAAGTCTCATGTACCTCTCCTTCAAATGAATTTTTTGAATAAGCATCATTGGAATGATCTATATTCTCATCATTAGTGACTTCAATGTGCTTATTGTTGGTATGCCTCTTATCCATTTTCTCATCTTCTTCCTCCAAAAGCAATTTCTCTAACAATAATAACATATCCGATTGATATTTTTGAAATGCTTGAATGAAGTCATTCATACGATTCATAAGCTCGTCCATATGTCGATCAATTTTTTGTGGACTTATACTATCCCTTCTATCCTTCCTTGATTTACTTGTATCACCTTTATCCATTGTTGTAACCTTTTCTACACCTGCTGTCATAGAAACAAGACTCAGATTCGGCGCGGACTCGGCAAGGCTGACCTAAACCGGGACTCGACAAAAATCTGGCAAGACTCGGCAAAAACTTGGCAGGTTTTGGCAAAAAACCAGTTTCTAGTGAGTCTCACCTTGAGTGAGTTCTTGGAGAGTCCCAAATTCTTGAGACTCGGCTAGGGTCACTTGACTTGGGACTCACCAGGAATCAGAGAGTCTTGACGAGTCCTGGAACTATGCTTGTTGTATGTGATGCTGATTTCGGAATGAAAGTAGGTTGCAATCTTCCATCTATAATTTTACCCATTGTTGTGACCTTTTATAAACTTGTTGTATGTGGCTGAAACAATTGATTTCAAACTGAATTCGTACCCAAAAGTTGACAAGATACTCTGCTACATTACTCATTTCCAGTGACATGCAACAAAACCCACAAACATGCAACACTGAGAATCAACATGCAACTATCTGGGTAGTCGCCAAATTGAGATGCAGGATATGGGTAGTCACGAAAACTGACATTCAAGTTGACCAAGCTGACATGCAATTATCTGGGTATTCACCAATTGACATGCAATAACATCCGACACACATGTGACTGCAAAATCTGACATGCAGTGCTGAAACCCTAACAAGATGGCAAGATCACTAGCTTTGATACCACTGAAATATCTTGAACTAGGATATTGTTTCAATTCTGATTTGGGTTTTGATTTTTGCCATGTTTTGCTCCATTTCATTGCAAAGTAACAACATGCAAACATGCAAACTAAACATGCAAGGAAAAAATATAGATTTCCAAGGAAATAAGTATGTTACAAAGACAAATCTATTGATAATGATTCTGATATAAAACATGCATGATCATTTGAAACATACAGAAGAAGATTGAATGACATGCAAGAAGAGAGACCTATGCAATATGTAGCTGCAGTCATAGAGATGCGCCAATACCAACATGCAAGGAGGAATCAATATCAACCAAGTCTACAAATAATTGCTGCAATATGAAGAATGATTACTATGCAAAATTGGAGAAGCTGCTACTACACAATTGCCCCAGCCAGAAAATCTACTTCTAAACCGGATTAAAATGAACCCTGACTGAGCCCACCTCTCAAGTAGTGTTGGGTTTTCATCCAACTTGCGAATATCCAAGGGTTTCCATCCTCAGATATGGCTGCTACTGTCAAACCAGCAACAATGGAGAAATTATCAAGTATCAAATCAACATATCATAATCCTTGGAGGAGGGAAACCCTTAAATAGATTTATTAAATCACTTTTGGACCTCAAAATCACAATGTGTGATTTTTAATAAACTTTTCCCTCCTCCAAGAAGTTTGTCCCACTTTTAGAAGGCTTAATAAATGTTATAAATTCATTTTATAACTTTGCCTTCATGATAAAGTCACTTTATATTTTATTACCTTCTTAATAAAGTCACTTTATGACTTTATTTCATAACTTGAGTCACTTTATTTTTATTATGAAAAGTGACTTTTCCTTTATTATATTACTTTATGGGTTCAAAATAATATTATTTATTTCTCCATCAATAAATAATTGACAATGCCAACGTCTCATCCCTTATATCTCCAAATTAGCCTACCGGAGTGACAGAGGAATAGGCTAATCAACACTTGAATGATCACTGAGAAGGGGATATTATAGAATGATTTTCTGATTGATTGTTGCTTGATTTGAATGATTTTCTGATTGATTGTTGCTTGATAAGTGATCATTGAATGATTGAATGATCTCTTTATACTTCATTGGTAAAAGAGTCAGCACCCTTCATAAGACTTGGGTCACCACCCTTCATTACTCCCTTATCACTGGGTCACCACCCTTCATTACTCCCTTTTAGAATAATATATTTGTTCCCAATTGTTCTCTCCTCCGCCTCTCCTCAAATGAGACCTTTTTCCCTTAATATCTTCCATTGTGATTTAGAAGGCACACTCCTTCAACATTCTTGCCCTTCGAAAGCGTCATAACCTTTTACAATCACCACCTTTTCAAAGAGTCACAACCTTTTACAATCAACACCCCTTGAAAGAGATGCAACCTTTCATAGTTTCTGCCCTCCTTTGGAAGAGGCACTTCCTTATTTACTTCATATTCCTTCCTTCTTCCATTGACTCTTCCTTGATTCACCTGCTTCTTTCTTTTCTTCCTTCTCCTTTGTCAAATGATCTCTTCTCCCTCTTATATCTCATTTTTGAGAGAGTCACAACTCTTCATTCCATGCCTTTTGACCATTCATTAACTTAATAACATTTTAATTATATTATATTATATTATAATAAGTTATTATTATTATTTATTATGAAATCCTATCTCAAAATGGGGACATTACAAGAAGGGCCATGACATTCCATCTTTGTCTCAGCTGTGAGGATTTTCTTCTGACTAGCTGCCCAAGTGAATGTCCCTACTCTTGGTAAACACTGTTTATTCCAACATAATGTCAGTGGTAATACTGATTCCTCATAATTTGCTTCTCTTTCTAGCTTCATTTACGCTTCCTTGACTTTAGATTGGCCTGATTTGAACTCATTCCATTTTATTGTATCTTGTGCTTCTCTCGAGTTGATAGCTCTATCTTTAAGTATCCCTTCTAAAAGTGAAATCTTCTCATGTGGTAACCCTATGTCAACCATTGATTTCCAAACCCAGCTGCAAACTTCATCCTTCCATTCGAGTATCATGCAATCTTTGACATGAGAGCCCCAACATTATTTTAAAAATGGTTTGGAAGAATGCAATATTTCGATTTTATCTATAGCATCATATCCACCTCAGGAATCTTCACAAAACAAATCTGTTCTACCCAAGTAAGGTAATCTGAAACTAAAACTTTGCGCTCTCTCATGAAGTTCCACATCCGAGGACCCTTCAGAGTGTTCGAAGTTGTCAGGATACTTGACTCCCTCTCCATCTCTAAATATTTATATTGAAGAATTTTTGCCCATTTTGCATTTGGTTCTTTGTGCATCCTCCAAACCACTTTGGCCCCCAAGGCTTTGTTATACCAAGCTAATTTCTTGATACCTGCCCCCCAGCTTCCTTAGATTTGTAAACTTTATCCCATCCAATCAAAGTTATCTTATCCTCCTTTGTAGTACCTTGCCAAAAGAATTTTTTTCATAATCTGATTCATCTTATGTGACAAGTTTGGTGGGAGAGGAAGACATGATGTGAAATAAATTGGAATTGATGTTATGAATGCCTTTAACATAGTCTTCCTTCCACCCCATGACAACCATCTGCCCTTCCATGAAGACATCTTCTTGGCAATCTTATCTATCAATGAATTCCAAAGGCTTCTGGAGCTAATGCCTTTAGCCAAAGGCAGGCCTAGGTATGTTCCGGGCAACTTAACTTTTTTAAATCCTAGCAGTTTAATAATCTCTTGTTCCTTTCTCTCACGGGTTGTAATGTCCCCTTTTGGGAGGACACTAAATCTTGCCCTATATACTTGTAGAATTATTGCAGTTATGTATATTCAGTCTGCTGTAGTAATTCAGACAGATTCAATTAGATGTTGTTTGACTCTTTAAATGCGCAAGTCTGCTGTTTATATCAATCTGATCTGCTACCTATACTCAGATATATATGTGTGTATGAGAATCCTTTCTATTCCATCAGGTCTGATTCTCTGGTTATTGATTGTAAATTTAAATGTTTCCTCTATTTTCCGTAGATGCCTGCTTTATTATTGTTTGCAGGTTTGTTTTCGTGTTCTGATCTCATTGATAAATGTTCATATCATTCTGCCAGATTTTCTTATAATTATGATTTAGGTTTGCTCCTGAATCTGCTTTTAACGCTTCAGATATTTTGTTCTATTCCATGGATCCTACCTTCTCAAATGAAAACTTCTCCACTTTATATCCTCCAATGTGAGGGAGAGTCGCACCTCTTCTTAATGGTCACAACCTTTCACAATTACCACCCTTCAAAATGGTCACAACCTTTCATCATTGCTGCCACTTTGAAAGAGTCAATTTCTTATCTTCTTCCCATTAATGCTTCCTTAATTCCTTTTTCCCCTTTTTTCCCAAATGAAGTTCTCTTCTCTCCCTTTTATATCTCATGTTTGAGGGAGTCACAACTTTTCATTTCATGCCTTTGACATTAAACTTAACTAAATCTTAATTATATTAATTTTTTATATTTTAATTTATTATTATTATTTATTAATAAATCCTATTTCAACAAGGGGACATTACACAGGTATTGAAAATCTCTTTAAATCCTCTAGCCTCTGACCTCTTTGCTGCCCCAAATAGCATGGTGTCATCAGCAAATTGCTGATGAGAAATAGGAGGAAGGTTGCTTATTACTTTAATGCCGTGAACCTTATTGTTACTTGCTGCTAACTGCAGGGTTCTCCACAAAGCTTCCACCATGATGATGAAGAGAAAAGGAGACATAAGATCTCCCTATCTCAAACCTCTTGATACATCAATAAAACCCTCCGGTGAGCTATTAATGAGCACTGCGAATCTTGGACTTTCCACAAATTGAAAGATCCAATCTATCCAATTTTTATCAAAACAAAAAGCCTCCAATATCTTCATTAGAGATCTCCAGTCTACCTTGTTGTAAGCCTTTTTGATATCCAGCTTTATTACCATTGCAGACTGTTTGATTTTCTGAATGGAATGCAGGACCTCATGTAATTATTCACCCATCTAGGATTGAGTTTGTTCCTCTGAAATAAGGTTTGTTAATATTCTCTTCACCCTGTTAGCCACCACTTTAGCAATGATTTTATAGAGTGTGTTACACAACAAAATAGGCCTGTAGCTATCTAAGGAATCCACCTGTTCTTTTTTTGCAATGAGGGCTATGAATGTGTTATTGATTTATTATGAATATGGTATGAGGGCTTTATCTAGATGCATCATATCCACTGCTTTTTTAAATGCCTCTTCTGAAAAACTTCCTAAATGTACTCTATTTTGCTCCTCTGAAACCAGTTGCGGAATGTTTTGCAAAAGCTCCCTCTGTGCTGAGAGATTTGTGCCCTCCTGGTTATTTAGAAGCGCTGTAAAATAATTTACTGTTGCTGTTCTAATCTGATCTGGTTCCTGTAATACTTTATCCATGGGAACCTGTCTAGCTTTTCAGCAATATTGGTGAAACCTATTCTTCTATTGTTCTAGGTGAATGTACAGGATTTCCATCAGTTGCTTCCTTTCTGTACAGACCTCAATATTATTCTGAGATTGTAGTTTTCTTATTACCCCTCCTCTTTTATAACTGCTGCTTAGTATGGTATTAAAATCTTGTCCACTAAAATGAAAAAAGTTTGGCCAAGCTAGTATGAACAATTGTATTTCCGACCAAGTTTCTCTTTGACTAATGCAAGATACCAGTCCATAAACATTAGTTAATAGAAACTGAAGATTAGATGTTAGGCTTCTTACCATACAACTAATCCATTGCTTTGCTGCAGCCACTTTCTCTACATTTACTGGTCTAGGGTTCCACAATGTAGCTAGGCCACTTGAAGCTCCTTCAGCACTCACCCACAACCCTTGCCAAAGCTTAAGCCTTCTACTCAAAAGATCACTCTCTAAACTAGTAAACTTTGTCTCTTGAACCATAAATACATCTGCTTTTGATATGTCAAGATGGCATCTGACCACCCTTTGTTTGTTAAGGGCATTTAAGCCCCTAACATTCTAGGATATGAGCTTCATTGACCCCAGGAAGGGGAGCTGCCTTCCCTGATCTGAGTAAACAAGTAATCTTCACTTGTCCTTCCCCATCTCCATCGATGTTGCATCTTTCCTGGTTGGTTTTTCTGCCCACTCTTTTCTTACTACCACAATTTGGTGATCCTTTAGTAGATTTAAATTCCTTGATTCGTAGCTTGCCTGGGCTTTTCACAAAGTAACCAGAACCCTCTGTTGGGCCTTTCAAAGGAAGCATTCTTTTGGTTTCTTCCTCATCAGTGCCCTCCATTAGAGCCTGGTCATATTCTTCCACATCAATGCCCATATTAAGATTCTGCCTGTCATCTTCTGGCCCTTGCTCCTCAATTGGTGAAAAACCAAAGAGATCTTTGGCTATCTCAAATGCCATTACATTTATGTCTACTACTTCCTTCTATTGACTCCATAATATGTTTACCTTTTTCAAAAGCTGAGGAGATTGTAGTCTCCTCGTCTCATAACTTGCTTTGTATCTCCTCTTTTTGCCTCCACCCTCATGGAATCAGATACACCTGCTACAATCTCCATTTCAGTGGCAGCCAAGGGCAATGGAGACTCTGTTGATTTACTCTTCCTTGGATCTGAGCAAGGAAGAGATGGCTTAGTACTGCCCTTTACTAGGGCTCGAACTGAGTTCTTTCCTTAAGACTGTGTCAGTGGCAATATTTGTTTGCTCCTTTAGCACCCTACTCCTGCTTACCTCTTTCTGCTTAAGGATATCACCCAGGCTTACTCTCCCTTCTGAGGTAACCTCAATACCACTAACAGACTTACTGGTGTTTCTGCTGGCTGTAAATCCAGTCTTTATGTGCTCTGTCCCTGAGTGCTGTTGGCTGATCTCTTTTGTTGCTCCTACTAATCTTGGAAAATGTATTTCTATTTTTTGTTTCCAAACCCTTGATTCTGAGATGATTTCTAACTCTTCCCAACACCTCCCATTGAGGGCCACAATCACACAGATTCTGGAAAATGACTTCGTTTCCTTCTCCTCGGTTTCTTCTTCAGCTTTCACACAGGAGCCTAGTTCATTTCCCACAATTTTTAACACTGCTTCACTCCAGTATTCTATTGGTAAATTGTGCAGCCTGACCCACCTTTGGGTCTTGCCCAACTTCTGGGCAAAGTGATTAAAATATGGTGCGCAGCTAGTTATGAAGAAACTCCCTTCCTGCATCATTAACGGGCCACTCTGCAAAATTAAAGTCTTCACTTACGAAGAGATACATTCCACTATAAAATAACCATTAGCTATTGCTTTTACTTTAACTCTGTCCCCCCATCTCTCTTTCCACCAGTTCATGATCAGAGTGTGAGAATATCTGTGACCAGCCCATTTAGTATAAGGTTCTTTCCGCTAGCTGTACTTTTGCTGGATTTAGGGCTTCTGACACTATGACCACTGCTTGGCTTCTTGGCATTAGCAAACCCCTCCCATTAAATGGCGTCAGCTTTCCTCTACCTACATTGCCTGGATTCATATCTCTGAAGCCCCTCTGCTTCATTGTTTCTTCCCTTTCACTCTCCCATGGGTTCCTGAAGAAAGCTGGTTCCACTTCAGCCTTTCTTTTCTACTCGGGAGTAATTCTCTTACCCAAAGGAATTCTATTACCCCTGTTGGAAAGCAATTGTGCTGCCTGAGATTCTGCCGTTAAGGCCCAACCCATCTGTGCGGTCATCTCTGCAAGTTAACCCTAGAAAAACGTCTAGAATCGCCATAGTTTTGCTTAGAATTGGGATGCCAACATTCCATTTTTCACCCGATTGTGGTAGTTTTTTATGGTTGCTGTATGGAGTAGAATAGAACAAATAAACTCATGGAAATGCAATGATTTATTAAAATCTGTATTGGTTCTCTATTCATTCTTGCCATTCTTTCCCATCATAAATTACCTCCCACAAACCCTCACTCTTGTTATGAATCCCGTTGAATTTTCATTACTGTTCCAAGTTTCCAAGTTCCTAGTAACTAGTAGCTTGTGGAAGGGTGTGCACTATATCAGCATTGCACTCAAAAACTTTCGCAATTAATTGTGAGTAATCACGACTTGTCATGTTTGCCATACTGTTGCCACAGTTTTTTAAAAAGTGGTTTTTATTTTTTTGTATATATCTCTTCTGGTTCATTTAATACTTGAGACGAAAAAACAGATTGAATGCAGATTTAACATTTTAGGTGTAGGGTCAGGTTATTTTAAATTTTCTTCAAGTTATACTTAGAATGGATCTCTTTTAAAAGGAAAGGGTTTTTCTTTTAATTTATACTCTAATGAGGGTTTTAGGTAAAAAAGACAGGGCTGCCCCTAAAATATTAGGTTATGCTTCATAATAGCCTACTGTTTTAGGACCAGCTACACGTGTAGCAGGGGTAAAGAAGAAAGAAAAAGCAAACCCTTTGAAGCTACAAGTGTTTTAAATGAAGCTAGAAAATTACCAAGTTGAAGTTAGTTGTTAAGAAAATTACCAAATTGAAGTTAGTTGTTAGGAAAAGTTCAAAATTTCTTTGTCATCAATTGAATATAGAGCCTTAAATGATGTTGTTGACAGCTACAGAGCCAATTTTGATATTCAAAATAGTTCAATTGAAAACCTAAAAGGTGGCTGAGCTATTCTCATTAGGCTGGAAACTTGAACGATCAGGATATTGGAGGCCAATGGAGAAAACGTGCAAGGATGCCTAAGGTTGGAATTGGAAGGATCATATCCCAGAGGTAGGAGCAAGTAGAAGTCACTCTAGAATCAAATAACACGTTGTTGTACCATTAGAGACTGTGTGGTGACTCTAGAAAGGCACCACTACAAAGGAACAAGGGTGGGGACACGACTCTATATCTAGTAAAGATATACCAACCATTTACATGTGCCACACTTAGAATAGGATAAAAGAGAAATATAATTGATAGATAAATAGATAATAGAAAGGGTAGAAGAGAGGAATATATAGAAAGAATATGATATGTAATTTATGAGAAGTTATGTAGACTTATTATATGTATGGTGAATGAGCATATGCGAGTATTTTCTTTTGTTTAGTATGTAATCCTACCACACATGTTCTGATTCTCTTCCTTATGCATCACATTGGGCTAAATCAATTTGCATTTTCTTGTCAACATTTGGTTTTGTTGCCAAGACCTTAGTTGTTTGTGGTAAGTAGAGGACTGAACCTAGGGTGGGAATTGTAGTGAGTGAGATTACAATGGAAAGTGATTAAATATGTTTATGGAAGAAATTGTTATTTTTTGTTAGCACAAACTAGGTCCTGGCCCTTGAGTGGGTTAGGCACTTAGTGGGGACAAGTGGAATTGAATGTGGGTGGAGGGGGCTGAAAAGATTTAACCACTGATTGAAATATGGGTTAAGCTTTTGAGGATTAATGAAAAGAGATTATGGATACTTAGATCAAAATATCTCCATAGAGAGAGAGAGAGAGAGAGAGAGAGAGATGACATGGATGGTAGAGGAGTTAAAAGGGTATGGAGAATTTGCATACTATGGTAAGTAGTAATGTGGGTTTGCGAAAGAATAAGGATTTTAAGAATCATAAAATTCCAAGAAGGGGAAGGTGAACGAAATAAGAGTTCAAATGATTTTTTTTTTTAGAACAAGAATATGCCATGGAAAGATTAAAAAAATTTCAAGAGGAATTTAACAAGGAGATGGAAGATACAAGTCAAGCTTTACTAATGAAAATTTATTAACTAATGAAGAGTCATTAAAAGACATGTCCCCAAAACTCAAGAGATCCCATGTGGAAATTATTCCCCCAAACCCATAGTCAACCCTTGTGCTGATTAAGGTAAGGACGGTTTCTTTAAAGAATATATATGGTAGACCCTTTTGGACAAAGGAAGAGGCATTGATAAGGGTAGATCGAGGAAGCTTCTAATACAATAGAAGGTTGCTAAGAGTATTAGGAGTTTTAGGAAGAAAGGACTAGAGGAACCTAGAATGTTATAGGAAAATAAGGAGTAGAGAGGAATGAAAGGAAGAAAAATCATAAGAGCCTACTCTAACACTGGCCCATAACTAGAGGAATCATGCCAAACTTCTTATCTTTGCAAAGGATATATACAAAGCATTAGAACACTTCTTCAAGAGTCCACATGGAGGAGTCAAGGGATGAGGCACAACCATACCAAACTGTGACTTTGTAGGAACATTGATGGATGAGGCACTAAAATGGTATATGAAAGAATGCGCTCTACACAATAAAGAATGAACTGATTTAAAGGTTGAGTTTTTGAGTAAGTTTCAATCTCTAGAGTCTCGTCTAAGAGTGTTAGTAAAATGTGTGAGATGGTTCAAAAGAAGGATGAAACCATAAAGGAGTATGACCAAAGGATTAACATTGTGATAAAAAATTTGAGGAACCCCTCATGGAAAAATAGAAATGGATGGTTCATCTTTGAATTCTTACTTGTGATTAGAGTAGTGTTGAATGGTAGAATATTTAATTTATATGTGGAAGTGGTGGAATTGGCTTAAAGGATCAAAGCACAACTATAGAGGAGAGAGAATGGGAAATATAATGCAGAGATAAAGAAGTTGAAGTTAGAACTAGAACAGATTAGGCTCAAGCAAGAGATATTGGTGAAAGGAGAAAGCCATAAGGAATCATTGTCACCATGCAGAAAAAAATCTGGTGCACACATTGCACTAACAAAGGACCTCTCAAGAATGAGTGTCTTGTGATAGAAGGTAAGAAAAGGCTAATTGCACTAACAATGGAGTATGCGAAACCACCTAGGAAGCTAGAAAGTGTGTATTGTGGTTGATGGGATGATCATGAGACAAAAGACTATTGTCGTTATTTTTCTAGGTAAGGGATGAACACGACTAGTACAATGCTAGATATGAGGATGAGACTTTCATTTAGAGAGAAATTGTCTTGGAAACATGATTAGTGTAGAGACCATCAAGCACCACAATAAGGAATTGATAAAGTATAGCCTTCCTTACCTGAAATTCAAGATGAGGTACTCTCTACAATCTATTAGGAAGACTATTCACAAGGAGGTGGTAGAGGGTGATATGACAATGACAATTGAGGTGGACATAGAAGAGGAAAAAGTTGTGTCTAGAGGAGAAGAGAGGAAGTAACTTGCTTTAAATGTAGTGAAATGCACCACTATCCAAGTGAATGTAAGGAGGAGAAGAGGAGTTTGTGTGCAAAAATAACCTATTTTGGTTGAAGTTAGGGTTAACAACAAATGGTTGAGGGATGTGTTAATATGCTTAGATGTGAATGCCAATATTATGCCCAAATGGACCTGGGAGGAGCTTGGAAAATAAATGTTGCATGACACCTATGATATATCTCTAGTTGATGGAAACTCTAGAAATGCCATAGGCACATAGTGAAATGTAGAGGTGAACCTCCTAGGGATCATGAGAAGTGTGGATTTTGAGGTAAGGACCACTTGATGCTTTTAGTGTTTAATATAGTCTAAAAAATGGTTTGTCGATTCCAATGGAACATTTGAATCCAAAGTGAAGAACTTACCTTTTATGGAGAAGATCAAATAGTACATATACCCCTATCTATACAAATGGATTGACCATACATCAAGGAGATATCATAGAAAAGAGATAACAAAAGATGTATATAGAGGGTTATACTTGTTAGGGAGAATACCTAAGATGGATACATAAGAAGAACCAAATTCATAAGGGGAAGTATTGGTGCGATGAGGCAATTCCAGTATAGATACCAAGGATGTGGTACAAGCATGGGTATTAAATGAGTTAGAAAGAAGGGTGAGCAGAGTCCTCTAGAAGGAGTGTATGCAATATAAGGAGGATTGAAAAATTAGCAGTGAAAAGAGACATATCATAGACGCAGAGATCATATTGTGTTAAAAGAGGGATCTACCTTATGAAGTTACCTTTCTATTCAAGAGTAGGTGAACTCCTGGGATGCTTAAGAACATGGAGAAAACATTTGAGAGAGAGGACATTTGGAGAGAAGCTTTGGATGATACATTGGTATGGAGTTCATGAAGATTGGCATACACATAAGCCCAATATCCCCACTTGGAAAGCACTAGTCATATTAAGAAAAAGTAGAAACCTGTAAGAAGGGGATTGGGATCTGATCAAGATATATGATGGTAATTCGAACCTAGGTGAACATGCAGAGGAGTGCTTGAGGAAGTGGGATTAATTGAGAGAAGATGATGAAAGACTTTATATATAGTTATTTTATTGGACGCTATCTCCAACAATTAATGCTTGGTACATAAATCAAGAAATGATTATAGAAACATGAAGCTGGACTATTTTGTAGGAATTTTTTTTGTAAGGCCACCTATTTTTCAGATCCTAATAAACAACAACTATATAATGATAACATATTATAGAGGATGAAGTTATGACCTTTCCATCGAGCCATCCAGCGTGACATGACATTCATGGAGTATTATGACATGAAGGCAAGGAATACATAGGAGGAGAAGGTATGAAGAGCAGCCCTGTAGAGACATATAATAATGTTTGGGAAAGAATACAATACCTATAACTTTTGATGGATCGATAAGTTGTTTAGCTAGTGCATAGTTGAAGAAGTTCTTCAACTAAAGATGATAGAAACATATTATAGAGGATGAAGTTATGACCTTACCTATGGAAAGGGTAAGGGCATGATTTGGAGTAAAGAGGCATTTGTATTGCAAAAGAGCAAGTTTATGGAAGATGATAGAATGGATGAATAAAGTTGGTGCAATACCCCAAAAATATGCTATAAATTTATAAAATGAGAAGGACTAGAGTTTGGAGAAGATGTGAAAATTTGTGCAAATAGGAGTAAGGAAGTTAATGGATTAGAACAAAAGAAAAATCTCAATATTTCTATCAACCTTTTAAAGAGGAAAACATAGCATAGGGAGGTACACCTGAGATAGTTAAATTGGAGAGTATTAGGAAGTAAAAGTGATGAAAGTGGTGAAAATGTTAAAAGACTGTGTTGTGACCTAATCACACATCACCCCATTCCAAATGGGGACCCCCTACATTTTTGGTCCACTTGGTCTTTTGGTTGTGATTTTTTGGGTCGTTTGGCAACAGTCTCTTCAATCTCTCCAGGTCCCCAAGTGTTTTGGCAAATTTTGGTCAAGCCTGCAAGCGTTTTGAGTAAATTTGGCTAAGTCTAGAGCTTGTTGTGTCTATTTTAGGGTTTTTTACCCTTCAGACTTAGATTTGAGATCAGTAACTTAGGGTTTTAAGAAATCTGAACGAAGCAATGAAGTAAGAACCCTTCAAGGAAGCTACTAGTGAAATTTGAGCTAATTCAAAGGACTTAATATTTTTAGTAAGTTTCATTGCGTCTCAGATTGGCCTAATTTGATGTTTGGAAGAACTTGATATTTTTAAGTCTATTTTTTGGCAGGTTTATCTTTGGCAGTTGGTAGGACGTTGATGGCAAAACATTCTTGAAAATCCAAGTTCTAAATCTAGAAAGTTGAAAAAGCAGGTAGTTGATCATAAATTTGGCTAAGAAAAGAATTCTTTCTTGAAATGGTAAAGGCATTTAAATTTACTCTTAAGGCATAAATGTTTTCCTTCACTAAAAAATTCTCTTCAATCCCAAAATGGCACTGCGGTTAAGCGCTAAAATCCAAAGTTTCTAGACTTGGACTCAGCTTGGACTCGGCAAGGCCGACTCGACTCGTGACTCGGCTATGACTCTGCAACGACTCGGCAATGACTCGGCAAAATAAAAAAATCCTTGAAATTAAGAGATTTTTAACAATTTAAAACTTGTTTCATGCACCCATTATTGAATAAAGCCCAATTATAATGTGTGCTAGCTTGTTATGCCATGAAAGGCATGCTGGTAGAGTATCTACTTGTTTGGGGCTTTTGTTTAGTATTTTCTTTGGCCAAATTGAAATTTTGGGAGCACCAAAATGAGACATCATGAACATCTTCACTTGGAAACTGTAAGGAATGCTTGTGTATGGTAGCATTAAATAGTGTGCTTTTTAAACTTAGGTTTTTACCTTGGGACTATAGCTGATCTTGCTCTTTCTTGGACCTCTTAGTTTTTAGGCTATATATATGTTGGATGGAAGGGGGAATTGTGAGGCCAAAAGGGTTTGAAAATATGCTCCTCAAAGACATGTCCCTTGCCAAAAATAACCTTGTGCCCCATGGGGGGATTTTTTGGGATGTGGGGATAGGTAGGAAATGTCCCCAACTCACCCCCTTTTTTCAAAATTTTATGAAACATCCCTGTTGTGAGGTACTCACACATCGCCCCATTGCAAATGAAGACCCCCACTTTTTGCTTTCTAGGGTTAGCTCTTTTAGTTTTGTTGTTGGTTGTTTTAGTGTCTTAGCCTTTGCATTGAAGGGATTGAGTTTCTCAAAGGTCATCAAATCAGGTGGATCTCCTCAAGGTGGAGTGAAGGAGGTTAGGTCAGTTGAGTGATTAGGGGTTATTTAGATCATTCCTAGGGTTTTTGTGTACTATCTGGTCACGCTTCAAGTTGTTAAATCAAACCTTGGTTGAATGCATAGTGTCCTCCTAGGTCCCGTTCCTTACATCAAGGTCAGAGTGAACTCGCCTTAAAAGTCTGGAATGTCATCCTGATCCTGAAATGGTCTGAAATTTGACTAAGTCTGGAAATTTGAAGGATCCTCCAAAAACTAGATTTTGCATTATAACTCATGGAGGTCGGAAACCACTCTCAAACATCCTGACAATATATATGGAATATAACTTAAAGTATAAGAAAGAGAAAAGACATAAGGAAATGTCACTTATACTTAAATGTTATATTCCATATATGAATCCTGATGGAGAGACTAACTTGTCAAACAAGTCAAAACATTGACCTGTCGTGGCCGAGTCTTGGAGCTTGGACTCAGCGAGTTTTGCCATAACTCGCCTGACTCGCGAGTCAAGCGAGTTATGGTCAAAACTCGCCGAGTCCGAGTCCCGAGTCAACAAAACTCGCCGAGCTTGGCTGAGTCAGGCGAGTTATGGTCAAAACTCGCCAAGTCCGAGTCCCGAGTCAACAAAACTCGCCGAGCTTGGCTTGACTCGCCAACTCGGCGAACTCGCCTGACTCGCGGCGAGTTTGGGAACTCTGCTAAAATCATATCATGAGGAATTTTCAAACTCGTCCAAATTCCTCCATCACCTAGCAAATGCGCTCAAGGAGGGTAGTTGGGTGCTAAAGCCAAGACATGGAGGAATTTCCTCCCAACACAAAAATCCTCCACCATGGGCAAAATGCGCTCCAAGCAAGGTGTGGGCGCTAAAACCAAGTCAAAGACGAATTCTTCAATTCCTCCCAATTCCTTCTCCTCACTTGAACTGCGCCCAAGGATGGGTGATGAGCGCTAGACATAGGTCATGGAAGATTATTCAATTATCAAAAAAATTCCTTCACTCCATCCGAATTGCGCCCAAGTCAAGTGATGAGCGCTAAACACATGTCAAGGAGAAAAAGTCTAACTTCCAAAATTCCTTCCTCCCACTCAAAATGTGCTCAAATGCAAAGGAGGGCACTAAAGACACATTGAGGAGGAATTTTTCTCTTGGAGGAAATTTCTCCACTTCCCCTCAAGTGTGCTCTAGACAAGGTGGGGGGCACCAAAAGCATGTGAAGGAGGATTTTCCATCCTCAACCAAATTCCTCCACCCTAGTTGAAATGTGCTCCAAGATAGAAGGAGAGCGCCATAATCCATCAAGGGAGGAATTTCCAATATTCATAAATTCCTTCACCTAATCAAAATTACACCCAAGGTTGGAGAGAGAGTGTGGAAATCATGACAAGGAGGAAAATTCAATTTTCAAAAAATTCCTTAGGGTAGAATTGTGCCCAAGTTGATAGAATTTCAAGACATGAAAAATTTGGCTCCTTGGACATGGAAAAAATGGTTAGGGGTAAGAGAAATCTCCCTTTAGGACAAGGTATACATGAACATCAGGAAAGTGGAAAAGATTTCTAAACGTTCACGATTCCTTCAAAAGTGGAAACGATTGTTAAAATTCTTCCAAGGCAGGAAAATCTTTCAAAATTTCTCGTACGCCCGAAATGAAAAGATTCTTGTAAGAGACGAGTTGGCGACATGCAAAGAGAATATTCCGTCTTTATCACACACACAACTCAGAAAATTAGAGAAGTTTCCATTTTTTGAACTCAAGATGATGGCGGGGTCCACTTGCATGGTGAGTTGTCAAAGGAAACATGACGCATGATTGAAGAGAATTAATGCAACTGCTAATTTAATTCCCTCGCCAACTAGGCAACTTAGTGGGTGACTTCTATTTAAACAACAATTTGGAATTCATTCTTCACAGCGATTTTTGGAGAAATAGGATGCTAGAGAGAAGTGAAGAAAGTCAAAGCGAAGTTTTTGTTATTTTCCAGAAGTTCTCATCTTTGGAGGTTTTTATTTATTCCAAGTCCTGAATTATCAGTCTAGAATTCCTTCCTCAATAGATAAGGTGGCAAATACCTCCTGGGAGGCGCAAATCAAGAATGGGCAAAGAGGATTTCTCTCAGAGTCAAAGATCAAAGTGGAGAGAAGTCAATGCCACCTTGGGAACGTTCAGGTTGGGAGAGTTCAAGAAAAGAGTATATGGAATAGCTGGATGTCCTTCGTTAGCCATTGCCACAAAGATAGTCAAAAGTGGGATTGTAGCAGCTAATGGCTTCCCTTCTGCCATCTAGTGCCCAAAGCTGATTAGGGAATGTGTGAAATATTACAATGCTGAAAGAAGGGCGGTTTCGGCACCGAAAGGCAAACTCTTGGCCAACTTTACACTTGAAGCAATTGGGGAGACTTTTGGGATTCCTGCATGCCAGTCTATGACATACAAGAGCAAAGAAAGAGCAACATTGATTTATGATGCTGGCTTTGAGAGATGTGCTGAAATAATCAATAAGGTGTGGATGCAGAAGCCAAAGCCTCATATTTCCAAGTTACCCAAGTAAATCACCAGCATGGATTTCAAACAAGAGTATGCAGATCTTGTGTTGATGATGAGTAGAGTCATGGGATGTCCGCAGGCCTTCATGTTTAAGCCTTGAATGTTTTACTTCATTGGCGAAGTAATGGAAGGTGAAAGAGTGATAGATTGGGCAAAAATAATTAGCCACTACTTGCATGAGCAATTGAGGAACTTAAGGTAATCCCAATCTTTCTATATGAGCTCGTATATTGTCTACCTGCAAGCGAGAATGGGCAAATTCAATGGATTGCCAACCAAAGGACCCATGGGATAGACCAGGACAACTGAAAGTTCATGAGTGCTATCCACAATTGCAGTTATATAATACTTCTTTCATGGACGCGAACAACACATTCACAATGCACATCACCAGATCATTGCAAGGAGGACTTCATACAAGGTTGTCATAGGAAGCTAGAAAGTTGGTAAAGAAGTATGGAGCCTACTACATTCAATTTCCAAAATTCACTTACACCTAGGTCCAAGGATTCTCTGACCAGCCATATAAGCTTCCAAGATATCCAACAGACAAAATGGTGCTAGTAGAGGTTACCAGATAGTTGACCGCTTTTGACAAAGTTAGAAAAAGAAGAAGAAATTCAGACTTGAATTCCCAATTGTCTTAGGAGATTACAAGGAATGTGTCCAACATTGCAGTAATAGAAAAGTCAGTGGATATATTATTATTCTATCATGTAGCATCTCATACTGCAAGGACATTCTTTGATCCATATGATAAAATCAGGATGGTTGCTAGAGTAAAATATAAACACAAGTTTTAGTTGGAAGATTACTGGGCCAATGCCAAAGATGACTTTGAAATCAGAAGGAGGATGTTTTCCAAGTTGCCTCTCAAGCTGATAAGACTTTGTGAAGTTATACAAGTGCCAGATTGGATTGAAGAGAATGAAAATATTGTTCAACCAGAGTATAAAAAAGAGAAGGATAGGCCTATTCAGGCACCAAACTGGTTAGAGCCGGAAATTGATGATTTGGATGTCCTAAGTAGACCAGTTGTGAAAATCACTCGGCACTTGGTTGAGCGACACATCGCAAAGTTAAAGGCAAAGAATGCCTGCCTAACTTACTAGGTAATGGGAGACTTGGAATCCCATAGCAATGCAATCTAGGGGTCATTAGGAGCCCAGGCTAGGGGAGAGGAAATTCCACATGAAAGAATAGAACGTAGGAAGGAGAAAGCATTCCTGGCAATTCACAAGCAAAGAAGAGAAAGGAAGTTCAACCGGAAGAGTTGCAGTAGAAGAGTCTAGGGATAGAAGAAGTATAGTGATTTGCTAGCTCTTCTAGCGTGCATGAAGTTGAGGTGTTCTCAAAAGAAGTTACAAGAAATCAGCCGCAGGAGTATGATCATGATATTTCGCAAGCACAGGCTATCCTTAGTGTTAGTGCCTCCCATAGGCTTGTTCAACATAGGAGTCAACGGCATGAACTAACTCTGATTCCAGAACAACAGGTTCGGGATTGTTTTATGGAAACGAACATTGGAGACTTAGGAACTTTTGAGAAAGTTTCACAGGAGCAGATATAGTTGGAAGTACAGGATCAGCAAGCAATTGCTTTGGATTGGCTAAAGGAAAGAATGAGAAAATAACCGGAGGAGGAGATGGATCCTATGTTGGAACTTGAAGAACTCTTGAACATGATAGATAGGCTAGTAGAGAAGAAGGTGGCCAGGTAATTCTCCAAAGTTACAAGGTTTGAGTCGAGATATAGGACATTACACCTAGTTGTGCCTAGAGTTGACAAAGACATGAATGAGATTACTCCTGATGAGTATGAGATTATAGTAGTCAACTAAGGGCATGCCTCCAAGGCACAAGTGGTGGAAGACTTTGATGAGTCTTCCTTAGCACTGAAGGAGCAGATGAAAATAATAGAAGAAAAGAATAGGAAGTTGAAGAACAAGAACAAAGCCTTGTGCGAATATGTGTGGCGCGTAAGGCGTTCATTCAGAGAAGAAGATCAGTCCTTTGTTCCTTCGTCTTCTCTTCCCATGGAATCCATTGATGGGATTGAAGAAATAAGAAGGGCTCAGTGCTCTAAGGAGTGGGTAGAGGATGTCTTCACTTTAGCTGGTAAATTTATTGAAGACATCTCTCACTTCTACTGGAAAATCCTAGCTATCCTGAACAGGGTTGAGATTGTGGACAATTCATGGGAAGGTGCGCATATCGATCAGGACTTAACAATTCCACACCTCAAAGCACTGATGGGGATTCCCAGACAAACATTGACTGATGGGAAGGTCATCAAGGAGAACACAATATATGATTTGCCTCTATGGTTTTATGCAATCTGCATTGGGAAGGAATTGTTTGAGGTTTGGTAAGGAGTTAGCATCATTGAAGGAACCAGTCAGAAAGGTCCAGGAAGAAATCTTCAATGCAGTAGAGGAATTGTTTGCAAGAAGGTTGACTAATGAAGAGCTTACAGTGGACCATTTGAAGGATAAGACTGCTCAAATTCTTCTTCGTGGAATCCTTCTTGAAGGAACATTTGGAAAATGTTTCCTTGAGCTCCAGCATAATGTGCAAGACTCAAGAAGCGGCGTCAAGATGGGAGAAGTTTTTCTACAAGTATGAAGAGGATACTTCTATGTTGGTATTCAAACTAGAGATTGAGCCAAGTGTCTTTGTAGGAGAGGGAGAAGCCGTTGTAATCACATTCGTCACGTTCGCCATCAATGAAAGAGATAATGGTCGTCCAATTTCGGACGAGAATCTATTGATTGCATGAAGGCATGATAGGTCATTTATTGTTGGTGGATGTTTTGACCAAGTGGTGTCTCATTCAATGTATGACGACTGCCATGTTGGGGAGTCAATGGGTCATTAATGCATGATGGGCGATTTGAAATGTAATGGGCATTTAATGCATTATGGATGCCCTTTTTAGAGCAGAGGGCAATTAATAGGTAGTGGGCGAGATTCTTCATTAATAGCTATCCCCACTACCTGGCATCTTATTTTGGGGAGTCTTTGGTCAAACCTAATTAGGGTTTTGCATGGTGAATTTTAGCCATTGATTTGAACATAATCTAGGCCGTCCATTTTCTTTTGGACGCCTATAAAAAGGGTTTGCCCCTTAATTTGTAAAGAGAGGGAGAATCGTATGAGATTGTTGCTATAAGTTTATGAGATAATAAGAGTGATACATTGGCTTTGGGTGTTCACTTGTGTTATTTTAAAACTTGTATGGATTCATTTTCCTCACTTAGATTAGATTTACTTCAAGTACTTAGATGAATCAAACTGATTGCATTGCTTTATGGTGAGATCACTTGCTCATACCTTTTGCAAATAGATGATTTCTATCCGTAGTGTAAGGTTGGACTGAGCTTTTATTTGCGGGTTCCTAACTTGGATTATTGAATGAGTATTGTTCTTTGATGGTGTTCATAGATGATTCAAAATCTTACAAGCACAACCTTTAAAGAATGCACCCTCTTTGTGTAGTTTTCTGAAAGTGGCGAAGCAAAGTGCTGTTGATCTCACCTAAGTCTTTTTTATGTGTTGAGTTCCTAGATTTAGATTAGAATCTCCCTAAACCCTTTCTTATTTTACTTTCTACATTATCTTATCGAGAAAAGTTCCAAAAAAAGAGCTATCTATTGCCAAATCATTCGCAAAAGTCTCCTTGAAGTTTCAGATTTGTTCAAGTCTTCTTCATTGTGCATAAGTTCCCTTGGATTACTAGCAACATCAAACCAAATGAGTCTATATCCATCGTAAAGTTTCTAGTACACAGTTGGAAACTTGGAATCACTGTATGATCTTCCTACAATCTTAGCATACATGGGATTTTGATCAAGAGAGGAGAGAGTGATCGTTGGAAACTTTATGTTGTGTTGGTCTGGTCATAAAATACCCGTCAACACTAGGAAGTTATGATTTGTAGAACATGTAGTAATGAAAAAGCATTAATGAAGTAGGGGTTATGAAGGTATTATTGGAGTAAAATCACAAAGAAGAGGCTTTATCATGTGAACACAAATGTAAAGGTTAAAGTCATCAATAAAGAATTGAATAAAATTTTAACAAGGTGTTATCTTTAAGTTATTTGAAGATGTGGATTGGATTAGCCCCATGATTATACAACACAAAAAGATGGGAGAAATTAGAATATGTGTGAATTTCAGGGAGTTAAGTGAGACATGTGTACATGACCCATTCCCTACACCATTTATAGAGGAAGTGCTAGACTTTGTGGTCGGTAGGGAGTATATCCTTTTATTAATGGGCCCATAAAACATTTTGCAATTGAATGGGGATCTTTAATGTATTTTGTGATGTCATTTTGTTTAGATTGAAAACACATACTTAGGTGTTAAGGTTGATGTTTAAAACACATAGGGAGTTTATACACGAGTTTACATATTACTAAAAGATCATGTTTAGGTGTTAAGGTTGATGTTGGAAATATGCAGGAGGTTGAGGATAGCCTTGATGTATGGTGCCTTGAATCTAGAGAAATGTACATGTATGGTGCCTTGAATCTAAAGAAATGTACATTTATATTACCATTTGGTACCTTATTGGGGCATATAATCTGTAAAGAAGGCATGATGGTGATCCTTAGTAAGTGGTGATAGTTTTGAACCCCCCTCCTATAAGAACGTATTTGAAACTAAAACATTTTTGGGATATACTAGGTAGCACCCATGCAAGTTTATCTAGAATTGTGTAGTGATAATACAACCAACTAAAGAGCTCTTCAAGAAAAAGAACAATAAAAAGTTTGAATGGACAAGGGTCAGGAAGCATTTGATATATTGAAAAACAAATTTGTGGAAGCCCCTATTCTATTACTTCTCCATTGGAAGCTACCTTGCCATGTTTATGTGGCTGCCTCTAACATAATAATTGGAGCAGTTCTGTCGCAACCTAATAGAAATAAGGATCACCCCATTGCCTTTGCAAGTAGGAAACTAGTGACATTTGAGAAAATTACATGACTATTGAGAGAGAGAGGCATTGGCATTGGTATATGTGTTGGAAAAGTCTAGGCATTTTGTCTTGTCCCTTCTTTTCTAGTTAATTAATATATCTATATATATATATTTGTTAATCCACGGCTGAAGCGGTATTATATTAATATAAAAAAGTTTTACAAAATTCTGTAGATGCAGATCCAGTATACTGTCTGTATCAAAATGCCCTATATGACATTATCGAAGATTTACTATCAACTATTAACAGGCTTCTAAGCATTTCGAAAACTACTAAGCATGATCAGATATACAAAATTCATGCCTTACATGCTATCTTCAATAAACTTAAATAAACTTAGCCCTTATCGGAAGAGGAGCCACTTGGTGCAAGTCTTTGTTTCTTAACTTTTCCCTTGTCCTTCAGCAAACTTTGGTCAACAAAGACACACTCCCCATGAGGAGGGAGGGACTGTTTGGTTGAACGAATCGCCTCCTTCTGAAGCTCGCTCAAACCGGAGCGGTCATGCCTCCTCTTCGCCTCGCTCCGCGGAACTTCACCGCCACCTCATCTTCTTTGTCAACTGCCATCTTAGGTGTTCACGATACATACCCTTTTGTAATCATATAATCCTTCCACTAATCCCCACTTGGAGTCGCCTTTTGGCCAAGCCACATTTGCAGAAATTCAATATTTCTTGCAATATTGGCTTTCCTTTCTTCAAAAGCCACCCTGTCCTTGACAATGAGGATGGGCCTTTTAGGGAATTGCTCCCTGTTCACACCCATGTCTCTCGGCCTAGCCCTAACCACATAATCCTCAGGTTATGGAGCAATCATCTCCTCATCTACATTATCCATGACCAAATTCAAATCACCCAGAATCTCCTTTCGGAACAAAGCACGACAGAGCAATGTTGCCGAGAATTTTGGCAAGCCCATCACCAGAAGGATGGATACGAACACCGCAAGAATGTTCGTGTTCACTCGGTAGCGGTGCTCATCTTCAATGAAATCCTCCCCTAGAATTTGCCTCATGATTCTGTTAACCAAATCATCCTTCAACTTGAGAATTTCTACCCACCTTTTGTCCTTGATAGCGCAGAGAAATGACATTTGCCTTTTCTCTGAGTGCAAGCGCAGAGTGGACTCCTTTGAGAAAGCCAAGTGAGGTTAGAGCTTGACCAGAAACTGATATGAAACTTCTAGCACAAGCAGACTTTAAAAGCTACAAGTCTCGCATGACACTACCTCACAATGATGGAAGTGGTATCGAGGCTGACTCACACATAAGCAAAAACCGATATGAAACTTCTAGCACAAGCCGACTTTAAAAGCTACAAGTCTCGCATGACACCACCTCACAATGATTAAAATATCGTGCCAACTTGGGGATGAATTAAATCTGCCTGCATTTCCTAATTCATTGGCTTCGTTGGGAAATGATTACCAAGTACACCTCATTTAATGAGGTTTTCATATCAAGCCCAATGGAGTCATGATGAAAGATTTAGCAATTCATATCGAATTCCGCCTAATAAGGATCACATGCTAAGGTGGTTGACAGGTCATGAACATCAATATGTTCTCCATCCGCACCCTGATTGGCCAGCCTATCCGCAAGTCCATTTGCTTCCCTATATATGTGGTTGATCGTGTAATGCCAAGGTACGATCTAGGAGGCTTTTTAATTTCCAATTGGGCGTATCTCTCATTCTTATGGCATTAATAATGATTGCCGAATCACCCTCGATTTCCACATTTGAGATACCGAAGGATCTGCATAACATTAGGCCTTCAATCAAACCATGGAACTCTGCTAAATTATTTGTGGCATGACCCAAGCATATTGCTTTGTAGGCAATAATTTTGCCTTCCCATGAGTGAATTACGCATCCTGCACCTGACATTCCTCTATTTCCGTGGGAAGCTCCATTGAAATTGAGCATATACATTGCTCTCTTAGGCCCAGACTAGGCACAATTCCTTCTTTTCTCATGTTTATCTTCATTGCCTTTTCCAAAGAATGGAGGAATTCTAAGGCCTTGCCAATTCTTTCTCATATGATTGTCCCATCCTGAGAACTTGCACTCTTTCCTGACAAATTTCAAATTTCTGTCACTACTTCAACAATGGAAACCTCGATTTTATTGAGGAGTCTGTCTACTTCCATCTATGATAGAAGTGCTACAAATCCAGAGATTGCCAAACAGATTAAATTTTTTGATAATTGGCCACTCTTTGAACCATTGTAGAATATCCGAGGGTATTGCTGTTGACCATTCTACCTTGTTGAGAAGTCACATCCCACAAGATTGTGTGAAAGGGCATGTAAGAAGTAAGTGATCAATATTTTCTTCATCCATTCTACACAAAGCACATCTCGAAGGGCCTAAGAAACCAATTTTTTTGAAATAGTCTCAAGGTAGAGAACCTTACCTTGGATGGCTGCCCAAGAGAAAGCACCGGCCTTTGGCAAGTAGAATTTGCCCCAACAAAGAATAATAGGAAGATCATCCCTACTCAGCACAAATTCTATGTAGATTACCTGAAATCCATCCCTAGAATTGTATTGACCATTTTTTGATTTGGTCCAAATAACCTTGTCACAATCTTCACGAAAGATCACAGATCTAACTGATAGAATATCTTTCAGCCTTGCTCAATCAACCTGACTCATGTGCTGTGAGAAATCCTTCCATTTCCACCCCAAGGATGATCAGGCCTCATACATTACTACATAACAGCTAAGAGATTTGCTCCAATTCTGAACAAAGAAGTCCTTGAATGCCTTGGTATCCACTATGTTGTCGATTGGGGGAAAACCTCCCCAGGAGAGAGCTGACCTGCCATCAAATATTTCCCATGATATATGCCCCATAAGTACTTTCTTGCTATCTAGGATAAAGTTCCAAATCCTAGATCCTTTGGGAGGATTTGTCACTCTAAAAATTTCTTCACTACTATCAGAATTGAGATACTTGGACCGAATAACCTTGACCCATTTGAGGTTTGGTTGAGAATATATTTTCCATGCCAAGTTTGCCCCCAAAGAAGAATATCTTAGATTTCTCATTGCTCGCCTCCTTGCCTGAAGCCTTCTCATACTGATTGAGGATCATTTTGAATTCCTGAGCCTCCTTTTTCCCGCTCCTCCCCAACAACAGGGTGTCATCTGCAAATTGCTAATGAGTGCAAGCATCCACCCCACTAGTGATTTTAATGCTTGCAATCTTCTCCAATCTTTTTGACTCCAGAATGCTACTCCCCAGAGCCTCTACCATGATTATGAATAAGAAAGGTGATAATGGGTCCCCTTGTCTCAAACCCCTCAAGGATTCAAAAAAACCTTCTGGGGTACCATTAACTATCACAAAGAATCATGGAGATGAAATGCAGAAGAAGATCTAGTTTGTGCATCTCTTGCTGAAACCAAAAACCTCCATGCACTTGCATAAGAAAAGCCAATCGACTTTATCATAGGCCTTTTTGATATCTAGTTTAATAATCATGCTGGGCTTCTTTTGATTTTGAATAGAGTGAATAGCCTCCTGGGCCAAAATAATGCCATACAGAATTGATCTGCCATGAACAAAACCGGTTTGTTTATCTGATATAATTCTAGGGAGGACCTTTTTTATTCTATTGGCCATCACTTTGGCCAGTAATTTGTATATCATGTTGCACAGAGAAATGGGCCTGAGGTCTTCCCTTTTTGATGCAATCTCTTTTTTTGGAATTAGAGCTAGGTAGGTATGATTAATTTTCTTCAGGAATCTGCCAGCCTTTTGAGCTGCTAGTAAGGCTTCCACCACATCATTACCTATGACATCCCAACATTTCAGGTAAAAGCCAGCTGGAAATCCATCTGGACCTGGCGCTTTATCCATTTGAAATTGAGCTAGGGCTGCTTCTACTTCATCCCTTGTTTTCCACTCATTTAGCATACGGTTCTGCTCAACAGTTATTAGCCTGGGGATGAATTGAAGACATTTTCTCTGGCTGTCTAAATCTGAACCTTTCAAGTTATTGGGAATACCTCTGAAGTAGGCTACTGCACTTTCAGCAATCAGGGTGGGATCCTCTATCACTGAATTGTCTTCTTTGCAAATTTGGGTGATTTTGTTTATTAATATAAATAAAATATTTCAAATGTAAAACTGAGTGCCAAAGTAACCCAGGGACCTAAATGTTGATTACAATTTTCCTTTCTTTATGATTTCTTTCATAAGCATAGGTATTTAAGTTTTTTTTTTATTTAGAAAACTTTGCACAAGGGTCAGCCAGCAGCAAATTGTTATTTTTTATTTAATATTGATTTAAATTGCCTTTTAACTAGTTCGGTGAGCAGCAGGCTTAGTTATATATTTTTAAAATAAAAATGCCACAAAGGAGAGGGGGGTCGGCCACACATTTGAATTTGCATTATATTTTGTATTTTCTCCAAAACTAGTCAGCCATGAATGATGTTGCCTATTTTACGTTGTATTAATTTTAATCTCTCCTTATTTAAATCTACTCGTTCTAAATAACGTATCTGCTTTTAATAAATATCTGTCCTTTGACATCAATGACAATATTCCAACATTTAACTTTTCGGAGTACTGCAATTATTTTTGGTGTAATCGATGCAAGCATCTGTCAGCATTAATATCACCAAAGTTGGTTGTTGCAAATGCATGTGGAGCCTTATGGAAAATTTTAGACCATGAACATCAATACATTTGAAGACACTTTTCTGTCCCAATTTGGCATGTTTTCCAATTTACTCATTGAAATCGCCAGTGCATTTTTGCAGCAACTACTATAAAACTTGCTTGATACTTGATTTGATCTTCATCGAATCTTTCGTTATCCACTATATCTTTTGTTATTATTAGAAGTAAGATGTCATTTTATTCAAAATTTCCTTTGTGGTGCAAAATCCTTTTTAAGATTGATCATCTTGCAAGAATATGACACAAATTCTAAGAGATAAAAGATGAAATTCTAGAAATATTCCAACATGAATAAGAAGAGGTTCCAAATTTAATTTTCACATGGAAATGAAAACAATTCTAGTTAAAGAGGGAAACACCCGAAAAAGATAGTTCAGAAAAAGCATCTCTCTCAGGCATTGGTAGAATGAGAGAGCATATAAAATGTTTTGGGGAGAAGTGGATACTGGAAATCACGGCTTTTTAGACAAATAAAATTCAGATCAACCTTCAAAGTAAGATCAAGCAGAGAATACTGGATGCAAGCAAAAACAGTTAAAATATGGTTACCAAAGAAACTCTTAACATCCCACAGTAGCAGAAAAATCAATAGCCGTTGAAAACAAAGTAATCAACACTTATACTAAATCTTTGACTATGCATATATATATTTATGCTTCTGGTTAGTTGGAAGGAGAAAACAAGCTTTTTCTTAAGGAAAAAGCTACTTCTAACTGTCCACTCTTATGCTACCATATTCTAAAAAAAGCTAGTTCTAAGAAGACAATGTGCATTTATTGAAGCTTAAGAATCAGACCATCTTTGAGTTAAGTCTCTAAAAACAGTTTGAAAATAGTTGTAAGCCTATAAGGAATAGAGCGATTTGAACTTTGTTTATCCGTTATCTGTTTGTCTTTAAATTAGTTTGAAAATAGTAATGGGTGGACTGATAGATAGAAGGAAGTTGATGAGAGGTAAACATAAAAAAGCATGTAAATGATGTCTTTTAAAAAAATTGAGTTACCTCTGTTTGTGAGAAATGGAGGTCACAGGTGAAATTGCAGAGAAACAAAGGAGGAGTTTGTTGCTGCCATTATCTGCCCTAACCTCCATTGAGACGCCTAAACACCTTCCATACACAAAAATAACAATGCCGAATCTGTTCTGCCAAATAACAGTTAGCACACAGCAAAATTGTTGAAAGCTGTTGAAAATCACATCTGATTGAATGCATCTAGATTGGAAAAAATCATTCAACAAATGTTCACCCCACTTTTTTAGTAAATTGCAATTTCATCTGTGACAAATTGCCAATGGTGGTATTTCATGGTTCTCCCAATCAATTGCACGTTTTTGGCAATTTATGCTCTATTCGAAGGTGTGTGTGGCATTCCAAGGTGTGCACCTCAATGAAGAAACTTTTGTTTTTAGAACATGTCTTCAAGCATGCGTTTGGTCGTGGGGGAGAGTTCAGTTTAAATTTTTATAATTAAGTATGCACTTGCTAGGGTTGAATTCTATAGTAATGTGTTCTTGGGTCAGATGCACACTCAATAAAGGAATGTTTAAATGCTTTTGCACATAACAAGTGTGTGCCTGGTCATGGGCGCAGGCAGAGCATGTTGAAGGGTGGACTTGACAAAGGAGGGATTGCATTAAACTTAGAAATGCTAATAGAGCAAGCTTAGAAGAAGTGGGAATTAAATAAATAACTACCATGTACATTGGAGTATGCCTTTGCAAACAGACAAAAAGTCCTATTGATAAGGGAGTGCTTGTCTTAGTGCAGAAAATGAAAGAGCAGAAAGCAAATCAACCACAAGAAGGTTTTTCAACAGAATAGAAAATATAAGCAATATGTTTGGAAGAAAATTAGAGACATGACAGTGATGTTTGAAAGAAAAACCAGACATAACAGCAATGAAATTTGTTCAAAATTATTTCCTTTTCTATCAATCAATAGCAAAAATTAGTCACAAGGGTTCGATGCAAGGTTATGAACAACGAGAAGGGATATCAAATTAATGATATCTTTCAATGATTTGCTGATGATGAATTGAAAAAGATGGTTTTGTGTTCATTGAAACTCAGAAAAATCAGATTTATGAAAAAAAATCAGCATCTAGGGTATTGGGGAATTTTTTTCAGTTCAACATGTTTGAACCCTTGGTTGTTATTTGTCAAAAATTGCATAAAGTTCAATTATCATTCCAAAAATCATTCTAACAAGGGTTTTCAAAGTTCTGGAATATATTTTTTTGACAATTCTACATACAAATATTTTGTTTATAAATGATCTTGTTGTAATGTACTTGACAAAATTACTTCCATATGTATTTCTTTTCAAATCACTTTATACTTATTTCAAATCTGCATGTTCATATTCATACATATATATGCTGGCATATCTGATTTGTCTTTTCAAGCAACAAACTTGTATATTCTTCATTTGTTTCTCCACACCCAACTCACATTACTCTCCATTACTTCCTCCTGTATATGTTCCTATCTCCAAATACGATGATGCATTTCTTTGAATAGAAACCTCTTTCCATAAAGATGTAACCTTTGTCGTGAAATGATTATTGCATTAACTAATGTTTGTTGAGGCCTTTATTAAGTTCCTTGCTAACAATATAACATTTCAATTCTTTCATATATTTAATACTATGTTAAATTATAAATGCAGGCGCTACATATTATAACTAGTCGCAGCCCATGATCAAATAAATCTGAACATATCTGAGATCGCTGCTTATCGTTTGATAAAACAAACCACCACTTCTAATTGCTGTTTGTTTTTTGTTTATCACTTAACTTCCACTGCTGGGTATTATAGTCATGGAACATAGTCACATCTTCTATGTTAAAGTCGCTGTTCTCTGTTATGTTATATGATCAGATTAGATAAGCAATAATTCAAACACAATAACACAAAATGTACCCTAGGAAAACCTTCCACCTGAAGGTGAAAAACCCAGCAACAAATGTCTTGTAATGTATTAGTAAAATGTCTTTACAACTGCTTCAGACTTTGAAGCTATACAACAAGAAGATTCACTCTAGAATCTAGCAATAAAATATAGACTCGATCTGCCTTACATCAGAATCAGAAATTAGCTGTAGTAGATATCAAACTGCTGGAGATGGAACCCAATCTTGATGAAGATAATATCTGTACGATCTGCCTGAATGTGAAGGAGAGATGCCGATCTGCTGTAGAAGAATAAGAACTGCAGAAGAGATACAATCTGCTTGTGTGTTGATTTGATTGCCAAAGGAGATGGAGTTCTTCGATCTATATACTCCACCACGATGAGATCAAGCAACACGACTTATTCCAAAAGTCGGCTTCTAACCAATCAACACGACTCATTTAATAGTCATCGGTTATATTATATTTGACCCGACTTTTCACTAAACATAGCGGGATTACATTCAATTATAATAACAAATTCAAAGTCAGCAAGAGTGAATCGATACACATATAAATCAATCTCCTGAAATGTCTAAGGCCGAAAGGCCAATTAGACATTTAGATTTGCACTGTCGGTTTAGGGAAGAATACTGATCGACGCTATAAACATCAACATTCTCCTTATTCGCGTATTATTGCTGCCTTTAAATTTGACTTCTCCTCTTAATATATCTCAAATAGATTTGCCTTTTGCACATTATGAATTTCAATGACTTTATTTGATTTGTAAATACTCTATCGCTCCTTTCTGTAGATTTGTGAATTTCTCGTCTTTCTAATCAATCAAATTGCCTTCTTTAATTGCCATTTTAAGAATTTATTTCTCTTCCTTGTTTGCTTCATGTTTTATTGAATCACACCTTTGTCTTTGTCTATCAAATTGCCATCTTGTTCTTGCTGTCCATTGCTGCTGTAACAACCTTACCATAGTTTTTGATTAAATTGACTTCTTAGTTGCTGTTTCTGAGGGCTTCGATAAAATAATCATGGTCTATTCTTTTGTTCAGTTCTGCATACTCGATTTACCACAAGATTCTCCTTCATTTCCTCTTTTATTTATGCTTAAAAGGGAATGCTATTGTTTAGCAAACTTTGATTAGTCTCCCTTCATTCTTAAATTTTGAAATAACCTTTAATCTTTGTTCTTCTTGTGTATTGAAAGAAACACCTTCGTTATCATGTTCAGAAGCTCCAATCAGTGCGCTTACACTAGATGCTTGCATACGATTTATAGGATGAATTATCCTATGTTAAGTTCATTGCCTATTTCCTCTGAACATATATTCTTTCAAGCCCTGTCGAACATATCCTAAAATGTATGACAGTCCTTATACTCCTTTCCACTTTTCTTGGTGAAAACCTTAACCACTTCTTTTATTTTTCTACATCACTGTCCATTATAATCTATTAACCTCTGCCTTAGTCTTGGGTGCCAAACGTGAAACAAGCGTCAAATGGAATCGTCATAACTGATGTCTTTGACATCAATGATAATGATGGCAACTACTCCGTCTGTCAATCATTGCAGTATGAATGTTCGATATTTATGATAACTTGTCTATGACATTGTCTTCTTTATGTACTTTACATCAATGACAACATTTCCAACAGTGATCCCCTTGTTCTCTTATGTATAGTTGGCAAAATGGGTGACTTTGTACCACAACTGAAGAATAGAAAGAGATGGGGAAACAAAAGAGCCTCCTTGATCCTCTATTGCCAAATGATAATCTGTTCAAAGGCCAATAGATTTGTTTTCTTGCTCATGCTTTCTAATATATTCCAACACTCTAGATGTCGACACAAGAGCATCCTTCTTGCCTTGGCAAGCTTTGATGCCTTTTCCCATCCAATTGTATGTGGTTGTATATTTGACACCACACATACCACAAACCTAAATATATGCTGCACTACCTAGAACTTGCTGATTCTTGTCAACATATTTCACAATGTTGATTTTGGATTTGTTTGAAGCGTGAATTGGTCCACAGAGCTAGAACTGGTTATCATATTTCACATGCTAGAATTTCAAGGATCCATCTTTAGCTCCATTTGTGCAATGACAAGAACGGATCAAAGTTCAACAAATATATTTTGTTTGTGTTTCTTTGCTTACAAATGAGTAAGTTGAGTTTTGTTTTATGTTTCAAGGTCTTTAGAGTTTAGTTTTGGGGTTAGGATTCATTTTTAAGGTCGAGTAGTCAACCTAGTAGGTCAAAAACGGAAAAGGAAATAATAGAAAATTGTGTTGGGGTCTATTGATTTGTTTTTTATGACACCATGCAACACATAATAAAATACTAAGTATTCTATCCTCTCTTGAACAAAGACCTCTCGGATGCTAAACTATGTGATCAAACGAGATGACTCCAAGGTTCCAATAGTTAGGTTTGACTTTATATGTGGATAGACCCAGTGTGTGATGTGATTTTGCTAGAATCACAAGGGGACATACGTTTTTTACTTGAACTCTACCGAAACATGGAAACTAACTTGACTTTGAAAATAAAGATAAAAAAAGAAAATTGGTTTAGAAAGACTATGCTACTTCTAAGATCAATGATGACAAAATCCCTCAAATCAAGGTTTGCTTCGCCTTGATGATAACAACCACACAAACTTTATGCAATCTTCTAAGGAAATTGAAGATTTTCATACTGCGAATACATCACTCAAATACCCAATGTTGGCGCAACTTGAACAATTATCCACAATCAAACTTAGCACAATAATGAGGCTTAGGCTACCTTTATATTGTAGCTTACAATCAACAAACTACATAAAGTATGAACCAAAGAATTCATTACAATAACTTCATAATCATTCACCATGATCAATGAACTTTAATTAACCTTGAGAAGTACCAAGGAACCATGATAAATGTAGAAACACAACACATACATCCACTATAACTTCAATGAAAGTGTTGAATTGATTTCAACATAACATGGCAACAATTACAAGCTTCCTCCTACTCTACTTCTACTTGTAACTGCTAATTGTCTATTATTGAACTATGAACCCTTACACATGAGGAGATTGAGCCTTATATAGAGGTCTCTTCACAATTCAAAAGCTTAGATTGATTCTCAAATCAACGACCAAGATCAAACAACCTAAGCCCTAATAGGGTTTACAAAAAAATCATTAAATGTGATGCAATGAAAATGGAATATTCTCCTCATCACAAACTACGAGGAGCAATAGCCAAACACCTAATCATCTAACAAACCATATTCTAGAATCTAGTTTCCCTTGCCTCTTTCCTTGGTTCCAGATGCAATGAATTTGGTCATGATTAATTCAAGCTCCTCCATGGCGACAATTCTTCTAAGTTATAAGTTATAACCATCATCTTCACTCATTCTTGGCCTATTAATTCCTCCAAGGATGTAAGGATCTTTGATCGTATCCCCTGATGGATCCTTATATCTTTTCACATTCTCCTTTCACTCTGTCAAGTGTTGCCTTTGTCATCATTAAGTAACTATACCAACAGTGGAAATTATAGATATTTCCTTCCTCAATTACACCTTCTTGTATCATTGTTTGCATAGGAATCCCCTTCAATACCTTGAGACGAGGAATTGTCTTATCTTGTGCCATCAAAAAGTCTTCCCATTGGTTTTCCATACTTTGGATTCTCCCTTCAAACAATACTATCTCATCATACATTTGTATAAATCCTCGTAGGAACTCTTCTACTTGCCTTGAGATATTTTCCATCCACTTCCTTACTTCTTGATTTGTACTTCTCATGGCTTCAAGGCTCTCAAATGATTCCTGTGGAATGGAAATAGGTGGGACAAACGTATCATCTTCTTGTCTCACTGGTTTCATTAACCATTGTATGAACTCCTTCAACCTCAGATTTTTTGCTTCCAAATTATCTATTTTCTCTTTTGTATTGTTGAATCTTTGCTGGATTATCATGTCAATCATTCCACTCTTGGCATTCTTGCTCTTTTGTTGTTGGTCCAAGATCAAGTGTTCTAACCTTAGAATCCATTGGAGTGATTTCTTCTCTCGGCTTATCCACAATTGGAATTGCCATCTACAAGATTTGTGATCTTGAACTATCTCTAGTGATTTGGGAGAATTTCTTAGTCTTCTTTTGTTTCTGAGCTTTACCAATTCGAGCTAGGAAATCATCTAAGTCTTCAATTGGCTGAACTTCCTCCACTGCCCTTTTCTTCAAGCTATTGTTCAACCAATTAGTCACTGTGGATAATTCCATTACATCCTCAAGCTGATTATCACCATTAATTCCCCTCAAGGCTGAAATGATCTCTTCATCTACTTCCTCATTAGGATTGGGTATGTTGGATTCTACCAAATCTTCTCCTATCTCTATTTCAAAATGATGTATGGTTGGAGAAGCTGGATTTTGTTCCTGATCCTCATGCCATATGTTGAAGTATATTGTCATTGATTTCGACATTGGTTAAGTGTCAGAGGAGTAGTTTGAGGAGTTGTGCAGCTTGAAGAGCTTGAGCTTTTTGGCTGTTTGGTTAAGCAGCTAGGATGTGTGCATAAGTTGCCTCTTTGTCTATTTCCCTGTCAGCATGTCTTCTTTGAACTTGACACATCATCAGTTTGAATCGGACTTGTACGAGATTACATGTCTCTTTTCGTATGTTTTGGGAGCTGTTCCAAGCAACAACAGAGCTGATGTACAGGCCACAAATGATGATGCTGCTGCCAGCAAACGTCTACACTCAGTGTTTTACTTTCCGTGGAAGCTTCTTTTTCTCTTAGACTCGTGTTTGTCTCTGAAAAAGGAGATGCTTTTTTTTGGTCTTGCTGGCAGGTGAAAAAGAAAATGTTTTATGTTTGGGTGCTAAGTGTTGCAGACAAATCATTCGTTTTGTAACATGTTTCTGATCGAAATGTTTTTATTTTCCTCTCAATGACTGGTTGGTGATAGCGTTACAAGTACGATAGAGACGTTTAGGTCTCTCTGCTGACAGAAGAGCAGAATATTTTCTTTTTAAATGAACAGGTTGATAGAGATTAGTTGGATTCTTCTTTGTGCTGCGGAAGCTTCAATAACGATGCGTTTTTCTCAAAGATGCGTGTATGATGAAATTCTGTGTTTCAGAGAATGTTGTGACAGCCGTCAGAGATCTGTTTTTTTTGTAAATAACGTATGCTTGTAAAAAGAAGAAAAAGCGCGATCATGAATATGTGCGTGTACAGGGAGTTGTTTTTGTTCAAACCAATTGTTTTGGTGATTAAGTGTATGCATTGGTTTTGCTGAGTGTGGTAGTTTTTGACTTCTGTATGGTGAGATGCTATGCTCTCTTGCTCAAAAAGTTATGTAAAATTTGCACAGAATCGTGAGGTATGTTGTATGCCATTTCAAGGTGAAAAAGCTGTTGTGTCATGTATTGATGCCGAATTTTTAAAAAGTTGAAGCAGAGTTAATAGTTGGAGTTGTGTGGAGACTGTGTGATCTTTTCAAAAAGATGGGTTGATAAGGTGAATCGATGTTTGAAATGGATGGAGATCTCTTTCTAAAAAATTATACAGTTGGGTTGTGGATTTATATTATTGAAGTATCTAAGTAGTAAAAATTTGTTTTTGCAGATTCAAGAGTATGTTGCAGACTTGGTGAGATTGTTTGGCTGTGTGTGAATGACAAAGATGGGGGACTGAATATCTTGTGAATTTCTGCAGACTTCTTGAACCATGTTAGTTTCAGTTTGTGTGAACAGAGAACTATATTGCTGATGAAAGTGTGGTGTGTATTATTATCAAATGGTAGGGTTATGTAAAGAGTCATAAGTGTTTCATTTATGCTTGTATAAAACAGGGGTCTCATATTTTTTTGATTATGCCTTTAAATTTGTAATTGTGTTTATGGAGTTGGTGCTCAATTAGAGGTTGGAGCCTCTGGTGCTTTGAGTTGGTGCTCTTTTAAGAGTTGGTGCTCTCGTGTGTAACTCGTTGGAGCCATTGGGTTGGTGCCCGTTTCTGATAATGATATCTATTGTATGTAGTGGTTTTTTACCCGAAAGGGTTTTCCACGAGATAAAATCTGTGTTTGCTTTGTGATTATCTGTTCATCTCTCTTCAATTGGCTCAATTTGATTAAAAAGTACCGCAAATATTGATTCACCCCCCCTCTCAGTATTTCTGGTTTAGTTTTCACTATATTGATTGTGATGATGTGTGCTAATCATGATCCCCCTTAGGTAGAATCTCTGTTTTGGATTCTTGTCTTGATTTATTTCCTGTATCATGCATATCAATCTCTCTAATGGATGAAGTGGTCATGGTGGATTGAGTAGCATTGCACTTTTGCCTCTTACATCTTGATTCCTCACTGGCAATCTCCTTATCTTTTGCTTGTGAACCTTCAGCGATATCCTTCCTCTTTTCAGAAATCTAAATTTCTCCTTCACTATTTACCTCTTCATTACTTTTCATTATTTCATCTTCATCGGAGGAAGATTCATCATCCTCCATTCTTTCATATGTTGAAGCAGTACCTCATTTCCTTAGCTTGCTGATATGTTGCTCTACCCATTCTCTTGAGTAATCAATCACTTCTCTCATCAATGTGTTTAAGTTTGTCATTTCTGGTTGTGACCAACTTGGTGCTGGAACAAGTTTATCTTTCTCTTGCTCATATTGAGGATGTATGTGATTTCCATTGTCTTTCACTTGATTAGGAATTGAAAAGAGTTTGCACTTTCTCATGAAATCCACGGATGTTCTGGACCACATCTTCCTTCTAACTCCAAATTCATTAGTGAGGTTTGCCCAATAGTCCTCTAGATCAATTCTATGCTCGTATCTCTTTCTTTCAGTTGTGAGGATCTTATGAAAAGGATCAGAATGAGTTTTGGACTTGTATGTTCCAAGTTGAGAGAATTGCAACTCTGCATTGGCTGTTTCTGCTACCAAGGTTGTAGGGCATATCTCCAACATTTTCCCAAGTGTGATAGAGAAGTTTAGACCAGGTCTATGTTTCTTCTTCCAGATGAAGTCAAACTCGGACAATTGTCTCACTACCTCAAGTAATACCAATTTGTAGGTTGGATACCCTTTAAGCTTATAAGGATGATATGTGCATCCTTTAATCCTTATGTATGTGAAGGTTGGGAATTGGATAAGCCGCGACCCATACTTCTCTATCAATGCCATTGCTTCCTTGGATAACCTTTTGTGCAATCGTCCTTGTAGCAAACGAGTGAGATATATTGATAATGTATCATTCACTTGTCTATAGCGCCCTTTCTCATGCAACTGCAACTGGGGATAACAATCGGATACCTTGAGTTGACCTCTCGTATTTCCCTCTTCACCTTTGCATATCAGCCCTTTATATTCCTAGCCAACATGTATACCATATAGGAACTCATGTAAAATATCTTCGTCCTTTCCAAGTTCCTTAATTGAATGTCCAAGTTGTCACTTATCATCTTCGCCCAATTTATCATTATCAATCTAGTGAAATCTCCTGTATGAAGTAGAACATCCATGTTTCAAACAATGCATCTTTAGGAGTTCCCATGATCCTATTCAATAGGAATATCATATCACTATATTCCTCCTTGAAATCTATACTTATGAGCTTCTTTGATAGCTTGGAATGATGTCTCCTTGGTTCACTGACCCACTCATTGTTGATGAGAGTCGTACATGCATCCGGCTTCTTCGCAAACATTGCTTGACATTCCTCCTTAGTCCGAGTTAGCATTCCTTGATGATAAGGAATCCCTAATGTTTCCTTTATGGCTTCATCAACAAGGAATGCAAGTAGCATCTTTAGGTGTCTTTATTGTCCTTGATTGTCTTTATAAAATTTGTTTGGCTTTGTCTTTGGAAATTTGCACCTCATAGGGATTAATTTTTCCCAACTTTTGATACATAGGTTTGCACCCTTTGGAGGTAAGCCGGATTTCATAGGGATACATTCGTTTTAAATTGTCATTACCTTGGTGGGAAATTGACATGTGCAATGACAATTCAGTCTTTATAAAATTTGTTTGGCATTCCTTTATTGTCTTTAGATGTTGTCAAGCGCGAACTGGACCCAGATCCAGGTTTTAGGAGGGTTGACCCACTAACATAGTTTGACAGTTATCACAGTAATTTTTAATTTGGTTTTTTAGATTTGTTTACAAATCTCCTTATTTGATTCACAATATCTTTGCATTTGTGTTGAATCAAATTCCATCTTTGTTGTACTCATGTTTCTTAGTTTCTACTTCTAGCTGAAAGGAGTGAGCATTTTCTAATTGTGTAGGTTTTCTGTGTTAGGCAAAATTTATAAAACCTCTTGCCTTGTGTTGAAGTGCAGAATAGCTTTGTGCCCTGGCTTGAGAACAAGAAGCCATGTTTTACTTTAAGTTTGTTTATATTCAGTGTTCCACGGGTGTTGGGGACGTGGGGACCAAGGGCCTAAGTTTGGGGACGGCGGGGGGGGGGGGGGTGGTGTTTGGCAGTATAGTACTTGAAAAACTAGTTTTGAAAAGATGTATGACAGTATAAGAATTACATTTCAAATGAGACTATAAGAAATTTGAAATACTAAATCTAAATACCAAGATTTTTTCAATGCGAATTGTGTTGTTATATGGAGCCTAATCAGAGTCAGAGATTAAATTTTCCCTACTTCTATCGGCACGGTTTCCCCCTATATTTTTCAACGGGGGTTTGGGGGCAGTGCCTCCAAGTTGGGGTCAAGGGGCAGCAGGTGTTATTTTTTTATTGGCCCACGTCCAATTAGGGTTACCCCTTAATCCCCCAAAAAGTCACTTTTAAAAAAAATAAAAATTTTAAACATTGCATATACGTGGAGGCGACGGGAGACGTCTGGGCGTCTCCCTGTCCCTCGAGAGACGTCTGCACGTCTCTCGAAGGACGGGGAGATGCAAAGACGTCTCCCCGTCTCCGGCGGCGCTTGGGTGGCGGGGACCGGGGGGGGGGGGGGACGCGTCCCAATGGAACACTGTTTATATTGCATGTTTAAAGAAATTCCACTAGTTTAGTTTTTTGTTTTTCCATGTAAGGGAATATTTTCATTTTCTTCACTCTTGAAAAGGGAGTTATCCCTTAAAATTTGAAGAAAGGTACATCCGTACATGTTCTGTTTTGTGTTGTCCTAATAGAGTAAATTGAAGTGTTAACAAATTTTTCAAATGAAAAGCAATTTTTTTCCCTTACTAGAAATGCATCACTCCAACAAGAAACACCATGTAACATGGCATGATCAAGAATCTGCATTTCCTATGGTGTTCGATCTGTATAACGGTGAGTAAAATTATTCATTCCTTATGCACATCTCCTCTAGTTAGTCTCATATTTTCATGTACAAAACCAATGCCTGTATATTGTTGCCATGGTCTGTAGCATGTCTATACCTTAACAACTTTTTCCTTAAGTAGCTTAACAATGATGATACTCATTATCTGAAAATTTAAAGGAAAGAGTCCCAAGAATGCAGAAAGAAAATATAGATTAATATAAATTGATGTTAAGGCAAAGTAGCACCTTTTCCAGCTGCAGCAGTGTCCCATCCAAGCTCTCATGGTAGCTTCCAGTGGTTATAAATATCCTGAATGTTTCGTAAAGGACAGAACAGACACACAATTGTTTCAGATGTTTTGCTGTCTTTCTAGACACCATGGTGGCCATGCTATATGGCTCATGAGGACCATTTACTTCATCTCTGTAAAGATATTGCTGATAAGATTTCAACCATAAAAATTGCTACTAGCTCCCTACAAATATGTACAATAGAATGAGATTGTAACTTTAATTAGTGCCCTGAATCAGGAATGCAACAAATTTAAGGGAAAATGTCTTCTTCAATTGGTGACTGTCAGTGCAAAAATCAGGGAGATTACTGTCAATGGCTTAAAGAGAAATTAATAAGTTGAAACATGGCAATTTATCTCTAATATGCCAGTTTAGATTATCAGTCACCTTCTAGAAGTCAATATTTCTAAACGGTGAATATTATTTTGTAGCTACATTTTTAATAGTCATATTGCAACAGATTTCCATAAAGATACAGACTGTACCTGTGTTTTGTACCATGTAAACAGTTTGTTAGATTCGGTCACAGATTAATGTAATGTAAACAGTTTGTGTCAAGCTAATTTCATTGAAATATTGAATTATACTGGCAATTGCAAGCTAGAGAATCCATGCCAGATGCTGATTTTTTTCACTGAAAAGTAATCAGACTGCAGAGCACCCATCTCCTGGAAATCCATACAGTGGTACAAGACGGATTGCTTACTTGCCTAGGAACAAAGAAGGGGAGGAAATTCTTGAACTTTTGAAGATTGCTTGGGACCGCCGTCTACTCTTTAAAGTGGGAACATCTGTGACAACTGGGAGGAGCAATACTGTTGTGTAAGTTTTAAGTTCTATATTTATTGCATCTTGTTCTTTCTTCTTTGGATAAAAATCACATTCTGCATTAAGTAAATAATTGATTAGTTTGAAAATTAAATTTGGCATCAATACAAATCATAGCTGGCAAACTCAGATTCGGCAAAAGCTTTTAGCAAAAATCTTGGCAACTTAAAAAATTGCTTAAATTTCTTTTGAAACACAATTTTTTTTTTTTTCAAAATTCACTGACAAGATGTATCCATTTAGTCCATAAATGAATATGAAAGTGTTTTCTTTTTAAATTTGATTGATTTGAATGCATATTACATCTGCCTCATCTCTAATCTAGTGGAACTTGTGGAGAGGTTGAGGTTCCAATCATTTGAATTTGTTGTGGCTTCTTGCATGGCATGGAAGGTTGTGGCTTGACCTCCATCATGTTAGTAGATTGCACTGACTCCTCATCCTAATCAATGTCATCAATCCTATATCTCATGTTGCAGCTAATATTATATTATTTCTATAATGGTCATATTAGTTGTCATATTAAATTATTTTTAGAGTCTTAGAGTTAGAATAGCTTGTCGCTATTTTAGCTTTTGTTAACCGATTGTTTCTTTTCAGAAACATTGTCATGTAATCTCTATTTAAGGAGCCTACGCCTCGTTTGTTTAATATTGAATCATGTGAGCAATCATGGATCAGAGTGGGAGTCGGTTTGAATCTGACTCCCTCATGGGGGGGGGTGGAGAATTTGGGAGGGTTCTTTGCAATTGCATGTGGATTTTCAAATTTTTTTTGCAAGGTCGATTTTCAGATTTGTAATTCGCGATTATTTTTGCGTGGGATTATGATTATTTTTTTCGCGACTTTCGTGAGTGTTTGTGAAGCTTTTGCAATTCGAGGGCTTTTTTGTGTGAAGAATTTTGAGGGTCTTATTCCTGTGTGTGGACGTGCTTCTTTTTTTTCAGGTGAGTTTACTATTCATCTGTGACGGTTTCCATCTTGTGTTTGCTCACGTCGGTTTTTGTTTTTGCAAAAATGCGGGTCTCGTTGCGTCGGATTTGAGACACATCACGTCGGCTAAACACCCACGATTGTGTTTGTATTCCTCGCGTTGGGAGCTTATGGTTTTGTAGACATTTTTCGCGGTTTTTTTTTGTGCAAGGCTTCTCTTTGTTGCATCAGTTCTCTGTTGCCCACATTTCTTCTCTACTCGCGACCTCAGTCTTTTTTTTGGCCTCAGTGTTCCGCACGTGAGGGGTTCAGTTCAACTCGCACATTGTTTTTTTTTGTGCGATTTCTTTGTTTCTTGCGGGTGTGGTCTCTACTCACGATGGTTCCTGCAACGTGGGTTTCTTCCACTTTTATGTTGCCCAGATCTGCACACCCTGTCCATGCTTTTTCTCGTTATTTGTGACTCATTTTTTTTGGCAGATTCGCAACAACTCTTGGTTTGATTTGTCCTCGCATTTTGGATTGTGCGAAGGGAGGGTTTTTATAATTTTTTTCCTCAAAAAATTATTGTACGGGTTTTCTAATTTTTGTCCATAAAAATAATGTTGTTTTTTCCAATTTTTTCTGCATAAAATTAGTTGTGGGATTTTTGTAATTTTTTTTCCTAAAAAAGTTATTTTGGGGTTTAATACTTTTTTCCTAAAAAATATCTTTTGGGTTTTTACAAAAATTATTTGTATGAATTTTTTATAATTTTTCCTCAAAAATTATCTGTATGGGTTTTTATAATTTTTCCTCAAAAATTATCTGTATGGGTTTTTATAGTCTTTTCTCCAAAATTGTCTATATAGGTTTTATAATTGTTTCCTCAAAATATTACTTTTGGGTTTTTTTAATTTTTTTTCTCAAATTATTTCATGGGTTTTTAATTTTTCCCACAAAATTATGATGGGTTTTCTGATTTTTCTCCACAAAAATCATGGAGTCTTAAAAAATCAGGGAGTAACGTTTGGCTGAATGATGTTTGGTGTTTTGTTGTGTGAAGGTTTTTTTTTGGTGGCTTCTTTACCTTTTTTTCCACAAAAAACGATGATTTGTAACTTCAATTTTAAGGGTTTGACGCAAAGTTCCCAGACTCGGACTCGGCTTGTGACTCGGCTTGTGACTCGACAAAATAAGAAAACCCTTGAAATTTAGAGTTTTTTAACGATTTAAAACTTGTTTCATACACCCATTATTGAATTAAGCTTAAAGACATTATAACATCATCAAATAGAAGCTAATTTGATCACATACATAAACTACATCCATCACATGCGTAGAAATGTAAATTGTAGCTGAAGGAATTAGAAAACATAGATATATAGAGTTATAAATGTTGTCCAATGTATATAAAATCCATGACTTCAAATGTTCCCAAACATATATGTAACTGGAAAGTGTAAACAAAAACAAGTCAATGGCTCAGCCTCGTTTATCTGCCTCCTAGAAAGGCGTCTAAGGTAGGTCCTGGATGACTGAGTAGCCATAGTCTCTGCCTATGATGTGCCAGTCTGAGTAGCCATAGGTGTTGTGCCTGATCGTGCTCTATCCTCCTCCTCTACCATAGCCATAGCCTCAACCTCTCTGTCTGCCTGGTCAACCCACTCAAGGTCTTCATCAGTGAAGACTGGATCGATGGACTCAGTGAGCCAATTGGACTTGGGGTCGACTTCCTCTAGAGTGATCGGAGAGGAGTCAGTGTCCAAAATCTGTCTGGTCCTGAGACGGAGGTTGTAGTGAACAAAGACTAGATCATTCAACCTCTCCACAGACAATCTATTTCGCCACTTCGAGTGAATGTGCTCGAACATGCTCCAGTTGCGCTCACATCCAGAAGCGCTGCATGGCTGGCTCAATATGCGGATGGCAATTTTTTGAAGGTTTGGGGTTGAAGGCCCAAACATTTGCCACCATCTATTTGAGATAAGGAAAAGAAAAAAACATTAGTCTCATTTCCAACTTTAAAGGTAGATTATAAAATGAAAAATTAAAATGCATGTCATAAACTTTAGAATTTTCTACCTGGCTGCAATTTTGTCCAACCCTCTTTGCACAATTGGCTGGCAAAGATCGCCCCTACTGCATTATTAAATGCATCCATCTCGAGCAGTGTAGCTGTGGTATCAGTGCCCATCCATTGTACTATTGAATATAGCCCGCTAAGAACCTCCTCATCCGCTTTGAAATCAGCACGGAAACAAAATGATGGATTGAGGTAACAAGCTGCTGCATAGATGGGCCTATGAAGCTAGTTATGCCATCTTCTATCAATTATGTTCCAAATGGGCCTATACTTATCCTCAACTCCAACATATATAGATCTAATGGCCTCCTTGGCCCTATCCATGCCCTCATATATGTAGCCCATAGCGGGCTTCTCCCCATCAACAACTCGTAGGAGATCTACTAGGGGTTCAGTGACCTGCAAATAATGTTAAACATAAATAGTGAAGTCACAAGTGCGCATGAAAATAGGAAAAATTGCAAAGTTGCACAATGCAACCAAAACAAAAATATGCATATAAATTTATAAAATTACTTGCACGATCTCTGCACAAGGGGTCCAAAAACCTGGCTCATCAAAAATGTAATCTGCTACATCCATCCCTGCAGTGGTCGTAGCATAGGATGAGTGGGTCCACTCCTCACCAACAAACATGCGCCGCAAAGATGGCATTTTATCAAGGATTTCAATGTGAGGAAATTCGAGGCAAATCTCGTTATACCAGGACGAGCCAACTCCCTTTCCCCTGTGTATTGCCTCATAATGCTAAGGACCAATGCATGATTGTAAATAAATTTGCATATATTCTTTGCCTTTTCAACGCATTCTTTCACCCATTCAAGCTTACCTATATCCTCCAGCATGAGGTCAAGGCAATGGGCCGCACATGGAGACCAAAAGATTTTTGGGTGCCTCTCCATCAAAAGTTTTCCTGCAACAATTTTAAATTAGTTAAAGAATTAGATGTGATAAGTATCAAGAAATTTTACCATTAATATTTAAAAGTTAAAAACTTAAAAGTTTAAAAGTTAAAACTTAAAACTTAAAAGAAAACTTTTAAAATTTACCTGTAGCAACATAACTTGCTTCATTATCCGTCACCACTTGCACCACATTTTCTTCCCCCACCTCATGTATAACTTCCTCAATAGCCTCACATAAGTATGCCGCATTTTTGACATGTGAGGAAGCATCGATGGACTTCAAAAACATGGTGGATCGTGAAAATAAAACAAATTAATTATCAATAAATTAGAATGTAAATTATTCAATTTCAATCTCAATGCATTTAGAGAAGTAAAATGATCAATCACCTCCACTGGAAACAAGAAAATTTAGGAGTTCTATTCCTCCTATCAGTCCAACCATCTGTCATGATGGTGCAACCCTTGTGGCTCCAAGATTGGCGGTGCTCCTCTAGGTCAACTTTCATATTTTCCACCATTTCCAACAAGAGAGGGCCACTCAACTTAGTATCACTAGAGGCTTTAAACCCCGCCCCACAAATGGTTACTGCATCAATCATGCCTTGCCAATAAGGAGACCTGTCACAAATTGAAATAGATTAAATAAGAAAAGTTCAATTTCAATTTCAATTTTCAACTTCAAACCATAAAATTTTAAATTTTAATTTAAAGCAATCAAATAAAAAAGTACATGGCTGAAATAAATGGAATGGTGCAGAAGTACCAAAACTTGCAAATTGTTTTTCTTCCTGCATCATGGACCTCCTTGTTCCAAGACATGCTCTCAAGCGAGTGTTGTGCGCCAAGAGTAGTGCGTGGTACAAAAAAATTGTCTATCTTGGATTTTCGCACTCTAGGACCAAAAGTGTGACTAGTAGGAGTAGAAATAGAAGTACTAGCACTAGCAGAAGCACTAGGACGAAAGGGAGGCATAGAAGAACCCTCTCCAATACAACCTATGGATGTAGCTGTGGATGCGGATGTGGGTGGAGGGGAACCAATATGACATAACTCCTCTCTTTGTCTTTTTTTTGTTTGCTTATGTATTTCAAAATTTTCTAATTGGACGTAACAAAAACGGACTGCTTCGGGAGGTGCCTCGGTACAAGGCTCAGTATCATGACCATGTATGCTAGCAATATGATATTTCAATCTATTCATCCTCCCATGGTTAATTTCCTTACAAAAAATACACTTGGTTTGATTTCTTTGTCTACCAGAGAATTCTAAAGTGTATTTCCATGCCTCATCTTTTTGACCATGTTTCCTAGGCTTAGGTTGTGGAGGATTAGGATGAGCCATTAGGAAAAAAAATGTTTTCAAAACGTGAGGGCTGCTGCAATAAGACAATTTTACAAATCACCATTTGAGCATTGTGTTTTACAAAGTTTTAAATTTAAACTAATTAAAAAAAATCAGCAAAGACTAATTTGTGCATTGTGTTTTTTCTTGAAAATTTTCAAATTTCAAAGAAAGAAATTAAGAATTGAGAAAAATCAACAAACCCTAGATTTTTTTTAGAAAAAATTGTAAATACATGTATATAATTTTTTCAAAAAAAAATTATAGGGTTTGCTATGCTATTGTTCTATTTATTTCATTGTGATTGAAGTATGCAATATAGATTTGGAAAGTTGAACTTAAAAAAAAAATAACAACAAAACGAAAAATCCATAAATATAGAAAAAAAACCAACATAATCAATAAAAATTAACACTTCCTCTTTCAAATTTGTTGAGAAGTGTTTGAAATGAGCTTCTATGGACTCCTTGATGCTCTCAATGCAACTGTAGTGCTGCCCCAATGTGATTTGTGCAAGCTTTTCACCTCTTCCTCTCAGCTGGTTGCAAAACTATGGCTTCCTATTTTTCTCTCTTCCTCTCTTTTTTCCTCTCTTCCACTCATAAAAGTGAATGCCAATCCCTTTTAGGGTTATAAGAAAGGGAAATGGCAAAAAAAATCATTAAAAAATGTTATGTTTTTTTTTGTTTTTTTGACTACACTTTTTTAAGTGATGCTTGTCGAGTCACGACCCTCGGACTAGGCGAGTCAGGGAGTGACTCATTGACTCGGCGAGTCAGGCGAGTCACGCCCCCTGACCCGTCCGAGCCTGGGTTAGAGTCACCGTGACCCGGTAGGGGTCACTCGGCCCGCTGACTCGCGTGACTCGCCGTGAGTCACGGAACTCTGGTTTGACGTTTTTTTTCCACAAAAATCGTGGTTTCTTGTAGTTTGTTTTGGGTTGCACCTAGAGTTGTTGGGGTGAACATATGCAAAAGTTTTTGCGGTTTTTGACAAAATCGTGGTTATTGCACTTTGGAGGGTTTGCCGATTTTTCCTCGAAATCGTGGTTCTAGGGTTTTCTTTTCGCTCAATAATTTGTGTGTGAGGGTTACATCACAGGTTGGATGGATTCTGGTACTCTTGGTCATTAACATTCTATAGATCCTGGGAGGGTCTTCATAGCAGCAAAGTGTTATGAAGAGATGGGGGCAACCTTCTTTGCATTTGTGACCAAAAGACCTACAGATTATTCCTTCTGTAGGGTAGTTAGTTTGATGACCATTAAGGGAACGTATTAATATAATATTATATTATTTCTATAATGGTCATCTTAGTTGTCATCTTAAGTTATTTTTAGAGTCTTAGAGTTAGAATAGCTTGTCACTATTTTTTTATCTTTTGTTTTAGCTTTAGTTAATCGATTGTTTCTTTTTAGAAACATCGTCATGTAATTTCTATTTAAGGAGCCTTCATCTCCTTTGTTTAATATCAAATTATTTGAGCAATTAAGTTTTCACATCCTACAATGCCCGCCTCCCAAAATCAAGAATCTCATCATTAGTAAACAATGGAGGTTGCTTATCTTGCCCTATCCTATTTCTATAAGGATCAATCTCATCTAAATCAATGAGATACTTTGATTTGTCCTCTACCCTTCTTGTTTGCAGCCAACCGTTGTATTGCACAAAAACAAGATCATTGAGGTGTTTTTAGCTAAATTATTCCTCTTCTTCATGTGAATGACCTCAAACAAGCTCCGATTGCGCTCATAGTTGGATGCAATACAAGGTTGGCAGAAATTGTAGAGAGATTCTTTGGAGATTTGGGATATTTGCACCCTAAACTATTAAACCAATAATCTACAAAATAAAATATTGAAGAGCTAGAAAGGAAGTCAAAACGTATTTACTATTTTATCAAATTATTAATATTTGTAAATTTGAAATTCGTAACTTTTAAGATACATGTGGTACAAAGACTCCGAATATTATACATGGTGTTTGAAGGGTTCTTCCCTCAGGTAGCTAGCTCCAAAGAAAATAGCCTACCCCTTCCAATCTTGTAACTATGCAATTCCTGAACAATGAGGTCTCTCACTTCAACCTAGGGTGTCATCCTTTGAATGCATGTCGCAAGGCCCCCCAAAAACTTTCCATTAGTTTTCGAGAAGCTATCTAAATAGAAAAAACGAGGGTTGACGAAGTAGGTTGTTGCATGAGTGGGCTGGTGGAGTTTATTGTTCCACCCCCAATCATTGATCTCTCCAAATGGGATCAAATCTGAGGTTGTTCCCCTTATAATAATTTCAGATGAACTCTTTGGCCCAATCTATGGCCTCATAAACATATTCTATTGGGTTTTGCTCACCATCTACCAAATGGAGAATTCTAACCAAGGGCTCCAACACCTACATTTTACAAATACAAAAAAAATGAAGTTACAAATTTATGATGAAAGACTTGAATTAAAAAATAAAATATTCAATTTGAATTTAAAATCAAAGGTTTGAGGTTACCTTTGTGATCTCTTAGCTCTTTGTGCAAAAGCATTGTCAAAGACTATGCTTGCATCCCTTTCTTCTTCAAGCTTCTTTGAATATGATGAGTCTAGCCATGCTTGTCTAACAAACATCTGTATTAAAAAATCAACAAACCAATAATGCTTTGCAATGTGAGAAAAATTGTTGCAAACCTTGTAACACCCAAATTACCAACTCTTTTACATGGGGGTGATCTCTCATCAAATTAAGAAATTGTAGATAAATTTTATTATGCACTTTGCATCATCTACAGCTGGTCTCACCCAATCAAATTTGCCTATGTCCTCCCAAATAAGTTCAAGGCAATGTGCTGCACAACTTGTCCAAATAAGTGTTTTATGTTTGTCTTGGAGCTATCTCGAAACGCGTGTTGCAGCAATATAAGTTATGATTTGTATCACATTCTCTATGCCCACCTCCGTGACAATTTCCTTCAACGTTCGACACAATTGTTTTATATTTTTGACTTTGTTAGAGGCATCAACCGATTTCAAAAAAATCACCTCACCATTTGAAGCTACCAAAAAATTGATGATTGTGCAGCTTTTTCCATCTGGTCACCCATCTGAAAGAAGAGTGCAGCCATATTTTTTCCATTGCTTCTTCTGTTCTTCCACTATTAGCCTTTCCCTTTTGGTTGCATTCATGAGCAACCGACAAATACAAAGTGAAAGTACAAAATAAATAATTTTCCAACACATAAAATACCCTAAATTCAACATAAATTGCTATAAACTAATGAAGATAAATTTAGCTGAAATTCAACATAAAATGCTATAAGTATAAATTAGCATTAGTTAACTAATCTCCTGCTCAAATCTTTACGAAAAGGCACATTGTACCTTTTTCTTATAACTGTTAATGCACTTACCAAATTTGCCCCAATAAGGACTATTCGTTATATTAAAAGAAATGTTGTTGAAGCACCAAATATCAACACGTCATTTCTGCATGTTCATGCACCTCCCTGTTCCACCATGTAGGTTCCAATGATGGTTGTGCTCTAGGCGTGTTTCTGGGAACAAAAAAAAAATGTGGTGTGTGTTTAGCTGTAGGTGCTGACACTCACTGGAAGTAGATGAAGTGGAGGTTAATTTGCTTTGGATGCATGGACCACGAAGAGAGTCCACTATCCCTTGACATGCCGTATCTTCACCTGATTTTAGTTGTACTGGAGGACCACAACCACTAGATATGGATGTTGCTATGGCAATTTTTACTCTTTTGCAATTTGGATATTCTTCTCCTTTTTATCTTCAGTGATGTTAGTACAGGGTTTGGAGATTTACAGTCCAAAAGTCTGTTATTTATTTGATTGCCAAGATATTCCAATAGAGTTTTTGTTTAGTGACTGAAGTATTCAGTTGGGTCTGTTATATTGCCCATTATCAGAGAAAAATCAAACAGATTGAATGGTGGCTCTGTACCATGTTCATTTATGTTGTTAGTATGTCTTGGATCACTGATTATGAAATGATATTTTTTTAATCCCTTGGGAACATCATGATTAAAGACATTTGGTTTCTGTAGGTGGGCAGGTATTCACCATAAAACACAGAAAAGAGGAGGATCCACTAACTGGGGCTATGTAAGGATTTTTTGTACCATTCTGACACCTACTGATATGTTTTGTTTCTATTTCAGTTTTACAGTTTTAGTGTTATTCTGTTGATAAGGATGGTAGCCATATTTAAATTAGAAACAGTGACAGCCTGGATTTTGTGTTTTGGCAGCCGGACGAAAGGTATTTTGATAGAGTGAAGGCAGAACTAGCAAATTTTAATGTTAAAAGTGATCTGCTAGATTAATTACTACAAAAGCATAAATATCACAAAACGTCTGCTATTTGAAGTGGCAACTTCTTGATTGGCCTGTGATACAAGAATGATCGACAATGGCTGTACTGTATACACTTTATTAATAGAGTTACAATTTATTTACATTGTTGGGCAAGAATGAGCCAGAGTTAGAGCCGTTGACTATCCTAGAGTAAAGTAAAATATATACCATCATTTTTGTTGAATAGTTACAATACTACAACTATAGATACGGTGGACTGAAAAGGGCTGGGGTTACTAAATACAGTTCACTGCGTAGAATTGTACTGCAGTTTGGGTGCCTTCGTATCTGAGGAGACACTCTTACATAATTATCTATGTCGAGTTTCCTTCTAATACTATTACCAACTAAGCTTACATTCAGTACATTCAGTACATTCAAATGTTCATCAAATTACCTTACCTTGCCTTTCAATATAATTTTTTGTTGATTATATATTTATATAGGGAATGGTTAAATGTATGTTTGAATTTTCTACGATTAGTGTATAATTTTGTTCTACCATAAGATGCAGATAGTATTGAAATCTTTATTTTCTTTGAATATTCAATTTTAACTAGAGGGTAAAAATCATAGAATCATGGAAGTATTGCAGTAGAAAAAGGTGGTCCGATGAGACATAAATGTTCATCATGGTGACGATGGGAGATTTGGAACATAGTTGGATTACCTTGGCGAGTTTTTATGACTTTAACTCACCAGAAAAACTCGCTGAGTTTTTGCCAAAAACTTGGTGAGTCAGTGAAAGAAACTCACCCGCCAATGAATAATGACAAAAAACGACAAAAATGAGTTTCATTTCATCATTTTTTGTCTTGTATTTTGCCAAGAAGGGTAAAAACACATTCCCAAACACTTGCAAACTGATTTCCATCAATTTTTTTTTTCAAGTCAGTCTCATTCTCTTCATCAGAATATATACATGAAATATAATATTTAAGAATAAGAAAGGTTTCATGTATATATTGGCAAGATGTTTGAGAGTAAACTGATTTCTATCGATTTGTTTTTTTCAAGTCAGTCTCATTCTCTTCATTAGAATATATACATGAAATATAACATTTAAGTATAAGAAAGGTTTCATGTATATATTGGTAGGATGTTTGAGGGTGGTTTCAGATCTCTAGGAGTTATAATTCTAATTCTAAGCTTTAGAAGATCTTTTAAATTTTCAGACTTTGTCAAATTTCAACAATCAGTATGCTCTTATCAGCATTCTCTAGCTCTCTCTATCTCACTCACTTTATCTGCCCCGAATTTTAGACTTATCTATTTCCCTATCACTCTTCCTCTATCCCCATCTCACTCTCTCCTCTTTCCCTCAAGATCTAGACCTATCTCTCTACCTCTCTCTTTTTCACCTTCAAACCCTTGCGAGTGGTGCTACCTTCAACTTGATTTTATTTTGCAGATACTTGGTGGCAAAGTTGGAATGAAAATACCCAAAATCTCAAAAAAATTACCAGCAGAATTTTATGTCAACCTTGTAGTTCATCCAGTTGTGAGTGCAATTGGAGCTTGTTTGAGGCCATCCACATGAAGGAGAGGAGCAAGTTAGCTCAAAAACGTCTCAATGACCTTGTCTTTGTGCAATATAATCTTTTGTTGCGCATAAGGAAGGTAGAGGAAGCACCAACTGGTCCAATTGATTTGGATGATATAGATCCTTATAGTGATCAAACATCGCAGGAGTAGCCTCCATTGTTTATAGAGAATGACATCAATGATTTGGAGAGGTAGGTTGTGGAGGAGGGGGGTGGATTTGGTTTCACACTAGATGACATTGAGGAAGATGAGGAGTCATTGCCAGTGCCAGGTGCAACTAGAGGCAGAGTTACATCCAAGATAGAGGATGAGCCACGACCCGAGCTAGTCATACCGAGCGAGGAGGTTCAATGATGCCTACAATAGACTTCTAGGGCTAGACCCTCTAATTCCACCTCTCCCCTAGTTTTTACTAGAGCTGGAAAGAGAAAGATGTAATCGTATATATTTATTTACTTTTAGTTCTACAAAAACTATTTACTACTTTGCTTCTAGCCATCAATGTTCCTCATGAGGATGCGATTTTGCACTCACTTTGCATTTAAATATAGGTTGTTTCTTTTGTGTTCTCATTTATTGATTCATGGGATGCATCTTCTCATTGAATTTTGCAAAAACAAAATGCATTTCTAGTTAAATTTAAGCAACTTTTTAAGTTCTCGAGTTTTTTGTCGTGTATTGGTTGAGTTTTTCCCGGATTTTTTTTCTTCAAGCCTTGGCGAGTAGTTCAACTATGATTTGGAATATATAGCTATTTATGTATGCCATGGTGGAGGCATGATTCAAATGATTTATATGGTCACATATGAGGCACCCCTTATGGAAGACACATGTATCATTTGAATTGTGTACATATGCGATCCCTCTCATGGAAGCTTCATATACCATTTGAACTCAACCGCCTCTGTGAAGTACACACATACCTTCAACATTAACTCTATTGGTGTTGTAACAATTACCTTGCAACATGAATATAGTAAATTAGATTGAACAAAGGCAAAATTATAGGCATTATAGTTAGAGTGCAAGAGCTGTCAACGTGGCTCCAACCAATTGCTGTCATAGTGTGTAAGGACCTCCATAGTATTAAAATATTAATATAGAAAAATAGGTTGTAACATCCTTGCCCTCTTAAATGTTATATTGTCCTTATGCAATCAACAATTTGAGCATAAACTAAATTTGCAAGGTTGACAAAATTCATCTCTGTGTTCGTTGTTCCTTAAAATCATCGTGGCTCCACTTTTGCTGTCCCACTTCTACTTGCAAAAAATGATTCATTTTAAAAAAAAAATTAATTAAAAGAAAGGGAGAAGGACATAAGAAGAGTGCATAGAGGAGAGTACGAGATTAGGGGGAACAAAATGGCTAAGGGGATATTGGATTTTACCATTTTGTTACGAACTTGGCTTTGATGCCATGTAAGGACCTCAATAATATTAAAATATTAATATAGAAACTAATGTTCTGACATAGTGGTAGGAGATACATGTCAGGTGAAAGCAATGGAAACTAGAAAAACAAAAAGGTAATAACCACTAGCACAAAATAGTTAGAAGCACACAACAAAAAACATGGCAAACCCATCCGAAAACAACCACTAACACATAATAGCTAGAAGCACACAACAGATCAACCATCAGACAAACATAATGAAAAACATAAACGAAATTTCCAACAGAGCATTGGTATCCAAATTAATACTACTAAAGATAATAGCCAAACAACTAAGCACATAATAGGTACACGGGTCGGGCCATTAAAGATCATAACAAAGAGTCTTACTAAAACCATAGCAGCAGATAATTAAACTTATATCTAAAGCCTCTCAAAAACCCAAAATAACCCAGACCAACATACCACCTCTTTTGATTTTAAATGAGATTCAAATTCTTTTTCAGGATTCAGAGGTTCTTCTTTCAGTCTTCATTATTAAGGCTGGGATCCTCCCCATTTTGAGCTCTTGAAATTGCATTCTTCTTGTGTTGCTTCTAGAACTTACTTTGGCCTAGGACCACCCCCATGATCGCCTTTCGCGTGATGTTGTTAGTGATTAGAGTTGGGGAATTTATTACATGCATTAGGTAATTTTTGTAAGCTTTGAAACCCTTCGCTCTGGATTCAAGGTCCTTCACTCTAACCTACATATCAACAAATTGAACTTTAAGGTTAGCCAGCATTTCATTATTAGTAGTAGAGGTATTATTTGCAGTTTGGGTATTGTCATTTGTCCCCTATTCCTCCATAATTTCCATATCTTGCATCACTTAATCTTCCTTCACTTCCATCTTCATCCTTTTGAACGACGTCTTATTTGAATTCCTCCATATCTATTTTATAATCACTATCCTCTAAGTTACTGTTATTATCATTCTTTGACATAAATTCTTCTTCAGTCAAGGACTCCAAATGCTCTTCATCCTTAGTTTTTATTTATTTTTATTTTTATGTCATTTTCTTTAAGTTTGGGAGACCTTTGACCCCCCCTAGGTAATGTCTTGTTTAGTAGTATCATGTTTGTGAACCTCTTCAGCAATAGGTCCCATATCAATATCATCTAGGTCAATCGTGACATTTTTGGATTTAGTAGTCATATCTATTTTTTTGGTTTTGGACCCCCCCCAAGTTTAGGGTCGACAAAATTTCATTTGTCAGGGGTTGGCTTAAGGAGTTTGTCATCCTTTAGAACTGTGTTAGGGCTAGTCACTCTCTTGCCTTTTTTCTTACTTGGCAAACTAGGCTTCTTGAGGGAATGCACCTTACTTTCAATCAACTCGATTTCGACAAAGCTAGGAGGCACTTTAGGGCTTTCACGTTGAGTAAGGAGCCTAATACTCTTTGGGGTAAGGTTGGACACATAACCATACAAGGCAAAGATGAGGCCTTAGTGTAATGGTGGATTAGCACCTTTAACATCTATATTAGCACACATAAAAGTGAAAAGGAAGAATGCAATATTGTTAAACTCCACATGTTTGATATGGTTAAGAATGGAAATGTGGTACCCATGTATGGTAGTGTATCAACCCTATAAGGTAAAATAATACATAACATGATAGTGTACAAGGGCATAAGGGGGAGGAAGAACCGACTTGTCAAACCCATTTTGTAGAACAAAATTCTCACCTTCAAAGAATTTGTTCATAGAGAGCTTATAGTCTTCACATCTCTTAACAACTCTTAACCCTTCACACTTCAGCCCTATTGCTCTAGCAATTAGCTTTGGAGTAACTTGAAATTTAATGTTTTCGGTTGCTAGTTCTTTCTTCCAAGGGCTACAAGATTTGGTAGTGAGGCTCCGGTTATACCCCCTCATAGCTTCAATGAACAAAGTCAAGCCAGCCTCCGAAAACAAATCCCATTAGTGCTTATTCTGTTTAGGTTCATCACAATGTCTAGGTTTCGAGCGTTTTAGCAGATCCCCCATTATAATATTTCTATCATAGGATGGAGAAGCCCTAGCAACACAACTAGTATTAATTAGAGGCAATTTCCAAATGAACATGGTATCCAAAGGTTAGCTTCTATAATATATTTGGGGAAATATGAAATCACTACATGTTGTCGTAATGGTATAGACAAAATGCCTTTTAATCACCCTAACTTGTCCCCAAGGCATACCTTTGCATTTCTCACCATCATTACACAACATGCTAATTTTTATTGATTTAAGAGGGAGATTGCCTTGGAAATGTAAGCATTCCTTTTCCGTAAGCAATGAGGCAAGGTTGCAACCTTGTGATGAAAAAGACATCTAAGCAAGGCAAATGACCACAACATAGAAATCTTGTAATTATTGTCAATATTCACGAAAAGGGATAAATTAATTCAGCATACCATCAATTCTAATGTTCTTGCTATCATTAGCCAAAAGTTATTTCACCTTGGCAAAACAACGAGTGGGTGAATATTTCTTCATTCATTAAAGCCTAGAGCCCAATTAGAGACTTCATCTACAATTTTATTAGATTCCTTGTAAACGTGCATAACATTGGATTGAAGTAAGCTCTTGAGAATGATTTTACTCTCGTCAATGATTTTTCTAATACTCAACAGAGTATCAGCCTCTCCATTAAGTATACCCACAATTATTTTTGAGTCTTCCTCGAGGACAATTTTTTTGATAGTTGAATTCCTTCAATGTTTTCAAACCCCACCAAGCAACTAAGGCTCCTCTTTATTGCTAGTGCTTGCATCTATGTTTTTTTCATTACATTCTTTAAGTCTTCCTTTATTATCTCTTTTGACACCCCTCCACACCAGAGACCCATGGGTTAGTTGCATTTGAGCCATCCTCTTGAGGGGGGTGCCATTTATTCATTTTGCTTAGGAAGATTTTGTGCTAATTAATCTTTGTGAGATCCTATTCTGTCCCCAACACTTGTTTCATTCTCATCTCTGAGTAAAACAACAAAGATTTGGAGAAACCATATGAAGCAACATTGATGTTTTCTCTAATTTGTTGTTTTATGATTCGAAACAAGCCAGTTGTAGATTTGGATTGGTCCCTGAAAATGTTGTGATTTCTTTCTTTCCAAAGACCCTAGTAGACAAAAGGGGGGATTTGTCTCCAGAGGTCAACAATAATCAGGTGGAAAAAAGGGCATAAGCTCTAGGTATCCAAAAACTATTTCATGCTTCTAGGGATAATTCAACACAATGAAGTCAGAGAGAACAATAGATCAAAGTTCCCAAGCAAAAGGGTAGTGAAAAAAAATATGTTCAATACTTTCAACATCCTCATAGTATAGAGAACATCTATTAACAAACGTGAACCTCCTCCTTTTCAAGTTTTCAATAGTTAAGATGTTATGATGAACACTAATCCACCACAAGCCATTGATTTTGGGGATAAATCTCAGAATCCAAACCTGTTGTGAATTGAAGGAATCATGGGGAATATTTCCATTAAATTGTAGGTTGATTTCATAGAGTAAGTGCCAAAGGGAATGCCCTTCTAGATTCTTTCATCCTTTCTCCCTAAAGAGATAAAGGAGCAATCTCCTAAATGCTAGTAAAGAGCAGCGACAACGCTATCGCTGTCATAACTACATGGGACCTTATTGGGAGGGATGCTATTTAATGCTATTTATATAAGGCCAAAAATCTTTCCATCTAGGTGGATCACTATTTCAGTCAACACAATCAAGTGGAAATTTACTATTACATCATTTTATTACCTTGTTTAACAATATTCTTTTTTTTTGGCAAATTGTTCCAAACCACATGTCCACACGGGAGAGCAACCTCAATGATAAATTGGTTAGATAACTCATTATTTAGATATTTAGCTCTTATGATATGGACCCAATCCTTACCTCCTTCAAGAATTTGCTAGGCAATTTTGGCCAAAAGAGCTTTATGAAGATCTTGATCTATCTTATTTTGAGACTACCATGTTTTTTTGGTCTACACACCTTTTCCCAACTGACTAAGGGATTTGAGATTTTCTTCATTGCCCATCCATAAGAATTTCCTTTGAATTTGTTCAATTTTGTCTACCAAATTAGAAGGGATCTTAAAGAGAGATAAGTAGTAAATAAGAACATTCTTTAATGAAGCCTTTAGGTGTTGGCGTTTCCCTTCTTGATTCAGGGGCTTTCCCTTCCAACCAACTAATTTCTTTTTCTCTTTCAACAATGTAGTTCCAGAAATTGCCAAATGGATTTTCATAGATAACAGGGAGCCCAAGGTAGGAATTCATAAGAGTAGCAAAATTACATCTCAATATATTAATAATTTTTCGTTGAAGAGTGGGAATGGTATGAAAGAAATAACTCTTTACTTTTATCATAATTTATGTGTTAACTTAATATCATAGCATATCCATTCGGAATTTCCTTCCGCAATAGAGGCTTATCCAAAGATGATGGTGTCATCAACAAATTGTTGATGAGATGAAGGAGGTAGAGAGGAAGCAACTTTCACACCTTTAAGAAAATTAAGTTCCAAATATTTCTTCTCAGATTATCAACAACAGTGATGAAAAGGTAGGGGGATAGAGGTTCCCCCAACCATAATCATCTTCCACAAGAGAAGTTACCACGAGGAGAGCCATTAACCAACACAAAACAAGAAGGGGTAGTCATGCATTTTGTCAACATTTTTAGGAACCCACCTATAAACCCATATTTCTTGAGGACCAGAATGAGGAATTGCTAGGAGACTCTATCATAATCTTTACATATATATAATTTAAAAAATCATACCAAATTTCTTATTGGTCTCCATAGAATGAATCAATTCATGAGTGGTGAGAGTTGCGTCTGGGATATGTCTTCCTTTAACACAACCTTTTTTATTAGGTGAAATCATCTTATCCAAAACCACTCTAAGTCTATTGACCAGTAGCTTGGAGATAATCTTATATAAGGTATTGCAAAGGTTGGTACGTCTAAAGTCTTTCATAGAATCAATATTCTCAAATTTGGGAATCAAATTAATAAAAGTTGCGTTAACTTGTTTAAGCAATTTACTAGTTTTGAAAAAATCTTGAACAACATAGAAGAGGTCACCAACAATCACATCTCAGAATTGTTGAAAGAAAACTGGTGGAAACCCATCTTGGCCTGGAGTTTAGAAGGCTTCAAAGGAGACCTCAACATCTTTAACTTGTAACATTTTCTTAAGATCCCCATGAGGATTATCTCTATTGGATTGAAAATAAGCAATATAAGAAACAATAATCTTGTTTATCTCTCTCTCCTCTGTAAGCATAGTGCCATCTTCTTTTTGGAGGCTTCAAATTTTATTCTTGCTCTTGTGCTTCATAGTGGATTAATGAAAAAAATTGGTATTTCTATCACCTTTAGTAAGCCATTGGATCCTTAACTTTTGTTTCCTCTTTAGACAATTTGAACCATTGAGTTCTCAAATCCCTTTCGTCCAAGCAAAGATTCGTGGTATGATTACCATTATCCAATTCCATGATATGCTCAATCTCATTTAGCTTGCCTTGAAGACCCTTTTTCTTATATAAGATGTTCCCAAAATAAATTTTGTTGCAACCTTTAACTTTCTCTTTCACGAATTTAAGTTTTTGAACTATTTGGAACATTGGTTTAGCATTAAAAGGGGTTTTCAAACAATGTTCTACCAAATTTCTCAAATCTATATGAAATGTCCACAAAATTTCTTATCTAAAGGGCAAAGGGCCTTTTTTGGAGTTATTATCCTAAGAAAGTAGAATGCCATCACGATCGAGCACATCCTTGGGAGAGCCTTCAAAGAAAGGTTGGCATATATATCCCAACTATTGGAAATTAGAAATCAATCCAACTTGACTTAGATTTGATGATTACCCTGGTGTCTATTAGACCAAGTATACATGGATCCTTAAAGGTCGACATTAACCAAACCCGTTGCAACAATAAAGTTAGCCAAGCTCCCTACACTATCAGTGAAATCCTCTATCCCTCCAAGTTTCTCAAAAGGGAACAAAGTTGTGTTAAAGTCACTCCCAAGCATCCAAACCTCTTGAGGCCAGTTATTAATAAGATTATTCAGGGAATTCCAAAACTCGGCTCTTTAGATTTAACCATATGCAAATCATGAAGACATACATGAAAAGTTGTAAAATCGAGGTTACTATAAACCAATAAGAATTCATGTTAGTAACAAGCTTTCAACCATAAGCAAAACATGAAGACATATCCATCAAAGCATTATCAAAGAAGATTAGTAACATAAGGAGCGAGTTAGGAAATAAACAAAATGAATATTACTCCTCCATGATGCTCCCATGCTTTGGCTCTTCCTTGTCCTCCTCCTCTCCAAGATCCTATTGCTATGTGAAGTATGCCCTCAACTTGAACATTAGCACAATGGATGTCAAATGGAGTATGGGAGATGGTTGATTATGTGAAGTGTTGAATGCTTGAAGATGTGAATGGAGTATTAATGTTAAATAGCAATTCCAACTAGTGGAAGAGCTAAAACATAATACAAATCCTTCCTACAAAGCCTTCAAAATTCTAAGCAAAGTAACAATGCATGGATAACTCTTGTGTGTGTCCCTCAATAATGAAGGAATCAAATCTATTTATAAGGAAAATGGACAAATGAAGGGTTGAGATTGAGTTGATTGACGAAGGGTTAGGATTGCTTGAGGAAGTGGTGATCCTCAATTCATGTGCTCTCCATCAAGCCAATCACATGTTGACAAGTGTTAACAAGGGAAGGCTTGAAAGGGAAGGGGGACACAACATTAAATGCTTGAAGACTTGAAGGAAGCCATTAAAGGCTTAAGAGGACTTTGAAGGAAGCCATTTAAAGCTTAAGAAGATTCTAGAAGTAAACCATTAAAGGCTTAAAAACTTTAAAGGAAGCCATTAAAGGCTTGAGAAGATTCTAGAATGAAACCATTAAAGCTTGGAGACTTTGAAGGAAGCCATTAAAGGCTTAAGAAGACTCTAGAAGGAAACCATTAAAGGCTTGAAGACTTTAAAGGAAGCCATTAAAGGCTTGAAAATTCTAGAACGAAACCATTAAAGGCTTAAAGACTTTAAATGAAACCATTAAAGTTTTGAGTTGATGGGTTTTGGGTTAACCTTTGGTTTAGGAATGTGCAAATCATTAAAGGGTGATTAGGCTAATAATAGGGGTTTTAAAAATGATTAGGAAGAGGGTTAACTTGCAGCAAGTGGGTGAGGGATTTTAGGAATTTAAATAAATATAAATGTGAGAGAGGGGATTAATTAAAAAAATATGCTTTATTTATTTTATTAATTGTCAGAATAACGGTTAAGTGAATTAAATCAAATAATTTATTTAATTAATAAAAGAACATAGTTAGGATGAATTTATTAAATATTAATTTAATTAATAGTTGAACGATGGTTAAATAATCAAATAAATACTGAATATTATTTTGATTAGTGACACCACCTTTCTTGTGAACAAACAAACTATTCTTAGAGACATGATTAGTGCTTCCAATAAACCTAGCAAGATCCCATAAAATTGCCCAACCTTTTGAAGCACCTTCAGCATCACTAATTGAAAATTCAGCAATTGGCCAAAAATATTTAACCACCTTTGTGAAGTAGTCTGCCGTCATTTTTTTTCTTCTTCTGAAAGTAACAAAATATCAACTTTATGCTCCAAAAAAGAGCATTTCAAAATATGATGCTTGATAGGGCTATTCAACCTCCTAATATTCCAAGAAAGGATTTTCATGGAGATAACACAACATTGCTCTACCTAGAGCAGCAAAGGGATCCCAACTGGGATACCCAAACTTATCACTTTTTTTTTTGGATTCTGAGAGGTCATCCAAAGTTCTTTGTTGCATCCCTATTTGTTGTTTCTTTCTGCAAAAGGATATCCTAGTTTCCCTTCAACACCTGCATATGGTTTCTTTTTCTTTTTAGGTTTTATAGCAACCTAAGTCCATTCCACCTTTGAATCCTCTTCATTTGTAGTAGATTTTTGTTTAGTTTGAGGGGGAGTAGAAGCAAACACCAAAAGTGCTAGATTTTCCTTTAGGTCTTTGACCCCCACCACCAAATTTATCTTACCCTCTTGACATGCATTGCCATTTGCCAAATAAAGAGAGGATTTAGGTAGGACATTCTTTGACAACATCTTAGGGACATTTTCCTTGTCCACTTCTAGCATATCCTCCTTTTGTTGTTCTAGCATACCATTTTTTGAATTTTGAGGATTTGTAGGAATTTTTACCTTTATGACTTGGTTTTTGATGAGTCACACAACTCAACCACCTCCTTTGTTTGGTTTAAATTACTAACTTGGAGATTTGGATTATTTGTAGACATCTCCTGGGGGATCTACAACTTACTCTCACCAATAGGATATTCTGCATCAATTGATTTCTCCCCATTACTGGGCAACGCAACATCATAACACTTGGGAGTAACATCTCCTAGATGAACTTCGTTCTCTTTTTGTAACTTTTCAATCAATACCTCAACCCTAGCCATATTACCATTATCAATTTGAGGACTATCATCTTTCAAAGGGGTTTTTTCTTAGGGCGTTGGATTGTACAATTCGGGCTTAGGTAACCATATTTCTTATAATTTTAGCAAAAGGTTTGAGAATACTTATGTTCATTGGTATGAAATCAACAACCCATCTTTGATTTCAATAGAAATTAAGTAGGAAGAATTTTATTAATCGGTACATTAACACATTCTAGCGAAAACAAGTCTTGGTTTTGCTGTATGATTCTATCCATTGCTAAAAGATGCCCAAAATGGTTAGCAATACCACTAAAAAGCCCAATATTCCAGTACTCTAATGGAAGATTAGGGAGACAAATCCAAGTAGGGGCCATAGAACCCAGATCCACTATCAAAACTAGGTTTCCATTTGCACAGAAACAAAAAGTTACGAGAACTCCCAAAAGACCAAAGGCCCCCAGTTAAGATTTTGATCAAATCTTCTTCAAGAATAAAGCTAAAATGGAACAGACCATGAGCCATAACAAAGATCTTAACGCTAGATTTTAATGACCAAGTAGAGTCAACCCATTTCCTAACATGGTCAATACTATTATGAAAGGCAAGGAACTTACCAACTAATGATAGTCACATATCAACATTAGCAACATTCATAGTTTCGTTAGGTACAACCACTTCAAACCCCCAAACATTGCATGATTGTTCAAGCAAATCCAGAGAAACAACAACTCCCATTTTAGTAAGATTGCTTCCAACCAGGTTTTCAACAAAGGAGACAAACTCCTCTTCGACAAAAAACCTAGGGAGTACAGTGAAGAGGGCGGAGCTCCCCATTGAATATAGTTATTAGAAACACTTTTACCCTTTCCAATAATATTCTCGTGATTTGGAGAGGCTTGTAGCCCCCCCTCTCCACTCCCCTTTAATAGAACCATCAAAGAACAGTAACAAACCATGAGCAAAACCCTAAACCCTAACAAAAAATTCCTATAGCAATATCCCCTTTTAGAACTTTTATGGTTGTTGTCTTTCTCATAGTTGTCAATTTCCCGAGTCTCAATACGAGGATCAATCACATTCTCTTCATTCAGATTTTGAATAATAGTTTTATATTCAACCGGTTTCTTATTTCTTCGGCTAAACTCAACATTGTTGTCATCCTTGCATGCATTGGAATATAGTTATTCTTCATGTTCTCTGTCAACTCTTACAATTCTCTCCCATCAATATCATTCCTACCATGAGAATAAATTGACATTTGACAATCTCATTCTTGTGTGCTCTTTCAACAAAATCCAAAATTTGCTTTTAGGAATATCCATGATTGCAACTTGCATGACACTTTCGAAGGTCATGAGCTCAAAAGTACAATTGATAAGAGTTTTTTTGCCTTGGAAAATATCCTCATTTCTTTCTTTCAAAAGATGCCAAAAAATCTCACAAAAAAGAAGAGTCCATATCCTATTAAGCTCAACAGAAAAGGATTTAACCAAATAAAACATTAATCCAACTACAAAAGTTTTACTACCCCACTTTTGACTTTACCAAGAAACAAAGACAATGACTTCAAAGAGAAAGGGCAATCATAAAATAATTTAAAGACCATGGTTATGTATACAGTCTCAATTTTATTTTAGGAGCTAAACAAATTTATAGGAAAACCATGGTTATGTGTACTATCAAAGACAACAAGCTCTTTAAGCACGACCAACCATCTAAAATAGGTCCTATTAGGCTCACAGATAGAGGACTGCAACTCAAATATTTAGACAACTCATCAAGGGACAAATCAATGTTTTGGGAAGCACTAATATTGTTTAAAGTCTCTCTCATGTTTGTTAATAGGTAATAAATTTTATCTGGAGAAATCTTATCAAATTCATAACTATTAGAACAATGGATATTTAAATCTAACAAGAAATTTGAAGCCAAAGAATGCTTTCATAAAAAGAGATTTTTTTTAATGCTTTTCAAGGATATTGTAATTCTTCAAAGAAACCCATTATTTAAGCCTACCATTTTCCGTTATAATTCCAAACATATCAAATCTCTTTCTTTGCCCAATTATGAGCAACACAACCTCAAGCCAATGCAAAAAAACTATTACTTTAGTGATGATTTCACCAAATAAATTTTTTGGCAACCACAACATTGTCTCTTCTTCATAAGGCATATTATTCCTTAATAAAGGTTTAATACCATCTCAAGCTTTCAAATGTCACAAAAAACCTTGGAGATCAAGGGAGGCATTGATTTTTTTTTAAAGACCTAGATGAAGACTAGTCTAGAGTTTGGGATTTCTTGGCTTAGATAGTTGAATGCTATTTTTTATTAGAACCTTGCAAGGTTCATTTGCATCTAGGCCGACACCTTGCCATTTCAAGTCTTTGAGACCTAGGCCACCTACTTGCTTGGGTAGACAACACCAACTCCATTTAACAACATACCTCTTCTTGGCACCTTTATTGTCCAACTAGAGGAAATCCTTATCATTTTTGGAGTTTTATCAATTTGAGCATTAGCATCCTTGAACAAAATCTTGATCCAAACATAGAAGACTTTTTTGAATATCGAAAGGCTCCAACATGAAATAGACAAAACCGCATTCAATTTTATTGTAAGTGTTTTCAAAATAGCCCAATTCATACTTCCCAACTACTAAATAGATTTCTAAGATATATCTCCCTTTTATGAAATCAGTCTAGTTGATCAAAATAACGTTTTTTTTCAAAATATCTATTAACCTAAGTGCTAATAGCTTAGCCAAAATATTATAAGAAGAGTTTATTAGGGTAACTAGCCTCCAATTCTAAATAAAGATTTTGTCCCCATCTTTCAATAAGAGCTTAATAACACCTTAATTCTTATTAGGGCCTAGGGAGACTTTATCAAGTGCTCTATAAACTTGTAGAAGATCATCAACAATCCATTGGCAATTGGCCTTGTAAAACTCTATCAGAATCCCATTATGACTTGTTGCCTTACCAATTTTGAAGGAGAGAATAGATGTAATAATTTATTCTTTAGTTGTGTCCTTTCCAATACAAGTTTAACAAGTATGATTCTTCTGTAGAAGGATCTAGCTTCATGATTGTCTTTATTCTCTTCCAAAGAGATCAAATTTTGGTACAAGTTTTGAAAGACCTTACTAATATATTTTTGGTCCTATTTAACTTCCTCCTCTACAATAATTTGTCCAACCCTTCGTCTATTATGCTTTGCTTTCAAGATTTCTTTTATCACATTTTTCTATCTAGGAGAGTCTTGCTTTAATCGTTAGACCTTGGGTTTTGAAATTCTACAAACATTTTAATTTATGTTTAGTTTCCATTAGCTCCTTAATCAAAATGTTATTTCACTATTGTTTTGCACCAAACTCTCTAACTCAAAAAGTTTTTCTTCTAATTCATTTTTTGCTTTACTTTTGGCTAACGCCTTCTATTTTGAATAATCCTTCATATTTCACTTCAGGCCAAGTTTTATTCACTCACCTAGAAATGGTAGAACCTTGAAAGAATTGATCATCAACATTACTAATGTTTATAATAGCACCATTAGAGTCTGTATCTTTAAGCAAGCATGCATGCAGTTTAAACATATGACTTTTCATGTATCGAGGACCCTCTTTGTTGCCAATAATCAAGATATTAGTTTTAATAGGATGTTGATAAAAAATTGTAGAAGAAATAACCTTAATAGGCAATTCATCCAAGTTGTTTTTGACTTCAAATAAGAAATTAACATAAACTTTGTCAAGTTAGAGTAAATTCTATCACGAACACATTACCAAGTAAACCAATTCTTCTCGTTTCTTTTTGTGTTCAAGTGGGTCCATTATGTTCAACATACTTTTCATTTTTTACCAAAGAATAATTATTTTTTATTAAATAAGCAAAAAATTAGGGTGTTGAGCCCTATACAATAAAAGCTCCAAGGGTAGAGTTACGCATGCCATTAACATGCCACTTACAACACATGAGTAGAACTACAAACTACCCACATAAAGAGTGGGTTGGACTTTTAGTCACAAATCAAGTATATGAGTTTGGGAAGAGGAAGAAGGAAGACCTTTCCTTCCTCTACAAACAATAGTCCAAGCAATATTATAATCCAAAATCCCATTAGAAGGGGAAGCCCCCGCAGAAAGCTAGTAAGCACACAAAGGGGGAAATAGGACGATGAGGTGAATTGTTGTCATCTATTTCATGAAGCTAGAGTTGAATTGAAGCTACATGAAAATCAAATTGCCAACACAAAGTATGAGGCTCCCCAATATGGTCCATAGGGCATGAGAAGGCCACACCAAAAGTAAGAGGATTGTCATTATCTTTGGAGCAGTCATCCAATGAAGAAACATGAGCTTGGACAATCAAGTGATTAGCATTGATATTCTTCCACCAAGTAGCAATGCCTTTATGACGCAAGAGATAATATTCCATAGCCAAGTGAGCAATTGAGAAGCAACAACATCGAAGGGAAGTCCTCATAATCAAGTAATTGAAGCCCACGACCTATCCCCAACCATCAAAACCACATCCCATGAATAGGCTTGGAGGTGTCAATATCTACCAAAATGCGAGCCAAAGTTGAGTACCCCATGAAGGAAGTGGAACCATTAACCTTTAAAAAATGACCAATAGAGTTGCCAATGGCTTCATAACAAGAAACTTCCAAAACATAAAGGGGCATATTAGGAAGTCTAATCCACATAGGGAGCACATTGAGTGGTTCAGTAAGAGGGTTAAAGGAAGTTGTCCAAGGTTTGACCCTGAGAGAGTGTTTTCACAAAGTCAACTTACTCAACACTTAGTTTTTACCATAAGAAGAATCAAAGGAAGCTATGAATAAATCCTTAGCACAAGAGAAGAGCTCAATCTTACCAAACACTAAGGGCCTCTAAAAATCCACCTAGTTGTGAACATTCAGAAGAGAAGGCCAAAGATTGGAGGATTTGCACATAAGACCTCTACGTGGGTAGAAGTCTTCATTTTCTACCACATCTAGGCCACAAACCAGTAGAAGGGAGGGTTTGGCACAAAGAAGAGGGTGAGGTTTCTCCCTACAAGGATGAACAACGAAATTGACCACCCAAGCAAAACTCTTATCATCGTCACCAAGAGTAGGCCATAAAGTGGGGGAACAACCAATCCCAACACAAGTAATAGGAGAAATCCCACTTCGAAGGGCAAAAACCAAACTGTTAGGCCAAATCGAGGACCCCTCACATTGAGGACATGTGAGGAAGACCCATCAAGTGACATAGGTAGGGAGAACCCAACAATTGACACACGCATGGGTAGAGAATATGACAATTCACCAATCACAAATACAAGAAGTGAGTTTGAAATCGACAAAAATAGGTTGCATGAGATAGAGTAGCAATGAGGCATTGGAATCAACATTTTTCTTATCATTGCAATATATTTAGTACATTGATGGTTACAATACTAAGGTGCACCATTCATATGCAATTCACATCTAGAGCAAAAAAATAGAGCCACAAATCTTGTATTGAATACTCAAAAAATGCATGATTTATAATTTATCATAGAAGGCTTGACTACATAAGAGAGAAAAATAAAGGAATAAATTGAATCCCTATCCCTTAATGAATACATCAAGTGTAAGGCCTAGCCTTCCATGTGTCTTTTGTTACTCTTGTCTCCTTGGATGGTATTCCATTGTTGTCAATTCATCTAATCAAATGGATCATTGTTTTAAGGGAATTTGGTGTAGTTGTGTACGATGATGGTTATCTCACTAAGATTTGGCTATGTTATTTTTATTTTATTCTTATATTACTAATATGTGTCTCAAATTGTATCAATTATATTATATTCAAATTAAAACTGGAAAATATATAATCATTTAATGCTATTGTAATGAAGGGGAACGTCTAACTTTTTTTGCATTTGATTTTTAGGTCACAAGTATTCTTTGAATTATATGGATTTTAGGTTATTTGATTAGACAAGTTGTATTTTAATGAATAGAAATATCTATGTTAGATGGATTAAATGATAGACATGTGGTATGCAAATGAAAATTTATTGATGATGTGCATTATGATGAGTGAATTGAAGTTGAGTTATTACTCAAATAATGAATATTTACATATTATGTTGATCACAGTCCAAGTTGCTTTGGCTATATGGCAAACATATTAATGGTTGCATTTGAGTGCGTAGATGACTCCATGGCCAATAAAAAATTTGAGTCACTGGAAAATTATAATTGTGTTTTAACAAATTAAATCTGACCCTAACCCATATAGAGGGACTAAAGTCTCTTGTGATGTGAATTTATTTTCTATGTAATGTGAAACCATCATATATTGATGTGTGAAATTAATGTCCATTTTGTAATAGTGTTAAGTGGGTCAAGTGATTTAAAAATGGACAACTAATTGCTTTTTATTTTAGTTTATTCTTTACGGGCTCTAAATTGGCTTTAAATTTGTATTTTCATTTTTAGAACTGGGTCATAGGACTAATAGTTGGGGCCACTTTAAAATGTAAAAGTCATTCCATAATAGTGTTTTGACCCTAAAAAATTAGCATTTAATATAAGTGATGAAATTGTGAATCCTTTAGTCAAGGTAAGGTGGTTAGTGTGTCATGAAATTCTCCTCAATAGGGACACATGGAAGATCCTTGATGAGAAATCTTCCCTACAACTGTGCCCCATACAAATGGGAGAGCAATTGGAAATTTTTGAGGATGAGGAGTGGTCCCATAAAGATTGTTGACACATTGTGTATGTAAATGCTTATGGTTATTTTTAGAGATTAATTCTAAAGGTGACAAGTATAAGATTCACTTTAAGAGATGAAGGGATTGATTGATTTATTTATTTCCCACTTGTGAATGGGAAATAGGTTTTTTGTTTTTAATATATTTTGGCTTGTAAAGAGGGGAGAAGCTTGGATTATATTTTTTTTTTCATTTTGTAGGGAGATGCATGTAGATATTCATCAAATTAATTGGAGGCTTGATAGAGGAAGACACTCTTTCTTCAATGTTGTAGATATGTTATGAATATTATGTGCATGAATGATAATGTAGTATTGTGTGAAAATGTATGGGTTAGTTTGATTGTAATATGTTCTTGAGTTATGTTGTTGTAGGTGTGAATGGAGAGAGAGGTTGACTCCCTTTCTCTTCCCATATTAAGCTTGAAGAAGTTTTAAATATTGTAATCCTCCTTGGTTTTATGTAATGGAAATGGCTTTTGTGAGGTAATAATGAAGATTTATGTTTCATTGTGTGTTATGAGTATGTAAACCAAGTTTCCAAAGGTCTTCCTAGCTTGGGGGTGGCTTGCAGACATACTTAAGGTTGGGAGGTGAGCTTCCATTAGTCTCCTTATGAAGTTAATTGCTTAATTTTCACTATTAAGTAATTTTCATCAATGTGTTAGTTAATTGGGTTACATACTTGTGTACAAAAGTTGTATCATTTTCTTAACCTTTAGAGAAAATGGTTTTGAGTTAAACGAGTTAGTTCAAGTGTATATCAATACATGCAAAAAATTTCTAGTAAACATTCTATAATACATTTTCGTTTATAAAATGTTGTAATGAAGTGTGTTGTAAATGAAGTTATTTCCTATTATGTCTCTTTAGGAATGTTGTGTCAAAGATTGAAGTTGAAAAATGAATGCAAATATTAACTAGAGGAAAATATCCTAATTATCATGGTTTCAAGTTTAATAAACAATATAAAGTTATTTTTACAATTCCACTTGTTTTATTGGAAGTGAAATAATGTTTATAGGAGAGTACTATCATGCCCCCATCTTAAACCCTAGTTGCAATAGTCATAAACTCTAGTCATAATAGTCATAAAATCTATTCACATGTTTATGCAATTAAGTATGGGCAATTAATTAAATGCAAGTGGCCAACCCAAGATAAAGGCAATGAATGTGTGGGGTGATTAATTTTAAGAAGGGCTGACCTAATTAGATAATAAAATAAATAAATAAATATAATCACATCATAAGAGGCCGACCTAGATTAAATCAAAGGGGTCGACCGAGATAGAGAGGGCAATAATTATCAAATAACATATTAAATAAATAAAAATAGTGGGGGACCAAGGGAGTATTGAGTACACTCTTGGGCTTAGTGTGAGGGTTTCTTTGGGCGCACTATCGTGCTTCGTCCTTCAACCCCTATTATGGTTGAATACTAAAAATGAACATAGGTATTACATGATTTATCTAATGTATTATGATGATTATTAATATATAGATATTTATTGGTCTTATAAATTATATGTCCAATATTGTCTAATATGATTGCAAGACCTAAACCGAGATTTATATTGCGTAAAGTATTTTAATTGGTAAAGTTACAACTCTATCTATTTTCTATTTTTTGTTTTAATGGAACTTGTGATTTTAGGGCAAGATTTAGGGCAATCCCAAAGGGGGACATTACAAGTACATAACATAAATTTATTTTGTTTCAAAGGAAAAAATGTTTACATGAGCTTATTCATTGAAGGAAGTGTCTATAACTTAATATAGTTGCTATCATGTTCGATCACCTAAATCAAAGCAATGTGTGTGTGAACTGTTGATTTCTACTCCTATTTTAAAAAGAAAATGGAAGATCAATTATATGTATTTTTTTGTTTCAATTTTTTATATTTATATACAAATACACATCAACATATATAACATAGTCTTTCCAATGTTTTCATATACGAGTATAAACTAAATTTCAAGTATTTTTATTTATATGACAAACTGCATATGCAAAATAAATATATGTCAACTTTAATAAAATATATTGTCTTGTAACTATTTGAATAAGGGGAGGGGGCATGGGCAACATCCTTGTAGGTTGTTATATGTAGAGGATTCTTATGGGATCCAGTAGCCCTAATGAGGCTACATGTATATGCTCTCCATAATTGCAGCATTTGATTGCTTATTATAAATATTGCTTGCATTTAATTAAATTTATTACTTGAGTGATTTAGTCTATTATAAGTATGGGTGATTTATCTTATATTTAATTTTCAATTTACTCATAAATGTTTTTGATATTAAAAGAATCTAAACAAGGGTGTTGACCCAAAATACAATAGCCCAAAGGGCATAATGTTAACCAGATAACCAATAGCAACACATTAAGAACAAATTAATTGCGAACTATGAAAATCATAACTAGCCATAACGACTCTTCCACAACAAACTAACAAGTTGACAGGGGAAAAGAAAAAACCTGTCAAGCCAAAAACCCAAACCCCAACTCAAGGAGAGTAAGAGACACCCAAGCCTTGACACATAGGAGTTTAGGGGAGGGGGGAAGACTTCCCATTCCGTCTATGACAAACCACAGTATAGGCAATACTGACATTAAGACCATCAAGAGAGATCATTCGGGAGGGGCCCCATAGGGTTGCAATTAGTAGTGCTAGCAACATGCTGCTGCAGAACACGTGTAGGCTACTGCAAAACAACAACAGTCTGCTGCATAGGAACAACATCAAGAGCATAAATAGTAGGAGTAGGTTGGAGAGAAGGAGCAACAGGGGTAGGAGCCTCGAGGACAGAGTAGGCTACAACATTAGTAATAAGAGGGTTGACAAAGGCATCAACAATAGTAAGGGGCACCTTGTCCTGGGAGGGGACATCATTCTACTGAGAGGAGCCAATAGAATCAGTTACAACAACATTAATCGTCAGGTGATCATCATTATCATCCTTCACCAAGTGGTTGATTCCATGGCCTATCCCCTACCATTAAAACCACATCTCTAGGGAGGGGCAATAATATGTTGATATCAATCAACAATCAAGCAAAGGTAAATGCCTCATTCTTTAAATCAATTAAAGGATATACTAATTATTAAATGAAATTATTTTCTAAGTGATTTGATTTAATGAATTTATTGTAATTTAATTTTGATTATTTTGTTAGATGTTTAATCCGTTATAATATTAATGTTAGACTATAAGAAATAGTGATTATTATTCTTGTAGTCAAATATACATGATCTTCTCTAACACTAGGTCTTGTCTTGAAGACTTGACAACCCCATTTTCATATAACTAAGGGGATTGACCTTTATTTTGTGTTCCTCAAGGGGTCTTGCATTGAGACACCAGCCCTTGTTCAAGATAACTTTCGTCATAAGGCATGTGGAATGTATTGCACAACACCCACTTCCATTATCTCCTTTCCCTCAGCTTCATGGGGTATGCTTGTTATGATGTTGAATGTGCAACTTCAACAAATACACATTATAGGATAACTAAGAGAACTTAAGCAACTAGAAGTGCAACTAAGTGAAATTAAACGAAGCACAAAGATGCCCTTAGTTAAATTTAGGAGAACTGAAGTGCAAGCATGAAGAAATAAAAAAAATCAACTCTAAGAACTTTAAGAACTTGGCCTCAAGAAACAATATGCTACTTTGTCCCACAAGAGAAGGGAAGCCTTGTTGAATAATTAGGTCAATGTGGCATTACATAGTTGTATGGTCTTGGACAAAATGTTCAATTGAGCTTCATCTTTTGTGTTGCGTCCTATTTGTCATGAACGTCTATGATTTTTTTAGCATAGTTAGCCACATCATGGCCCATCTTATCAAATATTATTTAATAACTACACTTTCTTGAGCCCTTTGCATACCTTAACCTGCGAGCTTAATGTATGATTTTTTCTTTTGCATAAAAACCATTTATCTTAATATGTTCCTTGCAAATGACTATCCAGTCCATAAGATACACCAATATATAAATTACACCCACACATCATAGCTTATGAATTGATACATCCTAAAGACTGAATAACAATTTCCATGCTTCTTCATAAAAATAAAGATCTTAATTTATAACTTTCCTTCATTTAACTTTGTATTCAATAAGGATTCTAGATACATAGATGCCTTATTCTTTTTCATGTTATCATTCATCCTTTCTTTCATACTATATTCCAAATCTCCTATTTTGGCGTAGGCAGGAGGATGAAAACCAAAATGGTGGCATTTAAAATTTACACCTGCCATTTGCATTTGCTTGAAAGTTTATGGTCGAAGCTATTCTGACTCCAAAAAAGACCTTTCGTACAACGTGATAGCGACGTGTTAGTCAATCGCAACCGTTTATTGCAAAATCGACAGTGTAAAGCGTGCAACTAACACGCATGTTAGTCAATTTGTACTGTCGTTTTGGAGCCAAAATAGATGCGTCCAAAGTTTCTAAGGCCTTATTAATGAATATATTTGGTGCATATTGTGCATTTTTGATACCGCACTTCTTTGAGGCATTTTGTCTAATAGTTCATGTACCTGCTGCCTGTTATTCTAGGAAGTTGTCTATAGTCATAGCACTTGGTGCATTCTTCAAGCATTTCATGTGCCTTATCCATCTCTTCTCTTTGCATGCATATTTTATTTGTAGTTTACCATTCTTATGTTGTTAGTCTTTATGGTTTCAGTATTATAAAAATTGGCATATGTAGCCATAATTAGGTACCTTGGTGCTAAATAATTTTGTTGTATGTAATTAAGTTAAATGTTTATATTTTAACCGTCTAAGGAAGAATATCTCTCATAAAGAGTATATATTTATATGCTTAAATGTATTAAGGGTATATCTTAGAAGAACTATCTACTTTAGTTGTATGGAGAATAGAAGCAAAGATTGTATCTTAATCCTAAAGAAGAATTGTAGTACATAAAAATATAAGATTATAAATTAACTTGCAGTGAATCAATTATTAATTTTTTAGATATTCTTGATTTTAATTTAATTTATTATCTTCTGCTATGTATTATAGCAATGTTACAAGAAAATAAGTTAAAAAACCTTAAGATAAAAAAATAAAGTTATACAAATCATGCAAACATAGATGAATTTAAACCATGGTTAATATCTTGATTATCATTGTGAATTAACATAATTTTCAACTTGGAGAGCACTCTAAAGTAGGAAAATTATGAATGTTATATGAATAATAGAAAATTATTATAATTAGAAATAATAAGAGATCAAATTACTGCATATTTATCATTTGCTTGAAATTATGGAAAATGTAAAGTTGTTAAAACTTTTGAGACGTCGCTTGTAAAATCTCTTAATCTTCAATCTAAGATATTTATATGCAAAAGTCATCTTTTAAAGCTTGATATTTGTTAAAAATCTAGTGAAGATATATAACATTAGCAAAGTTCCATAATTTTGTAAAAGGAAAATGTTAAGATGAAGCACCAAATTTATGTCCATCTTGAGTTAAATATAGAATATATTAGGGTATTATTTTGGAAACATTCATTGTTTTGGAATATGATGTTAATGTTGGAATATAGGTGGAGGAAACTAGATATTTGTCTTCTTAATGATAGTGCTTAAACTATAGGTTAGTATTGGTGGAGGTTTTCTTCATAATCAAAAAGAGGATTATTGGTTAAATTTAAGAATAGTGATGATATTTGATTATATAATGTAGGTCTTCTGAAGAAATGCTTTTATCTTATTAATCTAGATATTCTTTTGGTATTTATCGATGTAATAAGATTTTCTTTATAGAAAGGTGATGAAGTCATTATGTTTTTTCTATATTTGAGATGGATTTGTGTTATGTTCACTTTTGAAAAATTTGTGATTGAGATGGAATCCAAATCTATGAAATGATATTAAATAGATAAGTAAATATTGTTGCTTCTATTTGATTATGTATACTTGATCCATCTTGTGTATTCAATGCATTTGTGGATGGTGTTGAGTAGAGGAACAAAGAAGGATATATTTCCACCCAAATCTATCTGCCAATAGATGACAAAAAAGGATGGTTTGACCAAAACTTGTTTGATCAATTATATATTTAGTATAGGTTGCTAATTTGATTGTTATCTCTCAAACTCTTTGCCATATTAAGACATCATTACATTAGCATTAGAATGTAGATATATCATGTTGTACAAACTCAATTATATGTCATAACTCTAAATTTCACTCACTATTTTAAACATTTCTTTTAAGTTGAATAATATTTTTTGTGAATGAATTTTTTCACAAATATTAAGTAAATTGTTTTTTTTATAAAAAGTTATGTTTAAAAATAAATGTTAAAATATTTATTTTAACTATTCATTTCAAAATCAAATGTTTGATTTACAATGAAACAAACACGTTGCATGCTTTACAGCATGCACTCAACCAAACATGTAAAAGTCATGCATTTGACCTTTCTAGATGTGTAGAGAAGTGGGCACAAAATCCCTCAGGAAGCTTTCCAACCTTTAGAACAAAATCTTTACGTATCTTAAAGATACTGAGGGAAGGCCATAAAATATTCTTCTCTAAGAAATTCACTTATTAATGTTCTCCATGAGTTTTTCATATGCTTAGAGAGGATTCCTTCTCTATGCTTATAAGCAGCTTAGAGAAATAGTTCACTACTGGAAGGAACTGCAAGCACCATTGGCGGTGCCATGGCACAACGAATATAAGGAGGAGAGTATACGAGAAAACATAAGGCATGGACACACACAGAAGAGATTGAGGGTGAGCAGGGGTAATTTCTCAAAATCTGCAGAAGAATCAAGTAGCTAGAGCCTATCGGGTACATTATTGTAGCTTAACCTTTAGATGCGATGTGTTTTGTGAATAGTGATGTATCTATATTTATTAAGATTCATTTCTTCTATTTAATAAGATATACCTTATGATTGAGATCTCGACTCAAGCAAACTCATTGCCCAACTATGCTCTCACCTTTTAAACCTGTGGCTACGTAGAACAATGAATGCACGTCTAGTATTAGAGAGCCGATCTTATGATGGGAGGCAAGGGAACTTTACAGTAGACACCAACTTTCATACTATCCTCTCATGTTCATTAGACCATCTTATGCATCTTTTGAAAACGTTGTGTACTACAGAAGGAAATCGCTGCCAACATTAATATCTCTTGCACACCTTTCATCTTCTTGAGACGCTATTCTTCATTCTTCATTCTCGTGGCATCTCATCCTCTTCCCGAAAAAGCATTAGCACCACCATTTTCATGTGCGAAAGAAGTAGATCTGGAGGGGAGAACAAGAAGAAAACTTGTCATTGAGCTTTCTGCACAACAATCATTATCATTGTATTCCTTTTGTCTTTTGAAAGAGAAGTCATAAATTCAAATCCCACAAGGGGGTAAGGTATGTACGCCTAGTTTGTAGTGCAGTTAGGTACCTCCTGCAAGGAGTACGAGGTAGTCCCATACTGCTCTAACCCATCTGTAAACCCATACATAGATGGCTGACATCATGGACTATAAGAGCCCATTTCCTGTCCTTTTTCTCTTCTAATGAATAAAGCACACGGTAAAGTGAGTTCCATCTCTTTGGTATTTATGAATGTAATATCTTACGAAGAAGTTTATTTTCTGCAAATATTCAGTGTCTTTTTTTATGGCTATGGCTAGTGGTCAATAATAAAAATATTAAAAAACAATAAGCAATATATCTATCTAATTCAAGAGTTGTGTATTTGCAGTCCCTGTCAAATGTTGTTAGATAGTTTCCAAAGATAAAAACGGTTGACAAGATGATGAAGGAAGATTTGATAGATCTAGAAAATTACATCTAAAAAGTTCTTATTTGATTATGTAAGAGGGAAATTTTTATGCAATGTTAAATATGTATGTTATTAATGTGTATCATTGGAAATTCATCAACTTAAATAATATTATCTCGTTTTAAAGGAAGAGTATCAATTATCGTTCATGTTCTAATAATTATCCATTTCTTGTACTCCATCCCCAATTACTAACTTAAAAAAAACCCAAAATCAAATAACTAGAAGTCCATTAAAAAATTTCACATGTATTAATAGTAGCTCAATTTTTAGCATTTTTAGATCATAATAGGCCACTTGTGCACCTTTATTGGTATCCATACTACACAACTATTGGAGCATTTGTGCATAAGTATTGACAATTTCAAGCGCATGATTATTGGAGCATCTTTAAGTAGGTATCAAGTGACACTTTGAAATATGTACTTTTTGACCCTCTCTCCATAACAAATTTTAGAGTGTCCATCATTAGTACCCATGAGCCAAAACAATAGCTATAAGTAGTTAAGTCACATGTGGAGACAACAAAAAAAATGGTTAAAATCCAATATATCGTTTAGAATTTGTGGGTGCATGAAATAAGCTATAATGGCTCATAATATTATGCTATTCTAGAACAATTACTATAAAACAAAATGATAAGAAAATTTTCAAGGTAGAACAATAAAACTTGTCTGTAAAGATAGAAAAGAATTAAATCATATGTTGCAACGACACTTGCTTGTCATCTATTTTCAAAATGTCTCTCCCGCTCCTCAATGACTCTCTCGCCTTACAGGTTTTGAATGTGGTTGTGTTTGATATCGTTGTTGTTGGGCGCGCTACTCCCACAATTGTCTATATTCTCCCTGTGGTGAGCTCTTCTCATGTTGCGCTTTCCCTCAACAGATCTTCTTTCCTGTCTCTTCCCGCTCGGGTTGGGGTTGTTGGTGCTTCTGTGGGTTTTGCTCCCACGAGGTTCATTTTGTTCCTGGTGGGTGTTGGTAATGTGGATGTTTCGTGCCCACATTCTCTTGTTGCCCTTTCGAGGGGAGTTGCTGGTGTTGACTCCCTAGTTTCTGGTGATGCGTCTCAACATGCTACTCTTGATGTTGTTGGAGCTAAGGTTTTTCCCAAACCCTCTTTTGTTGGCAAACATAGCTTTTCTCATGCGGTCAGACCTGCTGCCCAGCCCTCCAAGGGGGTTCGTCCTCTTCCCTGTGCCAAATCCTCCCTTGTGGTGGTTTGTGGACAACACGTGTTGGACAACATTGGGTTCTACCAAAGTTGTGCTCTCGTGTGCAGATTCTCTCAGCTTTGGCCTTCACTATTGGACCTCCATCCCTGGGTGAGTGACTCTTGGAGGCCCTTGGTAGCTCACAATATTGAGCTTTTTCCTTGTGCTAAGGGATTTTTCGTTGCCTCTTTTACATCTTTGGTTGATCAGGATTTGGTTTTGGGCAAATTATAGGCTTGGGGAGTGCACTCTCTCTCTGTTAAGGCTTGGACAACCTCCTTTAACCCTCTCATTGAACTGCTAAATGTGTGCCCAGTTTGGGTCCGCCTCCCAAATCTCCCTCTTCATTTTTGGGAGCACTCCTTCTATGAGGCTATTGGTAACTCTATTGGTCGATTCTTGAAGGTCGATGATGCTACGTCTTCAATGGACCACACTACATTTGCTTGCATCCTTGTGGACATTGACATCTCTTTGCCTCTTCTGGGAGATGTGGTTCTTATGGTGGGGGATAGGCCTTGGTCACAACTGTTGGATTTTGAGGGCCTCCCCTTTCGTTGTCGAAAATGCTTCTCTACGGGTCATCTTTCTTCAGACTGCTCTGTTACACATCACAAAGGTGCTACCATTTGGTGAAAGGATGCTATTGTTGATCACTTGACTATCCATGGTGTTGATCCCGATTCAGATGGCTCCTCTTAGGGGGATGAGGTGCCCCTTACTATTGTTGATGCTACTTTTGAAGCTCCTCTGGTGGACTCATCTTCCGTCCTTGTGGTTTCAACTCCAGTCACTCCAGTTTCCCTGCCACGATATACTCTTGTTGGTTCTTCTTCTGTTGTTGTTTCGCTGCAGCATGTTGTTGCTCTGCATCAACCCCCTATTGTTCTGTTGCAACACTCTGTTGACTCTTCTGAGTGTAATCCTGCGAGGTCCCTCCCGTTTCATCTCTCTTATGATGGTCCCAATGATAACATCGCCTAGACTGTTGTTTCTCGCAGGCGGAAGGGGAAGTCTTTTCCCCTCCCCCAAACCCCCCTTTGTTCGGGTTTGGGTGTCTCTCCCATTCCTTGACTGGGGTTTTGGGTTTTTTCTAGTTTGACAGGGTTCTCTTTGGCCTGTCTGACTTTGTTTTGTTTACTGCCTTCGGGTTGTTGTTCTTGTTGCCACCATCATGATGTTTGATGTTGTTTGTATGCGGTTGATAGTTTTTGACTATGTGAAGGGTCAACGCCCTAGTTAACACTGCTTTACTAATAAAAAACAACACTTGCTTGTCCCAACATTTACATTGGGAATCAATAAAAGATAATCTCAAATAATGATCATATAAATAATGATTAAATAAAAATTAATTAATTTTTATTAATCAATAAAAAACATATGGAAATGACATTCAAATATTTGGTCAATTTTGTTAAATAAACAAATATCTATTACATGTTATTTTATTTTTTTAGATGGATGTTAAATTTGGTATAAGTTTATTATTTTTTATTAATCAATAAAGGAAGTATGACAATGACTTTCAAATATTTGGTAAATTTTGTCAAAATAAACAAATATCTATTATATGTTTTGTTTTATTATATGGGATACTTAAAATACAATGTTCTAGCAACTTTTTTGTTGTTGAGGAGAGGAAGCACATGAACTCTTGTGTGTTCTATTTATATCATTTGCCATTATGGCTTTTTTAGGAAATGGATGCTTCATCAAGTTTTATTAAAATAGAAGTAAATTTTTTTTTGGGTATCTTAGACATTACATATTCACTGTTGGAAGTGGGCCAGCGTCCCTCGTGGGGATTTGCAACATGGTTTAACAACCTCATATGGATTCTATAAGTCTAGTGGTTGTATCAGGCATTGACAGGTTGATCTTTTGGTGCAATGACAACCCTAGCTTGTAACAAGTGGTATCAGAGCTTGGTCACATGTTCCAATCATGCAGGCCGCGACAAGTGATGTTGGGAGGGGGATTGTTGGTAGTTGGCCAGTGTCCCTCGTAGGGATTCATGACATGGTTTAACAGCCTCTCGTGGATTCTATGAGTCTAGTATTTGTATCGGGCATTGACAAGTCAATCTTTTTGTGCGACGAGAATCCTAGCTTGTAACATTCACTACATTGGCAAGACAAAAAAAATTGAACACTTATACTACAATGACAAAATTTTGCTTAGGAGATACTATGGTTTTCCCTTAGTATGTGAATAAGTTACAACTTTTAGTTTATATAAGGAATATATTAGAAGACTCATCCAAGTAAAATATACTAGTGGAAATAGTTGTCAAAAACATTATTCTCTCATATTGAAGGAAAGGCAATGATATTTAACCATTGACTTTGCATAACCATGGATGATACAATTAAGCTAGAACATTGATTGGAAATATCATTAAGTTTAACTATAACTATCATAGCAATGAATAATACTATTCAATGAGATGTTTTTAAAGAAGGTTCCAAGTGATTATATTTTTTTTCCTAATTTCTAGTTATAAATTAAGTTATATACAATTATTAAAGACTAATATTTAGTATGGATTTGTTGAAGTTTGATAAATTACTAGAATTATAAATTCTAAACAACTAAAAAATGCTATATGTGTACCATTACTTTGAAGACTAGTAGTGTTTTAAGCTATATTTTATTTTAACTTAGAAATTTTAAACCGCTATACAATATTATAAAAATACCAATCAATAATATGAAAATTATTATCCTAGTATGATGACTATGTATAGAATGTTTTCAATGAAACAACTACTAATTAATATATTGATTATCATCACTAGAATGTGAAACAATAAGATAGTAATCATATATATGGAGTCCCAAATATTAAAAAAATTATAATCTTTTGATGCGGTGTATAATGTAGGATATGTCATATGAGAGAAATATACAATGTCATGATTTGGAGGTGATATTTTGTCATCAATACATGTCCTACAAGCTGTATAACCTCATTATTATCACAATCCATATGATTATCAACAAGGTTTTTATAGGATGTAAAAACTAAATTATTAAAAGTAGAAACATTATCATATGTAGGCCCTATCCCCTCATCTATTGGTAAAACATGCAAATTAAATATACTTAGACGTAATATATCATTAGAAACATGAACAATATCATCACAAATCAAATAGTATGGGGGTGTAATCTATAAAAAACATGAACCAAATTAAAATTATTACTTACAAAGAACTATAATAATGCAATCTATAAAACTTGAGCAACATAAACAATCATGTAGTACTTGTTGGCAACAACAATGAGAGAAAACTAAGAGGGGGGGTTGGGGGGTGAATCATTTTTCACCGAATCAACAAACTCAATCACAAATACAAATCTGATAAATTGCAACAACAACAAAGATAAGCAAATTGATAGCATAACACACAACACCAAGATTTTGACATGGAAAACTCGTTAAGGGAAAAACCACGATGGGAACCTATACCCACAATAAGATGATACTCTGCAGTAGTATGTGAAAATAATTACAATGGGGAATGCACCAGTATTCAAGCACACTGCCTAGAGCTTACAACTCAAGATACAAAATCTCAGAAGGCTACAACGCTCAAAGAAGCCTCATTGACTTACAACAAGATTCAAACTACAATCCAAAAGAAATGAACTACAATAATAGCATCTGCAAATGCCTGATGACAGTTTCGATTAAGCACATTTGCCTTCTCTACACCAATCTCTACTCAATACCCCACATCGAAAGATGAATCCCTTGTTTTCACATACACCACTCTCTGATAATGCACACACAACCTTGACACCTAAATTACATGACTATATCACTTATTTATACAATTCATTAACTTTGACAACAAGGTTGACTAAACCCTCAACACCCAGTTACAAAACTACATCATATGATACAAACATCGTCTACTGGACCAATATAATGATATACATGATATAACATGGACCTAAATCAAATCTCCAAATACACAATACCACCGGAAATCATGCCAAGGTCAATTGCAACATGCTACACCACCACAAATACCACATAACATGAAGAACATCATAGGTTCAACAAAATCACCAAGAACTTCCACAATGATCAATGCGAATCATCAAAATAAATAGGACACAATTAGGAAACACCAACAAGCTTCTTATAATAATTAGTAACAACTACACCAACACCAATTATCAAAATCTTCATCGATCAACATCTAAAACTCAAGAGTACTCAAGCAACAACAACTATCACGAAGAAAGATAACTTGCGAAGAACAAAATCATGAAACATTTGAAATGAAGATACACAAGACCATCCCAAACAATATCCCAAAACCTTAGCTCAAGATCTGATCACACCGAATTATACCGGAAGAAATACCAAACTGTGCAAAGCATTGATCAGAAAAACTAAACTGCAAACATGATCATATGATATGATCAATTAAGCTTCCCGGATCACCAAAACCAATGCAAAAAGATATAATGATACTAGAAATACTCCATACACCAAACCATAATCCCAATAAACCAATCTACAACCACCAGAGCAATAAATCACAAGAATATGTTGACATCAATGACAACAACATATCCTAGTAGCAACAATGTCCAACAATCTCCCCCTTTGGCATTGATGACAACATATGCATGTGAAAAATAATCTGTATCGACTTAATTTTTCACCTAAAAAGTTGACCCACAACTTGTTAGTCTATCATGAAAAATATTAAAGCTACAGGAACTCAAGCTTCAACCAATGAAACAACATGAAATAAAGCAAATAAAATGATTATACTTTCATGGATTATGTCTCATTGTGTCCTAATCCCATTGTTCTTGGTTGCAAATGATTTTCTCTCAGCCAAACACTGGTAGCTTCCAAGATGGCAAGTGTGGAATGGACTAATAGATGGTATGATATGCAAAAAACTATGCTATGAAACTAATTTATGCTAATTTGCTCAAAAAAATCTAAAATGCTTAGAAAAATAAACTCACGGATGCAGAGATTAAGACTCCTAATTAACTATGAGATTAGCTATTAGTTTCAAAAATGGCTTAGGAGACCTCTATTTATAGATTTTTGAGTGCATAAGCTTAGGTGGAAGAGATCAACGGTCATGATTAAATCTTGCTTTTTGGATGGCTATGAGCAAGAGGCTGAAGGTTGAGAGAAGGGGGGAAGGAGAAGACAAATGTCACTCATCTCACCTTGACTAAGGGAAAGACTGAGAGAAACTAGGATTGGTTGGAGAATATTTAGGGATGGAGGGGAAAGTGGAGATGGACTATGGTTAGGTGGACAAAACCTCCTCCAAGAAGATAGGAGTGTTGGAGAAAAAATAGGGAGGTTTCAAATATTATGTGCACATACACAATTTATTCATGAATATGGGAGTTGGAGATAAGTGACTCATAAATGATTTATTTATTTGTTTGTTTTATTGATTTAAATTAGCCACATGATGAATGAGTTGGAAAAAGTGTAGATGATGTGGAAATGAGGTGAGTTAGAAAGTGGTAATTAAATAATCATGAAATTATTTAATAATGAAACTATAGGATAGTGAATAGTGCACAAATATGATAAGGGATGATAATTAAATATTAAATATTTAATTAATGGCTTAAAAGAAAGAGGGATGATAAATTAATTAATTAAATGTTTCAACTCAATTAATTAATAAATAAATAAATTATTTAATAGAAGAATAATCATTAAATAAATATAAAACATTTCTTTAATTACTCATAGCCAATTTTATGTGTATACATTTTTTCCCTCTTTGAAATGATGTTGAGACAACATTGTTTCAAAGATTAAATTAGGTCTCGATGATGCCCCTAACGATGATGAAAATCTTGATTGTGTGCCCCCTCTGGAGATTGATTGTGAAAGTCTGAAAAATTTGATTGAGCGATTAATCTTGTGATAATTGATTGAAAAGATTTGATTAAAAATAGCTCCTTCAATTAAATTTACTTTTGAAAAATAAATAAAATTGCCCCCCTTTGAAAAAATAATTATCCCTTCAAAAAATTAAAAAGATAATAATAAAATTAAGCATTGGCCCATTTTATCCTCATTTGAAATTTGTTAGCTTTTGGAGACAAAAGAGAAATTATCTTGGATTGCTGAGCTGACAAGATGGTGATCCTATAGGTGAACTATAGATTTGAGCGCGTTCTTCGATATCAATGACCTGTCGAGTATGACCCACTAGTGAGTGACCTATCTCAAGCTTAGTTCTTGATTTCTGTGTAATTTTCCTTGTTTTTCGCATGATTTAGGGCAATTTTCAAAAAAATTCCGATTTTTATTCTTTATTTCTTGCTTTTGCGTCTTTGGTTAATGCTTTTGTGAATTAGGTTAGCGTTTGTGTTTGTTTCTTGCATTCACATTATCTGTCCACACATCTCTTATCTTGGTTAGTGCATTTGCTTGTTTTGTGCTTTTGCTTCATAAGGTCGCACAAATGTTATATATGTTAGCGCATATGATTGAATTATCACTTTTTCTTGTTAAGGTCGCGCATTCAGCACGCAGGTTAGGACATTTTCTCTGTTTAGCACCTGCACTTAATTTGTTATTGCATTTGTGTAGTTGGGTAGTGCTCTTGTTGAAAAATTGAAATTTTTTTATTAAGGCAATGTGTAAGTTCATTCTGATGAATTTGATAGGATTTTTGATAGATTGATGGACAATTGATGATGTTGATAACTATGATCAATGAATTGATTGATTTGATTGATTGCTTGATTTGATAGGATAACTGTTTGTTAAAACCATGATTGATGATTTGATAAGAGCTCTAAGAGACCGATTGAGTCTCTGATGAAGAGCGTGTTATGTTGATCATTTGATTGATAGAATGCTTTTCTTGAAATGTTTGATTGATAGGATAGATGATTGATAGAAAAAATTGTTTGATTAAATAGGAGAAACTTGATGTTCTCCAGTGTCGGGAGAAATTCCCGACGATGTGCCACTTGGTTCCAGAGTTGAGTCGGGATGAGATTAGACATTGATTATTGTAGTCTGTGTTACCTTTTATATATGCCCGATATTACACATAATAGGGGTCTTTTGACAACATTGGCTGAGAGATGGCATAGTGAGCATAACACATTTCACCTACCCACCAGTGAGATTAGTGTTATGCTCGAGGATATGCATAGGATCTTACATATCCATGTTACTAGCGAGATTATCCAATATGACTACCAAGATTTAGGAGGTATTGAGGCCTGTAGGGAAGTTTTTGGAGATGAGAGTATTGATGGCGGGGAGATCAGATAGGAGGATATGATTATGCATTATGAGATTCTCCCAATTATACTCGTAGGTTTGATTGGTGGATATATCTACCCAGATAGGAGATCACGAGGGTTTTCTATCAGATGGGGTAGCATTCTTCAGAGTATGATGCAACACTGTACTCAATGTGCGCGGGGCTAGTCTGTCTACTGGTTTTACACTCTTACAGATCTGGTGTTTGGAGCACATTGTTGTCACACGCCTAGTGAACGACAAGGTTAGAGGAGACCGTCAACCTTTTGTTTACTTGTACAGAGGTATCATTACTCGGTGTAAGCTTGGTGAGCTAAAGTATTGGAGATGGGTTCTTGATTCTTTGGATATAGTTATTTGGCAACCATACATTCATTGTAAGACTTGGTTAGAGGATTCTCTTGTGTTACCATTGATCTTGCATAGCAGATATCTGATCAACCATACTCCTTTCATCATTGAGAGATAGTTATTTGGTCGGATTTTGAGACAGTTCGACTACATTCAACATATGCCTTCTGGTGGCCATGTATGTGTGAGTATACAAGGACAGGCGAGATTGGGGTCCTTCCTTGTCTTTTGAGGTAGCATACATAGTGTTTTTGGCTGTTCCCATTGTGGCTTATGATTTGAGACCTCATATTCTAGATGCGGGTATTACAACAGATTATGCACAATATCTTCTTAGTCATCCATTCCTTCGTATTACTGATCTTGCGGACCCTCCTCCCAACTCAGGAGGTGAGGAGTCAGATTCTGATGATCCTATTGTTAGGAGTCGGAGATGAAGGCGAGATATCAGATTTGCACGAGAGGCTGGGGGAGATGATGGGGATGTGGGTGGTGATGGTCACGAAGGGAGGTAAGGACGGAGAGGGGGCCGAGATAAAGTCCAAGGAGGAACTTTTGGATAGTTTGGTCGAGTTGACAGGATAGAGACCACTTCCCTTGGCAGGTAGATATGTAGGTCAAATTAGTGGGGATGCAAGGAGGGATACAGGCAGAGGGAGTAGTAGGATTATATTGGTGAGAGGATTACCTTCTCTTTGATTGGGTAGAGGCAGTGGATTGGATAGGGGTCGAGGGAGGAGGATTGTTTTTGGTCAGATTCGTCCAGATCCTAGGGTTATAGTAGCACATGGAGGCTGGGATGAGGGTGAGGAGGATTCAAAGGAGCATGTGCCACTTATTTTTCAACGGGTCATGAGATCCACATAGATTCAGACTCCAGCTAGTGGAGAGGCAGGAGAGAGAGTTGGTGATGAGGCTATGCAAGATGCACCTCAGCAGGAGACCATGGATGACCTTAGAGAGCAGATTGATAAGCTTAGAGCATAGGTATAGGCTCTCACTCTTGAGAGAGATAGAGCAGTGAGGAGATATCGAGATGTACAAGATACACTCAATCATATATAGGAGGTTGGTTCTAGTACACTCTCAGCTGATACTATCAAAGCATTATTCTGGGCTGGAAAGGAGACTACGCATTGGTGGAGGTTATATGAGGATCTGGTCTTGGAGAGCCAGAGAGCAGGAAGCTATGTGACTACAATCAAGATGGATACAAGCAATGGTGGGGTTATGGGGCCTGCTCAGAGAGATAAGGATTGAGGAGCGGGACCATCTTGTGGGTCTTCCCATCCACCTCCACAGAGACGGACAAATTCGGGCGACAATGGCATTGGACATCCTTTATTTGAGACTTGATTTGTATCATGGGACATTGTATTTTATTGATTATTTCTTTTGTGATATAATTGTATACTTGGACTTTTTTTTATGTTTATGATGATATGCACACATGGATTTTATCTGATACTTTGATTCATGATTTATTATGCACTTTATTATGATGATGATGACCTATATGCATTGATTACATAGATGATGCGATGATTATTTTTTCTTTCCTTGATGTTTTATGATGTTATAATGATCTATATGCCTCTATGATACAATGATGATCTTTATGAAATGATGTGATCGATGATTATATGATCTATATGATGATGAAAATGATTAAATGCAATGATCTATATGAAAAATGCTTATAATGATGACTTATACAATGGATGTTTATTTCTATTCCATGATGTACATGCATATGATGATGAAATAGTAAAATGATACTAATGAAATGTATTTGATTTTGATTTGATGATTTGAATGCCTATGATGATTAGATGATGAGATAATAACAATGATGTAATAATATGGTTAATGAATCTAAATGCAAAAAATGCAATTAAATGAACCTAATGGATAAATGATTCTAAAGGAACTAATGATAACTAAATGCAAAAATGAATCTAATGCAACTAACAATGATATGATGAATGCAAATTGCACTCTATTAAAACTAATGCAATCCTAATCTAATTAAAATGAATGCAACTAATTAATGATGAATGATGAATGATATGATAACATGCAAACCTAATGATTGAAAGATGAAATGAACCTAAATAATTGAATGCAACTTAATATGATCAGTGAAAATTGTTTTTGTTTGTCCAAATATACTCAATCTTCATTTTGACCATTGACCTCAAATGAAATGAAATTCTTATAATGAATCTGACAATGAATGCTAATCTAAAATGACCTATCTTAAATAATACTGCCATTCCTCAAATGCTTTCTTGTAACATTGTTTGATTTTATCATTGAGCTTTTAAATTGTTGTAAGAAAATTCAAGCAACTTGACATAATGATTCAAGTTGACATGAGTACTTCTTACATGGATTTTGATATAGCAAGTTAATACAAGCAACTTGATATGATGAACCAAGTTGACTTGACTATTTCTTATAGAACAAACAAGGATTATCCCCTTTCATGCATGACTCAGTACATCCTCCATGATCTTGTGTTGATCATATCCTTAGACAAGTACATACATTACTAAGAGATAAACCGTAGAAAACAAACAAAGAAAATAATCATGCCCCATCATATCTCCTCTAGTCATAGACATCATCAAGTTGCATAAGGTACATGATTAGCAAAAATCAAGATATAACATTGAATCATGTATGTTGTACATATGCTCTCATAGTCATTAACTGATATAATTATATTGATGAATGATCATTGATAATCTTTCATTACTTGCTCGTAGAATCTTTGCATTCTGAGTGTCACGATTCAGTTGTTACAAATGTCTTGATCTTCCTTGCCTTATTGCTTGTCGTCTATTTCAAAACCCTAGGTGTTTTTAGTTTTTCTAAGTTTTTGAATGTTTTTGGATTTTTTGAAGCTTTTAAAGATTCCCTTAGCAAAGGTTTTAGGATTTTGCCCCCAACAGAAATAAACTTTATGACAGATATACAAAGGATAATCCAAACCATGGTGGGATGCGATGCATATATGATTGCCTCTGATAAAATCCAAGACAGTGACTACGCTAAGTATTTCAAAGATTGATAACTATTGATAAGCTACAATTTTCCTGTTAATGGTTCAAAGCAGTGGACGTGACAGATGGAATGGATATACTAGGATGGATAGATGTGATAGGATGGATAGATGCAATAGGATGGATAGATGCGACATGATGGATAGATGCACAAGGTGATCTCATAGATGGAAGAACCCACTTTCAGATAGTGCCTGTTTACTAGGCTTTCACCATCTAAATTTATTGCATTTTTCATATATTTGATTTTTTTTACTGTATTTGTTGTTTTACACTGTTTTTGTATTTTTTTATTTATGCTTTTTAAGGATTTTGTCGCTTTTATGATTTTTAGACTTTTTCTGCTTCTTCACTATTTTTTGGTATTTTCTGCTGATACTTTTAAGCATAGAATTTCTTTAGATGCATAGTATTGATAGGATCATCTAACCAATCACCTTCTGGTATAGATAATCTATATGATTTTGAACCATATGCTGCTACTATGACAAAGAGACCCAACCAGTTTGGCTCAAATTTGCCTTTCTTTTCTCGATCTTGCTAATTGAGTGGATTTTCTCTTAGGACTAGATCTCTAATCTGAAATATTCATGGCTTAGCTATGTGGTTGTAGCTTCTTTCCATCCTCTTTTGATATGCTTTTAAGTGATCTGAAGCATTTTGGTGAGGTTCCTGAATTAGTTCAAGTTCTTGAAGCCTAGAGACTCGTTTTTCTTCCTCTGGGATACGACCTTTCAAGGACACTTGTAGAGAAGGTATCTCTACTTCTACTGGTAATATTGGTTTTGATACATAGACAAGACAATATAGAGTTTCCCCTGTTGGTGTACAAATTCTACTTCGGTATGCCCATAGGACAGGATTTAGCTGAACATGTCAGTCTTTACCAGCTTCATTGATCGTTTTCTTCAAAATCTTTAGGATTATTTTATTTGATGCCTCAACTTGACCATTTCCCTATGGATAATATGTGTTGAGAACCTATGTTGGATATGGAATCTCTCACATAGTTCCTTCATGTCTTGATTTTTAAATGGCCTCTCATTATTAGTGATGATGGTCATAGGGACTCCATAGCGACAGATTATGTAGTTCAAGATAAATGATGATATTTTCTTTCCTGACACCTTTGTCAAAGGTAATGCTTCAATCCATTTAGTGAAATACTCATTAGCAATAAAAATGAACTTATGTCCATTAGAAGATGAAGGATTTATCTTACCCACTAGGTCAAGTCTCCATTGAGAGAATGACCATGATCCTGCCATGGGATGCAGTTCTTGGGTTGGTGCATGGATGAGATTCCCATGGAATGACATTGTTTGCATTTCTTGGCATATGTAAATGAATATCTCTCTATAGTAGGCTAATAATAACCCAATCAAATAATTTTCTTAGCCAACGTTAAGCCACTCGAGTGCATGCCACAAATACCTTTGTGAACTTCGTTGAGAACTTTCTCAGATTCCTCTTATTCGAGACACCTTAGTAGAGTGTTATCTAGACCTCGTCTATATAAAGTATCATCAATGATAGTATAGAGAGATGATTGACGGATAAAATTTATTTTCTGATTGCGAGATAGGTTCAGGGGAAGGATATTCTCCTTCAGGTATCAATAAGTTTGGCTATATAAGGATTGATTGGTTCCAGATATGTGGCAAATCATGTGGGTGTTCTGGGACTCAACGGTAGGATGCAAGATATCCTCCACCAGGAATTTGTAACATTGTTGTTTCTCTTGGTTCTGTAAAAGAGATGATATTATAGCCATTGCATCTGCTACTTTATTCTCATTCCTTGGGATCTAAGTGAATGATATTTCTAAGTGCTCTTTCAAATATTCAACCAAATTTTTATAAGGCATCAACTTGTCATCCTTGGTTTGATAATAATCATTTGTCTGGCTGATTATGAGCTTTGAATATCCATAAACATGTAATTCCTTGATGTTCCATTCAATGGACATTTTGATCCCAATGACCAATGCCTCATACTTTGCAGTGTTGTTTGTGCATGGAAATCATAGTCTATATGATTTTGGAATTGTGTGGCCTTGAGGTGTTATGAACAAGATTCCTGCACCTGATCCATGTGATGTATAGGAGCCATCAAAGTATAACTCCCAAAAATTTGTGCTAATTGTAAAAATATCTGCATCAAGAAATTCAATGTGTAATGGTGTGTCATCTTGCTGGGGTACTTCAGCCAATGGATTAGCAATTACTTGTCCTTTGATAGCTTTCTGATCAACATATTTTATGTCAAAATCACTTCGTATCATAACCCATTTGGCCAATCTACCAGTCAATGTTGTCTTGCTTAGAAAATACTTCAATGGATCTATTTTTGCTATCAATTTCACAAAATGAGTCAACATATAATGTCGCAATTTTTGAGTTGCAAATACAATTGCTAGGCATGTCTTCTCAACTGATGTGTAATTCAATTCATAGCCTAAAAGTGTTCTTCTTATGTAATATACTTCTCTTTCTTTTCCTTCTTCATCATGTTGTGCTAAGATAGCTCCTAGTGATACATTTGTCACTGAGATGTAAAGCAACAATGGTTTCCCTTTGATCAGTGATACCAGTACCGAAGGATTCGCCAGATATTCCTTGATTTGCATGAAATATTCCTCACATTTATGATCCTATTTGAGTGGAACATTCTTGTGGAATAAGTGAGTGAAGGTATGACATCTATCTGCTAGCTAAGAAATGAATCTTCTGATTAACTGCAATCTCCCTTGTAGAGAACGCAACTGGCTTATGTTCTTAGGCGGCTCCATCTCCATGATAGCTTTAACTTTTTCAGGGTCTACTTCAATTCCACGCATTGATATAATGTATCCAAGGAGTTTTCCTGAGGTATCTCCAAATGTACATTTATCTGGGTTCAATCTTAACTGATATTGTTCAAGTCTGTCAAATATCTTTCCCAAGATCTTTAAATGTTCTTTCCTTGTATGATATTTCGCAAGTATGTCATCCACATAGTCTTTCATTAATGTATGCATCATGTCATGGAAAACTGTTGCCATGGCTCTTTGATAAGTTGCTCCTGCATTTTAAAGCCCAAATGGCATGACATTCCAATAGTAAGTACCCCATGCACAAGTGAATGTTGTCTTCTCCTGATCTTCAGGGATGATTTTTATTTGATTGTACCTTGAGAATCCATCCATTAAGGAAAAAATCTCATGACCTACTGATAAATCTACAATTATATCAATGTTTGGTAGTGGGAAATCAGCTTTGGGACATGCTTTGTTTAAATCTCTGAAATCAATGTAGACTCTTATGCTTTTATCTGGCTTTGATACTAGTACAATGCTTGAAACCCACTATGGATAAGCAACAGGTCTTATGAAACCCACATCTAATAGTTTCTTTATCTCTTTTTTGACAAGGAGAGTGATATGTGGATGCATCTTCCTTAGCTTTTTCTTAACTAGTTTTTCTTCTGGATCTACATTGAGATGGTGCACGATAAGATTTGGATCAAGTCTTGGCATGTCTGCATAGGACCAAGCAAAATTTATTTGTCTTTGTTTGGAGAACTCTATGTAGTCTTTCTTTTCTTCATCTGATAATGATGCAACACGATCATAGACCTTGGGATCCTTTGATGTGCCAATGTTTTTTTTTTTCTTAACTGATCTAGTGTTATCATAAAATGGTTTTCCGCACTAGGTCTTTTTCTTTGTTTTATTTTAATTTTGCGACTAGACAGTTTGGCACTCTCCTGACTGCAAGAAGCGTTACTTGATTCACTGGTGGAAGATATCTTAGGTGTACTTGGTTCCATGATGTTAAGATATACGGCTAAGGCATGATCATTGGAAAAGATATCAAATTCAGGATTTTCAGTGTTTTCCCAGTCAATCAGTTCTAGATGAAGCATAGGTAGGTCATAGTCTTCGTTGTTGTTGGGTATTTCAATATTCTTGACATAATAGTCATAATTTGGCATTGAGTAGGTGATATCATAGATAGAAATCTCTTGAGAATAATCTCTCCCAAGTTCTCTCCAATTAGCTTTAACGAAGTCAGGATGGGTATTTTGCAATTCGTTCTCAAGTGACTCATCATCTGAGGTTTGTCCCTCAAATGAACGAATTATATCAACACATACATATTTGGTATTGTAGGTTCCTTCTAGGTCAATTTCATAAGATTCATTTGTAGCTTGAAGTTGACATACTTGTGCACATGGCATAGAAGATTTTGTTACTATTTTCTTTGCTATCGTCTACCTTCTCTCGAACTCAGCTTCTTTTGGACTAATAGTCATTCCTACTTGACTTTCTATTAGTTCTTCTAGAGTTCTTCCATATCTTGGTGTTTCTTGTTCAATGTTTGATATAAATCTGATAGTATATTGATCTTCTGATGATTGATTAGTGACTGTTTGTATTTCCTATGTTGTCACTTCTTGATTCTTGTCATTCTCTTTTCTTTGTTGTCTTTCATATACCTCTTTTCTCTGAATCCTAATTTCTTCTTGTCTCTATTTTATGGAAAGTGTGTCTTCTCTTGTAACAATAGTTTGTTCCTCATCATTCTCTTTACTTGATGCATCAGATAATGGATCTAGACCTCATTCATATTCATTTGAATATGTCTCTGAATCATTTTCTAGAATCACTCCACTATATCTGACAGGAATTTAATATGGTGAGAATAGTTCTTCAATTTTTTTCATTTGTTCTTTTGCTGTTTCTAGAATATCTTGATCAGGTTCCATGCTTTCTTGCATTCTTTGGACTTGTTTGTAAGATTATTCTTCTCTTTTTATAGTGATATCTTCTTATCGTCTCTCATATTCTTCTCATTCTCTTTTCTTTGTTGTCTTGCATATACCTCTTTTCTTTCAATCCTAATTTCTTCTTGTCTTCTTTCCAATACTCTTCTCTATTTTATGGAAAGTGTGTCTTCACTTGTAACAACAGTTTGTTCCTCATCATTCTCTTTACTTGATGCATCAGATAGTGGATCTAGACCCCATTCATATTCATTTGAATATGTCTCTGAATCATTTTCTATAATCACTCCACTATATCTGACAGGAATTTTATATGGTGAGAATAGTTCTTCAATTTTTTCCATTTGTTCTTTTGCTGTTTCTAGAATATCTTGATCAGGTTCCATGATTTCTTGAATTCTTTGGACTTGTTTGTAAGATTATTCTTCTCTTTTTATAGTGATATCTTCTTATCGTCTCTCATATTCTTCTTGTTTCTGCTTTCTGTTTACTGTTTCTGCTGCGTGATGTAGCTTTGCTTGCCATGGTTCTTCTTTAGGAATTGCTTTCTTTCTCCATTTTGGGTGTTGATAATTGGGTTACTTTTGTTTTGCTTTAGAATACCCAAGTCCTAATTTATCTTTCTTAGAATACCTTCCCGATGCTTACCAATTGGTCATTTTCCCTCATATCCCATCCTTTGCATGATTTTGTAACCATTGCCATATTGTTTTATGGGAATAATGACTTCTACAGCTATTGCTATAGTCTTGTTTTCATCTTTGTACAACCAGTTAAGAATGTCCTTGTCTTCAATTTCCTCTGAAAGTGTTCCAGCTCTAACATATGCTCCATTAAACATTTCAATTGATTTCTATTAGATCCGTGGTTGAGCATTTATAGGTTTTCCATATGATTTAGGTGGAAGTGGTAAGTTATGCAAAGAGTACTTCCCCATTCCTTCATCATTTAATTTGAGTTTTTTTTCTCAAAGTTCTACCATAGTGTTTATTGTTTCCTTGGTGGGATAGACTGCTTCTCTATTATGTGGAACCCTTGCATCTTGCGTTGGTTTTAGATTATTGCAATATTGGCTGGAGTTTTCTAATATAGTGATTTCTTGTCCATTATGATGAAACTTAACACACGGATGGTACGTAGAAGGAATTGCTTGCATGTCATGAATCCATGATCTTCCCAAAATAATGTTATAAGATAGATTCAAATCTAGAACCTAACACAGTGTATCATTTTCTACTGGTCCTATTTTGATTGGCAACACCATAGTCCCTTTAGAAGAACACTCTTCCTCATCATAGGCCTTGATAGTTATTTTCTTCTTTGGATCCACTACATTCTCTAAATATCCCAATGCCTTTATTAAACTTAATTCACAAATATTCAATCCAACCCCACCATCTATGACTACGCATTTGACACGGGTTGTATGAATGGTGATTTTGATATGTAGGGGGGCATTGTGAGGGTGTTGTAAAGATTCATTGTCATTTTTCAGAAAAAAAAGATAAATAATGAGGGGCTATGAGTTGTCCCACCATGTTTTGTAATTGATCCACATCAAGGTCTTTTGAGACTGTTGTTTCTGCTAGAGCTCTCTCCAATATTTTCTTGTGCATAGGTGAAACTTTTAGGAGCTCCAAAATTCATATTTAGGCGGGTATCTTTTATAATTATTCCACTAAGTTGTATTGTCTCGAAGTGGATGTTGATTCATTTGTTGTACCTAGAAATGTAACATTTTCTTTGCTTCTAGTGATGGCGTCAATCGGTTCTGAAGGTGTTTTGTCTTTGACAATGATGACATTTACCTTGGCTTTTCCCTTGTCATCCTTTGGATTGGATTGTTCACCTTTTTTATAATTTGGGAGTGGAGTCTTGAATGCTAGATGTGATTCATTCATCTTATGACCATCCACCGTGATAGTTCCATTATCAATTAAGTCTTGAATAAGATGTTTTAATCTTTGACAATCATTCGTTTAATGTCCTTTGTTTTAAAATGTTTGTCATTCCACCAAATCGGTTTGATTTGAGGCTCATAATTTCTTGGTTTTGTTAAGGTAATCAATTTATTTGCAAGAAGAGTCTTTAAAGCCGATTCCAATGGTTACCCAATGTTGGTGAATTTCCTGCAGGGATTGGTGAAGAAAGACTTGGGTTTACTGTTCTCTTGATTGTTGTTGTTTGGCGCTTGGCTTGATAAATTAAAGATTGGTTGTTGTTTGGCACCATTGTTATCATCATTTCCTCCATTGGTAATGTTTCTATTCTTTGACCAGAATTTAGGTTTGTCCTTGTTATTGTTACCATTGTTGTTGTTGTTGTGATTGTTGTTATAGGAATTATTATAGAGTTTTAACTCTCCCTTTTTTACCATTGCATCTTCTATCTTTAAACCATTTTCAATCATTTTTGTGAAATTGGGAGGACATTGTAGATTGAGTCTATAACTCATTTCACTGGTAAGATTATCATTGAATATGTCCATTTTATCTTGATTTGGTACATCTCTTGGATACCTATTAGACAATTATCTCCATCGTTGTAGAAAAACCATGAAAGGTTCACCATTCTTTTGTTTGATATTGCATAGGTCTAGCATTGTTATCTCATTTTTTATGTTGTGGGAGTATTGTGAGATGAATCTGTTCACAAGTTCTTCAAAATATTTAATCCTAGATGGAAATCTTGAGAACCATTTAATTGATTGCCCGCTTAAACTTCTAGGAAATAAACGCATCAGGTAAGTTTCATTGTGTGCAAACTCCATACTCATAGTGCAAAATTCCCTAATACGATCTTGAGGATCAAATTTCCCATCATATTTATCATATTTCAGGATTTTACAACATTGTGGGAATGGTATCATATTTAAATTCTTGTCAAAAAGATATGGATAGATGTCATCCAATGAATATTTCTTGTAACTTGTTCCATTCTGCATATCCTGTATTTGTTGCTGCAATGTTTGCATTTGTTGAGTGAGATTCAATAGAGGACTATCAACACGGGTTCTTCTTGCATCCTCTTAAGTTCTTCTATCAATTCGCTCCCTTCTTGTTTCATCTCCTTGTGTCATTATGTTCCCAATTCAAGTAATCATCCTTGTTATCTTCACTATTTTGATTATGACTTGTTTTTGCATCTTGTTTCAAACTTTCCATGTTAAAACCTTGTGGCAATTTTGCTCCTGAATTTGCCAACATTAGGATATACTTTTGTTTTTGTTTTTCAAAGAATTTTTCCATTAGTTTGTTAAAATTGGAATCTTGTTCAAGGTCTCTAATGGTATTATTGACTGCTTCTTCATCAACACTTGTGTGTCCAAATTGATGAAACATTGGATTTTCTTCTTCCATTTGTTTTTGTTGTCTTCTCAATTGCTCGTGTGGAGCTCTAGTCCAAACATGACATATGATTTATTCAAAACTTCCCAAGTGTTGATTTTTTATAAGCAACTCAATAGGTGATCACTAGTTTAGGAAGATAAGCTAAGTTGATTTTACCACCCCTATTAGTGCATTGAGATAAGGTGTCTCTTTGTTGAAAAGTACATGCTTGTAATATCTCTTCGTCACACTCTATTCCGTAACCATGTAAATAGTTACGAAAACGGTGTAGGAATGTTCTATGTTTTAACAAGAGTTTGTGGTTGATGTATAAAATTTTTATCTTCTTCAAGATATCTGTATAAGTAGGTTTTCTTTTCTTGAGCCGATATCGAAAATTTACATAAGCATATAATGATTTTCAAGTTGTTTGATTCCAAAGAGTTCAATTTTGATTTTGATAGAACCTAGGTCCAAATAAGAACGATATATCCAAGATGATGAACAAAGTTTGATATGATCTAGTTTCGTGATAAAGGATTTGATGTATCTTGATAAGAAACTAATGATGATGACGATTTTGTACTTGAGATGGTTGAATCAATAACTTTTTGAATGTTTATTCTTATGAAAACCTTTGAAATGATCGATTTGATTGATAAACCTAATTGTTTGACTAGTTTGAAAATCTATGTCGATTGAAAATGAATCTCCTTGAAAAAGGGTATCTAAAACTGATGTTGAAATTGTGTTTGGATATGGGGAAAGGATCACTGTTACAGATGCGTTGGAACAAATGCGTTAGCCTGTTGAATAAAAATACTATCTTGCGCAATAAATACGTTGATTTGCTGAGTGAAAGCACTGCATTGTAGTTGTGAAAGCGTGAACCTAAGGTGTGAATTTGTTGTTTTTCTTGCAAAAGCATTATCCAGTTTAACAAATGCGTGATCCTATGTCTCAAATGCGTTATGCTATTGAGTAAAAGCGCTATCCTAATGCACAAAAGCGCTGATCTGCACTGCAAAAGTGTGATTCTCACTATTTTGATTGAATTTTTCAATTTACCAATAAGTTATCGATTTTTTGACTCATTTCAAGATGATGATTTCCAAGTTTTTGACCATTTTGAGAACATTTTGTAGACACAAAAGACACAATGTTTGGAAAATCAAAGTGCACAAGCAAGTACAAGTCCTATGGAAGGGCGAGACAATAATTGTTGAATCTCACATGGGGTTTCCCCTGAGGCTACTCTATTCAAAGTGGATATCTAGATGCTTGACCCCACTGGCTCCACCCTCAACACTTACTTCTCTGGGGTAACCAAGCACCAACTTCCATGAAAACTCCCCATGGAAAGCTGCATATCTCTAGTAGGAACCGTATGTGTGTGAGTTGCTTCAGAGGTCCGATCTCCTGCGCCAATAATTAGAAGGATTTTGACAACTAGACAAGATGTATTTTAGTAAGGGCTTCTGATCATTTGGCCATACATGCGACTTTTTACACTTTGTAAATATAGAAGGTTTTGAGCCTATAAAGGTTGTGCTCTATAGGGTTTATGGGGAAACATAGTGTCAATATGAACTAATCAACACATGTTGCCATGACTTTCATAATAGACACAATTTATTTAAAGTGGATCAGAAGGACTTGGTATTATCCTGTTTCTACTTGGGTCATTCCCCTCTAGGCAGCTTGAGAAGGTAGGCTCTCCAAAGGTAACACATAAGATAAAAGTAGGTCTAGCTTTCTGATCACCGTATCAGGTTGAGAGCATAATCACCTACTACTTTTAAGAATACATGGTAGACAATGATTCTTTTTAAACTTTAGATCATCTATGTGCACCTACCTTACTGAAAACACATAATGCAAGTTTGTATGTTGTTCATAAACCTCTTAGTTAAGCTAGATGAAAGATGTATGATCTTTTACTTTCCAAAATAACTCCTAATTAGACTAAGTGAGAAAATGCATAAAAATTGCTCAAGATAAAACCCTTCATGCATACAAGTCAGTAGTTTGCAACAATTGAGTTTGGGACAGTCGAACTTGCAAAGATTTGTTAGCTGACAGATTGTAAAATTTCAAATTTTGCTGATAATGAGAATGAAAACGCTAAAATAGTAAGTGTTTTATCCTACAAAACATAAGGGCTACCTTGAAAAACAAAAGCATTAATATGAGTTGTAAAAGTGTTATCATGTGTAATAAATGTGTGATTTCACAAGCACTAGCACTAACCTGAGCAATAAAAGTGCTAACATGTGCAATAAAGCGATAACCTGAGGGATAAAAGCACTAAGCTATGCAATAAAAGTGCTAACTTGAGCGATATAAGGAGATGGCTTACAAAATTCGTTAATTCACTTTATTACAAAAAGTAGATAGGATATTAGAAGGAGATGTGAGATTCCTGAGCCCCATGCTAGGCGCCAAAAATGTATCGACTTAAGTTTTCACCTCAAAAGTTGACCAGCAACTTGTTAGTGCATCATGAAAAATATAAAAGCTACAGGAACTCAAGCTTCAACCAATGAAACAACATGAAATAAAGAAATTAAAATGATTATACCTTCATGGATTATGTCTCATTATGTCCTAACCCCATTGTTCTTGGATGCAAATGATTTGCTCTCAGATAAGCATTGGTAGCTTCTAAGTGGCAAATATGGAATGGACTGATAGATGATATGATATGCAAAAAGCTATGCTATGAAAATTATTTATGATAATTTACTCAAAAAATTATAAAATGCTTAGACAAATGAAATCAAGGATGCAAAGATTAAAACTCCTAGTTAACTATGAGATTAGCTATTAGTTTCAAAAATGGCTTAGGAGACCTCTATATATAGATTTTTGAGTGCATAAGCTTAGGAGGAAGACACCAACGGTCATAATTAAATCTTTCTTTTTGGATGGCTATGAGCAAGAGGCCGAAGGTTGAGAGAAAGTGGGAAGGAGAAGACAAGTGTCACTCATCTCACCTTGAATGAGGGAAAGACTGAGAGAATCTAGGATTGGCTGGAGAATATTTAGAGATGGAGGGACAAGTGGAGATAGACTAGGGTTAGGTGGACAAAAACTCCTCCAAGAGAATAGGAGTGTTGGAGTAAAAATAGGGTTTCAAATATTATGTGCACGTACACATTTTATTCATGAATATGGGAGTTGGAGATAAGTGGCTCTTAAATGATTTATTTATTTTATTCATTTTTATTAATTTAAATTAGCCACTTGATGGATGAGTTGGCAAAGGTGGAGATTATGTGGAGATGAGGTGAGTTGGAAAGTGGTAATTAAATAATTATGAAATTATTTAATAATGAAACTATAGGATAGTGAATAGTGCACAAATATGATAAGGGATGATAATTAAATATTAAATATTTAATTATTGGTATAGAAGAAGGAGGGATAATGAATGCATTGAATAAATGTTTCAACTCAATTAATTAATAGAAGAACATTAAAGATTAATTAATTAATTATTTAATAGAAGAATAATCATTAAATAAATATAAATATTTATTTAATTACTCATAGCCAATTTTATGTGTATACACAATCAATGCAAAGAAAGAACAATCTCTAAGAAACTCCCCCTAAGATCAAGCAGATAAAATAGTTTTTCACATGCTTCTCTCCCCCTTTGACAATAATGCCAAAGATTCTCAAAATGAAAAACCAAACTTAATCTCCCCCTTAAACACACTGACTATTCTAGTAGAGTAGCAACACCAACTCATCAATCTGGACAAAGAGATAAGACTGTGAAGTGCATCAGATTGATGCACCTCAATGTATCTAGTTCTCATCTAGAGGGGTAGATACCTCTAATTTGTCTCTCAAATAGACAAATGTTTCTTTAGGCAAAGGCTTTGTGAGAATATCAATAATTTGTTCCTTTGTAGACACATACTCCAGCTTCACTTCGTCTTCACTAACTTTTTCTCTCAAGAAATGATATTTGATTGATACATGTTTAGTCTTTGAATGTTGCACCTAATTCTTTGACATATTAATAGCACATGAATTATCACAATTTATGATAGTAGGCTCATCATAGATAACTTTGATATCCTTCAACATTTTATTCATCCAAACTACCTGAGTGTAGTTACTAGCAACAACAATGTACTCAACTTCAACATTAGATAAGGATAAATAATCTTGTTTCTTACTTTCCCATGAAACCAATTTATTACCCAATAAGAATGCACCACTAGAGGTACTCTTCCAGTCATAAACATCACCAGCCCAATCAGCATCAGTGTAAGCACATAACATGAAATCATCGTTCCTCAGATACCACAAATCATAATCCATAGTTCCTTTCAAATATCTGAATATCCTCTTTACAACAATGACATGACTCTCTTTTAGATCAACTTGATATCTAGTAGTCATGTACACAACATGTATAATGTCTAGTCTAGTCTTAGTCAAATATAGTAGTCCACCAACTATAGATCTGTATAAAGACTGATTAGCTTTTGGACATTCATCATTTTTAGACAACTTGCAACCAGTCACCATAGGAATTCCAACTGGTTTGGAGTCTTCTAACCCAAACTTCTTCAATAGTTCCTTCACATATTTAGTTTGAGATATAAAAATACATTTTCTAGTATGTGAAATCTACAAACCTAAGAAAAATTTCATATCTCCTATCATATACATCTCAAATTCTTTTTGCATATCATCAACAAACTTCGTACTCAAGTTATAATCTTCTCCAAAGATAATATCATCAACAAAAACTTCAACAATCAAGATGTTATCATTATCAATCTTGAAATATAGGTTACTATTAGCAGTACCTTTATTAAATCTTAATTTCAACAAGTACTTATCTAGTCTAGCATACTAGGCTCTATGGGCTTGTTTCAATCCACAAAGAGTTTTCTTTAGTTTACATACCATGTCTCCATCATCTGATAATGAAAATCCATCAGGTTGCCTAATGTAGACTTCTTCCTCAAGATCACCATTAAGAAAATATAACTTGACATCCATCTAATATACCTTGAAATTCTTATAGGCAACATATGCAAGCAATAATCTAACATCTTCAAGTATAGCTATCGGAGAAAAAGTCTCCTCATAATCAATCCCTCCCTTTTGTGAATATCCTTTGCATACCAATCTTGCTTTATTTATGATAACTTCACCAACTTCATTCAATTTGTTCCTGAATACCCATTTAGTACCAATCATATTCTTATCTTTAGGTCTAGGCACAAGTTCCCATCTGTTATTCTTTTCAATCTGATTCAATTCTTCTTCCATAGCCCTTATCCAATTGTCATATTTGCAAGCCTCAACAACATCTTTAGGTTCAATTTTGGAAATCAAACATACCTCTTTAGTAGCTACCCTTCTTCTAGTCATCACACATTTATTTTTATCCCCAATAATCTTATTTTCAGAGTGATTCAATCTTACATACCTCGGAGTCTTCTAGTTATTCTGATTTTCAGGTTCCTGTATCTCTCCATCGACAATAGAAATATCCAGATTAGCTGTCTCTACTGGATCATTCTACTTCAATTCTTTAGTTTGAATAGGTGTTAGAATAATATGCTGACCATCATCATATATGCATGCTTTGATCTCTTTTCCACAGTTCTCATCAACCTTAACATTTTCACTTTCCACTATCTTTCTCAGTCTCTTATTGCAACACCTGTAGCCTTTTCTCTTTGTTGAATATCCCAAGAAAATTCCTTCATCACTTCTGTTGAAACCTCAAAATTTCATAATAATACTTAGTACCCCTGGTATGTCAGTCATCACAAATATTTTGTATTTAAGATGGTTAAAGGTTGAAGCTATATAAGGTATAAAATCCCACATACTATCTCCATTATGCCCTAAATCTTATGTGAATAATCCCTGACAAACCCAAGGAAGATTAGTAAGATAACTTTCATTGAACAACATTTCATGTACATATCGGGATAGCTAACCCTATTCAATAAATTAGTGTTGAACATGAACATCGGGATAGAATTACCAAACATAAGGTCCTAATTTCCTATCAAAACGACTAATAAAAGTGGATGAACAATTCTTTAAGATTCTGATAAACCAAACTATTTTGATAAGCATTGCATCGATATAGTTATACCGAACACAATATTTGAAACACCTATCAAAGTAAACACCTAAGGTGGAGAAGCAGTATTTTATAATGGCGATAGATTAAGATATCCCAACACACACATTTTTGAATACATCATATGCCTATACAAGTCTTGTCGAAACTATATATAAGATTGAGGTAAGTTCAAAAAGATATCTAGATGGTGTAAGTTATCCTGATGAAAGAAAATATAAAAGAATGTATTATGCAGGCTCATCAAAATAGCTTATGAAGTTGAAATAACACATCAACGGGGTTCTGATTATTAAAACTATCTTGATTATAAATAGATGGAATAATGTCAGGAGAATTATCCTAAATATGAACTCATGATTGAATAAATCAATATCGAGGAAACCTATGATGATAAAAAGAAAATGGGGAAGGAATCCTTATCGGTATAACTAAATATATCAGGATAATGAATCACCTATGATCTGATAGCATAACTTATTCCATAAATAGGCATATGGATGGTCATTGGAATAGTTACTCTGATGGCATACTCTTGATTGGAATACCTCTATCAGGATAACTCACGACAAATTCAAAGGCAAAATCCTTCATCGGGATGACTTGTGAAGTCGGGAAGACAATTTTTAGATATGCCGATAATGAAATTAACACCAATAGGAATCATCCAAGATGTGTTTGACATAGGTAACCCGAAGATCAAAATAAAGTTGGTGGTTACTTATCGGTATAGCCCATATGCCAAAACTACATGAAATAAATACAGTTACAAATAACATCATATTTATCCGGAGTGACCAAAATGTCAGAAAGGCGCCAAACTTAGAAACATCAATGGAAAGAGTTAAGTTGATGTCACGCATCATCAAAACAATTCAAATTTTGAAAATACTGCCCCATTGATTTACAGATTGGAACATTTATTCTTACATGAATGACATTCTCTGAGGAATACATCCAGAAAATTTTCACACCACAATTACAAACACATAGAGACGACATTGGAGTGGGAAAAAAAGGACAGTAAGAGTGACAAGTAAGTATCCTAAGAAATTCCATTGTGGTTTCCTCAAGAAATTCATTGAATTTCCTATGAAATGGAGAGTTCTAGCGGTTCTAGGAAGAGGAAAAAGGGAGAAACAAGCAAGGGTAAAGGGAAAAAAACAAAACTGAGGAAACAAGTGTAGAGACCTAGATAGAAGAGAGAAGATTAAATAAGGATTTGTTAGACCAATTACTTGGTTCCACCCCTAAACCCAAGAGTTCCGTAGAATGGAAGTTGGAAGACAACTATGGTGATGTAGGAGATGTGTACACAAACATCAGAGGCTATGAGTTATTTATGTTCCATTATCATAGGCGTGAAGAGCCTGAGCCAATTTGCAACCCATGGAAATTGAACTTGGGAAAACTAGTTGTTCTCAATGTTTATGTTAATGTGGATCTTCTAAAATTGTTAGCACAAAACTATGACCCCAGAAAAAGGGCAATCTGCGACTGGGACAGAAAGCCATGTTTCTTTATATCTAGAGGGGAAATCTCTAAAGTTTTTAACCTGCCTAGGATCTATGATTATCCTATTGTCCTTCATAATTTGTTTGAAGAATACCAAAGCTTAGATACCACCTATGTAGGATGGAGATTGCTCTTTCACTTTCTTAATCCCGATGCACCATTGGAGACAGGGGAAGGTTTTGCATTTCATGTAAATTTGTTCAAAAATTATTTCAAGTATACATACTACTCAGTTGGTCAAGTTTTAAGGTTGAACACTCCAGATTTCATGAGGATAGAATCCATGATCATTGCAGTAGATATTCAATCCTTGAAAGCCAGAGAATTTGACTAAGCCACATTTGTAGCAAAGCAACTTGAGATGGGGCTTACAACTATCCAGAAAGATTCATCTTAGATCCACTTCCCACATTATTCCTTGCTGATACATATGGTGTTATTTTATGACCAGGAATTGGGTCTTTGGCCCGATGAGATGAGGATAAGACAATGTGATAATGACAAAAAACCTCTACCAATCCAATTATGGACTTCGATATGTGACTGCATATTTGTTAGATCCAGTTACATTCATTTTGAAGAATACTTTGTAAAAAATTTAAACAATTTTTATGATCACCCTTGCAATTTTTGGTGCAGGAGCACCTAGGACTTAGGCTTATAGTCTTTTTACAATTTTGGCTTGTATTGACCATAGCCAAGTCAGGTTCCTAATAAGGACTCAAGGAGGGTCCAAAGAGTGAGTGTGATGTTTGTTTTGAGTCAAGTGTAGGCCTAGTTGAGTTGGTTTTCTTCCTAGGTAGTAGTTTAAGTAGGAAATTGACCTTCTTGATGGTCAAAAGTGGCATAACTTGGTATAAGAATTAGAGAGGTTTAGAATGGTCTTAGGAATGCTTAAAAAGTCATGAGAAATGACTTGAAATAGGTTTCATAGGTTGACAAAGCAAAAAGCAAAAAGTTGTAAAAGTTGTCATGACAACTTTTGTCCTAAAAGTGATTAGCATTGGAGTTAGGGATAGAACAATGCCCTAGAATGCCTCAACATGTGGGGAATAATATAACAACCTCCTCTTGCATGGTTACCAAGGTTGGAATTTTTTTTTTGTATGATCAACAATTTGAAACTACTCATTTTCGAACTGTTATCACTGTTTTTGGCTCATTTTGCTTACAATGTTACAATGTGAATACAAATAGATTCAATCCATTGATCCAGTTATGGATTGAGTTTACTTGGTGTATTTCAGAGTCTTTTGTTTCATTTCAAGCTTTGTAGATAGTGTGTGTCGGTGTTTTCGCAGTTTTGTTTTCAAACAACCAGTTTTGGCTTGTATATAGCAATTTTATGTAAAATGGTTACCCCATAAAATCCCTCTGTGCTACCATCACGACCTATTGGGAGATGGAAGGTAACCACTTGTACAATGTACATATGCAGTAATAAGTTCTGGAAGTGGTTTTTGATATGGCTACCACCTTGTTCTAGGTGAGTCCAGGAGCAACCTGGATAAAGAGGACATGATGAAATTCCAATGCAAAGTGCAGAGGTGAACACAAAACCACAACCAAATCATTTGGAGCGGTACATGAGGTCCATACAGAGTTTCCATAGCAAGAAGAAGCCTTGACAAGACCTTTTGATTCCTATTTCACAAAATTGACCAAAATCATTTATGGATGGGTGAGTGTTTGAATAAAAAACAACCTTGTTGCAAGGTCTTTTGGACCATTTTCCTCTAAACCCTAGAAAACCGGATTTTGGAGGCCTAATAGGGGCTCATTCCTTGTAGCCCCTTTTTAGGCAAAATGGTGAAACCGGTAGAAAGAATTATGGATGAAAACCTCAAATGGAATTTATTTCATGTTAAAAGCCACCTCCACACCTCTGCAACAACTCACAACAACAGGAGGTGAAATTGACAAGTTGAAGGCAAGACAACAAGAATGAGCATATGGGAAACACTTTGAATTGGTAGGGTTCCTAGTTAAACACTTGATGCAAACAACTTGAGATTGGATAGAAGCAAGCCCTAGAAGAGATTGAGAAGGACTTGGAGGTCTTGGAGCATAGGTAGACCTGGAGAGGTTGGTTGAATTGAGCAACACCAACTAGGTGAAGTGTGAGCAAGCTAGGTGAACCCCATCAAATTGGTATCAAAGCCTATAAGATTTGGGCTAGGCGAGTAGATTTCCTCAGTGGAATCTATAGGAGACAACAACATGGTGACCAATGCAGAGTTGGCAAAGAAAGTGGATGATCAGGAGGAAGAAAATAGACTCTTGAAGGAGAATTTGATTGAATTGGAAAGTAAGCTTAGTGAGATTGAAACCAAGGTAGATGAAGTGTTGGTAAAGGTTGAAGGAGCAGAAGGGAAGGGTAAAGAAGTGTTAGATATTGACAAAGTACCTGAACCTGATCCTGTCTTAGACAAGAACCTTTCTTAAAGGCATTGAAGGCCTTAAGTGGTAAATCACTAGAAGGATTGCCATTGTTTACTGGTAAGATGGAGGCATAAGTGGTTCTAGAATGGATAGAAGGAATGGAGAACCATTTTGAATGTGAAGGCATAATTGAAGCCCAAAGAGTCAAAGTGGCCAAATCTAGGATGAGAGGAGTTGTTCTCACATGGTGGAAATTTGTGCAAGATGAGAGAAAGAAAATGGGCAAAGCACCCATCTCTTCTTGGAAAGGGATGTTAGTCTAAATAAAAGAAGTCTATCTCCCTGATGACTATGAAGTGCAAATTCATAGGAAGAGACAAAACTCAAGATAAAAAGACCTTGATGTGAGTAGTTATATGGAGGAGTTTCACAAACTTAGCCTTAGATCTCATGCGGTGGAAGAAAAGAGTCTTAAATTTGCTAGGTACCTAAATGGACTATGGTGGAACATCCAAAAGGAACTCAGTCTAATGATCCTAAAGACAGTTCATCAAAGCTATCAACTTTCCCTTAAGGTGGAAGAAAAGCTTAAAAGAAAATATGATTCAAGTAGTAATAGGGGCAGGGGTAGAGGAAAAGAAAATAGAGGTCATAGGGGAGGCTTTGGAGGAATAAGTTCAGAGAAAAGAACACAAGGTGAGTCTAAACTCACTGAGCGACAAGAGAGTGGCACTAGTAAAGGAGGATTCAATAGAGGAAGGGGGTCAAACAGTGGTTTTAGAGGAAGATCTAGTGGACAAGGTAGAGGTTCCTCATATTTTGCAACAATGAATTGTTACCATTGCAACAAACTTTGTCATCCATCATATAGGTGTCCAGAGAAGGGATCATCATCACAAAATAGTGAAAGGAGAGTGAACTATCTTCAAGAAGAGACTTCAAGTAGCAAGACTTCAGAGGTTGCCTTAGAATCAGAGGTAGGTGACAACTTGATGATAAGAAGAACTTTGATAAAAGAACCTGTCAGAGAAGAGCCTAGTCAAAGGAGATCATTATTTAGGGTCAAATGCAATATAATGGACAAAGTTTGCAAAGTGATCATTGATTCAGGGTCAACAGACAACATTGTGTCAGAAGAGGCAGTGACTAAGCTTAAGTTACAAAGAATACCTCACAACAACCCCTATAGAGTCACTTGGTTGAACAAAGGCCAACATGTCCTAGTCAATGAGCAAGCATCGATAGATTTTACCTTTGGGAGGTATAAGGACAAAGTGTTATGTGGTGTCCTGTCCATGGATGCATCTTCTATTAGGAAGACCATGGAAATTTGATAGACAAGCTATTCATGATGGAGCCAAGAATGCATACTCATTCAAGAAAGATGGAGTCACATTCAAGTTCCAATCTATCCTTGAGGAAGGTGAGTAGAGGGTAGTGGGTCCTAATGTTCTTTTGGTGAGTGAAAAATAATTCTTGAAGACACTTGAGGAAGGTGAAGGCATAGGGTTTGCATTAGTAATGAAGCCTAAAGAGGAAGATAAGAAATAGAAACCAGATTTGCCAATGGAGGTTCAAGACCTATTGAAGAAGTTCAAAGGGATAGTAAATGATGGACAACCAACCACCTTACCTCTTAAAAGAACCATAAGCCATCAAATAGACTTTATTCCCGAAGCACCCTTACCTAACAAGGCAACTTACAAAATGAATCCCCAACAAAATGTTGAGATTGCCAGGAAAATCCAAGAGCTTTTAGACCAAGGCCTAATTAGGAAAAGCATTAGCCCTTGTGTTGTCCCTACCGTGTTAGCTCCAAAGAAAGGTGGTACTTGGAGATTGTGTACTGACTCTAGAGCTATAAATAGGATTGCCATCAGATATAGGTTTCCAATTCCTAGAATAGAAGACCTAATGGATTGTTTAGGGGAATCCAAATACTTTATCAAGATTGACCTTAAAAGTGGATACCACCAAATTATGATTAAGGAGGGTGATGAATAGAAAACTACATTCAAGACAACAGAGGGTCTTTATGAATGACTTGTAATGCCATTTGGCTTATCCAATGCTACAAGCACCTTCATGAGACTCATGAATGAGGTGATGAAGGACTTCATAGGTAAATTTGTGGTGGTATATCTAGATGATATTCTCATTTTTAGTAAGGATAGAGAAAATCATATTAATCATTTGCAAAATGTGTTACAAAGATTGTATGAAGAGAAGCTAACCATGAACTTGGACAAGTGTGAATTTTTTAAGAAGGAGTTGGTTTACCTTGGGTTTGTGTTGTCTCAAGGAAACCTCAAGATGGATCCCAGCAAGGTTGAAGCCATAGTAAATTGGCCTAATCCTAAGTTAGCAACAAAGGTGAGAAGCTTCCATGGACTAGCTGAGTACTACAGGAAGTTCATTAGGCAATTCAGTGCTATATGTGCACCAATGTTAGACACCATTAGAGGTGGAATGAAGGAAAAGTTTCAGTGGAATGAACAAACAAATAGAGGTTTTGAAACCTTGAAGGAGAAGATAGCTACTCAACTGGTGTTAGTGTTGCCTAGTTTTGAGAAACTCTTCACAGTGGAATGTGATGCAAGCAATGTTGTAGTAGGTGTTGTCCTAAGCCAAGAAGAAAGACCAATAGATTTCCATAGTGAGAAGCTAAGTGATGCAAAGAGTAAATACTCCTCTTATGACTTGGAACTATATGCTTTAGTTCAAGATTTGAGGAAGTGGAGACACTATCTCTTTCCTAAGGAATTTGTAGTCTATACAGACAACCAAGTGTTGAGATTTCTAAACTCACAAGAAAAACTCAGTCATAAACACATGAAATGGGTGGAGTAAATGCAAGCCTACACATTCACAATCAAGCACAAAAAAGGACACTTAAATCGGGTTGCTAATGCATTGAGCAGAAGACTCTTGACAATCCAAGAAATTCAGTTAAGGAGGATAGGTGTTGAAAGTTTTAGAGACCTATACCTGGAGGATGAAGACTTCTCAAATGCCTACAAGGTGTGAAAAGAATATCAAAATAATTTTCATAGTGAGTATTCATATTTTACCTTGCAAGATGGACTATTGTTTAGAGGTGGACAACTTTGTGTGCCTAGAGGGTCAATGAGAGAAAATTTCATACAAGAGAAGTATAATGGCAGCCTTAGTGGTCATTTTGGAGTCAATAAGACTCAAGAGTTGGTTCAAAGGTATTATTATTGGCCTAGGATGAATCAAGATGTGAAAAAGTATGTGGATACTTGTAGTGTTTGTCAAAAGGCCAAGGGCACTTCTTCAAATGCTGGTTTATACCAACCTCTTCCCATACCAAATAGACCTTGGGAGTGCATTAGTATGGACTTTGTAGTAGGTTTACCAAGGACAAAGCAGGGATTTGACAAAATTTATGTCATTGTGGACATATTTAGTAAGATGGCTCACTTTGTACCTTGCAAGACTACTCATGATGCATGCCAAATAGCTCATTTATTCTTCAAGGAAGTGATAAGGATACATGGTTTACCCATGAGCATTGTTTCAGATAGAGACTCAAAGTTCATGAGTCATTTTTGGAAAACACATTGGCAAAAGCTTGGCACCAAACTATCTTTTGGATCAGCCTACCATCTACAAACATATGGGTAGATCGAAGTGGTAAATAGGAGCTTGGGGAACTTATTGAGGTGCCTAACCAAAGAGTATGGTCCGACATGGGATCAAGTGCTATCTCAAGCTGAATATGCTTACAATGATACAATAAATAGGACCACCAACAAGAGCCCTTTTGAAGTGGTCTATGGTGCTCACCCAAGGGGTATATTAGAGTTAAGAGACTTAGGTAATGCAAAAACAAGAAGTGGATATGCAAAAGACTTTGCTCAATCAATGAAGGAGGTACATGAATCAGTCAAGCAAGAATTGATAGAGAACACAAGCAAGATCAAGCAAAAAGTTGATGAGAGAAGGAAGAACCAACAATTTTGAGTAGGAGATCTTGTCATGGTGCATCTAAACAAAGCAAGCCTACAACAAGGAGTACCTAACAATTTGCAAATGAGAAGTTTGGGTCCATGTGCCATTCTAGCCAAGTATGGAGAAAATGCATACAAGGTGGACCTACCTAGTGACATAGGATTGTCATCGGTTTGCAACATAGAAGACTTAGTTTATTACAAAGCACCAATCCAAGGTTCATATTTCAGACACTCAGAGGTATCAGATGATGCAAACAACCTTCAGTTACCAGCAAAACCAAATCCAAAGGCTGAAAAGGTATTGAGCTCAAGGATCGATAAGAAGACAAGGCACCAAATCTATTAGGAGAACCTAATCAAATGGTAGGGCATGGATGATGCTGAAGCTACATGGGTACTTGAGACAGAGTTTAATAAGTTAGGCATTGATCATAATCTAATCCCCAAGGAGGTGACTTAGTTTTCTTTTGTTTGGGAGAATGGTGCAGGAGCACCTAGGACTTAGGCTTATAGTCTTTTTACAATTTTGGCTTGTACTGACCTTAGGCAAGTCATTTTCCTAATAAGGACTCCAGGAGGGTCCAAAGAGTGAGTGTGATGTTTGTTTTGAGTCAAGTGTAGGCCTAGTTGAGTTGGTTTTCTTCCTAGGTTTGCATTTTGTGCCTAAGTAGTAGTTTGAGTAGGAAATTGACCTTCTTGATTGTCAAAAGTGGCATAACTTGGTATAAGCATTAGAGAGGTTTAGAATAGTCTTAAGAATGCTTAAAAATTCATGAGAAATGACTTGAAATAGGTTTCATAGGTTGACAAAGCAAAAAGCAAAAAGTTGTAAAATTTGTCATGACAACTTTTGTCCTAAAAGTGATTAGCGATGGAGTTAGGGATATCACAATACCCTAAAATTCCTCCACACATGGGGAAGACTATAAGAACCTCCTCTTTCATGGTTACCAAGGTTGGAAGTTTATTTTTGTATGATCAACAATCTGAAACTACTCATTTTCGGGTTGTTATCACTATTTTTGGCTCATTTTGCTTACAATGTGAATACAAATGGATTCAATCCATTGATCCAGTTGTGGATTGAGTTTATTTGGTGTATTTTAGAGTCCTTTGTTTCATTTCAAGCTTTGTAGATAGTGTGTGTTGGTGTTTTCATAGTTTTTTTTTAAACAACTAGTTTTGGCTTGTATATAACAATTTTATGTAAAATGGTTGCCCCATAAAATACCTCCGTGCTACCATCACGACCTATTGGGAAATGGAAGGAAACCACTTGTATAGTGTACATATGTAGGAAGAAGTTCTGGAAGTGGTGTTTGATATGGCTACCACCTTGTTCTAGGCGAGTCTAGGAGCAAACCGACTAGAGAGGACAGGGTGAAATTTCAATGCAAAGTGTAGAGGTGAACACAAAACCACAAATAAATTAATTAGAGGGGTACATGAAGTCCATAAATATTTTCCATATCAAGGAGAAGCCTTGACAAGACCTTTTGATGCCTATTTCACAAACTTGACCAGTCACTGCCAGTTAGGAGGCCTAGAAACCCTTTGAAACCCTCATTTTTGGGTTAGGGAATTGTACAGTGAGTTGGGAAACCAAAACCACAAAAATAATTTGGGGATAGGTGAGTGTTTGACTAAAAAACAACCTTGTTGTAGGGTCTTTTGGACCGTTTTCCTCTAAACCCTAGAAAACCGGATTTTGGAGGCCTAATAGGGGCTCATTCCTTGTAGCCCTTTTTTAGGCAAAATGGTGAAATCGGTAGAAAGAATTATGGATGCAAACCTCAAATGGACCCAAATGGAATTAATTTCATGTTAAAATCCAACTCCACACCTCTGCAAAAAATCACAATGGCAGGAGGTGAAATTCACAAGTTGAAGGCAAGACAACAAGAATGAGCATATGGGAAACACTTTGAATTGGTAGGGTTCCTAGTTAAACACTTGATGTAAACACCTTGAGATTGGCCAGACACAAGCCCTAGAAGAGATTAGGAAGGACTTGGAGGTCTTGGAGCATAGCTAGACCTAGAGAGGTTGGTGGAATTGAGCAACACCAACTAGGTGAAGTGTGAGAAAGCTAGGTGAACCCCATCAATTTTGCACTATCAAAAGATGTTAAAATATTCCTAAGGCCTACAGAATTTTGAGGGCCTAAAACCTTTAAGCACAACTAGGGTTATTTCTATTGATTTTCTGATGTGACCATGATTACAGTCTATGGCTTTGAGGGATCTCCATTATTGTTGCCCAAGATAGTGCCTGATAGAGTAGCCTATTTAGATATCATAAGGCAGATAGGAGATTCAAATCATATGCATTTAGGTTCACATGACAAGCATGCTTTTATGCCTGGAACCTTATGTGTTGTTGAATTCATTGTTAATGGGAAAGAAGGGCATGAGCTCATGTGGAGTAAATTGGTCCATTATGATATGAAGTTGGGTGATCCAAGGAAGAACTTTGATAATGAAGGATATATCCATTCAGTGAGGAGGAAACAAAAACTTGGTGATTATGAGGATATCTCGTATATGAGGGATGACTTGATAAGAAACATGGAGATGGAGAAAAAGGCAAAGGAGAATCAGACTATCAATGTGTCATCTTCAGACGATGAGGAGTCATCGGAAGGGGATGAGATTTCATTTGAGCAATTCTCCAAAATTCTGATTGAAGAGCAAGTGTCACATGTTAGGGATCCTGATGAGGAAATTCCAATAGAAGAAGATCCAAGGCAATTGGCTAGTAATGATTTCATGAATTCATGTCCTTTTTGTATAAAGTAAAAGGAAAAGAAATTAGAGAAAGTGTTGGAGAGGTGAATACCTGTAATGAAAAATAATTGTTAGCTACTCTGGAAAATGAAGTAGAACAGGAAATGGGCCAAATGACTCCTGAAAGAGGGGGAAAACTACTTGAAGATGTAGATGTCCTAATCTTTCCTAGGTGGGATATGAATTTTACTTTAGTATTTGATAGTTTTCTTCATAATGTTGATGCAAAACATAAGTTATGTCTAGAAAGTGTGACCCAAGTATACATGGGGTCATTATACAACCCTGACAAGCATTCTATATTTATTTGGTCATTGTATCCTCCAAACAAAAAACCCATAGTGCATGATACACAGAAGGCCTTCAAACATATCATGACATTGAAAGTTGGTGAAATATACCCCATAGTTATATCTAATTTAGGGGTGAACATTGCCAAATTGAATAAGGCTCAGACTCAATTATTGTTGAAAGAGAGCAAGTCTAGTAAACTTGAAAATATCAGGCTGAGCAAAGAAATTGATCATTTGAAGGAGATGTTGAAACAGAAGGATCTGCAAAGACTGTTAATTCAAGGTGAGGGCTCGTAGCCTCAAACTAAGGCTAGTAAATTAAGAGAAGATAATTATCAACTCCATGCCCAATTAAGAGAAGAAAAAAGTGAAACGATGTAAGTGCTTATCCAAAAGAGATTTGCTAACTTGATGACATGGATGGACAAATATTGAGATGTATACACTAAGAATCATACCATTATTGAGGAGCATGAAAGAATGGATGAACGACTGCATGAGCGATTCAAAGAGATCCAAGGAAAAGATGAAGTGGATCTTGAAGCCATGCATAATTATGAAGAATTGATGAAAATCCATAAAAAATATCTGGAAGCACTGATATCTGAGGGTGTTGATTTCCTTAGTGATAGATCAAATGACATCCCACCCCTGCTTGATGAAGATAGAAATCAGAAGGGGAAGGTGGATTGGATTCGGGAATGCCAACAGGTGCTCAAGGATGCAATGAAAGTTGCTAAGAATGAAGATGTTGATAAGGTGGCATAATACATAGAAAGCATGGTGTTGATGGAGGTAGAGGCTTGAGATACAATCCATGATTGTGACACTCAATACAATGAGAAATATTTGGCACATTTAACTGGTGTTCATTTATGCTTAACTGGATGATTAGTTTCTTTTAAGTGTTTAGTTTATCTCCAAAAGACCTTTTTCAAAGGTTGTAACCCTTTGATATGTTATAAAGTACTCAATGTAATCATTTGAAAAGGGTCCAAAGTTTAACAAGTTTTCTAAAAGTTTAAGTTTCAAGCAGTTTTAATGTTTCAAGAACAAGACTTTATTTCAAAGTAATACAAAGAAATCAGTTTCTTTATTTGCAAATTTGTGTTGTGGATGATTTCCCTTCAGATTAGTTCTCTGTTATTATTATTTGTGATTTATAATTTCTATTCTAAATCCTTGTACAAAGATCTTATATGAAAATTACAAGTTAGGAAATATAGAATGCATTTAAGAAAAAAGGCGGTTGTTTGCGTTTTATTATGATTGGTCTTTATGTGAGAGTTAAATTCAATCGGACTAATTGTAATTGAAGATACCATAATTGTGACATTCTGGGTTGAGTAGTTGACAGATCCACCTAGCAAGGATTTAAAAATTGTCTTTTAGAGTTATACATAAAGTTTGCAAGTGAATGACTCTATTGCCCAAAAGAAATAAGGCACTTGTCTAATTACATACAAATTTTCAATTCAAATCACTTATCCACACATTTTCAATTTCATTCTTATGCTAGTAGGAGATATAAGCAGGATTCAAAATAGAAACAATTAAAAGGAAGTGTAGTAGGATTTGGATTAAAGCAAACGTTAATCAATTAGAAAAGATAATCAAGAAGCAGGAGAAGTTAAAATAATCCGAATAGTAAGGTAATTTATCCCAAAGACATATGCCACTTTGAGATAAACAACAAAGGTAAAAAGTATAATATACAGATCTTCTATAAAAAGCACCAAGTAAAAGAATAAATTGGTGAGTAGGTACACCCGCTTAGGTTCTGCAGAGCTTGAAGTGAGGGAATTAGAAACCTCGAAAGGTTCACTCTATTAGTTGGCTAAATAAATTAAAAGATTTGATCCTTGAGAAAGGCATACTCATAGAATTTTCTAATCTATTGATTTTAGGACCAACAACTTCTTGCATCAAACTTTCCTATATCCTCATCTCTCTTGATATAACACTTGCTACCTAAAATTTTGAAACATATCACAGTAGGAAAATGACCAAACCATGGCTCATAAGGAGTCTTACTGGTATCAAATTTTATATTGACTTGATTGAATGTGTAAACAAAAGTGCTAATAACTTCTCTCCAATAGATCTTTAGAACATTCCCTTCAATCAACATAGTCCTTGCAGCATCCAAGATAGTCATGTTCTTCCTTTCAACAACTCCATTATGTTGTGGGGTTCTAGGAGCATATAATTGTCTTCTAATCCCATGCGTCTCACATAATGAATCAAACTCACTAAAACAAAATTTTCCTCCTCTATCAGATCTAAGACTTTTCACCTGCAGTCATGTCTCAGTCTCAACCTTTTCTTTGAATATCTTGAATTTATCCAATGCTTCTGATTTTTCCTTCAAAAAGACAACCCACATCATTCTAGAATAATCATTAATAAGTAACATAAAGTAAATGTCAGCCTACACATTTCTTATATTCGTATGTCCACATAGATCAGTATGCACAAGATCTAGTAATCCATCAGACGTATATTGCTTCATCTTGAAATAAATTCTTGTTTTCTTTCCCATTTGACATTCCTTACATATCGGATTAGCAGGCTTAACAATTTTAGGAAAATCTCTAACAACTTGAGAAGAATTGATCTTAATCATTAAGTCAAAATTAACATGACATATTCTCCTATGCCACAACCAACTTTTATCAATATGAGCAATCAAGCAACTTTTCTCACTAGCATTCAAATGAAAGATATTACCTTTAGTCTTAGTTGCAAATGCAATCTCTATACGAGAGGCATTTAGGATCTTGCATTTTCCATTCTTGAATTGTAAATAATAACCTTTGTCAACCATCTATCCAACACTTAAAAGATTATGCTTCAAACCTTCAACATACAAGACATCATCAGTGTTATGCTTACCATCAAAGGAAATAGAATCTCTACCACGGATCACATAGGCTTTGTCATCTCCAAATATCACTATTCCACCATCATATCTTTCCATAATCAAATGACAAAATATCTAGGCCAAACAAACTAACAAGATGACCAACTGACGACACTCACACGAGTGTAACTGAGTAAAATAGGGTCAACTACTATCTCCTCCACTTCCAAAGAAAAATATAAGGCATGCTCAAAACTGTGAAGCCAGGTGGAGACGATACCCTGTACCTACCCGGTACTTGTACCTGCAATATCCTACATCACCGAACCACACATGCATATATATACAATATAGAAAACACGGCATACACACTGATGAAGGAGAATCGTGACGTTCCCTGTCTCACCGAAGTGAGTGAAGGAAAATCGTCCCCTTTCATCCAATACACTCACAAACACACAACATATAATTACATATTGCATAGATAAAGTAAAATGTCAGTACATAGCAATAATCCATAAAATGCCATAATCACAAATACTGAAATACTGCAAATAAATTATACATCTCATCTTCATATAAAGCATAATGTCATACAAATCTGAATAACATATCATGGTAATGTATCTACTGAAAACAAACAATAATAAAATATGAGTCTAATGAGTTCAAACAAGTAGGGGTACTACATTCTCCCCCCCAAAACTGGGCTTACTTCTGGAAGCCTAAAATAAATAAGAATACAGCTCTCTCATCTTCGATGCATCCTCCCAAGTTGGCGAGGTCTCATCATTTGGGTCCCATAGGACCCTTACCTGGTCGATGGTACGACCCCTGAGGATCAAATCCTGATGCTGAAGAATGCGCACAGGCTCCATGGAAAGTTGTTCGTCCTCGACCTGCAAAGAGTTCCAATCAAGAACATGTGTCACATCCGGATGATAAGGTCGAAGAACTGAAACATGAAAGACATTGTGGATGCGGGATAGACTCGATGGCAAGGCTAGATGGTAAGCAACAGGTCTTATCCTCTCAAGGATCTCAAAAGGTCCAACAAACCGAGGCACCAACTTAGAACCCTTTCCATAACGGATCAGACTCTTCCACGGATGCACTCTCAAGAACACACGGTCACCAACAGAAAACTAATGATCTATCCTATGAGCATCTGCATACTTTTTCTATCTATCCTGTGGCGCTACTAAATGCTCAGGAATCCTATCTACCTGCTGCTCCATCTCCCGAAGAATATCCGGTCCTATAAGCACCCTGTCCTCTAACCGATCCCAACTCAAAGGAGTGGGGCAAGGATGACCATATAATGCCTGAAAGGGGGACATACCTATGGAGCTATGATATCCATTATTATAAGCAACCTCCACTAGATATATATAGTCCTCCCAGTGTGACTGTTGGTCCATCACATACATGCGAAGCATGTCCTCTAATACCTGATTCACTCTCTCTGTCTGGCCATCTGTCTCTGGATGATAAGCTGAACTAAAATTCAACTGAGTCCCCAAAGCATGCTAAAGTGAGGTCCACAATGTTGAGGTAAAGATAGGATCTCTATCAGATATGATCCGCCTTGGAATCCCATGTAATCGCACTACATCTTCCAAGAAGACTCATGCCACCACTGCTGCTGTGTAGGAAGCTTGAATAGGAACAAAATGAGCAACCTTAGTCAATCTGTCAACTATGACCATGATGGCATCATGACAACGTGAAGAGACAGGAAAACCAACAATGAAATCCATGGAAATGATATCCCATTTCCAATCTGGTACTAGATTAGGCTGTAAAAGCCCTACTAGGTGTTGATGCTCTGCCTTCACTCGCTAACACTCTAAACACTTCGAAACAAAATCAGCAATGTCTCATTTCATACCCACCCAATGATAAATCTGTCTAAGATCTGCGTGCATCTTCTTGACACCTGGATGTGCTGAATAAGGTGCATGATGGGCCTCAGTCATGATCAAGACGCGAAGACCCTCCAAAGGAGGTACATAGATCTGTCCATGGTGACGAAGAAGTCCATCTGCCTCAAGGTTATATCCAGAGAATCTACCCTCTAAAGGCCTTTCGGAATCTATCACTTCTCTAACATCCTGATACCAAGTATCCTAAGGAAGAACTCCAAGAATCCTCTCTCTCAAGTCTACTCCAAGGGACATTGTTGAAACTTCATGCCACCTACGACTCAAAGCATCTTCCACTATGTTCTCTTTCCCCTGAATATAACGAACCACAAAATCATATTCAAAAAATAATTCCATCCATCTCCACTATCGAGCATTCAAATTTGGTTGTGTGAATATATACTGCAAACTATGGTGATCACTATGCAGCTCAAACTGACGCCCTAATAGGAAATGCTGCCATCTAACCAAAGCATGAACTACAGCTGCCAACTCTAAATCGTGAACTGGATAGTTCAACTCGTGGTTCTTGAGTTTGCGAAACTCATAAGCAACCACATGTCCATCTTGCATAAGTACTTCACCTATACCTTCCAAAGAGGCATCTCTGCATACCATAAAATCTCTAGATGGATCAGGAACTGCCAAAATCAAAGCACTGACAAGGAGTTCCTTCAAGGTTCTAAAACTTGCTTCACACTATTCTGACTAAACAAACTTTTCCATTTTCTCTGAAGAGAAGTAAACGGGTGTCCTATCCGGGAAAAGCCTTCAACAAAGCGACGGTAATATCCGGCCAAACCCATAAAACTCCTAACTTCTGAAATGTTGGTCGGCGCTGGCCAATCAACAATGGCTTGGATCTTTGTAGGATCCACGGATATACCTTCTCCCAAAACCACATGATCAAGATAGTTCACCTTAGTCTGGAAGAAGTCACACTTTGACAAATTGGCATAAAGTTGATTCCCTCAAGCACTGCAAAACCTGACGCAAGTGACCCTCATGCTCCTCCATAGATCTAGAATAAATCAAAATGTCATCCAAGAATACAATGACAAAACGATCAAGGTAGGTGCGAAAAACCCCATTCATTAAGCTCATGAAAATTGAAGGCGCGTTCGACAACCCGAATGGCACCACTGTGAACTCATAGTGACCATAACAAGTACGGAATGTTGTCTTATGAATGTCTCCATCCTGAATGCGCAACTGATGGTATCCAGACTTCAATTCAATCTTAGAGAACATCTTGGCTCCCTTAACTTGATCAAAAAGGTCATCTATACGAGGCAATGGATATCTATTCCGGATGGTTACCTTATTTAGCTGTCGGTAATCAATGCATAACCGAAGAGAACCATATTTCTTCTTAACAAAGATAACAGGCGCACCCCAAGTGGAAACACTAGGACGAATGAATCCCTTGGCCAATAATTCTTCTATTTGCAATTTCAATTCACTCAACTCCTGAGTATTCATCTGATATGGAGCTCTCGAAATAGGTTCTGCACCAGGAACCAAATCGACATGAGAGTCTATGTCTCGCTTCAGAGGCATACCCAGAATATCCAATGGAAACACATCAACATACTCTCTAAGGATAGGGTGACTATCAAGAGTGATTTCTTGCCTCTTTGACTCATCCAATTCCTCAAGAGTAACTACAAAAAGTTGACATCCTCTACGCATGCACCACTTAAGTTGCATAGCGGAAATCATATGCAGGGATATCGGCCTCTGTACTCCAACAATCTCCACTTCTCTGCCAAGGTCATCTAAACACACTACTGTCTTCTTGTGACAATCAACCCGAGCACTGTGAGATGATAGCCAATCCATCCCCAATACAACTCCATAAGAACCCAAAGGAATAACTCGAAGGTCAACTGAAGTAACTATGGTTCCTAGTCTCAACTCACAACTGGGAACAAAGGCATCTATAGAAACACGGACACCTGTAGCCAACTCTACTTGCCACCTATCCACCTGCTTAGCAGACATAAGTCCGCACCGCTCCACAATGGATGAAGAAATAAAAGAATCTGAAGCACCAGAATCAAAAAGTACAGAGATAGGAGTTCCATGCAACATACCTGTTGCCTCAATGACTGTAGCCTGATGATCAGCTTGGCGGTAATAAACCGCTGCAAATACTCTATGGGATCTCCCTGCATCTCCCACTGTAGGTTCAGATGTTGCTGGCCTTTGACTACCTGTGTTGTGGAAATTTTGAGGGCACTGCGTAGCTCTGTGACCAGACTACCCACAAGAGAAGCAAGCTCCTCTATTACCTGTCAGTCCACTTGACTGCTGGAAGCTTCCTTGGCTAGGGGCGTGAGATGCACTCTGCGAGGTCTTCCCTGTAGGGCCTTATTTGCCCCTATACCAGTTCCTGCTCTTCTTATTCTGAAAATTGCCACCTTGTTGGCCCTGGAACTGTTTTGGTTTTGACTGTTGCTGCTGTTGTTGCCCACCCTTAGCGGGTGCTTGAGGAGTCCTAAATGGTGCAGCTAACTGGGACTTATTTTCTCGAGCTTTATTTCCACTGGTAGGTGCACTCCCTATCTACACACTTGTCTGACCACCAAGTACACGACTAAGGTTCAGCTCAACCAATCTGGCTTTCGCCACTGCTATCTCTACTGAAGGTGGCTCAAACACCCTCACTCCTCCACTGATACGGTCGTTCAAACCTCTCAAGAAATGTTGGACAAGCATAGCCTCGTCATTACCAATTTCGGTGTATTGTTTGAGCTCATAGAACTTGTGCTCATACTCATCCACTGTCATCCCATACTGGCGCAAGGCGTAAAAATCATCTGCTCGAATCTGCCTCCACTGGGGTGAGAGAAATCGTGCCTTGAATCTCTCCAGAAATAGTTCCCATGTAATGGTGTTAATGCATACTCTGATCTTCTCCTCCTCTAATCTCCACCAGATTGAAGCAAATTTATTGAGACGCATAATAGCACATCTCGCCTTGGTGTTGCTACTGTATGGAAACATAGCGAAACACCGGTCTAAACCAATGAGCCAGGTCTCTACCTCAAGACCAATACCCATACCATCAAAGTAAGGAGGATTGGACCTCATCAAGTCCTTTATGTGACCCAAGGAAGGTGGATCTCGGACAGCTGGAATCTCCCCTCTCCTTGGTGATCTCTCTCCTCTGGAACTTGTTGAAGTGGCTCCTCAACCTGAGCATGAATAGGCTGCTCAAACTCAGGCCTTTGGCCTAACCTAGCCAGAACCTCCTAAAACATCTGTCTCAGTTCTTCCCTTTCAGGAACATGTTCTCCTGCATGCTAAGAGTTATGATGAATGACTGTTCCGGCTCAACACTCACATGAGTGGGTGGTGGTGAAGGATTGTGATGGTCAGAACCACGGCCCCGTCCTCCACCTCTGCCTCCTTTGCGACCACCCGTATGGCCACCTCCTCTAGCTTTCCTAGCCATGACCTGGTACCATAAAAGAGAAAACGGTTCAGATCTATAGCAAGGACAAGACAAGAGAGATACAAACATTATGACCTAAGCAAGATGGTCAACTAAAAGGCACACTACAAACCCAGAGTACCCAGTGTTGAAACTTGCCTCTGATACCAAATGTAATGCCCCGCCAGGAACCCTAAAGGAAAACAACACAACTAGGCAACTAAAGGGTGAAATAATTTTTTTTTGTTAAAGACTAAGTGCATTAATTATAACCATTGCACGTTTAATAACACAACGGAAGTCTAACATATGATTTCCTAAGGGTTACCAATGAAGATTAATTTGTAGATTATATTAACACCATAGTTAATCCAATTGTCCATTTAATTAGATAAATTAAATGCTTAAGTTTTAAAACTACACATATATCCAAATTCCATAATGAAGAAATAAAAGTATTCCAATATATCCAATTTCCATAAAACATTTAAACATAAGATCAAAGCAATAACATACATTCCAATGACATACTATTTACAATATCCCCAAATACATGGCTTCCAATAATGCCACAGATTTACAAAGTTACAATATTAAGGTTACATAAAAGTCTGAAACAATGACCATAAGATCTCAACTGAACAATAATCTTGAACAAGAGCTGGTACATGAACCACAAACCAAGAAACACCAATGAAGCCTTTCCTCGCCTGAAGATATAATCTAGAACATCTGATGGGAAGTGGCACTACCACCCGACCATGTGATCCCGAAATGGAACCACCCCACTGTGCTAGGAGATAGTAGAAAACCCTCAAGCAAGCAAAGTAAGACAAGTACGAAAGGACTACAAGACTCCGCAAACATCCATGTAACTCAACTCACAAAACACAAGTGACTCTAAGGAGAGAGAGTCATCGCATGTCTTACGGTGGATACCACGATACAGCCTCCATAGGTCTCGACCCCCATCCTGGGTTTCTCCTGGTAACCTCTCCCGAGCATTCGGTTCCAACTAAGTCTCATGCGGACCCTACCAATCCCTTCGTGAAGACAAGGTGGTAAGTTTGTCATTCCAGGCCTTCTCATAGCATTATGAGCCCTGTACTAGCACTACACGTATACATGAGGTACATTATCTTAATTAATATTTATCTCACTCCCCCCTAATATATTATTAGGTTATCACTTTTTAACTGAATTTCGACGGGTTATCCTGTCAACCACTTCGGGCACGGCCCCCGCTCGAAAGCCACTCTCTCTCATAGAACACTAACAGGAAATGTCTCTCTCTACGAGAACTCTATGGCAAAACAGACAACCATAAACAATCCAGACAAAGCACAGGTGAAAAATACATAATCACTAACCCAAGATTGACCATTTGGACAAACACACATAATGGCTCACATCAATAAGGTTATACAACAACACCTGACCAAGGAGAAATAATAACATAGGACACAACGACAATTCAACCAGAATTACAATGAAATTAAGCTCGACTGAAAACACCATATACGCAAGATCCTATATTAGGCAATCTTTCCTTAAAACAGCCAAAACATAAATGACATGCAATTTAAGAATTTCCAGATAACAAGAATTTACAACTATTTAATAAATAGAAATCAAACTTGTCATTTGTCCAATAAAGTTAAATAAATTCACATATGAATTAATCTCCTAATGTATTTCCAACATGAATATCGAATCTAAAATTAAAAGTTTTTTTCTAAAATAATTAAATTCTAAATTCTTTATTCATATAAACAAAAATCTTCAATTATCAATTTCTCACATTTATCTTTTACCAAAACCTCCTTTTAAATCCCAAAGCATAAAGAAATTACTTTAATTAAAAATAATTTAAAGTAAAAACAAATATATATATATATATATATATATATATATAGGTAGCGGGGCTACCCTATGGCAGCCAACGCTGCCAATAGTAGCGTTGTTGTCACAGGTAGCAACCGCTACCCTTGGGTAGCGCTACTGCCCTATGGCAGCAGCCGCTACCTTTGGGTAGCGTTGCTGCCCTAAGGCAGTAGCCGCTACCTTAGGTAGTGTTGCGTGGGTAGAGGCAGTGCCTCCCCACAAAAATTAAATTTATTTATTTTATTTTATTTTATTTTTAAACATTAAAAATGAATTCCATACTCATTAGAAATTTTCGACGGCATAAAATGAATTTCCCATTTCAATAAAATTCTTTCCACAAAATTTTATTCTAATTATTTTTTTTTTTAAATTGCCGATAACCCAATAAATTTAATTCTCAATTAAATTTATTTCTAAAGTAATCAAATAATTTCACAGAGACGCCATTATTTAAAAGACTATCAGAACAAATTAAACAAGAGAGAATAATTTCTCCAATAAATACTAATTCTCACAAATCTTGCAATTTCCATGCATCATAAAATCTTGACAAATTTTCCATAATACTTTCCCTAATTTTCTCCAAATTAAGTTCTTCCCATAAACTAGAAATACACATCAGGCATGAATTTTAAAACAAAACTTCAAATTCACCAGAAGAAGGTTTTGGAATTGACAATAATTTACACACACATCATTCAGAAAAAAATAGAAATATTTTCTAATAACCAAAAATCAAAGGAGCCATCCAACCTGGTGTAGCTTTCCTGGAAGCCCTAATCTTTCCAATAAGCTTCCAATAAATTTCTTCACCTAAATTTCCTGACCTGTTTCCTGTGTAACTAAAATAAAGACCTATTCCCCTATTTAAACTAAAATTCTATGTTCAATAGCTTTTTCTCAAAAAACCTAAATTTAGAATAATAGTAATTTTCTTTTCTTTTCTAAATTTATCACAAAAGATAAGCTAACATGCAATAATTAAAAATCATTATTATTTCTTTTCTTTTCTCATGCAAATTAATTAATTTTCTAAATAAAGAATTAAAACAATATTGTTATTCTAATTAATCCTTTTATTCATTTATTTAATTATAATTCTAGGAAATAATAAATACAATTAATCTAATTTATTTTTCCATTTAAATAAAAATATATTTCTAATATCATGCAGCTTGCAACTTAATTTAATAATTTCTTTTAATTAACTAAATTTATAATCTCAATGCATAAACAATACAACTATGAGATAATTCCATAAACTTAATTAATTAATTAATTAATTAAATCCACTAAAACACTCAAATTAAACAAAACTCAAGCAATTACCCATACAAAGATCAAACGACAAAATATGAAGGCTGAACAAACTAACAAGATGACCAACTGACGACACTCACACGAGTGTAACTGAGTAAAATAGGGTCAACTACTATCTCCTCCACTTCCATCGAAAAATATAAGGCGTGTTCAAACCTGCGAAGCCAGATGGAGACGATACCCCGTACCTACCCGATACTTGTACCTGCAATATCCTGCATCACCGAACCACACATGCATATATATATACAATATAGAAAACATGGCATACACACCGATGAAGGAGAATCGCGACATTCCCTGTCTCACCGAAGTGAGTGAAGGAAAATCGTCCCCTTGCATCCAATACACTTGCAAACACACAACATATAATTACATATTGCATAGATAAAGTAAAATGTCAGTACATAGCAATAATCCATAAAATGCCATAATCACAAATACTGAAATATTGCAAATAAATTATACATCTCATCTTCAGATAAAGCATAATGTCATACAAATCTAAATAACATATCATGGTAATGTATCCACTGAAAACGGACAATAATAAAATATGAGTCTAATGAGTTCAAACAAGTAGGGGTACTACATGCTACTTTGCTCTGTTAAGTTTTTAGTTCTTGCCACATTTACAAAATAATGTTATCATTTTAAATTCTTGTCACCATTGTAGGTAGAGATAGTTACCATTATCTTGGAAGTAGATTACTACCATCATTTTGGTATTAAATCTCATTTGCCATCCTTTAGAAAGTTTGTGTTATTTTGTAGGTAGTTAGTCATCGGACTTTGAACTCCCAAAGAAGGAAACTCATAGGGTCAAAATACTATATCTATCTTTGTCAGATGCATACAATGAAACAAGGTTGCTATGAAATTCAATCTTATAGAAGGTTGGACCACTATCTTCTATCGAGCCTCCTGGAGCATCTTGTGGTATGTAGTAGAAGCTTGAACCAATTACCAAAATAAGAGCTTAGCTAGAGTGGGATAGAGATGCTCAACAAGATCATATTCTCTATGAGTGTTGTATGTGTGAGTGTATGTATGACAATGAGGTGGTTGTGACACATTCAAACTAAGTTTATTATTTTGAGTGGGCTATTTTGTAAAGTTCAAAATATAACTAAGGGTTCGAGATGGTTTATTAACACCTCTAACAAAAATTTAAAAAATAGTTTATGGTTGGGGAACATCTTGGCAAAGATGCACAACAATTGACAAATTCACAGGTTCACTTTTATGTCCCAAAACAAATTGTATTGAATAGACTTTGATTGGGTTCTTTATTCACCAACTCTTCATATTTATAAGAGAGAGCATAGATATCATCCTCTTGTATAAAAATATCCTCATGAGTAAGATAAATTTTGGGAGAGGGAGAAGGCTCTTCAATCAGTACTAATGCCTCATCTCTAGAAGAGAGAGTATTAAAGTAAATAGAAGCTAAAGTGGGATAAAGAAAAGTATTAAGGCTATCATCCTCTTGTGCCAAAATGTCTTGATGAGTAGAATTTTTTGGGGAGAGAGACAAGCATGACTGATCAATGCTTCATTTGTAGAAGGGAAAGAATTGAGAAAATTAGTAATGATGTCATCTTTTTGCATCAAAATATGCTCATGGGTAGGAGGAATTTCAAAAGAGGGATAGAGTGACATAAGAGCATATAATTCACCATCATGTGCACAAAGTGTATTCATTGTAGAACTAATTAGAGGAACAAAATGCAAAGACAAGTCAATTATAGGTTGTCATATTATTCCTATTTTTACGACAAAAGGAAAATATTTTTGATATGTATTTTTTATAGAATGTAATCAATTAATGAACTAATTGAACATGTATACAATGAGATATTCAATAAAAAAATATTATCTAAACTATAATATATACCACATATGTAATCGAAATGTATGATTGATGATATACAACTATCAACAAATCATATCATGTCTAATCAAGTAAAGTTGAATTTAATCCAAATGAATAAGAATAATTCCACATTTAAGTTAAGTTGGGTTCAACAAAATGTAATATGGGAAAAATGATGCTAGACTAACATGTACATTAATCTAGGATCAAATCCTTCTCCCATACAACATTAGAGGTGTGAGTGGGGTTGGATTTTTATCCTCAAGGAAGAGCCACACTATCCTAGATTCACACTTCTATTGAATGCATGTGATTCGATTTGGTTGGGTGTGTGTATGCAAATGAACTAGGCTAATAATGACAAATGATTAAATTTGATAGAATATAGTAAATGTGGCATGCAATACAAAAATAGTAAGGCATACATAGAATAAGGGCATAGAGAAGAATTTGACACTGTAATACAAAGTTGACAATGCGAGAAAAATGTTTTGGGTGCTTGTGTTTGAAAGTTGTAGAGGCTTGAGAGATGACCAAAAATCGAATCAGGAAGCTTTGCATACCTAACCTTGAAAATATAGGTCAAACTAGAAAAAAAGGGGCATTGGGCACACCATTCTTAGGGTTTTGCATGATCTAAAGTCTTGCAATATCTATAAATTCCGGCTCTATCTATATGTACCTATCTAATAGTCATATTTGAACCTGCACACATAGAAAATGAGGGAAAATGGTTGTGTTATATAGGGGCTTACCAAATTCAAACCTTGTCTTCATGTTCTTGCCTCCATAATAACAAGGATGGGTGAAAAAGTGTGTTCCCTCACAATGGTAGAAGCTAAATCAATGATAAATGTTGAAATGACAATGTTATCATAGGTATGACTCCCTCTCAAAGAGACCCAGACAAAGATGGTGATGCAATACTCTTTTGGAATACATACAAGTGTTAGTGCAATAACATAATGACAATAATAAATGAGAAGCATGAATCAATACTTGAGTGCAGAGTTCTTTTAACCCACTTCTCTATAGTTTAATATCTCATTCCTTGTATGATTTCTCTAGATTCAATTAGATTATAGTGTTAGAGCTTATGGAGAATAAAATATGTTCTTTATATAGGGTTCACAATGTTATTTCAATTATAAACAACAAATAACAATCAAATGTACAAAGATCAAGTTTAGATCATGAAAGACAAAGGTCACAACTCACAACACCCCAAAATTGAACCCCTTTTGGTAGGAATAGGGCATTGGGCACCTATGTACACCAAAAAAGGGGCCCCTAAAAGAGAGAGTCGAGTATTGGGGCCTTTAAGATAGGACCTAGTATCAGATTTGTATTTGACAATGATTTAAGGGTAGGCTTATCGATAAAGTATAAACCGTAAACGATGTTAAAATGGAGTAGGGGAAACCATACTAAAGGAAGTGCCAGATAGAGTGTGAAATTGTTATGGTAAACAATTTACAATGCTAAAATTAGTCAAATGAGTCCTCATATGCAATATATATTTAATGGTATTGATGAGATGGGTTTGATACATAGTGAAATTTTACTAATATTGGCAAATATATGGGTAAATTAATATATGCATCTGAAATGCCAAATGAATCACCTTTATAAATGCATATATTACTATAGAAAAAGAATTAACCACAATTGCCTCATAAAATAGATTGTTGGAAAATTGATATGCATTTGACCAGTAATTCATAAATTCTAGGTAGTTTGGTCCTTCAATGATTATATGATATTTGCCAAATTTGAATTTGCAAATATGAACTATTCAACAATTGACGAAGATGTGTCACTAAAAAATCATTTATTTTTTATACCTTGAAAATTTAATTTCTACAACATTGTCTAAATTATTATTTTTTCTTAAATTAGTCATATTAGAAGCGATTTACGTACAAGGATGATTTTGGAGAATATTCAGCGGCTAAGTTAGTTGATCAAGCAAAAACTTTATTGAGTCATTTTTTGATCAAGGTGATACTTCCATATTTTCCTCTCTAATTAAGAATACCTACAATGTGGTGGAAATTAGGAATTAGGGTTTTAGACAATAAAACCACAAACTAGCCTAATTAATCCAATTACAATGAAAGAGGATTGAGCCCAATAGATCTAGGCTCAATCCTTGTGGGAAAGAGATTGATATTATGATTGGATTCAATTGGTTTGTTTGACTTATTCTCTTTCTTAGTTGAATTTGATTGATTGTGAAATTAGGGCAAAATAATGAATTATTGAAACAATCTGAAAGAAATAGTAAGCTACATATATCCTGGACTGAGACACAAACTTGGATCTAGGAAAAAGAAGATATGGCATACCTATTCTTAGAAGTTTGGCCTGATTTTTTGGGACCAGGTAGTACAAATTTGCCTTGGTCCTCCAAATTTTTCGCCATTGAAATTTGAACCTTTTTCATCATTGTTAACTATGTCGGATCTCCTAAGTAAAACTTCACACTTGTTTCCTACACATAGAAAGAAAGGGAATTATGTTGGGAATAGGGATTTGCCTTAGGTCAACCCCCTATTTTTTAATTAACCATTAATTTGAATTGATAAATATAATGAAAAAGTGCAATAAAGTGTTAGAAGCATGAGCTTGTATGGTTGTCATTGATGTCAAACTTGGTTATCTAGATGGATATTGGTCCATATATTCTTTTTCAGACCTTGGTTGTCTAGATATAGTTTGGTCTGGATACTCTTTTGGTGTTGGTTGTGTCATCATGTATTTGATGGTATGATAAAAGAATAAGTATCTGGTAGATTACTTATGGTAACTAGAAAAACTGATACAAACCTCCCAAACTCAAACTCAAACTCACAAAGTAAACTTATCAATGAAATACCACTGTCAAGATTAATACTCATAAGAATATTGGTTGACTGTTACAACAACTTAACAATAAACAACATCCAAATGCTTCCTTTTTCAACACTTCCGGTTATCATGCCTTATCATAAATAATTAATAAAATCAATCATAAGATCATAACCACAAAACATTCACCACATGACACAAGTATTTATACGTGGAAAACCCAAATAGGTAAAAACCATGGTGAGATGAGACACAAGAAAATATTTGAACTCTTTTGAAGTTCGCCCTATTAGGAGCCTAGCCTGTTAAAGCTTTTACAAAAGTCCAGTCAAGAACTGATCCTGTTAGGAATCACCTAGTTAAGGGATTGACTACAAATGCCTTGTTAGAAGCAAATACCCTGTAAGGAGTAACCTCAGTAGAGGATTTGAAAATCCAAACTAATGGACCACCTTGTTAGAGGATTTAATAAGTAACCAAGCTTGTTAGAGCTTACCCGGCTAGGAGATCTCAATTCTGTTGTAATTGTCAGAAAACAACATGAGTTTCTTGATCTATTTGAATAGCACTACATTTGCTTGATCAGATCCATTTAAGCTTCTATCTGCCTTTACCCAAATTGTAGACTCGTTCTTCGGTTAGGAAACCACACACTCAACTAATTTCTACCAACTCTTGCCAACACAAAAAACAAAACAACTTCATCAACCTTAAATACAAATCAATTAGGTCGATAACACAACAAAAATCTAATCCTCTCATCATCGAGATTAGAAACAAGTCAGTACAAGCATGTTCAATGGATTTCATAGCAATCTCATCTCATCAATCAAGAAAACCTCAACCTCTCCTTAATTACCGCTTCCTCGAGCTCAGTAACTCATCACGCGCTTTGCATTAGATGCAACACATTTTGTTCATTCTCTAGACAAACAAACACGCCAAAACATTTTGAACTTTTCTTCATACAATGACCTTACATATCATCATCATTGCCACTCAACATCAAATCATAAACCAACATAGCCAATTCAACAACTTTAATCGATTAGGGTTTAACAAAAACAACTGGTAGGGTTTACCAGTTACATAACATAGAAAGGGTTTAACCTTTTTCTCTGATTACCGGTTCAACTCACAAACTTACATACCAGTTTACAATAACTTTTACAAAGCTCTTCCTACCAGTTACAAGATAATATCAACAATAACCATAATATCAACAACATCATTAATATCATTACCGATTCAATTGACATCAATGACAATAACATATTATTAATGCAATCTTCATGCAAATGCCAACAGTATTCAGGGTGGTCCGGAATGTTTTTGGTGCCCTTCGAAAATGTTGTTAATTGCATTGTGGTTTAGTGGATCATGTTCTTTTGGTCAAAATATGTGCTAGAAGATGTATTGAGGTGATTATTTGGGTCTCACTTTGGTTTGTGGAGATCCACATGGAGTATTTTGCATCGAAAGTGATTATATGGGCGATTGGTTGATTATATCTACATATTATGTTTTGTAACATCTTTTGAAATATGTGCTAGCATGTGTAGTTTGTCAGATTGTTCATGGGATGATATATTATGATGTTTTGGTTCCCTCATTCTCCTGGAGTGGACCAATCTAAGTATATTTGGTCCAAGTGGCTTATTTTGTGTAATATTTCTTATTTTATTTTGGTTGACCCTTGATTAGGATTTCAATGTTGTATCTCGTATATAAGATGCGTGGAAGGATGTATTGAGTATGGATGAGAAGTGAATTGTGTGAGAAGTGCATGCAAATGATTTGCAAGAAATTTTGGTAATGCGAAAGTTAGTTTGGGAAGAGCTTTGGAGCTAATATATTTTGCCAGACAGAGTGTTGTGACAATGGAGATTATCATAGATGTTTTCCATGTTATTGGTCACTTGATTATTATTCAAGGACAATTTCATGATCATGAGAATCCTTCTCATTCTCATTTTTATCTATTTCATTCGTTGTTGATTAATAGTGAGTCCTTTGGCAATAGTTTGTGTCTTGTCCTGAAGAAGTGTTCTTCAGTTGCACAAGTCCTTTTGTATCTTGCCTAAGATAGTGCACCTTAGTTCTGCAAGTCTTTTAGGTGTTGGTTCTCCTTGGCCTAAAATATTGTAAACATTGTTATTCATATTGTGAGTTATATTCTCACTATAGTTTTTCCTTGTTTGGGTTTTCCACATAAATTTGGTGTTTATGTGTTTCTATTTGATGTGTTGATGGTTAAAGTGATGATATTTAATAAGTTAATTAATAACTATTTTTGAAGTTTTGGACTAATTCACACCCCCCCCCCCCCCCCCCCCCGCTCTTAGTCCTACTGAGTGTTCAATGCAAAGTACTTTCCTTTTGAGGGAAAGTTTGAATCTGAAATGTAATGCTTGAAACCACAATGTTTACCTTGATGAAGTTTTGTTTGTCTTCACACAAAGCTTTTATGGTTTCATGTAAGATGTCTTCATAAAACATTGATCATGAATGCCATCTTCAATTATTAAACTTGACTTCACTTTTGGTCCAATGCTTGATGAATGACTAATTGCTTGCTCACTTGAATTTTCTATAGTGTAATTGAGATATTGATTTTGGTTAGGTTAAAATGAGAAGGTTAGACCTCCTTTTATACTTGACTGTCAAAAATCAAATTGATTTTTTGCAACAAGCTGACATGGGATCCAAACTCTCACTCATTAATGATGACACTTATGAGGGCTCAATTTGGGGCCCAATTAAGAGGCCTAGGGTGTGGTATGCCCTGGTCCTAAAAATCGGGATTCAATATTGAGGGGAGAATTGGAAAGTTGATGAAAACGCATAATAGATAGGTTGTGTGAGTAGAATTAGCATTGAAATTAGGCCTTGGAAAGAGAAACACCAAAGTGAGGCCTAGGTGAGGACAAAATTGTAGGTGAGTACAATTTAGGATGCTACAATACCAACCAATTTTAAGGCTTTTAATTTTATGATGAAATTAAATGCAATTTATATGTCATTAAACCTATATTGATATTTGAATTAGGTGAATAAGTGGATAGGGAAAATAACTAAAACATGAATTTAGAGATTATTTGACATTAATCATCAATCAACTCTTAAATATAAGAAGTGGAGCATCATCCATTAAAAAATTATCTAGCCTTTTGTCCATCTAACTATTTCTTATGTGTTTATTGTATTGAAGGTCAACTTTCTTTCAGTAAACATTTTAGATATCTTATAAATGATTAGAGAGCAATTCTTCAAACAATTTGAGAGAAAGTGATGGGTTTGTGCATATTTATTTTCATCATTTTTCGGGGGGGAATCAAAGTCCCCTCAAATCCATCATCCTCTCCTAGAGTTCAATTCCTAAGGGAAACTTGCTTAAAATATAGCCCTATCATTCCTCAAGATTGATAAACTTCTAGACACAATTAGTCAATATGATAATATTATCATTAATTTTGTTAGCTAAATCACAATATAATTTTTGTAGGTTCCACCAAATAATTTTGTCCCCTAAATAACCTTAAGAATCGACTACAAGGAAATTTTTCTATTTGCCAAAAGATATTGCTATATGTTTCAAGAGTGACCTTCGCACATTTAAATTTTTAAGTTCTCGTATATAAACTTTCCAAACTAAATTATTTTTTTGATATAACTAAAAAATCACAAATTATAAAAGTTTATAGAGATATAATATTAATAAAAAACAATTTATATATGAAAAAATCAAGACCATAGATTCTAAATACTTATATATAAGATAAAGAGAAAGTCACTAAGATGAAATTCTAAAAAATAAAAAACATGTTATAATATTTAAAAATGAGATATATTATTATTTAAATTTAAACAAATATCGTAGACACCTAAAATTGTCCAATCTAATTAAATAAATATCTTTATTTATTTAATTACCTTAACCTAATTCTTCTCTTAATTAAAGAAATCTTTATTTATTTAATTAATTCATTTATCCTCTTCTAGCCTTATTTCTCATTTAAATAAATACTTTTATTTATTTAAATTGTCCTTTTTCTAAATTAAATAAATATCTTATTTATTTAATTGATCCCACTGCTTCTATTAATTAAATAAATATTTATTTAATTAATTAATTCATTAGCCTTTTCTACCTATGACACATGTCATTCATCTCTTAATTCATACACTACCTACCCTTTCATTATTTTATTGTTTCTTTTACCTACCCTCTAATCATAACCGACCATTTATCTTTTACACCTCTCAATCTTATCCCTCCATTTCTTATAGTGTCTTCTATATAAGGAGATGCTTCCTTCATTATCAACCCTATGCATTCTAATCAAGCAGCATAGCATTCGAACTTTCATATGCGATCTACTTGCAACCACATTTCCATTCTTTGTTGAGCTCTTGTGCACACATAAAATCTGAGAGCAAATATATCAAGCAAGATCAATGGAGATAGGAAGAATGGAGTTTCAAACCCTATTGGACATGGGATGGTATAATCTTTGTGATTTCATTTGATTTGCATTGTCTTAGGTAATCTTCATATGTTATGGTGGATCTTTGTTGTTCTAAGGCTAGGGTTTTGTGGTTGAATTCGTTTAGTCTTTCAATATTATTGTTTCCATTTTCACCATATACATTTTAGCACGCCCAGTGGGACCCTTGTCCCTTTTGCATTTAACATCTTTTGTTGTATATTTTGTGCTTTTGAAGTTGCAGATCTGACATTTTCGACAACATTTCGACATTTTTGCGTCTGCGCACTTTCGAATCGCGTTTTTGATTTTCTGTCGTGTTTGTGATGTCTGGAATCGCGTCTCTGTCTTCGACATTATTTTACTTTTACCTAACTTGTGTGCTTGCAGGAAGGGGTGATCATTTGAAACAATCCAAACTACTAACAAATCTTTGTTGTAGGACCTTAGTAAGGATTTTTCTTTTGATCTTTATTGTGTGCCTTGCTTTCATAGATTATCAAACACTTCAATTGGTGCACTAAAATTGAACCAGTGTCTTTTGTGTCTTGAGCAATAGGCTCTTTTTGTTTAATCTTTAGAGGGTCTGTCTCCCCTTAGGACTACTAGTGAGGAGAGAATGACCCAAGTGATAGCGAGGAAAACCCACCTCTTCTGAACCACTATAAACAACTATATTCATGGTGAAAACTATGGATAACGTGTGTTGATTAGTTCATATCGACACTATGTCTCCCCATAAACCCGTTTGATCAAATTTATTTGATCATTTGTAGGGCGTAACCCCTACTGGCTGGGAGCCTTCTATATTTACAGAGCTGAAAGTGACACATGTATGGCCACACAAGCGGATGCCCTTACTAGCACCTTTTTGTTTTAGAAGCCAAAATCCTTCTAGTTCTTGGGTCAGGAGGTCGAACCTCTAGAGCGAACCACACACATACGGTTCTTAGTAGAGATACAAAGTTCACCACGGGGAGTTTTCGTGGGGACTGATGCTTGGTTGCCCCGATAAGTGAGTGTCAAGGGTGGAGCCAGTGGGGTCAAGCATCTAAGTATCTGCTCTGAATAGTGTAGCCTCGGGGGAAACCCCATGTGGGATCAATAACTATTGTCCTAGCCAACCATAAGAATTGTACTTGTTTTATTTTGAACAATCAAACATTCAAGACCAAACATCAAAACATTGTGTCTTTTGTGTCTTCAAGTGTATGAAAAACAATTTTACATCAAACAACACACTTTTGAGTCATGTTGAGTCTAAACACTTGTAAACATTGAGTCCTCATCAACATTGTGTCCTCTTGTCATGAAAAAATAGTCAAAAAAATTCAGATTTGGTCACAACAAACAACTTTACAGATTGGAAAAATTGCACTCAGTTTTCATAAACGCGTCTGTGTCTGACAAACTCGCGTCTGTGTCATATAATTGCATCTATGAAGGGCAGAAGTGCGTTTGTGTTCTCTTGAGCAACATTGCATTTATAAAATCTCATAAATGTGTCAGGAATTCGCATCTGTGAAGTATACATGCATGTCAGTGTTCAGAATTGAAAAACTTTTACAGTCCAGCAAACAAGAACAGTCAGTTTCAGACTTATTGAGCTTCCTAAGTTATCTCCCCAGGTTTTCATCTAGCATTCAACCTATTTTGGGGTCTCACAAAGTCCATCATTGCTTTACACCTTACATTACTTTCACATTTGTCTAAACTTGAGGCAAAACGTCACTTGCTTGTCCTCATCTTGCTTTGTCAACACACTACATACAACAACATTTTGCTAAGTGGTCCCTCATCAAGGTCTATCACCTTTGGGTCTCATTTGGTCTTACTTAGACTCGAGGTCAACTTACCTCATCAAGAGAAAGTATCATCTCTTTGGAAGCCACACCTGCTCTACTACATACATAGTTGGTCTTACACTTTGGACATTGAAAGTACAACTCAGATTCATTTACATTCCATCCAACTCTTGGTCTTTCATATCTTTCCATTTTCATCTAGTCTCACACATCTTGGTCAATACCTAGTTCATGGTTGAAACCCGTTCCCAAAAATCTAGGAGAGAAGCTAAAGAGGCTCAAGAGTCCGCAAACATGAGTTCCTATGAGTATGACAATGATATCTTTTTCAATTCTGATCATACTACATTACCTGACATGGATGCTTATAGAAACATTCCAAATGTTGAGAACATGGATACTATAAACAACAATGATACACATAATGACAATATGGACAACATTTCAGTACATTTAGCAGAAGTGGAAGACTACATTGTGGATCCCCGTTTCAATCGATTGGTTGAGGAAATAATGAGGAGAGATAGACAATACTTTTTACAAGTGATGGCACAAAGTGAAGCCAAGATACCTCATGATTTTGACATGTCTCAAATAATGGAAAATCGACCTTTGCAACAACCTCACCTCAACATGGATCAAAGGAGGCCTAATAGTGGAGGCAATAGAGGACCACATATGGTGCCTGAATCACCATCATCTTTGTTTCAAAAACCAGAGGTCCCACATACACATGATCGAGCATATGATACTCACCTTTGCAGACCATTATGAAAGTCTTATGCAGAAAAATATGCTCAATCACATACCAATGCTAAGGATCAACCACCAAGACAATTTGATATCCAATGGCATGATCAAAATTTGGACACAAGGAAACCCCACGTCAAATTTGGGGGCAACACACTAGAACAAACTCATGACATACCTGTAGAGTATGGTATACATGGACAAAACATATATTCTATTCCTCATCATGACTCTATACCAAGTGGTCCTTATGCACGGCATCATTATAGACCTCCTCCATATGAACATGTGTATGATCAATATCATCCATATATGCAATATGCTCCTCCTCCACCCGATGGTTCAGGAATGGGGTATGGTCCAAGAAGTTGATCTCCACCTAAGAGCAATTTGGAGCAGCAAATCAAGGACTTACAAAAGAACATGGAGGACATAAATACACCGAAGCCAACTTACACAATGAGAGACATATGTCCTTATCCATTTGACAAAAGCATTCCAATGCCTCCATTTCCTACACACTTTGTGACACCTAAGTTTGATAAGTATAGAGGAAAAGGGGATCCTAAGACACATATAAGAAAAATTTTCACAGCTTGCATTAAGGTAGCAATAGAAGAGACATATTTGAGATTATTCCCACAAAGCCTAGGTGATCAAGCTATGAAATGGTTCTCGCAACTCCCACCTGGAATTAAGTCTTGGGGTGATCTAGCAGAGGCATTTATCCAACATTTATCATACAACATAGAGACAAACATATTAGTCACTACTTTGTGCAACACCAAGCAAAAGGATGGAGAATCTTTTTCATCATCTTTACAAAGATGGAGAAATCTAGCCAGTAGATGCTCTTGTGAAATTCCACAAAAACAATGGTAGAGATGTTCACCAAGAATGTTAACAAAGACATTGGTTATGATCTGAGAAAAGCTTGTTTGTCCACCTTCAAGGACATTATTGAAAAAGGCTTAGCAACATAGAAGGTCCTAATTGAACAAGGAGTCATCAAAATATTTAAAGAAAATAAAGAGGACTTTAAAGGAAAAGACAAGCCAAGATTTTCGAATAAAAACAAGAACACAATCAATGATGGTGTTGTTGATGCCAATACAGTACAACCCAAAATTGTTTTTTCTGGATCAAGCTCTACGAACAATCAAGTGAATACTCAAACAACTTCCAAGTCACAAAGGAAGTACACTCCATTGGGAGAACCACTAGAATCAGTTTTCAAAAAGCTAGTGGCAAACAAAATAATAACAATTCCATATTTGCCTCCATATGAGCCAAAGGTTAAACCAAATTGGTGGAATGATGATGAGTATTGTGAATTTCATAAGAGCAAAGGCCATAAAATAGGAAATTGTCATCGCCTGAAGAACATCATACAAGATCTTATTGATAGAGGTGACATTGAGATTGAAGGACACTCATCCAATCAAGAACATGAGATGTTTAAAGAACCATTCCCAAAACATGACAAGGGAAAAGCTAAAGCCACAGATGACCAAACCAATTAAACCAAAGCATCCTATAACTATGATTCAACTGTCAATCACATTAAAATGGACAATTATGTCTCTACCATTATCATCAAGGACAAAACGCCTCAAAATTCTACCCAAAGACCCAAGATTGTCCTAAAAGGCAGTGGATCTTCTTCCGAACATACCTCTAAATGTAATGTTACAACTCATCGAGGTAAATTCATCTTGGCAGGTGCTCTAGCTAAAAATACCGCTTCCTCATCAGCCAAATCTGAGTATGACCTTGTAGAACAGTTGGGGAAGACACCCGCGCTTATCTCCATCCTTGAGCTCTTACACATATCCCCTGCACATAAAGCCATTCTTGACAAAATTTTGAGAGACACTTCTATCCCCACTGATTTGAACGTGGACCAGTTTCAAGCCATGGTGGGATACCTTTCTGTTCCACATTCCCTTACATTCACAGAAGCTGACGATGCCTCTATGAGCCAACCACATAATGCACCTTTACACATTGAAGCCTTCCTACACAAACATCGAATAAAATGAGTCCTGATAGATGGAGGAGTTGGTCTCAATATACATACATTGAACACAATAATACAATTGGGATATTCAGATAAAGATGTGAATGCTACAAACAAAATTACCATCAAGGCATATGATGATGAAGAGCGTTCATCCAAAGGCATAGTCACCTTGCCTCTCAGAGTTGGGCCAGTTACAAAAGATGTGGTTTGTCAAGTCCTAGACCTCGATCTCACATACAAAATATTGTTAGGACGTCCATGGATTCATGAGATGAGGGTAGTTCCATCTACATATCATTGATGTATCAAGTTCTCAGACAATGGAGTTGAAGTGACCATCAAAGCTGATCCAAATCCGTTCATATATTGCAACAATCTGTGATCTAGATCAAAAATAACAATCCCAGTCAATCGAGAAGTTGTTCCATCTTCATCATATGTGGATCTAGAATCATTGAAAGCTTCTACATCAAAACAAGCAGAGATCAAAGAAAAGTTCAAGTTTAAAGACATGGGATGTGGTGAGTATATCTTCCATGTTGATCAACTCCCACTATCTCCTAAGGTATTTAGTCGACAGGAACAATCTATAAACAATTTGCAAGGAATTGGGTGTGAACCACCTAGTGTTGTGGCTACTAAGTTTGAATGCAAATCTCCTCTAGTGGTGCAAGCAGCTCTTGATACCAATAATCCTAAGAGGGGTTCCAATGAAGAATCTATTGAGCATATCACCAGCCCTCTTGAGAACTCACATAGCCTTACCATTTCATCCACTCCTTCCATTTTCACTCCTCTCCCAGACTTGGATCAACAAGAATCACAAAAGCCCTTACTAATTAGGGATAAAAAATCAAGCTTTGAAAAGAAAAATCTAAAAGTCAAAAATAAAGAAAAGTCCTTTAGTCCAAATCAAAATCAAAAGCTATTGGACTCTGCAAAAATCAAAGTCAAGGATAAAAATCCTACAAAAGAAAAAGAACAAGAGTTGATCTCCCCTAATATCAAAATAAGTGGGGGCAAAAGTTCTACAATTTTAAGTCATAAAGCATACTTGTTGATCCTAAGTCTCCATCATGCTATCCTACCTTCACTTCTTTTCAAAATCATAAGCCTTCACAACTCAACCACTTGTTCCACACATCCTTTCCCTTCTGGCGATACATCATGGACCTTTAATGGAGCTTCCTCGAAGGACTTTGTTATCAGGGGTGCCCAAAATTCTTCAGGTGACACGCATATGGGCTTGTGTAGTCCACACACTAGTAATTCTATCTCAGTTCCTTTATCAAGGGAGATAGTCACTTGAGGTATACATCATTCATTCAAGGAACAATGCAACTACAATCATAAGGTAAATCCTTGCACATTCAAGGTAGGTGACCTGGTTCTAACAGAAAATCCTAGAAATCAACAAGATGGAGAGAAGAAGGGCAAGTTCGAACCAAACTGGCTTGGTCCCTACATCATTACAACAGTCTATGGATCAGGTACATATCAGCTTTCGACTCCAGAGGGCGAACCTTTGAAGGATCCTATCAACAACATGCACCTTCGCAGGTTTTAAACATAGCTCTTCAGAGTATCCCAATTTAAAAAAAAAAAAAAAAAAAAAAAAAAAAACACACAAAACACAAAACAAATCATAAAATATAAAAAATCGTTACTTGGTGAAAACCTGGCAAACAAGCGCCTTGTGACATAAAAAAAATTGGAAAATAGAAAAGCATTTTGTCCAATGGTGAAAACCACTTTGGTGGCGCCCTGGGCAAGTACCATGGTGAAAACCGGGTCACTGGCGCCATGCGTAGAGACATTTCTCCTCCCTCCTTCAGGATTCAATCTCATCCTTCACTTTGCACACACTCACAGCCTATCTATCCATAATAAACTTATCCAATCCCATCATGGCTTGTTATTGATCTACCTAAGATTAGTTAGCCATTCATAATAATCTCTCCTTTTCACCCCTTTCCATCCATAATAAATCAGCTCCTATCTGTGGCTAAGGCAAATCCTATGTCTAGTAATGGGTGTGGAACTGAGAGCATCACATGTTTCGAGAAGTACAATTTCTTCTACTTTTCTTCAGTCTATCTGCGCACAATCCACAATAAAGCAACATTTACATCGCCAATCCGTAATAAAGTTTCATCTTCTCCGCAATAAAGTATCAGTTGCATGGATTCAATCAATTTTAGATGAGACACAACAACAATGGGCTTCAATAAAATCAAATCTTTCAAGAGACTCGGACAACATTATGGTTCAGTGCTATCTATCCTTTTGTGAAAGTAAATATTGTGATCACAATCAAATAAGACTTATACAAGTGACAAGAGACACTAAACTTGAGGACTACAGTGAATGTTGGTGTCGAGTCTTTATTTTCTTTTGATTTTATCTTTTGGTGACATGTCTTTTAGCTTTTTCGGGATGTCTTTGACTAGAGATTCTATCTCTGAGATGTCTTTGACTAGAAAGGTGAGGATGGGGTATCGTCACCTATTTTTCTTTTGTTGTCTGTGGATTGTCTCTTAGTAATGCTATGACTTGTCCAAGGATATGAGGACACTGTGAGTTTAGTATGAACTAGGGTATTCCTTGTTTACAACTATCTTATCTCCATGCAAACAGGTACAATGACTTTCTGGGTTGAACATATATCTGGATTGTCATAACCTACTTTTCCATAATAAGGCTCAATGATGATAATGCACAAGAAGCTCTTTCACTTTCAGATCTTCTATCTTCCATCCCCCTTTCTTGATTGACTTCCATCGCCCTTCTTGAGTCCGTGTAGCCAGCTATCACACGACTAAGTATAATGACACACCAAAAATATTTGCATTTCATGTAGTTGCACCTGCATTAACACATATTAAGCATTTCATACATACATATTGATATCACAATTACATCACATCATGCACACAACACATATTAGCACATTTTACTTCTTGTCATATCCATTCACATTTGCATTGGCATAACATATAAAACATAAAAGAACAAAAATATTGCATTTCATCATGTACATATTTGCATCCATATCATAAGCATCACATAGAAACGTACATCATAAGACATATAGAAGCATCACATAGGTACACATGCATATGGTTGCCGCAAGGATGAATCTCATATATATATATATATATATATATATATATAATCATAAGTGTCATGATACAATGATGTCAATATCATATGGCTACAATCACCCGAAGGTGTCTACATCAACATACAAAATGGTACAAAAAATGATACATAGGGAGCCCTCTAAGGTTATGATGAACTCCCTCCCTTGGAGCTGCCTGGCCTCGACGGAGTCAGAGCCCTAGAAGGACCTGCCCCAGGATCATCTCTCATGTCCCCGCTGTCTAGTGGTGGCGGAGGACCCATGACCCCACCGCTTGATGCCTGTCTCCTATCCCTCCCTCCAATGGTCGTCACTATCCATGATGGTCTACGAAAGCTCCTAGCCCGTTGATCTAGTGGCACTGCTCCATAGTATAGGTCTCTCCAGTAGCCTATCTCCTCCTTGACTTGCAGAACATAGGCGTATCCAGCTCCTGTGTCTCTATCGCCTGCCTCCCTACCCTCAGTGTTGTCTCAGCCTCTTTGTAACGCTGGATAGCCTGATCTCCCTCTCGCTCAGTGTCCCTCAGCTGTCTCCTGAGCCTATCCCTCTCCCGCTCAAGATCCTGGATCTCATCTGCCTGTCCCTGGAAGATCTCCCTCAACTCTAGTAGCTCATCCTCCTCCTCTCCCCCCTCACCCTGTGGCTGCTCCTGTGGCTTCCCTTGTACCTGTGGCTGCTCTTGTGGATGCCCCCGTCCTTGTCCCTGTCCTTGTACCTATCTGGGACCCTATGCTACTAGCATCTGTAACAACAATCCACCTCTGCCTCTCACCGTGCGAGCCTATCTGTCTTCTCCACCCTCTCTCCGTGGAGCCATTTTCCTCTCTCCTATCACACCCTGCCTCCTCCGTCGACCTCTACCTTTGCCATCCCCATCATCATCCTCATCACCCCCACCATCTCCATCTATCTTCTTTCCTGGGTTTGTCAATCATGGAAATGGATGCTCAGCCCAATATGCAGTATACTCTACATCCATCCCTACATCCTCTATCTCCGCCCACATATCCCAAGGCAAGGGAACCATCTCTACCAGCTGCATCACTGCCTGATCATATGAAAATAATGGCCTGAAGTGTGCCTAATCCCTCACTATCCAAGCATGTATCCCGAAACCCTGTGGCATCCGTTGTATCTTGCCAAAATGCCTATCCACCAACTGCCTCTCCAACACATAGGGCGTCTGCCCAATCAGATACCTGCTCCTGAATGTATATGGTAGCTCCACTGCATCATCCTTCCACTCCTCGCACTCTCGGTATGGTCTCCATACCACAGTGTCAATCTCATCGATGACCCAGCGCCATTACTCCAATCTCTCGATCCACAGTTGAGATGTAATCATATCATATAAATGCACAAAACTGCACCCATGACCCTTGCCTCTGAAATGAATCGGTTGGGTAACCGATAGATGCTTATAAGCCCATACCTGCAACAATGTCACTCTGCAGCCCAAATGTACTGATCCATGGTATACAAACTGATGAAGCTCATAATACAAATGTGCCAGCAGACACGGTCCCCAGGCAAATCTGGTATGTTGTGTCACTAGTGTCTCCAGTGTGCTACCCCAACCCACAGCCAATCCTCGTGTCACCCTGTCCGAACATAGGAACCCACTAATCACTCCTGCCAATACTACTGGCAGTGCCAATTCAGTTTGTGTCATCGCGTCCCATGCCACATGTCCAACCCTCATCTCCAATCCCGGATCCTGGAACACTCATCTCAATGCATCCCTGTCTCTATCTCGATCGTAGGGTACTAACTCCCCATCGATCGGTATCCTCAGAATCCTGTAAACATCCTCTAAGGTGACTGTCATCTCACCCATCGACAAATGAAAACTGCAAGTCTCTGAGTGCCATCTCCCAGCCAGCATAGTCAGCAGTCCCATGTTCGCCCGAAACTCAATCACATATAGAATATGTCACAGTCCCATGACCTCAATCGCTGCCCTATCCTCGAATGTCAGCTTTGGTCGTAAACCCTGAGTCGGTGGGAATCTCTCCCATGACTCCAGCATAGGTAGGCACTCCTGCAGTCAAGCAAATCAACTGTGTCAACCAAAGTGGCATTCCCTGTTCATCACAAAATGCTGCGTATTATCCTAGTGCTTATATCTATCATATAGAACTTTATCCTAGTGACACTCACTATTCATCGCAAAGTTTTGTTGTTTATCCTAGTAGTACTTCCCGTTCATCACAAAGTACTACGTTTTTGCACTCGTTGTTCATCACAAAGTGCTTCTCTTTTTAGTACCCCCTGTTCATCACAAAGTACTAGGTTTTGGCATTCACTGTTCATCACAAAGTGCCTTGATCTATCCTATCTTAGGGCTCTACTTGAGTGTATCCTCTTGAGTAGTTTCCTGATTGGCAACGTATGTTCTATCATAGAATTGTCAGTCCTATCCCTATCTGCTATCCTAGTCTTCCTTAGAGGACCTGCTTGAGTGTATCCTCTCAGCAGCTTATCCAATCGACAGTGTATGTTCATCATAGAACTGTCGATTTGACCTAGAAGACATAAACGCACATTTAAGACATAAACACGCTTACATACTGCATAGATGCGCCTGCTCTACACAGACGCTCTTGAAATACATAGACGCACCTCTGCTCTACACAGACGAGCCTAAAATACATAGACGCACCTGCACAACACAGACACGCTCGCATTTGACATGAATGCCTTTGCATTCATAGATCCGCCTGGCACAAACACAGACACGCCTAGCCAACCTAGATGCGCCTGGCACCAGCACAGACGTGCCTTAGCATTTTTTGACCCCGCTTGACATATTTTAAAGCATATTTATTGCACTACCTAGCATGCAATCATGACAACATTTCATGCGACAAAGTACAAGGATGTTTTGTGGTACTTACCAACTCTCCTGCATCTGCTGGCCTCTGAAATCGACGAACGTGGTTGAATCTGTCCACCAATGCCATCGCTGTTGATTGCTCTCTACTATCTCTTCACTCTAATCTCTTGGATGTGTGGATGACAATGAGGATGTTTTCAAGCGTAGTCTATCATATAGACTACCCTATCCCTAGTCTCCCGAGTCAGTCTTCTTTATCCCGTGACTCTGTCACTCTATCCGGTCAGTACATTCTAGCCTTTCTTTCTTATCAAGAGATTGTCTGTAATCTTTCCAAACATTTTCATCCAATCTCTCTAGGGGGCATATCATTCCCATCTTGGGACAACTTTGTATCAGTTCATATTATCTTCTTTGAAACAACGCGACACCTGCATTGTATCAAAGAGGGGCAAAATGTAGACACCTAAAATTGTCTAGTCTAATTAAATAAATATCTTTATTTATTTAATTACTTTAGCCTAATTCTTCTATTAATTAAATAAATCTTTATTTATTTAATTAATTAATTTATCCTCTTCTAACCTTATTTCTCATTTAAATAAATACTTTTATTTATTTAAATTGTCCTTTTTCTAAATTAAATAAATATCTTATTTATTTAATTGATCCCACTTCTTCTATTAATTAAATAAATATTTATTTATTTAATTAATTCATTAGCCTTTTCTACCTATGACACATGTCATTCATCTCTTGATTCATACACTACCTACCCTTTCATTATTTTATTATTTCTTTTACCTACCCTCTAATCGTAGCCGACCATTTATCTTTTACACCTCTCAATCTTATCCCTCCATTTCTTATAGTGTCTTCTATATAAGGAGATGCTTCCTTCATTATCAACCCTATGCATTCTAATCAAGCATCCTAGCATTCAAACTTTCATATGTGATCTACTTGCAACCACATTTTCGTTCTTTGTTGAGCTCTTGTGCACACATAAAATCTGAGAGCAAATATATCAAGCAAGATCAATGGAGATAGAAAGAATGGAGATTCAAACCCTATTGGGACATGTGATGGTATAATCTTTGTGATTTCATTTGATTTGCATTGTCTTAGGTAATCTTCATATGTTATGGTGGATCTTTGTTGTTGTTAGGCTAGGGTTTTGTGGTTGAATTCATTTAGTCTTTCAATAGTGTTGTTTCCATTTTCACCATATACAAATATAACATACTTATAACATAAAAATAAGTACAATTTTAAACACAAAAGCTAATGAAATAATCATAACACTAGTGGCTTGTAACAAATCTAATACACGTGGCTTTAAGATAAACATGTTATGAATATATCTATTAATTGTGTAGGATTCTCAAGGTTCGGTAAAGTAGCAAGTTCATCTACAAAATATTGTTGATCCACGTGGGCATTGAATGACCATTTCATCTAAGGGATTCTCAACACAAGCATCCTAAATGATTTCATTTCTATTAGAGTGGACAACCATAGTCAAATAAAAATGACCACTCGTTCCTAAAGGAATATTAGGGTCTTTAGTAGCTCATGGCATGAACAAAACAATATTTCTATGAGAGATAGAAAGATAAGGCTATATAAATCAGTTTTAGGTTTGAAAATTAGAAAATAATATAGATATTTAAGACCCAAAAATGACACTTTATAGAGAAAACAAAGGGTGGGTAGGGTAGGCAAAAATAATATCACATAACGAAACACATTCTCTAAAATGATATATATAACTCTATAGTACTTGTAAAATTGCAACACAAACTCTAATAATATATAAAAAGAGACAAAACAATCATAAAATATAGATATAAAACCCTAAAAGAAATGGAGGTATAATCGTAAGGTGAAACCCTAGAGGGTTTAAGAGTAGATGGGTTTAACAAACTATAAGGGAGTAAATCCCTTTTAAATAGGTCTAGGCTAATCAAATACATAATTAGGAACTAATTAGCCTAGATTTAATTAATTTTTGGAAGAGTTGTGAATTTATTAGAGTTTAGATAAGTACAAAATTAACTTAACTCTTAAAGCAATGATGAAAAATGGATGTTGAAGGCAAACAAAATTATTTTATCAAATTGTATAAAATAATGTTCTTTGTGTGTCCTTTATCTCAAACTCTAAACACATCCAAAATCTTTTGTGGGTTGATCCTAAGCAACACATAATTGATCTTTGAGGCATGAATTCAAATTGGTAGATGATAGATTTATATGACCTAGTTTATTGTAATTTTTAACATTTGATGCTGCAAAATGATTAAAAATATGTAAATATCTTTAAAAAGTTATTGGATCAAAAAGGCCATGTTCTCCCACTTGTCAAACCCCTCGAAAGACTAACTTTGTTACCTTGGGACAATGATCATTAACAACAAACACAAGCATGCACTGACTTATATGCTAATTTCTAATGCAATTGCATTGTTCTTAGTGCTCCAATTAAAGTGTTCCTTTCCATTTCTTTGAATTATCTAAGATGGTATGAATCGATCACATAAAAGAATATTGCAAATACCTAGACATAACAACCAATTGGTTGTTGAAGTTGGAATCAATGAACACTGAGAGAGGGGGGGGGGGGGGGGGTGGGGGTAAATCAGTGTTCTGCAATTTTTTAACTTTGACAATCTGTCCTTTAAACCACTTAATGCATATGAAGGAAATTAAAGTGCAAAAACACAAAGCAAAGATCAACAACACCATAACACAAATATTTTTACGTGGAAAACCAGTTAAGGGAAAAATCATGGTGGGATTCTAACCCATAGTATTAATATACTTTGTTAAAAGTATAGAAATATTACGTAAGAGGAATGCACATGCATTCAGGCACATTTCCTAGAGCTCACTGCTCAAATTACAAGAAAGGGCTACAACCCGAAAGGCTCACTACCTTACAAAATGTTCATAAGAGATTACAATGTATTTTAAACTATAAAATGGCATCAACAAATGCCTGAGTATAGTTTGGTTAATCACAAAACATAGTCTTACTCTGATCTACAATATTGCTCTGTTCTGATAATCTGCAACATACTGGTGCACCAATCTTCACCTTGCGCATGTGAAATTGCACAAAATCACTCATACACATATCTTGCATAATCATTTATCTCCAATATGATCAAATAAACCTGTCTTATATATCTACATCACCAATTTAGGTCGCCACCATGTCGGCTTCAAGAACACGTCACAAAAGATGAAATGTGTATACAAGTCGACTCAATCTGATCCAAAAGCAACTAAGCGGACTAAATAAAAATATACACATGCTTCCCATAGTTCAGCTCATCGACCTTGAACACACAAACAACCACAAAAATCTATCTGCAAGATCCGCATACTAAATTTCCACATGTTACCACTAATAACCACTGTTCTACCCAAAATATGATTACTCAATCTTCTAACTTACACAAAACTTATCACCGGAGGCCACAAACCTGGAATAAGGTAAATTGCATATCCACAACACATCTCCCGGATCCACAAAGCAAAATGCTCAACCAAAATAATCCACCAACCAAAACACTATACACTCTGCTGGATACATTGTTCTCACCAAACCTCACCAATACTTGATCCATCTACAATCAATCTTCCAAAATGATAAAATCATGAAGTGTGGATGCTGAAATTGATATGAGTTGGCCATCAATGACAACATCTCAATATACATGCAGTGTCTCTTTCCAACAATCTCCCCCTTTGGCATTGCTGGCAACACTTAGTGAAAAATGACTAAGTGTCAAATCAAAACCAAAATATATACACTACAACCAAAAATCTAATCATCAGATTCCAAAGAATCAAAGAATTAAGGAACTCCCCCTAAGATCAACATTTTTCACTCCTATACAATCCCCCTTTAACATCAATGACAAAGGTAAGATACTATAAATCAAGAATTGAGACAAAAAATGCTATACAGTCCTCACAAAAACTTGAAAATATCTACATAGAGATTCTTCAAAGAGTCCAAGTGACTATCCCAATGCTTTTGTAGATTCTCAAAAACTTTTATAAACCCACTGAGAAGATAAGACTACACTTCTACGGTCTTCAGATCATCTAGATCACCTATCTTGAGAGCACTCTAAGCATCTTGAAGAGCATTTAGCATTACATCCAACTTAGGGACAATATGACTCCTAAGTTCTCCAACTTTTCCAATTAACCTTTCTCGATCATAGCTCAAACTCTGAATATTCTCAAGCAATGAAATTACCTGATTTTCATGCTAGCTTAATGAATTTGATAAAGGATCAATTGATTGAGATAAGCTTTCCAACTGATCCGTTTCCTCTTGAGACTTCTTCTCAATATCCGCAATGAACTTGTTCAGGGATAAGCATGATTTACACAAGTTTCCACCTATGTTTATTGCATCTTGCATGCTTTTCACACAATTACTTAATGTGGGTCTATCATTTGAGATCATTTTCTTCAAGGTGCAAAGCCTTCTAGTATCAAATTCATTTCTAACCTTTACCTCTGCAAATTTCTCAAAATATTTAAAGAGAATTAAAAGAATCAATTAGACTTTTCAATTGCCTAGATGAAGTATCAGATGTATCCTTTTGGAATGAGGGCATTAACTTCTCCAAAGTATTGACTACCATGTTCATTAACAAACTATCTTCAGTGAGATTTTAAAAGATCGTCACTGGCTTTGGCTTGAGCAAAAGATGCCAACTGAAGTTTTTGTATGGGAGATAGAGAAGCAAGATTGATTGTTCCTTGTATGAATTATGGGCCATCAATGACTTGCTTACCTTTCATAGTCTCAGTGTCTCTTGTTTCAGTTCTGACTTCAACCTTGACCTCTTCTTTTTCCACATTTTCTTCCACAACTGCTTCCTTTTCAGGTGCTAGAGGGATCTCACCTTTATCCTTTTTATCATCTTCACCCATACCTGCATCACTCTCCATTCTACTTATTGAACTTTCGGGACAAAAGTATCAACCACTACCTGCTCAACTGAATGCACTTCCGGAATTGAAGGTATATCCTGTTGAACACAATGTACCACTAAGAGGGGGGTGAATCAGTGGTTCCTAAATTCTTTTCCCTTTTTACCAATGTGTTAGGTTTTGCCTTCTCCAACTCGATCCATATCTGATTTGATTTGATCTGATTTTCCTGGGATATGATCTTCATGTCATTGATTAGCACCATCAAAGCTTCACATTCCAATGTGTGTTTTCTAAATTTGGAGGTTTGCACCATGCTTTTCTTCTTTTCTTTGTCATACACCATTAATGGCTGGGCTATTTCCTTCAGCAAATGGGTACGAAGATCAGATCTTCTTGCAAGATAAGTTTAGTCACTTGCCAGCTTGTCTTCCTCGAGCCACAATCATTTGGCATCCTCCATGACTTTGTGGGTTCTTCATAAAAGTCAACCTGCTTGCTGACTTTTTACGTCGATGCACACTTCACCAACCTATGCAATATCACCACCTAACATCCAGTTGTCATGTTTGTCGACATCCACCTCTGCTTTGTTTGCTATGTCGGTTTGAAATTCTTCGTTGACCAAGATTGACTATCGGTTCAACACCTTGGCAGTATAACCAACAAACATCCTCTTTTTCAGCAACACATTCACCTGACAATTCATCTTTCCTTCCAGTATGTCTTCATGCCATTCTTTTTGTTCTGCTCATTGTGTTATTGTGATTCATTTAACATTCTGCCTCTTCATCACAAACAAACAACCAGCCTTGATACCGATCTATGCCTTACCGATACTCCTGCTTTACCAACAGATGACACAATTTATGTGTACCGATACCCTTCCTTCTGTGTGCTTACTCATAAGTGGATTGTCATCACATGTCTTACATTTCTTATATCGTTCACCACTTCTTACTTACCGATGACCTTGCCAAACCAGTTGACATCAATGACAACTTAATGCCAATAATGCCAATAATCTCCCCCTTTGGCATTGATGTCAACTTACTGTAAGACTTCATACCGATAGATTTCTCCCCCTTTGACACAATGACAAAGGGTACTGTATACTCCCCCTTTGATTCATACTTGTCTCCCCATTAGGCTGATACCCGCGATTACAGTCAATACTGAGACATACAGCCTTGAACTTTCCCTATGACCAGCATGTGGTTCAAGAGTTATAGATGTTGCTATGAACTCCCCTTGAACCATATAATTCCTTACTAACTTAAGTGCATAAGGCAGGTGACACAACTCCCAACTTGTGTCTTAAGTACTCAAAAGTGCTTACCAACAATGGTTTGGTAAAAATGTCTACTACTTGTTCTCCTGTAGGGACATAGTCCATCTTTACTTCTCGTCCTTCAACCTTCTCTCTGAGGAAATGATACTTGATGGCTATATGCTTTATCCTAGAATGCATCACCAGATTCTTTGATATGTTGATGGCACTTGAATTATCACACCGGATGAGAATAGGATCAGTGATGTCCACCTGTATGTCCTTGAGGGTTTGCTTCATCCAAAGTACCGGAGAGAAGCATGTAGCAACAACAATGTATTCTGATTCAACAGTTGATAGGGAGACTGAATCTTGCTTCTTGTTATGCCATGAGACCAACTGGTCACCTAAGAAGAATGCACCACCACTCGTGCTCTTTCGATCATCAATGCAACCTGCCCAATCAATATCAGTGTATGCTTCCAAGAGGAATTCCCCTTGTTTAGGATACCACAATCCATAACTGAGTGTTCCTTGTAGGTACCTAAAATTTTTGCTTACAACATTCATATGTGACTGCTTAGGTACAGCTTGAAATCTGGCCACCATGCACACTGCCTACACTATATCTGGTCTAGAAGCAGTTAGATACAATAGGCTTCCTATCATCAATCTATACAATGTTTCATCCACCACTAGTGATACATCATTCTTGCTTAATTTGCTTATGGTCACCATGGGTGTACTTACCGATTTGCAGTCCTCCATTTGAATTTTTTTCAACATATCCTTTTCATACTTGGCTTGTGATATAAAGACAACCTTATCTTGCTATGATATCTGCAAACCAAGGAAGTATGTCAATTATCCAAGCATTGACATCTCAAATTCTGACTGCATCTGATCAACAAATTCTTTGCACAGGGTGTCCTTATTGCCTCCAAAATAATGTCATCTACATACACAATTACAATGATCATGTGGTTTCCATCTTTCTTTATGTATAAATTATTGTCAACACTCCCCTTTTTGAATCCTTGCTCCTTTGGGTACTGATCTAGCCTTGAATACCATACTCTAGGAGCTTGCTTTAAACCATACAAGGATTTCTTCAACTGACGCACAAAGGTTTCATCATAATGTAGCAGAAACTCTTCCGGTTGCTCCATGTACACTTCTTCTTCCAAATTTCCATTTAGGAAGGCAGAGTTTACATCCATTTGATATACTTTATAACCCTTGTAGGTAGAAAATGCTAGAAACATTCTAATTGCTTCTAATCTAGCTACCGGTGCAAATGTTTCTTCAAAATCAATGCCCTCTACTTGAGAGTAGCCTTCGCACACAAGTCTAGCCTCATGCCTAACAATTTTACCATCTTCATTCATCTTATTCTGGTAGACCCATTTAGTGCTAATAATGTTCTTGTCTTTCGGTCTAGGGACTAATTCCCAAGTCCTATTCTTCTCAATATGTTGCAGTTCTTCTTCCATGGCATCCATCCATTCCTGTCTTTTGTTGGCCTCATTGAAAGTTTTAGGTTCTACTTCAGTCATGAGGAAGAAGTTGACTTGTTCATCATTTCGGGCAAGTCTTCTCCTAGTCTACACACCATCACTCTTATTTCCTAGAATCTACTCTTCCGGGTGGTTCATCTGCACATACCAGTTAGGAGCCTTTTTGGATGCTTCTTCTGGTTTATTGTCTAACTGAGCTTCCTCACCTTCATCACTCGAATCATCATACCAGTTTACCTGTGATTGACTTCCTTTGTGCATATCCTTATCAAATTTTACATGCACACTCTCATTGACTCTTCTTAGTCTCTTGTTGTAGCATTTATAGGCCTTGTTGTTTGATGAGTAACCAAGGAAGATTCCTTCATCACTCCTAGAATCAAAACTATCTAGACCATCCATATCTCTCTTGATAAAACACTTACTTCCAAATACCATGAAGTATTTGACTGATGGTTTTCGGTCATACCGCAACTCATAAGGTGTCATTCTGTTGTTTGTTCTTAGTTGAACCTGGTTCAAGGTATATGTAGTAATATGAACCACTTCCTTCCAATATTTGTCTGGCAAACTGGCCTCATTTAACATGGTTTTGGCCATCTCCTTGATTATCATGTTCTTTCTTTCTACCACACCATTTTGTTGTTGTGTCCTAGGGGCTGAGTATTGCCTTCTAATTCCATGTCTTGCACAATAATCTTCAAACTCATTTGATGTGAACTCTCCACCCTTGTCTGATCTTAGCATTTCAGCTTGCACCCACTTTCCTTCTCCACCATCTTCCTAAAGATCTTGAATCTGTCAAATGCTTGTGATTTATCTTGCAGGAAATTGACCCATGTCATTCTTGAATAATCATCAATAAAGAGCATAAAATATCTTTCACCGCCAAGAGATCTTGTCCTAGTTGGACCACATAGATCTGTATGTACAATTTCAAGTGGTCTTGAGGTGTTGTGTTCTTTTGTTTTGAAGCTCACCTTCATCTGCTTCCCTTTCACACATTCATCATAAAATGTGCTTATCGGTTTGATGATGGGTGGAATATTTCTTACACACCCCTTTTTGCTTAATGCAACTAAGTTATCAAATTTTATGTGCCCTAATCTTTGGTGCCACAACTAGCTTTCATCAGCCTATCCCATCATGCAATGAGACTCATAGAATTCCATCAGATTGTAAACATTACCATCTGTCCTCTTTCCTTCTACCACAACCTGACTGATACTCTCTTTCTTTATCTGGCAATCGGTAGAGTCAAAGGTGAATTTATAACCTTTGTCACACATCTGACTCACACTCAACAGATTGTGCTTTAAGTCTTCCACATAATACACATCATGTGCCTTCAGTTTTCCATCAATATTTAAAGTACCTTTTCCCTTTATTTTGATGGATGAGTTGTCTCTGAATCTTACTAAACCACCATTCCAGTCTTCAAGCTTGATAAATTTATTTTTATCACCGGTCATGTGGTTGGAACAACCACTGTCTACAACCCATAGATTTTTTCTTTCAACATGTAACGCAGTCTGCACTATCAGACTTGATTATGCCTTGTCCTTTTCTTTCTCAACCCATATCGGTTTGGTTTCCTTCTTCTTGTCAGCTTCTATTGTGTGCTTCGGTTCTTGATCAGGATCTGTTCTCTTCTGCTTGATTTTCTTGTTTTTACAAAACTTTTCTATATGTCCAAACTCTTGACAGTTATAGCATTTCACATTTTCATTTAAAGATGAATCTTTGAAACTATTGTAAGACACTGGTTTGTTCTTCCTACATTCAAAACTCCTATGACCAAATCCATTGCATTGATAATAGACAACATTCATATCCTAGAGTGCATTATATGGATTTCTACTTTCATAATTCATAGTGGGTTTATTGGTTAATCTACAGTCAGCTATTCTATGCCCAAATTTGTTACACCAATAACAATAACCATGGAAGTCTGGAACATACCAGTTAGGTTGCCTCAGTCTTGTAAATGACTGCCTCACCTGGGGTATTCCTTTCATGCTGTTGACTTTGGTGAATCCTTCATGGCCAACTCTTGCATTTCTCCTGGGATTTGCATGTCGGTACAATGAGTGTGGCCTTTGATTCATTGATTGTGTATATCAATTTGTGTGGCAGTTTCTAACAATATCTGCATATATCTTCTTACCGGTATCCTTGCTTACCATGAATGTCTTCTTCTCTTCACCTTCTTTTGAAGAAGTGAACTGTATCTTCTTAACGGATGTGTCTTTGCCATTTCAACTTTGACCTTCTTCAAATCCTAAGCCACCGGTATCTTTGGATTGCTTTTGTTTTCTCAACATCTTGTCTAAGGCTTTAGTGTTGCCTTCATATTTGCTTCTCACTTTTATTTCTTCCTTACTTTCTTCAAGCTCCTTTCTGAGCTTCACTATTTCTACTTCCATATCTTGATACTCCTTTTTCTTCTTCATCAGATCAGAGGATGTGACTTCACATATCCTCTTGGCTTTTCCAACTCAAGTTTCAAGTCAGATATAACTTGATTGGACTCATACAGGGATTGCTTTAAGAGACCTTGTTCATTTACTACAACAAGCTTGATCTTCTTGAGTTCTCTTCTTGTTTTACTCAGCTCCTCAAGAGCACTTATGAGCTCACCTTCTAGATCCCCTTTGGCCTCAATGTCTTCTTCTTCCTCATCTTCACCAACCAATTAATCAAGTGCCATAAATAGATTAACTTCTCTGTCATTCTCATGGTAGTCATCTTCTGATGCACTTTCTTCATTTGTGGCATCATCCCCAATAGTGTATAGGTTGTTCTACTTCCGGTAGCCTCTTCTTCCTCGTCGGTAGACATTTCTTTCTTTGTCTTTACCAGTAGATTTGCTAAAGCTTCTTGACTCATCTCCACCGGTTTCATTATAAGGACATTTTGTAGCAAAGTGTCCAACTTTACCACAGTTGAAACAAATGAGTGGTAACTTTCCTTTATACTTGTCGGATCCTCTTTTGAGCTTTCTGACAAAGTTTGCTACCTCTGTATTAGAGTCTTCACTCGATCCTTTATAAATAACCACTTCTTTGGCCTTCTTGATGGAGTTGAATGCTGCCTCTTTCCTTGAGGATGTATCACCGATTGTTCATTTCATATGTTGTTAGTGAGCCAAATAGCTCATCAATTGTGAAGATCTTCATATCCTTGTCTTCTTCTATGGCAGAAACCTTAGTATCATACTTAGGTGTGAGAGACCTAAGTACCTTCTTGACAAGAATCTCATCTGCAATTTCTTCTCCAAGTCCTTTGATGGTGTTCATAGTTTCATCAAATCTGTGAAGGTAGTCTAAAATATTTTCTTCATCCTTCATCTTGATGCCTTCAAGTTGACCCCTTAGTGTTTGCAGCTTGGCCTCTTTGACTTTTGTATCTCCTTTGAATAACCTCTGCATTTTATCCCAAGTCTCCTTGGCGGATGCACAGTGCATGACCTTGACAAACTCATTGTCAGACAACCCACTCAAGATAGCATGTTTAGCCTTTGCATTATTCTCATACTCCTTCTTGGCATCTAGATTAGTGGGAGGAACACGAGGGATAGTATACCCATTCTTGACAGACATCCACACATCAAAACCAAGGGAGGAAATATAGGTCTCCATTTTTCTGCTCCAGAAGGCATAGTTAGATCCATCAAACATGGGAGATTTTGAGGAGGTAGACTCATTTCTTGCCATTGTGTTCTAAGACCAGAATATACCCAAGCTTTAATCAACTGGGAACCTAGGCTCTGATACCAACTATTGAACACAATGTACCACTAAGAGGAGGTGAATCAGTGGTTCCTAAATTCTTTTCTCTTTTAAAATAACCTTAGAATACCGGTTATCACCCTAGGCACTAAACAATCAAACTAGTAATACAAATGTGGATATCAAAAGAGGCAAACACAAACATGCAACCCACAACACCAGATATATGAGGAAAACCCAATATGGGAAAAACTTTAGTGAGAAATGTTGTTGGAGACTACTGCTCCAATCCAACCTCACAAGTGAAACACTGACTTACAAAGATTTAGGGCACCAAACCCTGCACTAAGCTCCAACTTGGTGATGTATAGTGAAATACAATTTTGATATAGTTATAGCTTCTGGTTTCAAAGGAGTTTTGCAACACTTGATCAAATAGGTTTCTACCGGTTAACAATCTTCTCTTCTTTCACTGGATCTCACACCGCTAGTTATCAGATTACTCTCTCCAATTCTTGGCCTCTCTTCTTTCTCTCTCAGTCCCCCACAACACACTATGTCACACTTGGATTCCTTCTTGATCAATCACTCCTCAATGGTTAGCTTAAATGTTAGACCTGTAACAGTTTACCGGTACTCTATCTCTACCGGGTAAACCCTCTTACCGGTTCACCTGCTAACTCACTCTGCAACTTTCTTAAAATAGATTGTAAGGAAGATGATCTTTCTCTCTGCTCAAGCTCTCTTCACTCTCCTTCTTCACATCAAGCATCATCAATTTCTGTCTCGAGCTCACATATTTAAAATCTAAGATTCCTGCCAAAAACCGCATTCAACCAATGTCGTGTTAGGTTTTTCCTTCTCCAAGTCAATCCATATCTGATTTGATTTGATCTACTTTTCCTGGGATATGATCTTCATGTCATCTATCAACACAATCAAAGCTTCACATTCCAATGTCCATTTTCTAAATTTGGAGGTTTGCACCATGTTTTTCTGCTTTTCTCTGTCATACGACATTAATGGCTCGTCTGTTTCCTTCAGCAAATGGGTACAAAGATTAGATCTTCTTGCAGGATCAATTCAGTCACTTGCCAGCTTGTCTTACTCAAGCTGCAATCCTTTGGCATCCTTTGTGACTTGTGGGTTCTTCATAAAAGTCGACTTGCTTGCTAACTTGTTACGTCGATGCACACTTCACCGACCTATGTAATATCACCACCTGACATCCAGTTGTCATGTTTGTCGACATCCGCCTCTGCTTGGTTTTCTATGTCGGTTTGACATTCTTCGTTGACCAAGATTGACTACCAGTTCAACACCTTGGCGTTATAACCAACAAACATCCTCTTTTTTGGTAGCACATTCACCGGACAATCCATCTCGCCTTCTGGTATGTCTTCATGCCATAATTTTTGTTCTTCTCACTGAGTATTGTTGTGATTCATTTAACATTCCACCTCTTCATCACAAACAAACAACCAACCTTGATATCGGTCTATGCCTTACCGGTACTCCTTCTTTACTGGCAGATGACACAATTCATGTGTACTGGTACCCTTCCTTCTGTGTGCTTACTCACAAGTGGATTGCCATCATATGTCTTACATTTCTTATACTGGTCACCACTTCTTACTTACCGGTGACCTTGCCAAACCAGTTGACATCAGTGACAACTTAATTCCAATAGTGCCAACATATCCACCTTGGGGTGCTCAGTTTTCGGATGAGTGTCATCTTGTTCCTTTGCCGGATTGACTTCATATTGATTTTCTTGCAAAGCTTCTCTCCAAAATTCCTCTGTTTCCTTAGCAACTTCATCAATTTTTCCGAACATGATCTTATTTACTCCATGCTTTGAAACTTATCCTTGACTAACTGGAGTAATCTAACTATCTCCTCCTTAGAGATAACTGAACATAAATTGACTAATATATATTCCTTCAATTTCTCATCTTCTTTATTTTCTGTCAGTCTTTGAGCGTCCAAAATGTTATACAAACTCTTTGGAATTATAGATGATAACTCTATCAAGGCTTTACTATATACATTCATATATTCAACTACAACTTCTTCTAATGTCCTCTTCCCACTTTCATCAAAATTTTCATACCACTCAGATAGTGGTTTCAAATTACCATCCTTGACAATTGAATTAACAATATGATCTAATGCAATAGGGGGCACAATAGTGTAATTACCTTGAAGTTTTCCTGACTTTAAATCCTCATCAAGGTCAGATTTTGGTTTCTTGTTGGATCTGGTTCTATTGGATGATTTCTCCTTAGAGACCTTGGTGGTCTTAAGAGCTTTTGCCTTTACTTCTCTTACCGCCTCATCCGATTCAGTTTCTTCTTCATCAACTACCACAAATCTAACTATTTTTTTCTTCTGCACTCCACCAGATGGCTTGACTAATGATTTTGGTTTGGGAGGCTGAGAAATAGGAACAATACTTTTGGTTCAGGCTTTAGGCTTAGGGTCTGCTACCAGTTCCTTCTTCACTTTTACTAATTGCCCTTCAGAGGTAATATTTTCCTCTCTAGTTTTCCAAATGACCTCTTTTGATATCCCCATGGTTTATGCAAAAGCTTCAACCTCTTTCCAGACCTTCTTTTGAATGATTGGTCTCTTAAATTGCTAATGAAGTTTTAGGCTCTTCTCCTTGTAGGTTCTGAACCTTTATTCATTTAGAGTCCACCAGTTGGCTCAACAAATGTTGCGCATATAATTCCAAAATTTGTTCACCAACTTCATATCCCATTGGTAGAATCCATGAAATTTGAGGCTCCACCAATTCCATCAAGCACTGATCGGTGTCAACATATTTTTGCATAATAGATTTTGAGATTCTCTCCCTCTCATGCATTTCCACCTGAAAGTTCTTGAAATATCCCCATAGATTCTTGTTTTGAGTTTTGGAGTCACCGGAGCTGTAGAGATACTCCTGGATCTACATACCTATTGGCCTATCAAATGCCCACTATATCGGACCAACTCTCAGAATCTCATTCTTGAAATAGAAGAATATGCATAGAAGTAGAGTACCATATTTGAAGGGGTGCTTCTTATTTTATTTGATCTTATTTAGATTCTTGATGAGCTCACTTCAGAGTAACTCACAAAGATCATATTTATTATTCTCCCTTAACATCTCATATGCAACATATACTGCAATACCGGATATAGAATTCATTTGGCTAGAGTAATAAATCTTATAGCTTATCACCATGGATGCAAACCGGATGTCATCAATAGTCATTGCTCGTTTATCAAACTTTGACCCATTTGCGTTGGTTATAATGTCACTCTTCACTATTTTTAGAGATGACAATGGACCAAATGCACACAACCCTGTTACTGCCTAAATCACACCTTTAACGATCTTATGTGGTTTGTCAAACCACATGAATTCATCATGAACATGGCTCAAAATGTACAGAACCCACTCCTGTTCGTACGCCCTCAGAAACTTCACAAATTGAGAAAAACCCTTGCTTTCCAATTCTTGAAATTCAAGTTTCAGCATGAAACTTTGATCGCATAATCGGTTATTGAAAAGATTTAGCAATTGTGAGCTTCCTATTTCTTCAATCAGATCATATGTGTAAACCCTTATATCTTCGATATGCAAAACTCCATAGGGAACAAACGAAAAAGAACTCTTAGGGTCGTCCTTCATAGAAATGAATGGATGATTTTTGAAATTGGGACAAGCACGCTCAGTGATATTAACAACCAGAGGGGTTGCGGTACCAGATGCAACCATTTTGCAGATTAATGATTAACTGAAAAGGGGTTTTCACTGATAAATACCTTTGATGCCAAATTAGATTTAATCGCCAAATCTCTTCAAAAATTGATAGCACCAAATTTCTCTTAGTCCCCTTCTTCGTAGAGCTCTCTATACTTCTCTTCAATCACAAAGTGAGAAATGAAGAGGAAAAGTTACCTTTTATTCATCACAGACCTAACTTTTCACTGCAATAAATGCACTCTAACCTAATTCTTTTGGATGCTCTATATCTGTTAGAAATTCTTCACCGAATCTTCAAATAGGTTCAAATATTCTAGAAATCTACTGCAATCATAAACACTTCTACAACCTGTGGAAACAGGTACAGATCTTCAAACATGAGGTTTGAAAGATTTGCATTATAACTCCCCTAAGGCCGGATGCCTAGGTTTAGTTATCAGATGTAGTTCCAACACCAGAATCAAGTGCGGACCCACTTTCTACCTCTGAATCAATCTTCTTAACCCATGTCTTCTTCATTTGATCTCCGATCTCCTCAACTTTTGCTTTTCCCTTCTCACCTGGCTTCTCATTCTTGTTCTTGTCTTCTAGACCTCTCCTATTCACATTTCTGCTTCTACAATATTTAGCAATGTGATCGGACTTGTTGCAAGCATAACAAACAACATTTCCTTGCATAGGTCTAAAATTCATCCGATTTCTTCTTGATCTGCATTGATTAGCAACATGTCCAATCATACCACATGCATAACATCTGACATTTCTCTTATCTTGAATGATATTCATTGAATACTTTTGCATACATTTACCTTATGACCATAGTTATTGCATTTGAAACATTGAGAGGTAAAAGATGAAGCATTATTGATCATCCTATTTCTGCATTGACTAGTCATATGACCGAATTTATTGCAAACAAAACAATTGCCATTGAATTTATAAGCATTAGGTTGTCTTACCAGAGGCTTTCTTAAGTTGTTCTTCTGTTGTGCTGTTTTGGAGCTTTCACCTTTCTCAAAACCAAAACCTTGAGTGTCATTAGGAATCAAGTTTAGTTGAACTGATCCAAAATTTCTCCTTGTATTCATTTGCAACATCAAGATCATATCTAATAAGAATGATATGTCTTTAAAGATCTTCTTCATGTTGTCTAGCATCTTGTAGGTCAAGCTTCAATTGTCCATTTTCACTCTCAAGTCTGCAACATTCTTTAGATTTGTCTTTCAGGGAATGAGCAATATTTTCTTCATTCTTCTTCCTTTCTTCAATCTCTTTTGTCGATCTCATCACAATAGCTTCCATTTCATTCTTCTGGATTGTATTTGCTCTAGCTAGTCTATTACATTCTTATGACTTTTCCTTGAAGGATTCTTCATCAATTCTCTGAATTTCCTTTTGCTTAAGTTGATCAACAAGTTCCTTTCTCTTTTCGCCTGATTTGTTCAACTGATCCTTCAATGTATTCTTCAGTATCTTTGAGTTTTTCTTTCACTTGTCGATTCTCATCTTGTGTGTGATCAATACCTTCAAGAGCAACAATCATCTGCTTTCTAAGACTACCAAAATCCATTGATTCACCTTCATGGATAAACCTCAAGCTGTTAGGCTTCCTCCAAGGAACTAGGCTTTGATACCAATTGTTAGAATCAATGAACACTAAGAGGGGGGGACGAGTGAATCAATGTTCTGCAATTTTTTGTTGGCATTGTATTGTCATTGATGTCAATCGATAAGTATGTCAACGGGTATGCAAGATGTTGTTGCCAGAAGTGGAGATTGTTGGCATGTTGATATCAATCGGTATGGGATGTCAACTAGTAAGCAAGAAAACTCGGTAAGTGCGGTTCGAGATAGCATGTTCTAACCGACAGAACAGAGAAGTGCACGATATGCAGGTTAACCGGTTAGTATATACCGATAGCATGTTCGATCGGTGACTGAGTTTGAACTGACACAATCAAATGAGATGGATGCTGATAGAGATGTCACATGGACTCCAAGTGGCGAATATGCAGTGGCAAGTGAATGGTGCATCGACGAGATAGTTGCCGACTAGGTCGGTATTAAATGTCGACTGTGAAAAACACATATTGGTTGTAGAGGATTGCGACTCAAAGTAGATCGAAGGGCAGATATTTTATTCTTTGACATTATGATCAAACAAGGACATCTGATCATCTTGCTGATTTGGAGAAGGAAACTACTAGATCATTAATTGTGATTGACAAAATCAAGATTGATGAACTGGTTCCAGTTTGCTAAATATAGTAAACATTTATAGGAAGAATAAAAAAGAGGACAAAGCTTTTTTCTGAACTATTGCAGGTTATTGATTCAAGAAGATGAGATCCGATTTGATATGGATCGAGGTCGGTGAAGAAAACCCTAAGTGCATGAAGTTTGAGTTTTGTTTTGGCGGGAAAGCAAGAGTATAAATGTGCAGATTGTAGATCTAAGAGATTTGATGCTGGATGAGAGATTTATGATAAAGTGAATCTCTACGAGGCAAGAGTTGATCAATCTGAGTGTGATAGAAAAATATTGAAGTGACTAAGTGTTGGAGAAGAACCAGTAAGATAAGTGTAACCGATAAGGGTTGAGGTTACCGGTAAATAGTTGCAGAGGTTAACAGTTTATTAAACCGACAGTGTCTGAATTGGTAAGATAGTAGCAAAGAGTGAAGGAGAGCAGAGTGAGTTTCAGAGAAGATCTGGCAAGGCAGAAAATGAGTTGTAGAGGATTCAGACAATAAGAACATAGGACCAGTAGAGAAGAGAAGCAATGTGACAGAAAAGAGTTTAACCGACAGAGAGAATTGTTTGCAGGGGTTACAAAACTCATTTGTAACAAGTGTTCATCATTGTATTGTTTTATATCTCATTGTATTTTCACTGAGTGGATGCTCGGTGCTCCTTGAGTTGGTGCTCATAATAGATTAGGGGTTGGTGCTCCTTTGGGTAGGTGCCTATAAATTGCTAGGGGTTGGTGCCCTAAACATTGTAAAACTGTTATTTCATTTTGGGGCTGGACTAGAGCAGTAGATCTTCAACAACATTTCTCACTGAGGTTTTTCCTCCATTGGGGTTTCCTCGTATATCCGGTGTTATGTGATGTGTTCTTGTGTGTAGTTGCTTGTTAGTGTTTCCATTATCCTACCAGTTGTACACATTGTTTGAGATTGTTTATAATCACCGATTCACCCCCCCTCTCAGTGATATCTTGTGTTCTACATTTTAAACTTTGACAATATGTCCTTTACATCACTTAATGCATACGAAGGAAATTAAAGTGAAAAAACATAAAGAAAAGATCAACAACATCATAACACCAAGATTTTTATGTGGAAACTCAGTTAAGGGAAAACCACGATGGGATTCTAACCCACAATATTAATATAATCTGTTAAAAGTATAGAAATATTACATAAGGGGAATGCACATGCATTCAAGTACACTGCCTAGAGCTCACTACTCAAATTACAAGAAAGGGCTACAACCTGGAAGACTCACTGCCATACAAAGTGTTTGTAGGAGATTACAATGTATTTTGAACTATGAAATAACATCAACAAATGCCTGAGTATAGTTCAGGTTAAGCACAAAACAAATTATTACTCTGCTCTGTTATGATATTTTGCAACATACAAGAGAACCAATTTTCACCTTGTGCATGTGAAACCATACACATATCTCACACAATCATCTATCTCCAAAATGATGAAATAAACCTGTCTTATATATCCGCATCACCAATTTAGGTCACCACCATGTCGGCTTCAAAAACATGTCACAAAAGATGAAATGTGTACACAAGTTGACTCAATCTGATCCAAAAGCAACTAAGCGGACTAAAGCAAAATGTCCACACGCTCCCCACAAGTCAGCTCATCAACCTCGAACACACAAAAAATCGCAAAAATCGATCCGCAAGATCCACATACTGAATTTCCACACGTTGCCATTGATAACCACTATTCTACCCAAAACGTGATTACTAGTGTAATGCCCTGCCAGGAAACCCCGAAGGGATAAAGCTAAAACACACGAATGGAGTGCAAATATATATATTTTTTAAATAAGACACAACATAATGATACAATGAGTTATCAAAAGCTCATATAACACAACGGAAGACTAAACAATACCTAAGGAGTTTCCCAACGTGATTACTTAATTTAACATCTAACTCAACTCACGACATTTGATCCAATTAAGTAGGTTAACTTAATTTCATGTTATCACTTTAAACAAGGATATAATTTGTTCAGTAAATTAAAATTATAGACAATAGGATGGGTTCATCCATTATGGTTGAAGATGAGGCTAACATGAGGAAATTTACCCATTAAAGTTAAAACATAGATAACATGAGGACGTTCATTCATTAGAGTTAAAATATAGAAATCTTAACGAAGTCCATCCATTAGAGTTAAAGCTATGGTTAACATGATTAAGTTCATCCAATAAATTTTAACCATTCATTACGTTTAATTTTACATTAAACACATGCCATGCATCTAGTTCCATAACACACTTTAACTTCATCATAAACTAATGAATACTTTCCATGCAAACTTAATGGCACTAACGATATTGAATATATTCCATTATTCTAATCTACATTCTTTCATTATCCATATTACTGCATTTAAAAGATGACTGCATACATGAATTTAAGATTAATTTCATCTAATCTACCTTATACATTCTAACATAATGCCATCCATACATGCTAAAACTAAAAAAGAAATATAAGAACATAAGCGTCACATAACACCAAATTGATATCGAAGTTCACCCCTAGAGGGCTACATCTCCGGGTCTGCTCAACTGCAAGACCCCTCTGATCATTAAATAAGTTAAGAATACATAAGGTTCACATCATTTACAATCCTGCCATCAAGGCAAACATAACCAATATACAAACAACCACATCAGTCAAATAAATACATAAATGATCCCTGAATAGGAAAGGATCCAACTGAACATAATAGAAGCAATAAAAAGGTCCACTAGAGCATCCATGAAACTAAGTCATCGCAACCCAAGGTTTAGCATGATATCAGGTTCTCACAAGGGCATAGGCAAATGGACGACTCCACAACAGAGCTCCGATCAAGGGCAACACAACAACATACTGGCGAACATATTCAAACGAACTCCTAAAACCCAGGAATACCCAAGGTCGAGCATATAGAGTTCAATAGGGTAGGATTACTCACTTGGTCAAACTAGACTTCATACAAGGTGCACTGACTGACGATACTCTAACTAGCTCACCAGCTATGGTCAACCACCAATCAACACTTGACACCCACATAAAGGACGTGACCAGTTGTAACACCATCACAAGACAACAGTCAAACTCGAGACTGATGACAGAAACAGGTACCCCAAATCAACCAAACGACAGGGTCCAATCAAACAAATCAAGGCCTTGCCATTACTTAAGCAAAAACAAAAACAGAAAATTAAACTTGCATAGGCAATAATTGGAAAAGACAATCTTCTTTCCTATTGATTTAAATAATAAAAGTTGATCAAGTTTTCTAAATGATCTAAGTTTTCAAAATACATTAACAGAAAAATCACCATTACAAGGTGAATACAATACCACAATTGCAATAGTACCATTTGTCTATTTCTCAATACAAAGGAAAAGTATAAACTAAACCATTTATTTTACTTAAAGAAAATATCGTTAACTTACCAATTTTCCAAACGATACATTATTAAATTTCCAATAATTCCAATAGTATATCATTTAAATATTCAAATATCCAATGATAAAATATTTCAATTTTCAATTACCCCAATACTATATTATATCATTTCTATAATTTCCGGATGACCTATTATCACTTAATTTCTCAAATAATATATTCCCGAATAATATTATTTAAAATTTACCAAATAATAAATATATTTTATTTAAAAAAAAAATTCCAAATAAAAATATTATTTTATCTTTTCCAAATAAGATACTTCATGCACGCATCTAAAAAAAAAGAAAATGCAAATTATATATATATATATATATATTAATTACTCATTAATTAAATATATACATTAATCAATAATTTAATAAATAAAATTTATCATTAATACTTTTTAATAAAAAAGTAATATATAAAAAAAAAACTTTTAAATAAAATAAAATTTATAAACTCCATATTTTTTTATAACCTAAAAATAGAGGTTAAACTTTAATTTTTTTTTTTTGTTTTACAAAAAAGACTACCTACGTGGGCTCCCTTCCAAAGGGAAAGGCTGTGGAGAGCTGTGTGGAGGCCACACCATGGCTCCATAGCCTAGCTCCTCCCTTGGTAGCCCAAGGCGTGAGGTTGGGGTTGAGCCTGGGCTCCCCCACCTCACGTAAAACAATATTTTATTGTTATTTTTTTTTTCATTTTCAAATCGTCAAACATATATATGCATTTTTTAATTTTTTTTTATAATCTCAGACAAAACACCAAATGAAATATACTCAGAAATTTTCTAAGACAAAACAAAGAATGAATTTAATCAATCTAAAACAAAACATTTTCATTCCCAGGCAACCCATTCTGGCGAAATTTTTCCAACATAACCCCAAATAAAATAAAAATAAAATAAAACTCCAAGTTCTAAATAATATACAGTCTCTCGCAAAGACTAAATTAAATTTCCAAAATGACCAAGATTAACAAATATTAAATTTTTTTTTCCAGAATGATCATGATTTTCTAAATGGAAGAATTTGTTGAATGACCATCCAAATAAGCAAATTTTGGGCATAAAGAAGATCATTTCTCATACAATGATTTCCCCAAACTGCTAGCCCCAAAACAAATTCCCAAATAAAAGAAAACTTAAATCAGAGAACACCCATTGGAGATTTTAAACAATATTTTTTCATGAACAATCATTCCCCAATATTTCCAATATTTGATTCTAGAAAAACAAGCACAATACAAGCATAAATCAAAGAGATGCATCTGAATCCTACCTCATCTCGCATTCCTGGCAAGATCTGATGAAGAGCCCCAACCTGCACTTCAAGAAATCCTTCTCCTCCCAAAATCCCCAAATTTTCACCATCCAAAAATATTTTCTAAAAAAATATTTTCCAAAAATCAACCCCCAATTTTTTTTTCAAACCTAGGTTAAATGGAAGAATATTTGACCTAATCTCTTATTTTTGAATTTAAACACTTTCTTTTAAATAAAATGAAAAAAAAAACCATTCTTTTCAAACTATACAAATATTCTAAACTTGCTTTTCTAATTAAAAATCAAAATGTTTCTCTCCCTCATTTAATTTTTAATTTTCTCAATATTAACAAAGCTAACATTTATATTTCAAAATATTAATGAGGGTAAAATATTTTTAATTAAAATAAAATCCCAAAATCAATCTTTCACACACTATATATATATATATATATATATATTAAACTTGCTTTTCTAATTAAAATTGATTTTCTTAAATAATTAAAATTAACTTTTCTATTCCAAAATGCAAAAGAGATTAAATTATTTCTATTTCGAATAAATTTAAATCTTTCCTTTCAAAATGCATAAACTAAATAAATTCATTTTTCAAAATTAACCATTAAATTGAACTTGCTACAAAAATAAATAGAGCTATCTTTTTAATTAACGATTGATCACATAAAAGAACCCTATTTAATTTAGTTCCTCAATTACTAATGCGTAAATGAACACATTAAACTCAAATTAAATACTTAGGATTAAATACTCAATTTTACCACATGCAAAGCACACAACCCAAGAAAGCCAACCAAATACATGACCCGCAAACCCAAACAAAAAGCTGACGGACCACCGACGACGCTCACTTGAGCATGACTAGGGTAAAATGAGGGTTTTACAACCACCTAATCCAAATTCTAAGGACCAAAGAGGTACAATCCAACTTGCAAATCCAGGCGGAGACGAACCTCGCACCCATGCGGTACTGTACCTGAAGTCTCCTGCAACCAAGAGTCATACATGCATACATATATATACTTAATGAAAGTGTTAGCCCAAGATCAATAACACGAAATAGGAGAACTAATAAACTTGCATATGAATTGGTGTGAAAACTACATGACTATAACACTATAATATGATAAACTAACCAAGGTCAAACTGAGATTAGAAATTGATTAGGGCAGGGGTACTACAACTAGATCTTCTAACTTACACAAAACTTATCACTAGATGCCACAAACCTGGAATAAGGTAAATTGTATATCTACAACACATCTCCAAGATCCACAAAGAAAAATACTTAACTAAAATAATCCGCCAACCAAAACACTGTACACTCTGCCAGATACATTGTTCTCATCGGACCTCACCAATACTTGATCAATCTACAATCAATCTTTCGGAATGGTAAAATTATGAAGTGCGGATGCCGGAACTGATATGAGTTGCCATCAATGACAACATCTCAATATACATGTAGTGTCTCTTGCCAACATTTGAATCCTAGTGATTAGTGAAAAATGGTGGGAATCAACAAATTTGATTTAAAAATAAATATATTTTGTTCTCAATCTTAGAAGCTTGGGATCATTCTTGAGTGTGACAAATTGAACCAAGACATGGAGATGAAATCATAAAGTTGAAAAGAAATGCATGAAAATGTGAGTTGATAATGAAGCACGCATATAAAAAGTAGGTGTATATGGCACTAGAATATCATCAAATATATGGAAAAGTGTGAAGGTGAATTAAGGAAGGACCGGATACAGAGAGGCTATGGTTTCCCCAGAAGCGTGCCAACTCAACTGATTCAGAAGCTGGGGCAAAATTATTGTCGGGTAGGAATAAAAGATCCAATCCAAAAGGCTGGGTTTGGTCCGACCACCCATGCGGGCAGGCGAGACAATAAGTCAGGTCTCGTCCCTCAATCCGAGGTAGGAGAAGGTATGAATGGAACGGCAACTGACGATTCCCTGGGGGGAGGGAATCGTCAGTTGTATCGGAGTGGGAGGGAAACCAATTGATAGAACAGCTGATCGTCCGGGGAAGCAGGGTGGGCCCCGGCCTATATCCTCAACATTTCCCACCCCGCCTATAGAATGGTAGGGGGCCCAGAACCACAATAAAATGTCCGGGAGAAGCTATGCCAGGGGTGGGTGGGAGGCAATAGTTGGTGGAGCGCGTAGGGGAGAAGGTGGCATTCCACTGGCAACTAGAATTCCCCCCACCCTTTCATAGTCCGGTGCCGCGAGGAGATATTGGCGGATGGCTGGATACCAAATCTTTACCACTTGCACCTATCGCACTTTTCCCATCCCCCATGGGAGCAAAGACTATACGAGGCGGATAGAGATCAGCTAATACTTTCGATCGGGGGGTATGATGGACGAAAGATCCCCTCCTCGCGAACCTTAGCACATGAACCCAAACTAAATGAGAATCCAAGAATATGCAAATTTCACCATTATAATAATAAATTATAAACATAAGAAATTAACATAGATATCTTAAATATATCTATCTAAAATCTACCACCACCTATAAATCTAGTGATACATTAAATATATAACATAAATTAGATAAATATTTATATCTATAATTTTTTAAATACATATTTTAAAATATCTATATTATTTTTTAATATAACCATTCTCTTATAAAAATTATACTGAAGCAATAAATAATATTTTTTAATTACTTCCACCAAACTAATAAACAATCTATAAAACCAAGAACCTAAGTTGGTGGACAGACATACCAATCAAATGAATGCTATTTATGTCTGAAATCAACATGGCTGGTTTATATCATAAATGCGTAGTTAATTTTCCCAAAGAAAACCCGATCCCCACCGTTGATATGCTGCAACTAGAATTTCAGCAACCCACTTTTCCATCTATCGTCATCCTTGATTTGACTTTGTTCTCATCAAGGTAAACAAAAAAATAAAACAAAACAAATTTGTACAATCTTCCAAATCATACGCAAAAACATTTGGGATTTTGTTTTAAGCAAAACGAACATATGGGTGTTTATGCCAGTGCCGCTTAAGTGATAGCTAGTGAAACATGGGCTCAGCGCTGTCCAACCCAATTTCATCTGCAAGTGTGGGGGTAAATTCGAACTCAGCACCTGCGTTTGAGTGGCAATGGCAAACTGATGATTTGCTGTGGCGTTCATACAGCGAGGAGTGCAGTGCTGCCATGGAGGCGGCACGCTTGGAAGGGCGCTCCTTCCTTGAGATCAAGGCGTTCCCGGCTTCGACTCGCACGCACTTGATTTTCTTTCAGCAGCAACAACTTCGCCAGGTCGGTTTCAAACTCTTTTTTATCCGTTCTTTCCAAATATTTTCTGAATTTGTTTGACTTCTCCACTTTAAAGCTCTAGAAGACCTAGTGAAATGTTGTTAAAAGTGCCAGCTTAATGAAATGAAAGCATTTAATAGGACCAAGCTGTTTATGGAACCTTAGGATAGAAGCAATGTTGCTTTGGGCACACGCACCTTATTGGGGCCAACCCGGTTGTGCCTATTTGGTATCTATTTCTTTTATAATATGGATCTTTTGCTATGAATCTTGATCAAGTAATCTGTTGTTCGTGACAATCAAGGAATCAATGTTCAATGTACGAGTATATTTGATCTAGCTCTTCTTGTAAGCTGGACATTCTGTAATGTAGTGACACTCCATTTCAATCAACTTTATAGTGAAAAAATAGCATGTTCTATCATCCGCCTTCTGGTCTCACACTTAGGATGATGTAAGCTAGCCTTTAGCTGAGCTTTTAACATTTTTGCTTTCCATTTTATTTATGATCTGATATATTCTTTGTACTTATGGTCACATGTAAGATTGAATTCCCTTTTTTCCTCTCAAGCTGCTTTGCCCACATGATTGTTTGGACTTATAAAAACAAATAAAAAAATGATTGTTTGGATTTTCTCATATATTTTTTGATTTCTGCATTGGCATTTGGACACTCTTACATGCAACAGCCCATTTACTCATCCGCTTGGTATTTTGTTTCATTAACATGCTCATTCTTTGACAAATTTTTTTCTCCATTGCTATCTTGTGCCAAGAATATGATTCCATGCACTCTAGAATCTTTAGGTAACTTAACATATGGATCACAGCTGATGCCTCCAATGTAAACACACTTGCTCAGCTAATATGAGCTCGAATGGAACTGATGTTTTTGTTTTGAAACTACTGTATTTTAATATTTTTCGGTACATCTTTTAATTTTGCTGTTTCAGTACTGATGTGTTGCTGCCTCAAAATTCACAACCATAGAGCACCGTTGGCATAGCAAGCAACCCAAATAGGATCCTCTTGGAGTTCCAATCCCATAATTCTACATTTTTATATCTGTTTTGTAGTAAGTATACCATCCCCCTTGTATCCTTATTTTGTTTTGGAATTCTTCTAGTTGAGTTTGTTGTGAATGTCAAGACCAAGATACTTATATTTATTGACCACTTGCAAAGGACTCCTTCAAATACAAAGTTTATTTCTTTTTTCTTACTTCTTAGTGTAGTGATCATGACTTTGGTTTTGTTGGTATTTACTTGCACCCCTACCTTTGATAAAACAATTCTAGAGCTCTCAAGTGTAATCTTTGGTTATGTGCTATTTTTTCCATTAAGATAAAGTTATTTGTATATAGGAGCAACTTTATTGCATAGCTGACCAAATGGATGCTTCCACCTCCATACTTGTCTATTCATGCCTTTGATTTGTCTATGTATAGCCCAAACAAAGTAAGGGATAGCAGACATCCTTGCTTGACCTTGATGTCATTCGTAAAGAATTTGGATAAATCTTTCGTTGTTCTAATTTTTTCTCAAACCTTATCATAAAGCCTATGGACAGCTTCCTTGTGCTATCTTATAAATTCCCAACTCTTCTATTTTGCTCCAGAGTTTGCTTCTAGGAACAATATTAAACACCTTATTGAAATCATCAGAGTAAAAAAAATAAACTCTTCCCCTTGATTTTCCCTTACCTTTTCAATAAAGCATCTAAGAGACCACATTGATCAATTGTGGAGTATTTTGGCTTGAAACTTGCTTTCCCATTCTCCCTCTTTCTTGCATTTTCTGCCCAATCACTAATTTTGCACTCTACCATAATCCTAAAGAGTTTCAGCTTTCCAAAAAGAGGCTTAATCATTATAGTATGATAGTTTGATGGGTTGTGGACATCTCCACTTTGTTGATATATGATAGCCTCGGTAAGATAAATGATTGAATGAGAGATAAATGAAGTCTCTCATTCAATCATCTATCTCATCAATAGACTATGATAAGACTTTAGTTATCATTCCTTTATCTGATGATTATTATAATCACTCTACGATATGTTATGTTCGGTTTTTTCTTATATCAATAATCATATAGATATTCACATATATATGATCTTGCTGTGATCGTATTCTTCAATTTATATATATATAAACTTGCATGCAAATTCCGATCAACATCGGGTTCTTAACCAATGCCTAACTACCGATTAATATCGGTTGCAAATCGTAAAGCACAGAATACCGATTGGTATTGGTTTTACTTGTTAATTATATGCACATCGATTGGTATCGGTTAAACGCGATTATGGTTGAAGAGGTGCGATCAAGTAATATCTTGATCGGTCATGTCTAATAGACATGACCGGTCAAGGTATTGCTTGATCCTCCTTATTGGCATATATATATATATATATCGATTGGTGATTGTGAGAAGAACATTGAAATTTATAAATGCTCCTTCTCCATCTGCAACTACCAGATAATAATTAGATTTATTATATTGTGAATTAACATATACTTGAAAAGAAAAATAACCTTGAATATAACTTGCACCTTGAATTGAAAATTGAAATACATTTACATGGTATCAGAGCCAAGTTAAATCGAACCTGAGGCTATTCAATTTTGTGGAAAATTCAAGACAAGCATATATTCAACATCACATTTTTCCAAATGGCTAGCACTATCAGAGTCGAAGATAGACTTGGAGGAGGCAATGACTTCTTAGCATGAAAGTTCAGAATTAAGATGATTCTAAGAGAAAATAAAGTTGAATCATTTGTAAAAACTGATACTACAGAACTTGAGACTGAACCTGACAAAGCAACTTGGATAGAGGGAAATGAAAAGGCCATCAAAATTGTTGGTTGAAAATTTTGTACACTTGGGAAAATATACAAAATTGTGGTCTCAACCATAGCACACAAGTAAAAACTCTCCTAATTAAGGGAAGGCTCCCCCTATCTAACTACAACTTGGAAAATAAAATGGGATGGGACAGCAATCTTTCTTCTTTTTTCAAGAAAGACAATATCCTTTTCTCTTCACAGAAAAGGATAGCTATTGAATAACAACAGTAACCACTTTCAAGTGAAATAAGAGAAAGGAAATGAAGTTTCCTGAAAGTGCAAAGACTTCCGTCACTTCTTTCGGGACGGGACAGCAATATCAAGCTCAAAGACTTGACTATTGAAAGTCCTATCTACTCTTTGCTATACTAAATTTTTACAACGAATAAAAGATAACAGCTCAAAGACCGGAATAATCTATTCTTTCAACACAAAGACAAGAACTAATGCAAGCTCAAAGACTTGCTACTATTTCTTATCAAACAGTAATTTTTCCTCAAGAATAGATGCAAGCTCAAAGACTTGCTGCTCCTTCTAGAGATTTTCCTATTTTAATTAATCTTCTCTACTTGCAGCTCAAAGACTTCAAATCAGATTGGACTAAGCTCCTTTAGAAACACTTTGCATAGAAGAAATAAAAGATTCAAACTCAAACATGTAGCTCAAAGACTCAAAACTTGAGTAGTCCTTTATTATTCTTCAAAAACTTTCAATCCACATACATAAGCTCAAAGACTTCTTGCTGTAAATTTGGCAGAGTTTTTGCTTGCTTTCCAAAAGATGATAATTACAATGGACTGCTCAAGATTTATAGAAGAGTCTTGAGAAAAAGGTGGGAGGATCCTAACTAACTTGAGAGATTCTCTCAACCACCAAGACTCATTCAATAACTAACTGAGACTTCATTAACTAACTAAAAGTTACTCCAACTAACTAAGACTTATTCCAACTACAGTCCTAATTGGACACAACTTGTAGTTGATTCACATGTAATTATAAAAGCGCAAGTAATGTGTAACTTGCATTTTACAAAAAATACTTTTACATGCAACTTGTCAAAACTAAATTACAACTAAAGATTACAAAAGAGGGAAAATTCAACTAAGTGTTGAAAAACACTTAAGTTGCATTTTGTGAAGACACAAATCCTTGAAATTTTCGGATGCTCGCTTGTAGTTCCTCAGGATTTGGTTCATGGGTGTTCTTGGCAACAACCATAGTCTTCACAATAGTGTCGTGACAGCGGAGGAGCGCGGAATTGTTTTTATCCAGGATAGACTGGATTTCATGCAGAAAGGCTTGGTGTTTCATCAATGCTTGAATTGAAGCTGCCGAGAATTGTTCGCTCCTCCATTATGAATCCTCATCTGTAAATCAGCAAGAACTTCTTCTTCTGGAATTAGCTCTCCATCCCGACTTACTATATTGCAAGAGGCCCTTTCACAATGTGAGACAATACCTCGGTAAACTTCATCCCGGAATCTCCTCGCATCACCGATCTCCTCAATGAGGGATTTAAGAACAAGGGTCTTGTTTTCCATGAGTTCTTCAAATTCCAAGTACATGACCCTGGAAAAGATGATGGCGTGCTCCTGCAAAATACTCAGCTGTTGTTGGGGCATGGTACGCCAGATTGTCAGACTTTTCTCAACACTTTCCAGATTCTTTTTGAAAGTGTTAGAAGTCTGATCCAGTTTCTCCTCAATGGTTTCCAACTTAGACATTATTTGAAAAATGTCTTTCATTACTTGTACACATTGATCATGAAGCTGATCAACCCAGGAATCCAGTGCTTGTACTTTCTGAGCAGCCCTTTCCACTCCACGAATCGATTCTTGGGAACCAGAAGAACCTATGGAGTTACTCCCTTCAGCAACAGGTTTTATGATTTTATGAATGGCTGCCATAAGCTGTCGGTTTTCCTCTTCTAGCTTGTCTTTCTTCGTAAAAAGATCATCACACCTTTGCACCAATGAAGCAACAGAAAACTGAGCATCATGTTTAATGACCTCATGTGTTTGCTTGCCCAACTCTATCCTTGTAACCTTATAATCAGTAGCTGACATTTCATCAAGTGGCTTATCTGCAATAGGTTCCACAATTTCAGCTACTTTCATCTTGTTGCTATCAACAGTTACCCTAGAGATAGTCTTGGCCTTCTTAACAACTTTGGATCTGGACTGTTTGAGTTGTTAGTAGTCAAAGGCATCAGGTGAGATCTCTTGCTTCTTTCTTTTCGGGGTGAAAGAACTAAGCCATGGAGGCAAAGTTATCAACTCACTTCCAGTAGTAGCCGTAGGCAAAGGAGAAGCAGTTTCTGTTTGAATTACCGTGGTCACCCTGGGAGGAATATCAGTTGGAACAGAGACCATGGTTTGCTCAGTTACCAATGGGCATGAAGATTGCCTCATGAATTCTTCAAAACCAGAAGTGGAAGTATCAATTTCTGATAACTGAATGCAAGTGGGATTATCTTCAGGAACTTTCAACACACTTTCTTGTTGTCGATCAGGAGAAGGCTCGTATGCTGAAATGGGAACTGCATTCTGAGGAGACTCATCTACGAGCAAATCAGGAGGAGAAAGAGGCGTCTCAATGGAAACTGGAGGAATGACCTCATGAGGCGAGTCTGAAACTAGAGACTTAGGAGCATCGTCAGATTGCTGCCCCTCTTCTGGATTATCCAGATCGATCACCTGAACATGGAATCGTGATTTCTCCTTCCCACGAATAGTCGTCTCCTCAGGAGGAAGCACTACTGCACAACTGACTCGTAACTTGATCCTTGTGTCCGAAGATGAAGTACCCTCCTTGTTATCAATCTGAATCTCAGATTTCCGTCCAAGAGGCCCCGTAGAATCATCTTCTTTACCAACCTTGATTTTGATAAGTCTAACAACATTACTTTTCAGCCATGCGTTAGTGTTGGCCAAGATAGGCTGAAATCTGTCAAGGATGGAAATGCCCTCGTGTGACCATTGGATCAAAGGAAGTGGAGCTTCCTCAACCCTCCGTGAAGTGTATTCAGGATCAAGTATATGCCCGTCATCAATCATCCCTTGTGGGATATCCGCCAAGTTCAAGTCAACAATTTGCTCAACAGTGAGCCTGCAGTAATCCATCTTCAAAACTTCGGCTTCTGTGCGGAGATCTACCCAAATGTCTTCAATACGATGAACATGCACAAAAGATTTCTTGATCTTCTCCTTTATACCTCTATAATCAAAATCAGCTCTAGGTTTGAACCTTTTAAGCTTGATTTCCTGCAATTCAGCCTCCATGGCCTTAGCCTTCATAGATGTGACAGGGGAGTATCGACCAATTTTCAATGGGTTTGTGGTAGAGATCCCCATTCCAACCTTGTGTCTAGCAGACTGAAAAGTATGAACAGCCATGATCTGTCTTCCCAACTCCATAAGAATTATCTTATTGGTTGGGTATCTTGGAAGCATGTATGGTTGACCATCATAACATCCAATCCTCATATAGGTGAAGGTGGGAAATTGCAGGAACAAACACCCATACTCAGACACCTTGACCCATGCCTCATCTGATACTCTTTTGTTCCCGAGATCCATGTCAAATTGACACATGAAATATCCGAAGAATGCATCTTGGACCCTTCTAAAATGCAGTCTGCTGGGTTTCAATGGCAACTGGTCATAATATTCCCAAACTGGTATAAGCGAGCGATCACCCTTGGTAGAAAGACCTGGAAAGTGTCTAAGTGATGCTGCTAAATATACCAAATAAGAATTCATGAAGAAGGTCATGGTGGTAGGAACTGCTGCAAGTTGTTTGCACAAGGCATCGCTGATGACTTCACCCCATGAAATGTGATGTGACTGTCGTATGAACATAATGAATTGATACATCCATGGCTCAAAGACATTGGAATGCTCAAGGCCATCATCCTGTTGAGAAAAGTGATGGTGTCTCCTATCTCCCATTTGAAATCACAACGGTACAACTTTGCCCACCTTGAGAAGGAAGGTCGTGGCTCTTGGATCCACCTATTGATGTGCTGCTTGCAATCTTTTTCCCTCTTTATGTAGTATTCTGCTACACTTTCTTTGGTGATTTCCATATAAACAGGTGCAGGAGGTATTTTGAAGACCTTCTTGATTGTATCCGCATCAAGACGAATTATAGCTTCACCATCATCATTTTTGATGACTCTTGATTCCTTGTCAAAATGATGGGCGCATGCAAGAACAAACTCAGGTTCTAGGGCAGCCACTGGGAAGGAAGATGCATGATGGATATGGCTGTCCAACAGCCGCTGCAAGTTATTATCCTGTGGATCTTCTACCCTGTTGATGAATTCTGCCATATCAACGTGCCCTATCTCCGTGTCTCTGATGCGATCCAAAGGAGAAGAAACCCGGGAAGGTGCAACCTCATTCTGATATTTGTCATATTTGTATTTCATTTTCTTTGGAGTTGGAGATGCCGGCAAATCTGACATTGATTGTGAACCTGGAATGCTATGATGAAGACTTAAAAGAGTTAAGGCAACATCATAGTCAGCTGCAAATATCATTCTTCCTTCTTCAAATGGGTAAAACTTTGATTTTTGAATTTCACGATTTTGAGAGAGGAAGAGGGGAAATATGTAGAAATGGGAAAATCTTGACTTTGACCAATTTCGGATCTTGGGAGAATTTTCGCAAGTATACAAGTTGGAAAGGACATACATGCAATCGGGGTTTTAAAACCCGAATACAAGTACACTTGTAAATTCGAAAATGGAGAAATGGATGAAAAATGAGATTTTGACTTGCGGGAAATGATGGAAATGGAAAGTACGGATATGGGGAACATGAATGGATAGAAATGGGAAAATCCGAGAAGGTCATTTTCATGAAAATGGGAAGAACTCTTCGACATGTAATCCGGTTTTTAAAACCCGAATTTGCAAGGGAGGGGTATTTCACACTTTTCAACTTGGAATTTTAACCAAAAATGGTTAAATTCCTTAACCGTAGGGGAAGAACAAGAATTTCCAGCGAACTTGTAATCGAGATTAAAAATCCCGAATACAAGTAAAGAGGGAATTTTGGGAAGAACAATGCAATTCAAAAATTGCATACCAAGGGGAAGATTTCTTTTACAAAAACCAATTTTTGGGGGAAGAACAACACATGCCAAAAATGCAACTAAGAACGAAAATTAAGAAAACAAGAAAATAACAAAATGAAGGAAAGAAAGGAAAGAGAACATACCTTTCTTAATAATGCAAAATGCTTCTCCAATAATGCAACAATTCTTGGAATGAAGAAGCAAAACCGGAAAAAAGGAGCAATCCGTAATGCCAAACCCTTATCACGTTTTTTGCAAAAATGCCCCAAATTGATCAATGTAGCAGCAATCCCAAATTTGGATGATCAAATTGCCAATGAGAGAGCACGCCTAAAAGGATTGGAGCAAAACGCCTAAGGAGGAAGTAGAAGAAATGATGATTTGTGCTTGCAAAGAGTAGCCAAAGGAGTCACGTGGAAAAAATGTGGCCATCATTTGCATCTTTAATGGCATCATTTAATAGCTTAAAACTCCTCCCAAACTCCACGCCTAGGTGGAAAAGGGCAAAACGATTTAGGAGAGTGGAGTTTGTTGAAGTTTTAAACCCTCAAAAAGTGGCATTTATGAAAAATGTGGTTGCTGTTTTAAGGCAAAAAACCAGTAATATATCCTCCAAATGCGACGAAAGGTGTCCAAGAATGCATGAAAATAGGATGCAAACCAAAACGCCTCCTTCCTCCAACAATCTTTCCACAAAATTTGCCTTGAAATGGTCAAAAATCGTTTTTCCTTGCATTTCGGGTTTTTTGGAGCAAAAGACAAGTTCGAAATGCATAAGGGAATGAAAATCAGGTTTTTTAAAACAAATAACAAGTTCTAAAATTCACTTTTTCACTCACTAAGCCAAAATCGGGTTTTTTGAACCAAATAGCAAGTTTTATTTTTCACTTTTTCACTTACAAGGCAAATTCGGGTTTTTTTAACCAAATGACAAGTTTTATTTTTCACTTTTTCACTTGCCAAGCCAAAATCGGGTTTTTTTGGACAAATGACAAGTTTAAAATTGTCAAAAATGCACTTGCAAGGCAAAATCGGGTTTTTTGGAGCAAACTACAAGTTTTAAAAACTTGTAAAAGGGAAATAAAATCCCTACAACAAGTTAGAAATACATGCACACATGTAATGGGGATTTAAAATCCCTATTACATGTAAAAACCATTAAAGTAGGGGTTTTTTGAGCCAAAAAATCCCTATTTTAACTAAACATGACCAAAAAACAATTAAAAATAACAAAAGAAGGAAGGAAAATTTAAAACAAATTGCAAGTAACATCTTTTAATAAAAATGCACATGTAATAAGCTAAAAATTCCCCTACAAAAACCCAAAACAATGAATATCATTAAAACTTGCAGTTTGAAGAAAATTCTCCACCTGCAGTCGGGGTTTTAAAACCCGAAATTGAAGGAAAGACATAGCAAACGAACCCAGAATTTGACGAAATTCGAAACGTAGTTCGAGGATAGACTGATGATTAAGCCAGTCCAAGGATTCGTCAAAATTTTGCCTCGGGAAGTGTGCCATAGAGTAAATTTTTTCATTTTTTCACAAAAATTTTAACGTAGTGGTCCTTCATTTTTGGAAACAAAAATGAGGACAACAAAAATCATAGTTGATGGGGTGAGGAATAATATTATGCCCATCATAAAGAAACATGAAACGACCTACAACATGTTCAAAGCACTTGAAGATGCATTTGAGATATCCAATGCAAGTAGAACCTTGGCTTTAAAGAGAGAAATAAATCATATAGCTATGATCAAAGGGGAGTCAGTGAATGCCTACTTCATGCGGATATCAGCCCTAAGGGATGAGCTAGCAACCCTTGAATATGAGATCCAAAGCAAAGAATTAACACTCATTGCTCTAGATGGGTTGCCTAGTATATGGGAAACATTCGTCCAAGGCATCAGTGCAAGGGATAAATTTCCAAAGTTTGAAAGGCTAAAGGCAGACTGTCTCCAAGAAGAATCAAGGTTAAATAAGAAAGGGATCAAACAAAAGAATATAGATGAAGATCTTCAAGTCCTAAATACAAACTCCAATAAGAAAAGCAAGCAGAAACAATTTAGGAAGAGGAAAGGTCGTCATGGCAAGAACACCTTCAAGAAGGATCTTTCACAGATTCAATGTTACAGATGTGACAAATTCGGACACTATGTTGCCAAATGTTTGGAAAGAGCCAAAGAACAAGCCAAATTTGCCAAAGCAAGAAAATCTTAAGGGGAAGATGACTCCGAGAAGTATGTACTTTACTCAGCACTTACAAACCAAGCATCAAACAAGGTTAACTCCTGGGTGATCGACAGTGGCTCATCCAGACACATTACATGGTTTAGAGAAGTGCTAGACTCCATGATAGAGGAGAATGATGAGGAAGTGACTATCAAAGATGACTCCACACATCGAGTTAGAGGAGTTGGAACCTGCACCATCAAACTGAAGTCAGGTGTATCATTGCAACTTAAAGGAGTACTATATGCCCCAGGCATCAAGAGAAATCTAGTCTCCATATCAGCACTAGAGGATAATGGGTACAGAGTGACCTTCATGGACAACAGAGTGTTGGCTTGGCCAAAGAATTCATCTATCAAGAAAGCTAAAACCATTGGTTAAAGACAAGGCTACTTGTATGAGTTGTGCACAGAGCCCAACCTAGCCTTAATCCGTGAAACTACAGATGCTAATGTAGTTTGGCATAGAAGACTAGGTCACCTGAATTTTAGAGCTTTATCATCAATGGGAAACCTTGTCACAGGCCTACCTAAGTTAAAGCAATATCATTCAGGGGCATGCAAGGGATGTGCCCTAGGTAAAAATGCTAAGGGTGTTTTTCAAAATAGTACTAGGAAAACAAGCAAAGTTTTAGAGTTAGTTCATTCTAATGTATGTGGACCTATGTCTGTACCTTCTTTAGGGGAATTTTTGTATTATGTAATATTTGTTGATGACTACTTTAGGAAAACTTGGATCTACTTTCTAAAATGTAAAGAATCAGAAGAGATCCTTAATAGGTTTAAGGAATTTAAATTACTAACAGAAAACTACTCAGGAAATAAAATTAAAACCTTAAGAACTGACAATGGGGGGGAATACACCTCAGATGTGTTTAAAGATTTTTGTAAAAATGTTGGGATTAAGAGGGAGCTTATTATACCTTATAATCCTCAACAAAATGGGGTAGTTGAGAGGAAAAATAGGACAATTGTAGAAGCTGCCAAAGCCATGATTCTTGATCAAAATCTAAATACCAATCTTTGGGCAGAAGCAACCAGCACTGCTGTATATATACAAAATAGATGTCCTCACTCCCATCTTGAAGATAAAACCCCTGAGGAAGTCTTTACTAAAACAAAGCCAGATATCAGCCACCTTAGAATATTTGGGTGTCCTGTCTATATTCATGTACCTAAGGAGAAAAGATTAAAATTAGAGCCTTCTGGAAAAAGGGGAATACTTGTAGGATATAGTGAAACCTCCAGGGCCTACAGAATCTATATACCTGGTTAGAGGAATATTGAACTGAGTAGGGATGTAATCTTTGAAGAAGACTTAGCCTTCAAAAGAGTCCAAAGCTCAATAGAACCTGAAGTCTATATCCCTACCCCTAGCATAGATGAAGACCTTGCTCCTGAGCTTCAGAGGGAGAGTCTTGAGGAAAATGAAGGTGAAACTCAAAACCCACCTAGAGAAAATTTCAAGAAAAAACCACTATGGGCCACCAAAACTGTAGAAGAAGCTCAGAAGTATGCTGCCCCTTCAGGAACCTTCAAAGAAAGCAAAAGGCCTAACAAACTAACCAACTACGTTGCTCTCATGAATGATCTTTCAAAAGTTGAACCTACTAATGTATCAGATGCACGTAAACATCAAGTATGCAAGAATGCCATGTCTGAGGAATACCAATCCATTATGAAAAATGATGTTTGGGAGATTGTTCCTAGGCCAGCTGGAAAATCTGTTGTCACCTGCAAATGGCTCTTCAAAATCAAACATGCTACAAATGGCAGCATTGAGAAGCACAAGGCTAGATTTGTAGCCAGAGGGTTCTCACAAAAGGAAGGAATTGACTATGAAGAAACCTTTGCACTTGTAGCCAGATATACCTCAGTAAGAACAGTCTTAACCATTGCAGCAGCAAAAGGATGGAAAGTACATCAGATGGATGTAAAGACAACATTTCTTAATGGAGAGATTACATAAGAAGTATACCTAGAGCAACTTGAAGGGTTTGAGATTCATGATGTAGAATCTCATGTATGTAAACTCAAGAAAGCTCTTTATGGGCTTAAATAGGCTCCCAGGGCCTGGTATGAAAGAATTGACATTTATCTCTCAGGGCTAGGCTTCTCAAAGAATGATGCAGATCCAAATCTCTACTATAAGCAAGACAAAGGTGATATGCTGATATTGATTTTATATGTTGATGACTTGTTAATTACAGGGAAAGATCACCTCATAGATCAGTGTAAGAAAGACCTTGCTAAAGAATTTGACATGAAGGACTTGGGACTCCTTCATTACTTCCTAGGTTTGGAAGTATGGCAGAATTCTGATGGCATTATACGAAACCAGGGTAAATATACCTTGGACATTTTGAAGAAATTTGGAATGCTAAATTGCAGACCCATGACCTCTCCAATGGAAACAAACCTTCATAAACTTAATGAAGCAGCAGCAGAATCACAACCCTCAGATCCTACTCTATACAGACAAATGATTGGGTCCCTGATGTATCTTGTAAATATGAGACCAGATATCTGTCATGCAGTTAATGCCTTAAGTGAGTTTATGTGTGAACCAAAGGAGATACACCTGGTAGCAGTAAAACATATCATGAGATATCTACAAGGTACCCTACAACTTGGTCTCAAATATGAGAGAGTTGAACTAGATTTACACGGATTCACAGATTCAGATTGGGCTGGAAGTGTAACTGACAGGAAAAGCACTTCAGGATGCTGTTTCAGTTTAGGTTCAACCATGATATCCTGGATTAGCAGAAAACAGTCATCAGTAGCACAGAGTTCCATTGAGACTGAATACATTGCAGCCTCCATGGCTTCTCGAGAGGCAGTATGGCTTAGGAAGCTGCTTGTGGGGTTATTCGGTGAACCAATGAAGCCTACAGTTATTCATTGCGACAACCAAAGTTGTATAAAACTTTCAGTGAATCCGGTGTTTCATGACAGATCCAAACATATTGAGATTCCATATCATTATGTACGAGACATGGTAGATAGGAATGTGATCCAGTTGGAATACATTTGTACATGAGATCATTCTTACCAAACCACTTTCAAGGGTGAAAGTTGATCACTTTAGAAAAGGTCTTGGTATGATTGAAATTTAACTTGCTTTGTACTCCTATACGTATTAAGATGTTTTATGTGTAAACTTCTTTGTCATGTTAGGACTTTTATGGGTTTAACCCCCTGTGTTCATGTCTAAGAGGTGACGATCTCTCAGATAATGATCACTTGTATGTAGACATTATAAGGTGACGATCATATGATGTTCAAACCAGTTATCATGTTGGATCTCTTGTATGCCATGGATGTGCCATGATTGTGTTGTGGTAAAACATTTGGATAAAATGTTAGTGCACATACCACAACTTGGATAAGTTGAGAACTTAACTATTCTCATGTGCTTGCAATACTGATATCACGTGCTTAGGTGATATCTTGTCATCACAAGTTGATGTGATGAACGTTTGTATCATGCGTTTAGGTGATACTTCATGTCATGTGCTTAGGTGATGTGATTTCTTGTATCAGATGATTGATGATACTTCATGTCACATGTCTAGGTGATATGATCCCCTAGAGAGTAAGATTATGTAAGGAATACTGACCATCATGAGAAATGTGATGCTAGATATGTTGTCTTTCATTTATCTTCCCTAGCTAAGAGGGAGTGTTGATACATGATAGAGGGAGTGTTGATACATGATAGCCTCGGTAAGATAAATGATTGAATGAGAGATAAATGAAGTCTCTCATTCAATCATCTATCTCATTGATAGACTATGATAAGACTTCAGTTATCATTCCTTTATCTGATGATTATTATAATCACTCTACGATATGTTATGTTCGGTTTTTTCTTATATCAATAATCATATAGATATTCACATATATGCGATCTTGCTGTGATCGTATTCTTCGATTTATATATATATATAAACTTGCATGCAAATTCCGATCAACATCGGGTTCTTAACCAATGCCTAACTACCGATTAATATCGGTTGCAAATCGTAAAGCACAGAATACCGATTGGTATCGGTTTTACTTGTTAATTATATGCACATCGATTGGTATCGGTTAAACGCGATTATGGTTGAAGAGGTGTGATCAAGTAATATCTTGGACATGACCGGTCAAGCTATTGCTTGATCCTCCTTATTGGCATATATATATATATATATATATATATATATATATATATATCAATCGGTGATTGTGAGAAGAACATCGAAATTTATAAATGCTCCTTATCCATCTGCAACATACCAGATAATAATCAGATTTATTATATTGTGAATTAACATATACTTGAAAAGAAAAATAACCTTGAATATAACTTGCACCTTGAATTGAAAATTGAAATACATTTACACACTTTAGAGGAGAGGAATGGTGACGTTGATTGTCCAATTTGTTGAAGATCCATTATGAATGACTTCATTCAATATGCTTTTGATGTGTCGTGTGAGGGCTACGAAGCACCACTTTAGGTGTTCTACTTGTAAACTATTTATGTGATTCACTTTACCCACTACTAGATTTTCAATTTCTTTTCAATATCCGTTGTGGAGAAGAGCTTAGCCATTGTATTATTTACTAGGGGGATGTCTTTATCTTGGTCTCACTTGTACAATTTTGCATATTCTAGCTATTTAAAGTTTGTGAAATTATTCTCTACAGGTGTACTATTTTGCTGCAAGTCCCTCCAAAATTCTCTAAGATTATGCCCCAAGAGAAATTGGTTCCTTTCTCCTTGTTCACATGTACTCTTCTTCTTTAGATCTCACTAGCTGTTCATAAAACTTTGTACTTTTCTTCTCCTTTACCAAGTTCTTCATCATTCTCTTTGCTGCCTTGCAATCTTCATCATACCACAGGTTTGTTGGAAAAATACTTTTGTTGCCTCTCTTAGGTCTGGATCTTTTGCATGGAATGAATGCTTTGTGAATTACCATTATCAAAGTATCTTTGCCCATTCTGCTTCAATTTATATCAAATATTTTGATATCTTTTGTTTCTTGTAGCTATTTTTCAAGCAATGTCCTAAAATATATTTGGTTCTTATGTGTCATAAGGATTGAGCTTCAAGGAGATATTTTCTTTGATTTTGGTGGGGCTTATCTCATTGTTGGTTATTTCATTACATGTGTTGCGTTATGAACAAAATTTATTTTTGTAGTACAGTTCTCCCCTTCTACCTCCATTAGATTTGGCATAATTCTTTGCAAGCAAATAACATCATCAACCAAGCTTTTCCCATTGTATGTTTGACATGTGATATTCCGTGATTTTGACCATATTTTTATGACATTATGTATGCTAAAATCATAAAGGCTGCATAACCCCAACAAGTCTACTCCATACCACATGATACCCCCTTTTCTATCTTGGTAGACCCTTTCCCATTTTTAAGCTTCTTATTTCCCTAAACATTCAGTTTGCGTTTCACCCCATCTTCATTTCTAATGTAAAGAGCTTGATTATTTTTTGTTCTTGCAATAAAGTCTTTTGTTAAAATGGCCTTGCTCGTGGTTCTGTAAATTGATACACCCCTTTTTAGTGCTGAATATGGTTACTCATTGCCTAGATTCTTTTTCTTATATGATTTTGAACCATGGGGTGTGAAGTAACATGCAACAAGACAAATTATATATTCTTTGTCTGTTGCCTTCATTCATATGTATTGATTACATGGATCTTTGTTTTCTACCTTTTTGATTCCTCCTGATGATTGGCGTACTAGAATTGTTCATTCTCGTGCCCTTAGCTACTTTATGTTAATTCATTCCACATTGAAACCTTCTTCTAACCTTCAAAGATCAGAACTTTGCAGCACTCATGTTTATGTGTTTCAACTTAGGAAATGATGTCCCTTCCATCTGCTATGGGTCTTAAGCCAAGACCTCTCCTCCTAGGGTAGCCTTTGCAATTCCAGCTTACGATTGGAAGGTGTTATCTGGGGTCTCGTCTTCCTATTTATTGTGTGTCGATTTGTCATTGAACTAGGCTTTCCCCTTATATAACTACATTTCATTTCTTGTATTTCTTGTTGTTACGACTTTCTTCCACTCCTTTCTTCTAGTTATATCGGGATTAAATATTTATGTACGTAAGATTGTGTGCCTTCGATAAACCTATTGTTTTTTGATAGTTTGTTCTTATTCTCTATGTTTTTCAGGATTACTTTGACATTCCAATTTCTTCTTCCCTTTACCATTCTTCGAATTCTACTTGCTTGATGGGTATGTTGTGCCCATTGAAGTTTGTTTACTAGAAATTCTTTTATTAGCTTTTTGGTGTTCTTGCCTTCCCTGTGTTCTTTTGCAGTTCTATCATGTTAGTTTCTTTTTTCCCACATCTGCTATTTGACTTGCTTCTTATCTTTGTTTTTTCTATTGGTTTTTCTACTAGTTTGTAATGTCCCCATTTTTGGAGTAAGAGTAATTAATTAATTTAATTAGTTAAGTTGTCCAAATTATTGATATTTCTTATGGATAGCTTAATTAATTATTTTAATTAATATTATTAAGTTAATTATTTATAAAGTTATCAAATAAATTAAAAATTAAAAGATGACTTTATATTTAATTAATTTAATAAAGTGACTTAATTTAATATTTTATCATAAAGTCACTTAAGTGAAATAATATTAAATTAATATTATTTCTAGAAGCTTCTGGATGATGGATTGAAAAAAAGTATAAAAGGAGGTTAATCTCAGCTTCTAATCAGCTTGGAAATTGATTTTGATATTGATTGGGTTTTGTGGAACCAAGGGGTTTCTGCAGATCTTTGTCATTGGGAACGAAAACTCCCATTGATAGCAAACTGAGGGAGTGAAAGATTTCTCGAGGGGTTGCAGCTGAGAGTGGGGGATAATCTGAGTCCTTCACATTGTGCAAATGGAGTTCATGTGAATCTCATGGTAGACATCTTTGTGCTATTTTCAGTCCATCCATATTTGTCATATTGGTGGATTGATTCTTATTGGAAAAGATAGGCGATTTCACTAGAAGACCAATTGAAGGTGGAATTGGGAGATAGCTGCTTGTGGAGTAGGTCTGAAACAAATTGGGCTCCATCCTTCATTCCCACAACTTTGCCATTATCACTTCGCTGAAGCTCCAGGACCTTCACTTGAGGTCAGCACTAGCCTTGGGAGCATAAGGCGATACATCATAGAAGGCTTTTGAAGGGTAATAAGTGTAGTTGCAGGTGTATTAACTGGTCTGAAACATAATGGGACTGCAACCACCATTGATACGATTTTGCTGATTTTTCCTTGAATGAGCATCGAACTCAGCATTTGGGAATAGTGCTTTGCTTGGAGAAGGACAGGGATCACTTTCAGGATTAGAGAGAAGAGTTTGGAGCTAGAGATTAATTATCATCAGATCTTATGACAGCAGCAGGGGCGATCTGGAGCTAGAGATTAATTATTATCAGATCTTATGACAGCAGCAGGGGCGATTTGAAGAGAGGGTTGATTTTGCTCATTGGAGGCTCCAAAACTTGTGATATTGCTTGCTTCTTCAAATTCAAGACTAGGCAATTCTTATCAGGTTCTTTTGGCATCACTATCTCCTTGTATTTCTCAGTTAGATGTATATGTCCATGGCTGCCATGTATCTTCAGACTTTCTGAGAAAACCTTTGATTAATTGTTAAGTGTTTGGGGATTGATTGGATCATTGTAAAAACTCATTTGATTCATATATCAGGAGTAATAAGTTTGCAAATCATTTGCTCATTGACTAATGGTTTGATGCCAACTGTTTGATGAAATTACAGTCATCTATAGGTGTGTGGTTTTGTATCCAAATTTGTGTACTTGCATTGAAAATTAGTTGCATAATCATACTAGGGGGTTTTGCTACCATTAAGTAGTTGCTTCTAAGTCATACTTTGATGAAAACTTGTGGTTGATGCCTTTGAAAACAAGTCTGAAACTCTGAAACAGTCATACAGCCTAACACGCAAGTTATAGAATCTGCATAACATCCAGATTGACAGCCAACTCTTTGTAAATATTCCTTGCATATTCAGTCTATCAACTGCAGGGGATATTTCATAGTTGTGCCTGAGACTTGGCCTCTTCAAATTGTTCCTTCAGCTTAGTTTCTATAATCTCCACATTTGCCATTGCTGATTAGATCTCTTTGATATGTGGGATGTCTCTTGTTTCAGCTTCTTTAGACATATTTTCTCTTTTGGCTTGGTTGAACTCCTATGTTATGGTCAAAGGCGCTTGTTGACTTGTTTCCATGGTGTTTTGCAATTTGTTTTCTTGATCCTTAGGTAACTTATTTTCTTGTGTTCAACTTCTAGTTGGCTACCATTCTCTTGTATCTTGTTGTCCTTCAATTGCTCCTTTGACTCTATGGTATCAAATATTCCCTATAGACAGCAATAGGGAAATCTTTGTAATTGATTTGATTTATTTCAATTGCAACCATCGGAAAAAATTACAAATGCTGATAAATGATCTTGGAAAGACAATTTCAGAATTATAAATGATAATCGTGCACTCATAAGGTTCCATACAACTATATAGATTGCTGATCTGACTGATATGATGCAAAAGCCTTAAACTCTTTGAAACAACAATAATTGCTTCTGTGTGGTGATGATAATGATGGTTATGTTACCCCGAGTTTCCGGGATGGGGACAGGAGGGGACGGGGACGACAGGGGATGGCGGGACGAGTTTTCGGGACGACAATTATTTTTGCCAATTTTGGAGACAACGGGGGATGACAAAGGGGATGGCTATATAAAATATAGGGAAAATTTAAAATATATTAGGGAAATTTTAAATATTCATATGAAAAATAGATAAAACATGTATATATACATTATATTCATATGAAAACATGGATAAAGCATGTATATGTACATTATAGAACCTTAACATAACACGTTTGTGTTCAAAATGCATTGTCAATACTCAATATGCATTTATAATTCAGAATTCATTGTCAATATGCCAGCACTTGTTTGCATGTAGTTCATCGTTTCTTTTTGGTTGGAAGATATTTTGATCGTATTCCATTACTATTATGGCCTACAACTGCTTCTTTATGCACTACCAGGTTTTGGGTGTTTGTGAAACTCATTACCAAGCTGTTATTCATATTTCTGAGTGCTTTGGGCTATGATTCAGACCTGTTTACCTTTCATATAAGTGAAAATTACCTAATCAAAATTACCTCCCAAAAATTTATTAAATGTCTGATCTGTAAATATAATGCAACATGCCTTCCAAAATGTGGGCAACCAGTAGATTTGAATATGTAATAACTTATTTATTGAAATAAACTGAACAAAAATGACAACCATCAATATTTCACTCTCAAAATACAGTCAATCCCTCATCCTAGAAATGTACTATTGCTGAGGTGTGGGGACCACAAAAAGAAATAAAAAAATGTGTTTTTTTAAAGCATATTAGCCTTTTTTTAATTTTTAAATGTGCTGGGAAAAGGGGGACCGCTGCCCGTCCCCAAGACGATTAGGGGACGTTAGAGGCGTCCCCAATCGTCCAAGGGATGGGGGGACGTCCCCTTTGAGAATCATCGCTGTCCCCAAGTTTTCGGGACATTTCCCCCAAGTTTTGCAATTTTGGGAACGGCGGGGGGACGTCCCCAAGTCCCTGAAACGTCCCCGCTACGGGGACGGGGGATTTTAGCCCGAGGACACGTCCCCGGGTTACGTAGGATGGTACGACATTGGCTAGAAAGTGTGGCGGTGGTGGCAAGGAATGTGCAGAGTGGTGGCTGGAAAAATGGCTACAAACTGACAAATCAACATTAAATATTGTTCGAATTCCCTTGTATATTAGTGCTTCGAAACCATGGATATGATAACAATAAATGAAGGTAAACAACAACAAAATGTGCCAATAAATTCTGAAAATCGACAAGGAATTGATCACAACATTTGCTTGCAAATCGTATTGCTTCAAATCTGAAAATTGAATAAAAATCATCAAATTCAGCTCCCATGTAATCCTCGGATGGAAATGCCCATATTGGAGATGAAGGTTTTTGTTCTCAAATTGATGATAGAAATCCAAGAGGGTTTTTGTCCTCAAATCCAATGATAAAAATCCAAGAGGGATTTTGTCCTTCAAGATCTTTAAATTCCAAGGGTTTTTGCCCTTAGATGTGAAAATTTAACACAAAGCTCAAATTTAAAAAAAATAAATTTGCAAAATGATGTTTAGATTATGATCTTTGGATCCATGCACCCTTTTAAACAACTTTCCAATTCAGGCTTATGAATTCAAATTTGCATAAGCTTTAAAAATACTTTTTATTTGTACATGTTTAAAAACCTTTTTTAATTAATTACAATAATTTCATTATTAAGTTATCTCTTTTAAAAATAGAAATACTGGGCCCAACTTATTTCCCTTTCTTTATCCTTTAGCCTACATGAAAAGAGGATAGGGTAGAGGTCTTATCTATGGCTCTAATTTTGAAAGAGATCATCACATTAACTTATAGGTTTAAAGAAGCGGCCACATCATCTATTCTTTTTGTAATACTATTTAATGCAACTCATGACTTGTGTAAGATTGTGCTATTAGGTGTAACCTAAGTGCAAAGTGACACTTGCCAAAATGGTATGTCTTAGTTTTTAAAGTGCATCAAAGAGAAAATGATGACAGGCACATTGGTTCCTTATCAACTGATTGACAAGCCCAATTTATGATTGGGTAGAGTGAATATTGATTAAATGAATCATGAACTGTATTTATGAAAGATTGATGTAGCATTTTTTTTGGTTGGGTGATGAAGGTTGGAGTCCCAAACTAGTGATGCTTTTGAGTGGTGAATCTTAAGGGCACTTGTATGATGGATATTGTTTGGTTGGACTTCACTTGTACTTGAACTAATGTGTTTCCTTAGGCAAACATTCTATGTACATTGAATGCATTATGGTCATTGGCCTTGTATGTAGAATTTTGGATCGAGGTAGGATTGTCCATAAGGTCTTAACACTCTGCAAATCATCGTTGCGTATTCAAATATCCAATATATCATAATTCTTGACAAAATTACCTTCAATAGATTCTTCTTGACTTTAATGAGCCTTGGTGGTTTCCCTTGAAATAATTGTTCTATTAATGTCTAGGCTTTTTATAACATCGTATTTTATTCAATCTTATGCACATTGTTTTGTTTGTTTGTGTTTCTAAAACACTTATGCTATGCACTCTTCAAGATGTCCTTTGATCATCTCTTCTTATGTAAATAATTCTATTTAAATTTAAAACTTAACATTGTTAATGTGAAAAGCAGTATTTCCTATGTAGTTACCCTTTGTAGTGTGAACAAGGCTCATTATCTAACTAAATATTAGTTAGGTCCAATTCACACATGTTCACATGTTAAGTTTACTCAGGGAGCTAAGAATCTTTCTAGAAGTCTCTTGTCAACATGTGATCTTATTTCCTAGTTGTCACATGACATAGGATTAACGCACTTGTCATCATCCTAGTTAGTCCTATCTCTCAACCTTACCTATATAAGCAAGGCCTCATATGCACATATTCATTGATCATTTGATCTAATATCATTTTGCATTCATTATTGGAAAATTTATTCTCTTTCTTTTTTCTCTTGTGGAAGGACATTTGAGTTTTGCAAGCAGTCTTGATAGCTTGAGGTTTTGAGTGACTAACATGGTATTGGAGACTCGAATCTACAAATCCACTTCTCACATTTGAGAGTGATTTGGGAATGAGCTTTTACTAGATTGCAAATTTTGGTGGATCTTAAAAAGTTGAGTATGCTTTGCTCTTGCATCATATGATGACGTGGAGAATAAAAAAAGTTAATAGAAATATCAAATTTTGGGAGGGTTCCTCTTTGTGGATTTGTATTGTAGATTCATATTGGAGATTGTTGGTGTAAGTCTTATCTCACCATTGAGTTCAAAGTTTTTAAGAAAGTTTTTCCTTTTGATTTGTCCAAATTAGACATGTGAGGTCAAATCTACAAGGGTTTGAAGTTATGAGATGGTTGCTAGATCCAGAAGGTAGTTGTAATTTTGGAGTATTTTTGGTCAAATTTTAAATAAAAAAAGAAAAAGAATAAGGAATCTATAGCTAAAGGTACTATAGACATATATGTATTTACGATAGCATAGGTACGGGCCTCCTTGTGAGTGCCACATGATGCCATCGTAGTGGGCCATGGAATGTGGCCCCCAACTCTTGCTGCTATTGGGAACATAGATTGGTGGATAACGAAAGAATATATTGACCAAAAAACCAAACCAACGAACAAAATCTTTCTAAAGCATATTTCGAAGGAATATTTCATAACCATTTGTCATCAAAATTTGTTGCCTTCATGAAATTGTATAGAGAATATTCAAGCAACTCATAAGCATATTCTAACGAGTTGTTCTGTTGACATCATGATGATTTCAACATGACATCATCAAGCCTTTTCAAATTTGGCCCTCCTTTCTCCATTAGTATTTTCATTTTTTCATTCAATCTTTGGAAGGGAAAACTTGGCTTAGGAACTCGTTTTTGTGAGCAATTTTTTATTTTTGTTTTTTTTATTTGATGTAAAATTTCATGCTCTTGATAGTTGTACTGATGATTTTTGATTTTGGTTCTTGATTTTTCCACAATTTGCAGATTCTCATAGGTGTTGCTAAGTAGTTCTTGTTTTGGGAACTTTTGGGGCTCTGTTTGGGCTTCTACGATAATATATTTTTCATGCAGTTTTTAAAAAGAAATGCATAATGTTTTGTGTTCTTTGTAATGGTTTGATCGGATTGATCTCATTCTATCATAAAATTGTATTTTGATTTTGTGGCGAAATTTTACATTTGCATGCATTAAGATCAAGTCCACTTTGTTATTTTTGGCAAGTGGCACCTATAATTTCAGAAGTGTCAAGCTCATATATTGCTGGGGGGGTCTTATGATTGAGTGATTTGGGGGATCTCTTGGTGCATTCTAAGTAGTTGTGTTAACATTTTATAATTATGCAATTTGACATCAACATTCATGGAATGCCTCAATGAATCTTCAATATTCCTTATATATTGGGAAAAAGCTACCTAAAACCACATGATAAAAAGATACAATGGGTGATTGAACATTCAAAAGCTCTTAGATGTCTTTGTAGCTTTGTTTCACTTGATCTATTGTTTTAAATTGAATCATGTATGGATTCTATCGAAACTTGGAAAAAATTGAAAACATTGTATAAGATATCTTATGAAGTCAAAGGCTATCAAATGATGAACGTTGATCCAAAGAACTTTGACAACATCTAAGATTTCATCACTAAGGTTAATGATGTAATGTCCCCTACTAGGTTTAGACATGTTTTAACCATAATCAATCTATTTCAATATACTTATGACTCAAACTAAATATATTAGGAGACATTTCCCCTTAACATGAATCCAATCAGTGATATTCCATTGCTCAATCAATTAACTATTAATAAATAAATGGTTCATCTATCATACATCCATAATTCTTATGAGCTCTTTCTGATTTACAATCTAATATCGTTATTTGTCTAATTAAGACATTATATATATATATATAAACTTATTAATATTACAACATTACTATATATATATATATTAATAATTTAACCAATTATGAATGTACTTGTTAATTACATTTTAGATACTTTATTGATACTACCACTGCTTTAAACATTGGTTTTTACTATAATTAGGTGCTGGTAAAAGGGCAGACAGATCTGATGCATAGCAGATCTGGTCTGCCACTGTTATGGAATTAAGTATTACTGTTATACAATATTGCAGTCTTGGTTAATATTGTTATCAAATTCTATATACAAACATTATCGGGCTACATATATGAAGCTTATCTATTAAACACATACCCTATGCATACCACCCGAAACAAGGATGTTACTGCCTGTAACTTAATAACAGTTCTGATCCGATTTGATAGATGTTGTCAGATAATGTCCCTCTCTTCTCCTTAAATATTTATATATTTTATATTTTTAGTTGTATGTAATTTCTCCCTCTTATCCTTTTTCGTATTTGAAACTTCTTTATACCTTTATCTCGTAAAGGTCACACCCTTTGAAGAATCACCTTATTGAAGAGTCATGTCTTGCGTTGTCCCTAATGGATAATGGCGATTCTTGGCATTTGTTAATTCTTATCGATGTTATCATGATCACCGAACATTACACCATGTTATATATTTTCTTGGGCTCATCGATATTTATTAATCTAGTTGATTGTGTATGGGTAATGATAGATCGATAGCATGCAGTGATGATCAATTGGTAGTCTTTGATACTTAGTCAATCCTTTGGATGCATCGGTAATATATCCATATCGTTGTTTGTTAATTGATACATGGGTTAATGCAATATTCAATCTTTCATATCTAGAGATGATGAGAGTAGGTTAATCGCAAGTTTTATAATTTATACTATATAAATTATGTTTACAATATGATATTATTATTATTTTTTTTTATTTGAATATTTCAAGAACATTATTAGTAATAAATTTTAATAAATATTAATTAAATAATAATATTTAATAAATAAATAAATTTCAAATAATCATTTGATGGTAATTTTCATATTAATTAATAATAATAATTGTTTTATTTAGGATATATATATATATATATATATATATATATATATATATATGGAGGGGACATGACAAATGATCAAGAACATAATGTAAATGATGTGGAATTGGGAAAAAGGGTTTCAGTTAGTCTATAATGTATTGAACAAAGTTGGTTTTGATTATATAGCTTTTGTTCTAGCTTGTATACTCATAGGATAACTATGGGATCTACATATACGACACCTTCATTTGTAGCTTTCTTTGAGATGTTAATACATGAGTGTTAATGATGATAGCTTCGGTCAGATAAACATAATCATGGATGATAATTACATCAATAGAATGATTTATGATTTTGTTATATGTATACCAATATACATAATAATAATAATTGATTTTATTATTACTACATATATTAATATACATACCTACATAATTATAAATGGATATTAAATCATAAATCATTATATTGATTTATTCTATGTGGAATAAATAATCATTTTATGATTAAGCATTGATTCGATTGAATGATCAAATGACTGATCACACATCGATCATTACTATTATTCTTCCAAGTATAAATCTGTGTTTAAATCGATCTGCATCAAGTATCATGCATGATCTAAACCCAGTCGATTTTGTGTATCGACTACTTTCATTGATCTTTACTATAATCGATAATGTGTATCGATTTACTACTTGATCTTTATTATAATTGATAATGTGTATCGATTTAACGATGCTTGTGTTATCATCATTCTAACATACCGATTAGGAATCGGTTTGTTAATGGATTATAAACTATTGATTATGAATCGGTATGTATTATGTTTGCAATGATTAATGAATGGACATATCGGTGGAGAGACATGTCTCCACACTTGTGGAGACATGTCTATCCATCGATATGTCTCCTCACTCGTATATATATAATCCAAGATAGATCCGTGAAAGGGAAGTACAGCAATCTATTTGTGCAAGCCTTTGAGATCGATCTCATTCTCAATACTCAGCAATATTTGTGATATAATTAGCAACACTTGAAGTTTTATCAATACTTGGTGAATCAACATACTTCGTGGACATACTATCTTTTTCTTGTACTTGCAGCAACCTGCAAGATTCATAGGTTAGTGAGAGCATCATTTGTGAGACAATATAATTAAAAAGATACCTCTATTTCTATCTACTAAAAAATCTAATCTACTTTAACAATGAGCAACAAAGCTTATTTTAATTGGTCTCAAAAAACCATTACAAACTCGGGCTTTGTTGGCTAGTCAATTGAAAGAGTCAAAACAATTTGACAAGATACAAAAGAAATCGAAGAAAAATCCACATTCAAATTAAGCACAAAACAAATCCTCTTCAAAAGAGAAATACTCTAAGGAGAAGCCTACTTGTACATATTGCAAGGATATTGGACATGAAGAACATTCTTGTTATAAGAAGGATCTTGATGAATTAAAACATCTTTTTAAGAAGAATCACATTGATCTACCTTCTAGAATGTTTGAGTCATCTTTTTCTTCTTCTCATTAAAATTTATTTGATTAGGGAAAATGCCATGCAAGTTTTGCTACTACATTAGACAAAGATTAAAGAAAATCTATTTATGCTTTTACAGGTCTTGGATCAACGATATGGCTTCTAGATTTAGGAGCATCTCATCATATGGCTACTTCACAATCTATGTTCTCTTCTTTTGAGCCTTGTGATATGCCACCTATTTTGATAGGTAACGATACTTACATGAATGTAATTAGAAGGGGATCTATTTGTAAAGGGGCGAAAAATTAGGGTTTCAAACATAGGAGTAAAACCACTAATTTTTTCTTAGGGACTTTTACATTCAAAAGAGGGGTTGAATCTATAATAGATTTAGTCACAAATCAGCAAGGATAAGGACTGAAGATACTAATTGGATTCAAGGTGTGAATTTGTTTAACCTCTTTTGTAAGTTGAATTGTTGAAATTAGGGTAAAGTGTTGGAAATGAGAAAAGAAACATGGAAACAATAAACTATAGATGCGAGACTGAGCCACCAACTTGGAACTAAGAAATATAAGCAGATTCAGATCTAATCCTCCAAGGAGTTCCCAAAATGTCAGGATCGTGGTGCCCGTCACCCTAGTCCTCCAAATTTTTCGCACACCAAAGGGGGATTGATTCGTCACTGCAAATAATGCTTATCCTGAAGATTGCAGCTCCGTACCTGTTTCCTGCACACAAAAAGAAGGGGAAATAGGTTGGGAATAGGAGTTTTCCTAAGTCAAACTCTGGTTTTGGAATTAACCATGAAATAGAGATAAAAGATAACTGAATTGCTGTAATGGAAGATTCTCCTTTTAAGGGAGATGCTGAATAATGACTGAAAACCAAATGATATACCTCCTTGTGAAGTTTTGTTTGTCTCCACACGGGATTAGGGTTTCATGAAGTCTTCAACATGGAACTTGAATGTCAACTCCAATGCTTGAATCTTGACCTTATTGCTGCTCCAATGCTTGAAGGAAGACTGATTGCTTGCTCACTTGACTTGAATTCTTGATTTCTTGATGTTGAATTGAATTTCATGTGTGTGTCCGGTTCTCAAAATGAGAGGAGAAAGCCTCTTTTTATACTTGCCAGCCAAAAAACATATTAATTTTCCGATATGAGCCGACACGGGGCTAGGTTTCACGCTCAATTTTTGAAATGGCAAAAAGGTTCAAAGGAGGGCCCAAATTGGGAGGACCAAGGCGTGGTGCCTTGGTCCTATTGAGGACCAAGGCGCCATGCTATGGTATTACCCATTTTTGGGGCTAGGATAAGGGGCCGAGTTGATGTATAAGGTCAAAATGAGGTCATATTTGCATGGTGCGAGCAGAATCAGGTCCCAATCAGGCCTAGGGGCCTAATCACCAAAGTAAGGACCCAAATGCAGTCAAAATTGTAAAGGGGTACAATTTTAGGACGCTACATTTAGCCCCCACTTTAGCGGGAGTATGAAGTCAATCATACTCTCGGTAAAGTACAAGGGTTCACATTGAAAAACTTTCATCAAGTCACCAAGGAGGCAAGATACACCAAGCCCCCAGTGGACTTTAGGATCTTACACCTTCGATAACGAGATAAAAGGGACATCATGAAGGAAATAGAGAGATAAAATCATGACTACAAGCCTAGTAAGGCTCTCTTACTATGAGTCATGAAAAGAAAAATACCAAAATTACGAAGCAAAAGACTAAGTTCGTTAAGTAATCTAAGTATCGATATATGTGAAAGAGAGATCATTGAGCGGAGTGTATGCCCCCACATTTAAGCGATTGCATACGCCTCACCGGGAGCAATTGCTTTAAGGTAGGATACACCCAAAAAGACAAGCACGTTATCACAATAAGATGTGCCCAAGAAAGGGCAAATTAAAGGATAATGATCACAAGACATAAAACACGAAGTGGTTTTACTTAACTCTGGGGTCAATATGCTTTTTATGATAAATAATGTATATCATGTATATATATTTGCATAGAATTGTCCTCATTCCCCAAAGAAAGCAAAACCACCATGGAAGAACGACACGTGTCTTTTGAGTCAACATGGGAGAGACCAAAAAAGATCTCAACGCTTTGCATCGTCCTCAAGTAGACAACACTAGGGACAACAAATAGAAGAATTGAGAAACAAATAGAGGAAGGTTACAAACAAGCAAGAGAGAGAGAGAGAGAGAGAGAGAGAGAGAACACGAATGAAGCTAATCAAGCAAGTCATTTGCCTCCCAATCTTGCTCATCATTGTTTTGGGAAGGTGGACAATATGCAAGAGGAGCCACTTTGAGCACGGTAGATGGAGCTATGACAAGTTCCAAACAAGGACCATTCTCTAATGATGAATCACTTTGTCTGTTACTAGAAGCTAGGATTAATGCTTTTGAAAATTGTTTAGATAAATCATTGTCAACATCAACATATTCATATTCATCATAATTTCATCATGAACAACTTTCTTGCCTATTTCTTCATCAAGATTAACAAAAATAGGAGCTCTAATAGGAATAGAACTTGAACCATCATCTGTCCTAATCATTTTACATCTTAGAGATTTAGCTTGAACCTTTTGATTAGAAGAAGGTTGAGCAAATGGTGTTATGTCAACAATTGGTGTCTTTGGGAAGGAAGTGGTTTGAAAAGCAAGTTCATGAGCCTTAGCACGACGTCTCCGTTGACGTTCTCTCGTACAACGGTTTCGTTTAGTTTTAGCCGAAGGTTGTGAAGGTTTAGGTTCAACAGGCATAGACTTCTTTTCTTCTTTTAAGGAAGGATGTATAGGAGAAGGTCTTTTAGGTTGAACAATAGGAGATGCTGGGCGCTTTCCTTTGTAAGATGTAGGAGGTAGAACCGCAACATATAAAAGAGGAATATAAGGTGTAGGAAGGAGATCAGGTCCATCATGAGGAGGAGGAATAGGTTTATCCTTAGGCGGAATAATATGCTTATTCTTAGGAGGAAGAATAGGTTTATCCTTAGTAGGAAGAGGGAGATTATCCTTAGGAGGAGGAATATGGTTATTGCTAGGAGGAAGACTAAGTGTTGGATTTCTAGGTTTACTCAAGGATAAAATCATATCATTTTTCCAATTTTGATAAGATTTGAAAAGAGCATCACATCTAGGCTAAAGAGATTGGAATTGTTCAGACCAAAAATAATCAAGACAAACATCTCCATGTCTCACCGTAGGTTGGTACATACTATGATCAACAGCTATAATTTTATCATCATGAGGAAATTTCAAATACTTATGAATGGTAGAAGCGATCGCTTTCATGGAAGAGAGCCAAGGATGTCCCAACTTCACACGAAATTGATCGGATGTAGGAATGATATGAAAGACAACATTTAAGCACTTAGTGCTAACCTCCATAAGAAGTGTAATAGAACCAATAGCAGGACAAGAGAAGCCATCAAAGACTCTTAACTATCACATCAGATTTATCATATGTTACTTGTTGCAATTGTAAAGTAAAAAGGTATTCTTCAGTTATAACATTAACCATACAAGTTGGATCAATGAGCACCCCTCATGAGGGTATGTCTTTGATTCTCGTAGTGATATATAATGGGCCATCAGGTGCTTTTACAGTCTCACTAGGATCAAATGTAATGCATAAGTCCTTAGGAGGTTCAGTTTTATCAATAAGGTTCACCACATTATTAGACTCAAGGCCAAAAGCAATAGGAGAGAAGGCAAGACGATTAGTCTCAATCACATTAGTGGAATGGGAAGGTAAAGGATTAGTGAAAATTTGAAGATTTTGATTTGGAGGAGCTACAAATTTGTTTCCTTTATCAATCACATCAGCGACAAATATGATATTGTTATCAATCAAGTCTTGAATCTTATTTCTTAAGGAATAACACTTTTCAGTGTCATGACCAGGTTGACGATGATATTGACAAAAAGCTTTGGAATCAAAGTTTGGTGACAAAAGCTTTGATGTATCAAGTGGTTTAGTAGGGGGAAACTTCAATGCATTCCTTTGTAACAATTGCGTCATAATACTATGCAAAGATTCGTTAAGAGGAGTGAATTCTTTTCTAAAATACTTGGACAAAGGAGGCACACCTAGTGTTGTAGTTGCTACTTGAGTGTTGTTGTTGTCATTGAACTTGATGAATCCCTTATTTGGTTTGAACTTCGCAAAAGGTTTTTGAGCACTTTCACTTTTATCAGTTGGAGCCATTGAAGGAGATTGTTCCAATTGACTCATGGTAAGGTGATAATTGTGAAGTACTACACACAACTGCGTAAAGGAAGTAAACTCAGAAAAGAGAAGTCTATTTCTAATGTCTTTTTGCAAATTAGAAATGAAAATTCTTTGAATATCTTGATCAGGACAAGAAAATCAATTTGTGAATACAAATGTTTATATCTACCAATAAAATCAATCACTTTTCCTTTAACACCTTTCTTATGATGCATTGAATCAGTCAAAGTAATCTTAGGACCAATATTATCATGAAATTGTTGAATGAAAGCATTAGCCAATTGTTGAAATGAAATAATAGAATAAGGAGGCAAAAAACAATACCATTGCAAAGCTTTATCCCTAAGCGTTATAGTAAACAGTTTAGCCAAAAGTTTTTGGTCATGAGCAAAGTCACTACTCAAAGTTTGAAATGTTTTCACATGAGTTAAAGGGTCACCTTTTTCATTATAAAGCTCCAATTGAGGGACTTCCACATGTTTAGGAGGGACAACACGAACAATGCCATTGGATAATGGGCTTGCTATATCAAATGTGGGCACATTATACTTAGATTGATTCATGGAATATATTTATTGTTGTAAGGAAGACACTGTTCAGGCTAGATTATTGATGGTAGCTTCGGTGGATGGATTGAAATTGGACATGTTGGATCGAGAAGGGGGAGTAACATTGTTGTATGATGGTAAAGGTTGAGAATAAGGAGGTGGAACACTATTGTAGGTTGGTATGGGAGATGATTGTGCAACAAATGGAAGACTCACAGGACGAGGGACGAAGGAATTATGATTAGAGGAGCTGCCCCCTTGACTAACATGTGTGGGTATGACTTTTTGTGTAGAGGTAGCCATGATGTTAGATGTAAAGGTGGGAACACTAGCCATATGAGTAGTCATAGGAATGGAATGATTAACTTGACTAGGAGGTTGTGTATAACCAAGGACTTTAACACAACTCTTCATAGACGTAATATTAGTATCAACAATATGAGCAATACCACACAACAAATCAACATCAAGTTTATCACTTTGAACCATTCGTTTCAATCCTTCAATCAATGGTAGAGCCTCACTTTTTGGGTATTGTTGGCTCATCCACTGTTGAAAATTTTCAAATTGATTGTCAATCTTTGCCAATTGGTCAACATAAACCCTAGTTAGTGATTCATCCACATCATGAGTATTAGGGAAAGAATGAGGATAAACGGGATCATTTGTAGGATTGGAAGAACCACCAACATCCTCATGGAACAAGTTTTCCAAATTAGGCTCCATATCCTCGATAATTAAACCTTGGGAAGCCTTAATTCTACAACTTCTTCTCATTGGGATATTATAGGTTGGACTAATAGTAGTAAAACTCATGCACAAAGGAGGGAAATTTGAAATTTGAAATTTGGAAATTGAACTTTAAAATAATTAAACAATGCCAAATTTTGTGAAAATGATTGTTCAATTAATTAAGCAGATTGATTTGTGATTTTGAAAAGATAAATGCAATCCACTAGTAAATTTAAATTTTAAAAAATAGGGCTTTGTGAAAATAACCTCTTAATTTTAAAAATTAATTTGAAATTGGATCTAAAATTGCAATTTTGAATTTGAATCATTAACAATCAGATCTGAAACAATTAATCCAAAATTAGACAATGCACAAGCTCAATTTTAATTTTAAAAATTAGGGTTTTTGAAATTAACCTCTAAATTTTTAAAATTTCGATTGGAAATTAAACTTGTAAATGAAATTTTGAATTTTAAATTGCATATACTCTCATATCTGGGAACATAAATCAGAATTCAAGGTGTTTCACGTCGGGTTCACCAAAAAAATGTAAAGGGGTGAAAAATTGGGGTTTCAAACATATGAGTAAAACCACTAATTTTTTGCTTAGAGACCTTTACATTCAAAAAAGGGTTTGAATCCAAAAGATTTAGTCACAAACCAGCAAGGATGAGGACGGCAAATACTGATTGGATTCAAGGTGTGAATTTGTTTAATCTCTTTTGTAAGTTGAATTATTGAAATTAGGGTAAAGTACTGGAAATGAGAATAGAAACATAGAAACAACAAGCTACAGATGTGGGACTGAGTCTCCAACCTGGAATTGAGAAATATAAGTAGATTCACATCTGATCCCTGAAGGAGCTCCCAAAATGTAGGGACCGTGGTGCCTGTTGCCCTGGTCCTTGAACTTTTTGCACACCAATGGGGGATTGATTCCTCACTACAAATAATGCTTATCTTGAAGATCGCAGCTTTGTACCCATTTCCTGCACACAGAAAGAAGGGGAAATAGGTTGGGAATAGGGGTTTGCCTAAGTTAGACCCCGGTTTTGGAATTAACCATGAAATAGAGATAAAAGATAACGAAATTGCTGTAATGGAAGATTCTCCTTTTGAGGGAGATGTTGAATAATGACTGAAACCAAATGATATACCTCCTTGTGAAGTTTTGTTTGTCTCCACATGGCATTAGGGTTTCACGAAGTCTTCAACAACATGGAATATGAATGTCAACTACAATGCTTGAATCTTGACCTTATTGCTGCTCCAATGCTTGAAGGAAGACTGATTGCTTGCTCACTTTATTTGAATGCTTGATTGCTTGATGTCGAATTGAATTTCATATGTGTGTCTTGTTCTCAAAATGAGAGGGGAAAGCCTCCTTTTATACTTGCCAGTTGAAAAACATATTAATTTTTCGACATGAGCCAACAGAGGGCTAGGTTTCCCGCTCACTTTTTGAATGGCAAAAGGGTTCAAAGGGGTGTAGAACACAAGATACCACTGAGAGGGGGGTGAATTAGTGGTTATCAACAACCTTAAGCCTTTTAAACCTAACTATGTGTACCGGTTAGCAATTTCAAGACTAAGGAAGTATACCGGTGAGATAAAAGAAATGATCATAAAACAAGCACACACAAAGATACATCACACAACACCAGATATACGAGGAAAACGCAAAGTGGGAAAATTCTCGATGAGAAATGTTGCTGGAGTCTACTGCTCCAATCCAGCCTCACAATAAAACAACATTATTACAACGTTTAGGGCACCAATCCAAGGAGCACCAACCCCTACTGATTTAGGGCACCAACTCAAGGAGCACCAACCCCTACTGTTTATGGGCACCAACCCAAAGGAGCACCAACCCTTGCACCAAGCACCAACTCAATGATTTCAATGAGAAAAATTTATATACAGTGAAATCTCCTTGTTACAAATGAAATTTTGTAACTCCTACAATCAATCTTTTTTTCTGGTCTTAACTCTTCTTTGTCTCACTGGTTCTATTACTACCGGTTGTCTATTCACTCTCTTTGATCCCTTAATGGTCAGCCTCTGCCTTTCCTGACTTCCTCTGATCCTCACATTGCACTCACTCACTTTCTGATGCCTTATTACTGGTTCAACCACTGCCGATTCACTTGACTGTCAACTTTGTGACAGTTCATTGGTTACTCTGTTCCTTTCCGGTTAAATCTCTCTTCCTGGTTCTCCTTCCAACACTTAGTCACTATGATCTTCTGGAGATTTCACTTTGATTGATTCTTCTCGCACCCTCACACTCTGTTCTTCTGCATTCTACATCATCAACTTTGATCTTAAACCTGCATATTTATATTCAGGCTTTCCCGCCAAAACGGAAACTCAAACTTCGCGCCCTAGGGTTTTCTTCACCAACCCAATCCGTATGAGATCAAATCGGATCTCATCTTCGAGATTCACAACCTGCATTAGAACAAGCAATACTGACATATTTTATTCTTCCAAAACGCGTTTGCTATCTTTAGCAAACTGCAACCTGTTTGTCGGCCTCGCTCTTTTTCAGTCACATTAAATGATCTCGCAGTTCCTTTCTCCAAATCAGATCTGCAACCTGATGTCCTGCTTCGATCATGATGTCAAGGAATCAGATCTCTGTCCTTCGACCTGCTTCGAGCCGCAATCCTTTGCACTCAACCCGTGATTTTTGCAGTTTGCATTACTATTGACTTAGTCGGCAACTACCTCACCGACGCACCATTCATCAACCACTGCACGTTAGCCACCTAGAGTCCACGCGTTATCATTGTCGGCATCCACCTCAGTTCACTGTGTCGGTTCAGGCTCAGATACCGACCAAACACACAATCGGTGTTCACATTATACTACCGGTTCATCTTACCCTACCGGTTATACAATAACTGGTTAACGTTCATGCCAAGTCTTCTTTGTTCTGCTGGTTGGAACAAATCAGCCCAGTCGCCAACCTTGCCAATCACAACAAGTACCAAGAGTGAGTCATCATGCTCATCTCCATCTGACAAGAGCCCTTCACTTTGTCTCTTTGTTAGCTTACCGGTTGCCTTACCTACCTGCATACTGGACCGGTGTTCATTCTTCTTGATAGAGTTCATATCAGTCAATTATTAGTGTGCTCTCCGGTTCACCAAACTTGATGCGGTTTCAATCACAGACACATGCTAATATGGTGAACATATATTCTGAACCGCAACACCAGAATCTTCTTCCAATCGTCCGTACCAGTTGTTTGATCACCGCTTTGTTCCTGTTTACTAGTTGACAATGCTCCTGCCTACATGCTGGTAAAACCCATGAGAACACCATGCCAACAATCTTCAACTGTCACCAACTATGGTAACACCAATCTCCATCTGCATCCTGACATTAACTCCATGTCTGCAATGCTAAACCTTTTCTTCTTCTTCATTAGCCCGGACATCATCTCAACCGGTTTGCCAAAGAGGCAAACTCATCACTTCTTATCCTTCCTCTTCTGTCCTGGTAGCTCATCTTGCCTTCTCTTGTTGATTCGGTTCATATCTTTGGTTTCATATACCGGAGGCTTTCTCATGATTCACTTTGGTCATCCGGTATAAGCCTTCAACCACCTGCCTTTAACTTCTTTGACTGTCTTATCCCTGAGGGTTATGATGTATTCCATGCATGTTGTGAGATAAGCTAAGCATTGCCACCAACTGGTGGGAGTAGATGGATCGATGCACTTAATTTGCCAATCTCCCGGTGGAAGTTGATCCTAGTCACCTGCTGGCCAATAACTGGTGGGAATCGGTTGTCATTACATTGTGCTTTCTACTTCCAGTATTGCACCAATATGACTTCCCTGTTTGAGTAGACACAACTTCAACCAGACATATAACCCGGTTGAGCACACTCTCTGTCAGTCTTCTCTTCATTCCGTTACAACATCATCGTCCGATGGGAGTCTTGTTGTATGACATCCAACTACATACCGGTTGCCTGCACATTCTTTATTGGATCAACCTTGCTTTCTTACTGCTCACTTGCTTACCGGTCTGCATATGACCTGATGCCTTGTTCCTCTATGTTCTGCTTGTCCCTTGCAAGCTTACCGGTGGACATGTTCACTGGTTGATACAACACAATGCCAACACATTACTTACCGGTTGACATTCCGTACCGGTCTCCAACACTTACTCACCGATTAACCCCAACTTGTATACTGAGGAACATACCGGTTGACAGCCCATATCGGTTGACATCAATGACAACACAATGCCAACAATCTCCCCCTTTGGCATTGATGTCAACTCTCACATTTTATTCGCAACTGAAGTCTCTCTCCCCCTTTGACAACATTGACAAAGGGCTCAGGGTAGTTTTCTGAGTTCTCCTTAGCAGGTAACTCTCCCCCTTTGTGAATGAGGTTGCTAGTGAATTTCACTTAGCTGCCTGTCAGATTGTCTATTCTCCTCCTTTGGAACCAATGACAAAGGGCTCAAACATAAACTTTCTCCCTTTTTCCGGTATAGTAGACCACAAGACTTTGCATTTACTCAACCAATACAATCTTCCCCTTTGACATGTGGGTTGAGAACATCTTCCTTTGTGTTCACAACCGGTTGAGTACATTGTCTCCCTCAGTGTCATTACTCTCCTGGTCAAACTGTTTGTGACTTTGATGGATAAACAACTTCCCAAAGTCTCAAACCAACCGGTATTGTTACACATACCTGAACTGCCTCTATGTCCAGCATATGATCAAGAGTCAAAAGGTATGGCTGTGAACTCCCCTTGAATTAGAGATCATAGATCTTTGCCTATTAGATCCTAAACCAGAGCTACAATCTGCACCTTGCGCTAGTGGAGCTGAGCCTATATGATCTATGGATGATCTTCCACTACCATGATATACATCACAACCTTGTGACAAAAACTTGCATGACTGCACTGCCAAATCACATCAATATCATGTCAACTACCAAACCGGTTGAATCATAATGATGCATGCACATAAGATCGACTACCAGACCATCACATTTTCACACGATACTTCTCCAATATCGCCCAAGGCATAATTTCCTCAATCCAAGCCACGGGAGTCACCGCAATGATCTCCGAACACATTACTCACATGATCTGCACTTCCTGTTAACCCTATACCGGACCAATATCTCCACCGGGACACTTTATCCACTATTCTCCATCTTCTTGAGTCAAATGGTACTGCTATCATATTGCAGTTTGAACCATCCATTGACACTTGTAGCAGTAATCCATTTCACATATGTAGATGTGTAGCCAAGGCACTAACTACACACACTGCCATCTCACTTCTCCCTTATACCAGTAGCAACCTGTTTTTACATTTGTCCTTTTCAAATTTGGGGGTGAATAATGTGATCATTTTGTAGCTCCCCCTAAAGTGCTGCATCTCCTTTAAGCCTTAGGAGACATCACTTGTGCATTGAATGCACAGTGCTTGCCCATGGTCATATCCTCTTGCTTCTTTCTCCATACCTTCTTGATTTCTCTCCTTTTCTCACTTGTGGTCTTTGGAGCAGTATTGATTTTATTTTGCTGAAAGGTCCTTGCTCTACAAAACTTTACAGTATGATCAAAAGTATTGTTGTAGTAACATATTGTGTTCATGCCAACTTGATGTTCATGGGGTCTTCTATTAATCTGACTTGTTCCTCTTCTCCTGACCATGCTGTTGTAGCCAGCTACCGGAACCAATGGATTTCTTGATCTTGTAGGAACACTTCTCCTTTTGTTCCATATAGGTCTTTGATTCTCATATGCTCTATAACTACTTCCATATTGAGCATGACTGTTACATCGGCTCCCATGTGACTGAAAATTCTTCTTTCTACATTCATGACTTCTATGGCCAAAACCATTACATCTTTGACAAACTAAATTGTTATTCCTAGGAAAAACATTTAGTCTATTCCTAGACCTCATTTTACATTCATCTGCTCTATGGGCATATCCTTTACATGAAAAACAGTAACCGGAGAAAGAGGGCTTATGACTTACAAATTTGTTTTGCCAAACATGAGGCGATCTCGCCGATTTGGCTTCTCCATTTCTACTTCTCGGGGGATTGTTCTTGAGTTGTCTAGTTTTCACATTCCTTTCATCTGATCCCTTCCTTTTCCACACTTGTCTTGTCTTGTGGGCAGCAACATTTCTTTGTCTTCTATCGGTAGGAGATTTTCTTGACTGTTTTCTCATGTTCTTATTTCTGATGAAGCCATCTTCTCTCAGCTTCCCTTTCCCTTTTGGATCAACATTATTCCTCCTTGCAGCACCGGTCTTCATCCTCATGTCTTCACCGGTTGTAGTTAGGTCAACCTTCTTTCTAGGAGCATTTCTGACTGTGAAGGTCTGTCCCTTGTCATTTTTACTTGAGGAGACAAACTGAATGTCTTTGTTGGAGATGTCCTTGCTTGTGGAGCACATACCGGCATCAAATCCTAATCCTCCGGTATCTTTGGAGTGTTTTTGTTTGTTCAACATTTTGTCCAAGGCATTAGTGCTGCTATCATACCGGATCCTCACCTTGAGCTCATCCTGACACTTCTCAAGGTCTTTCCTGAGGTTCTCCATTTCACTTTTTAGCTTCTGACATTCTTTATCCTTGGCCTCTAGCTCTGGTTCTAAATCTTTGCACCTGCACTTCTTGATATGCAAATCTGATTTTGATTCTACACTCACCCTTTTTGCATCATCCACTTGTGCTTTCAGATTAGCAATGGTTAGCTCCGACTCTTGAAGACCTTTGATCAACCGGTCTTGTTCCACAATGGCAGCATTTTTGAACATCTTATATTCTTTTTTTACTCTACTAAGTTCCTCGAGTGCACTTACAAGCTCTCCTTTAAGATCAACTTCAGTTTCAACTTCCTCTTCATCTTCACCATCACTGCCAAACACATTTTGCCTGTAGGATTGATCTGTGTTATCCCTTTTTGATGTGTGCATCTCACTTTTTGTCTCTTGAGCCATGAAGAGATGGGTTTCTTCATCATTGCTGCAACAACTGACTGATCTATCTTCATCATCTACACATGTGTTTGTTCTATTGCCCTTCTTGCTTCCACAATCCGGTTCAGCAGTTGTAGGCCCATTTCCATAAAGTTTCTTCAGTCTATCCCATAGGCTCTTTGCAGACTTGCACTTATCCACCTTGAAGAAACATCAGCGGAAAGTCCACTGAGTATGGCCTTCATTGCTTCAGCATTGCACCTGTATCTTCTTTCTGATTCAGGATCGGTGGGAGGACTAACAGAACTAGAAAGACCATTAACAAGCGACATCCAAACATCATAGCCTAATGGGGACATGTAGACTTCCATTCTACAACTCCAAATAAAATAGTTTGAACCATCAAACACAGGAGTAGGGATTGACTCAAATTTAACCATTGTGTTCACACACCTGAATCTACCCAAGCTGGAGAAAGCCTATCTAATAGTGAACCTATGCTTTGATACCAATTGTAGAACACAAGATACCACTGAGAGGGGGTGAATCGGTGGTTATCAACAACCTTAAGCCTTTTAAACCTGACTATATGTACCGGTTAGCAATTTCAAGACTAAGGAAGTATACCTGTGAGATAAAAGAAATGATCATAAAACAAGCATACACAAAGATACATCACACAACACCGGATATACGAGGAAAACCCAAAGTGGGAAAAACCTCGGTGAGAAATGCTGCTGGAGTTTACTGCTCCAATCTAGCCTCAGAATAAAACAACATTATTACAACATTTAGGGCACCAACCCAAGGAGCACCAACCCATACTGATTTAGGGCATCGACCTAAGGAGCACCAACCCCTACTGTTTATGTGCACCAACCCAAAGGAGCACCAACCCCTGCACCGAGCACCAATTCAGTGATTTCAATGAGATAAATTTGATACAATGAAATCTCCTTGTTACAAATGAAATTTTGTAACTCCTGAAATCAATCTCTTCTACCGGTCTTAACTCTTCTCTGTCTCACCGGTTGTCTATTCATTCTCTTTGATCCCTTACTGGGCAGCCTCTGCCTTTCCTGACTTCGTCTGATCCTCACTCTGCACTTACTTTCTAATGCCTTCTTACCGGTTCAACCCCTGTTGGTTCACTTGACTGTCAACTCTGTGATAGTTCACCGGTTACTCTGTTCCTTACCGGTTAAACCTCTCTTACTGGTTCTCCTTCCAACACCCAATCACTATGATCTTCTGCAGATTACACTTTGACTGATTCTTTTCTCACCCTCATGCTCAGTTCTTCTGCATCCGGCATCATCAACTTTGATCTTAAACCTGCATATTTATATTCAGGCTTTCTCGCCAAAACGGAAACTCAAACTTCACACCCTAGGGTTTTCTTCACCAACCCAATCCGTATGAGATCAAATCGGATCTCATCTTCGAGATTCACAACCTGCATCAGAACAAGCAACACTGACATATTTTATTCTTCCAAAACACGTTTGCTATCTTTAGCAAACTGCAATCTGTTTGTCGGCCTCACTCTTTTTCAATCACATTAAATGATCTCGTAGTTCCTTTCTCCAAATCAGATCTGCAACCTGATGTTCTGCTTAGATCATGATGTCAAGGAATTAGATCTGTTGTTCTCATTTTTGTTTTAAAAAATGATGGACCATTATATAAATTTTTTGTCAAAAAATGAAAAGTTTACTCTATGGTATGCTTCCCGAGGCATAATTTCGCCTCACCCTTGGACTGGACTAATCCTCAGTCCATCCACAAACCACATTTCAAATTTCATTGCATTTTGGTTTCGTTTGCTATGTTTTCCCTTCAATTTCGGGTTTTTTCTCCCTAACTGCAGGTGGGAAATTTTCCTTAAGTTGCAAGTTTTAATGTTTTTCTTTGTTTTAGTCTTTGTAGGGAAATTATAAGTTAATTACAAGTGCACTTTATGAAATTAGAACTTGTAACTTACTTTTTATTTCCCCTTTGATGCTTTTTAGCTTTTTAAGTCATAATAGGAACTTTTTGGATAAGTTACAAGTTAATTTTAATAACTTAAATTTAAAAGTCACTTGTAATTCTTTTATAAAGTTCCTATTTAAGTGTTTTTACTTGTAATAGGGATTTTATTCCCCTATTACATGTTTTATTTTCAAGTCACTTGTAAAGGGAATTTTATTTCCCCATTACAAGTTCTTTTTAAAATTTAAGTTATTAAAACTTGTTAAGGGGATTTTATTTTCCCCTGACAAGTTATTGTGACTTGTAAATCTCTCTCAAAAATCCGATTTTGCCTTGTGCATGAAAAAGTAAACATTTTATAACTTGTAAATGAGTTCCTAAAACCCGATTTGCTCTAGAATGGAGATAGAGTCATTTTTTTAACGTGTAATATGGAGAAAGAAACCCGATTTGCATGTTATTGGCAAAATTCGAACCTGTTGTTCTCCCTCAAGAACTCAACCAGCTTTTAAGCAATTTCGTTGAAAGTTTCAATCGATTTTTGTGGAGATTTCCTAGGAGGAAGAAGGCATTTTGAATTCTTCGCTATTTTCATGCATCTTGAAACTCTTTCCATGCCATTTGGTGATTTATTTGCTGGTTTGAAGGCGTTATAACATCAACACGTCTTCTTCAAATGCTACGATTTGCTCCTCCAAAATGCCACGAATCTTTCATCTCCTAAGTCGTTTTGCCCTCTCTTGCCTAGGCGTTGGGGTTTGATGAGGTTTTGATCTCTTCTTATGCCATTTTGTTAGGCATTTTTGCTGCATAAGACGTTTTTGAAAAACGTGGCAAGGGTTTTGGGAGTTCGATTCGTTGCTTATTTAAAGGTTTTAAGTCTTCATCACAAGGATTGTTTTATTTCCTTGGAAGAGCATTTGGATTGAAGCAAGGTATTATTTCTTTTCATTTTGTTTTTATTTCTTGTCTTGTTGTTTTTATTTCCTTGCTTAATCATGTTTATTTTGATAGTTCTTGCCTAAAACGGTTTTGTGAGAGAGATTTTCCCCTTTGCAAAGCAATTTGTAAATTGCATTGATCTTCCCCATTTTCCCTCTTTACTTGCATTCGGGATTTTAAATCCCGATTGCAAGTAAGATGAAAATAATTGATCTACCCCTTTGGCTGGAAAATCTTAACCATTTTTTTTTTTGGTGAAATTCCAAATGCCTAAGTTGGAAAATACCTATCCTTTCAAAATCGGGTTTTTAATACCGGATTACATGTTGAAAAGTTCTTTTCATTTTCTTGAAAGTGATCTTCCCAAAATCCTTCCATTTTTGTTCATACTCATTGCCTTTATCTGTACATTCCATTCACGCCATTTCCCATATGTCAAAATCTCATTTTTCACCCATTTCTCCATTTTCCTTTTTACAAGTATACTTGCATTCGGGTTTCAAAAATCTGATTGCATGTTTGTCCTTCCCCACTTGTATACTTGTAAAACGTTCCCCAAGATCCGAAATTGGTCAATGTCAAGTTTGAAATATTCCCATTTATTTCCCATCTTTCTCTCACAAAGTTGTGAAGTGCAAGGGTTGGAGTTTTTCCCATTTGAAGAAGAAAAAATGTTGGTTGCAGCTGATCTTGATGTTGCTTTAACACTTTTAAGTCTTCATCGCAACATACTAGATTGTTCTTCAATGTCAGATTTACCATCATCTTCCATTCCAAAGAAGATGAAGTATAAATATGACAAGTACCGGAATGAAGTTTCCCCTTCACAAGTTTCCTCTCCTTTGGATCATATCAAGGATACAGAAATAGGGCATGTTGACATGTCAGAATTCATTAAAAGGGCGGAGGATCCGCAGGATAGTAATATGCAGCGGTTTTTGGACAGCCACATTCATCATGCATCTTCTTTTCCAGTGGCTGCCCTAGAACCTGAATTTGTTCTCGCTTGCGCTCAACACTTCGACAAGGAGACGAGAACCATTAGAAATGATGATGGTGAGACAATAATCCGCCTTGATGCGGATACTATTGAGAAAGTCTTCAGAATACCATCAACACCTGTGTATATGGAGATTTCAAAGGATAGTGAAACTGAGTACTATGTCAAAAGGGAAAAGGACTGCAAACGCCACATTAACAGATGGATTCATGAGCCACAAGCCGCTTTCACAAGGTGGGCTAAGTTGTACCATTGTAACTTCAAGTGGGAAATTGGAGACATCATTACTCTCCTCAGTAGGATGATGGGTCTTGAGCACTCTAATGTTTTTGAGCCCTGGATGTATCAATTTATCATGTTCATAAGGCAGTCCCATCATATATCACGTGGAGAGATTATCAGTGACGCTTTGTGTGAACAATACATTCTACATGAACTCGTATTTAGTGTATTTGGCAACATCACTTAGACATTTCCCTGGTCTTTCTACCGAGGATGATCGCTCGCTTATACCTGTGTGAGAATACTATGATCAACTGTCCTTGAGACCCAGTAAATTACATTTCAAGAGAGTTCAAAATGCATTCTTTGGTTACTTCATGTGCCAGTTTGACAAGACTCTAAAGAACAGAAGGGTGTCAGATGAAGCATGGGAAAGAGTGAATGAGTATGGTTGCTTGTTCTTTCAATTCCCAACTTTAGCTTATATAAGAGTCAGATGCTATAGTGGGCAGCCATACATGCTTCCTAGATACTCGACTGATAAGACTATTCTTATGGAGTTGGGAAGACAGATCATGGCTGTTCATGCACATCAATCTGTCAAACATAAGGTTGGGATGGGGATTTCTACAACCAACTCATTGAAGATTGGCCGGTACTCCCTTATCATATCCACCAAAGCCAAAGCTATGGAGACCGAGATGCAGGAGATTAAACTCAAAAGGTTTAAGTCAAGGGCAGATTTTGACTACCGAGGTATAAAGGAAAAGATCAAAAAGGCTTTCATACATGTGCATCGCATTGAGGATATCTGGGTGGATCTCCATATAGAAAAGGAGGTTCTCAAGATGGACTACTGCAGGCTCACCCTTGAGCAGGTTATTGATTTGAACCTGGTGGATATTCTGCAAGGGATGATTGATGATCAAAATGTGCTTGATCCAGAGTACTTCTCACGGAGGGTTGATGAAGCCCCACTTCCTTTAATCCAATGGTCACATAAAGAATGCACTTCCATTCTTGAAAGATTTCAGCCTATCCTAGCTAACACCAACACTTGGTTCAAAGGTGATGGTGTTAGACTCATCAAGATCAAGGTTGGAAAAGAAGACGACTCTACGGGGCCTCTTGGATGTAAGTTTGAGATTCGGATTGACAACAAGGAAGGTGCATCATCTTCAAGCACAAGGATCAAATTGCGGGTTAGTCGGGCAATGGTGTTTCCTCTTGAGGAGACGACAGTTCGTGGGAAAGAAAAGTCCCAGATTCACATTGATCCTGATGATTCGGAGGAAGGACAACAATCAGATGATGCTCCTAAGTCACTGGCTTTGGAGTCACCTCATGAGATTCCCTTTTCAGTTTCCATGGAGCTGCCTCTATCTCCTCCTGACATAGTAGTGGATGAGTCTCCTCAGAATGCTGTTCCCATTTAAGCAGTTGAGCCACCTCTTGATCATCAACAAGAAAGTTTGTTGGAAATCTTCGAGGATACTCGTGCATGCATTCATTTGTTAGAGATTGATACCTCTACTTCCGGCTTTGAAGAGTTTATGAGACAATCTTCATGCCCTTTGGTTACCGAGCAAACCATGGTTGCCATCTAGACAGATACTTCTCCTAGGGTGACCACGATTGTTCAAACAGAAATTACTTCTCCTTTGCCTTCAGTAGCTAGTGGAGGAGAACTAGTCGTTTTACCTCCATGGCTTAGTTCTTTCACTCCCAAGAGGAAGAAGCAGGAAATTTCTCCTGATGTCTTTGATTATCAGTAGCTCAAGCAATCTAAGCCCAAGGTTGCTAAAAAAGCTAAGACAATCTCAAGGGTAGGGCTTTTTTAGCAACCTTGGGCTTAGATTGCTTGAGCTACTGATAATCAAAGACATCAGGATAAACTTCTTGCTTCTTCCTACTACTTGATAGTAATAAGATGAAGGTGGTAGAAATTGTTGAGCCCCTTGTAGATAAGGCACACGTGGAAATGCAAGCTGTTGATTATAGGGTCACAAAAATAGAATTGGGTAAACAAACGCATGAAGTAGTCAAGCATGATGCCTAGCAATCTGTAGCTTCACTAGTACAATGGTATGATGAACTTCTAGCGAAGAAAGACAAGCCAGAAGAGGAGAATAGGCAACTTGTTGCAGCTGTTCACAAAATCACAAAACCTGTTGGTGAAGGGAGTAATCCTTCAAGTTCTTCCGGTTCACAAGAATCAATTCGGGGAGTTGAAAGAGCTACTCAAAAGGTACAAGCGTTGGACTCTTGGGTGGATCAACTTCATGATCTTTGTGCGCAAGTGCTAAAAGACATATTCCAAATGATGGTTAAGTTGGAGACCATTGAAGAATAATTGAATCATACCTCCGAGACTTTCAAACAGAACTTGGAAAGGGTTGAAGGTAGCTTGACGGTTTGGCGTAAGATGCCTCAACAACAGTTGAGTGTTCTTTAGGAGCATTTCATTATTCCTTCCAGGGTCATGTATCTAGAATTTGAAGAGCTTCTAGAGAACAAAGCCCTTGTTCTCAAATCCCTCATTGAAGAGATTTATGACGCAATTAGATTGCGAGTTGAAGTATTCCAAGTTGTTGTTTTTCACTGTGAGAAGGCCTCTTGCAATATCATGGGTCAGAGTGGGGAGTTGATACCACCAGAAGAAGTGCTCGCAGATCTACAGATGAAGATTCATAATGAGTGGAGGAGTGAACAATTTTCAGCTGCCTCAGTTTTGATGAAACATCAAATCTTCTTGCTTGAAATCCAATCCACTTTGGAGTAGAACAACTCTATACATATTCAACGCCATGATACCATTGTGAAGACTGTGATTGTTGCCAAGAACACCTACGAGCCGAATCCTGCTGAGCTACGAACGATCATCCAAAAGTTCAAAGGATTCATGTCTTCACATGTTGCAACTTAAGTGTTTTTTTTTTCAACACTTAGTTGCATTTTTCAAAATTGTAATCTCTTAGTTGTATTAGTTGCATTTTTCAAAATTGTAATCTCTTAGTTGTAGTTTTTCTTTTGACAAGTTTACTTGTAAAAACATTTTGTAAATTGCAAGTCAAGTCATTACTTACACTTTTGTAATTACAAGTAGATGAATAAACAAGTCAATTTAGAATAGGACTTGTAACTTTGAATAAGTCATAGTTAGTGATGTTGTGGAAATGGGGACAAGGCAACAACAAAGTTCAATGTTAATAAGTTAGTTTCAATCATAAAACCAAAACAAAGAACTAAAATCCATTCCAAACATATCAAAAGAGATTTCAAAAAGCATGAAAGAAGTTTAACAAAAAGAAAAGAAAAGAGAAGGGCCTCCCTAAGATGCTTCCATGATGCCTTTTGATGCTTCTCCCTTGTTTCTCCCCTCTCCAAGTCCAAAATGAGTGTAGCTCTCAGCTTTTAGCACTAGCCATGGATGCCATATGGAGATTCAAGTTGGTTGGATATGATAAACAAATGCTATGCAAGTGTAGATAGTGATGCTATGAGAAAGCTCTATGCTAATACCAGTATAGTAACAATACTCTAATGCTTCCTCTTTTGCTTGAAGATAAGGGTTCTATTTATAGAAGAAATGGGGAAATGAAAGGTTAAGATTGAGCAATCTTAACAAGGGTTAGGATTGAAAGATATTCAATCCATGTGAGAATTTCAACCCAATCCCATGTTGACAAGTGTCACCATGAGGAGGCTTGAGAGGAGAGATAAGGAGCATTAAATGCTTGAGGGGACATGATGGTTACCCAGGGGGTTGGGTTAGGGTTAGGTTAATGGATATTCCTTCTATCCAAGGGATAAATGAATGTGCAAGGGTTAAATGGTTACCTTAGTCAAATAAATAAATGCTTTAAAGAATCCCGTGAGTCAAACAGATGGTTAAGTTAGAGGAAAGTCTCTAACCAAAGGTAAAAGGTGAGTTAACCATAAATGGTTATGTAAAAGCCTTTAATGGTTTTGAAGACTTTATAGGTTAACCATTTGAAGACATAAAGCCTTTAATGGTTATTGAAGACTTTGGAGGTTTTTGAGAAGTGACTAACTTATATTTAGGAATGTGACAATGATTAGGATAAGATTAGGCTAATTAGAAGAGTTAGAAGAATTTAGAAGGGATTTAGGCATGCAAGTGGATTTTGTAGGAGAATGCAAGTGGGAAAAATTTTGGGATTTTAAATTATAGGCGGCTCGCGTATAATCAGCTGTATCTGTGTTTCGCCCTGAAGTGGAAGGGCCCCTTTGATCTTGTGATGGAAGCGGATTCTTGAACATGAGATGATCATTATTTGAGGTCTTTGGGTCGTGTCCTTCAATTTCAATCTCTCCTCGGTCAAGAAGATCCTGAACAAGATCTTTCAATCTATGACAGTTACTTGTTTCATGCCATTTCCATTGATGGAATTCGCAATGTTTTTTAACTTCCAGGACATGTTTTTTAGGCTTGTGAGCCCACCATGTGCACTAACTTTTTTTTGAATGTTTTAGTTGCAGATTGTCTAATTTTTTTGTGCAGGTTTTGGAAGGAGTTAGTTTAAACATTTTAATTTCTTTGGTTTAAAACTTCATCTTTCTTGTTTTTCACAAAGGGATAAAAATAACTTCACATTTTATATTTGGTGCAACTAAAACAAACTCAACTTTTTCATTTGGTGCATAACAAAGAAATTCATCTTTCTTGTTTTTCACAAATGGATAAAAAGAATCACATTTTCTATTTGGTGCAATTAAAACAAATTCAAATTTTCATTTGGTGCATAAAAAGAACCTCACATTTACCTTTTTTGCTACAAAGGCTACACGACTTTATTTTTGTTGACCAGCTTTGCTTTCCAGAAGTTTTTCAAGTGTCAAACATTTTGATATCTTGGTTAAAATGAACACCATATTTGTTGGAGCAACATCTCCAAATAGTTAGATCACATTGCAATAAATCAGTTAAAAAGAACAAGTGTTTTCAGTGATTGGCACGCTTGTGCAAAGTTTGTCGAGTGGTCCTACTTCTAACACACTATCTTCTCCCTTGACTTTCGTGGTCCTAAGTGCAAGAGAAAAGTGTTAGTAACACTCAAAATTTTATCTTTTTAAGAGAGGCCTACCAAGAGACACATCACTCTTGGGAACGACCTTGCACGGTAAATCCTTCAAGCCGCTATAGAAATCAGGTGTGAGCGAAAGTTGTAGCCTTGGGTATAGCTGTTCCTACAGTGTAACTTGTCGAAAGGACAAATGGGCCCCACCACAAGTTACAAGGCTCTTAAGCGAGTCACTGCAGAATGAACTTATGTCCAAAAACATCGAACATTACTAGACACCTTTTTATATAGAAACCCACCCGTTCTATTGATTGAGGATATTTGTGATAAATTCAGTGCAAGAGCATAGATGGTTTTGCTTTCAAGATACTCACCATACATATTTCCTTGAGTAGAAACAGGGCTTTTTGAAAGGCTACTTGTAGCTTGATAAAAGTGGTGACTCCCCCATTATAGGGATCATCTATCTGTTATGCTCGCGCAAGACTCAGTATATCACATCCTTACTTGCTACGGCGGGATTCATAAGGTATGCAGTACCAAAGTTGAAGAAATATCAAGATGTGGGCTGAAATTATCACAACTGGCCATTTGACCTTAGGGATAAAGTGTGTTTGAAGTGTCTTCGTTTTGTGTCAGACCAGTGATTAATTGAACCGACTTCAGGCTTTTTGGAAAAACATACAAAAACATTTGAAAAAGGGGTCAAAGAGTTCAAAGATTGGGTTGATTTAGACCCACACTTATTTGTGCCTTTTGAGGCAACATTATTGTGTTTGTGTGCTTGCTCTGTTTTCTTGTCAAAGAAAATCAAAACCAATTCAAAAACAAGCATTCATCCAACACAAAATTTGCAAAACCAACATTTGGCAAAAATCAAAACAAAGTGAAAAACCAGATATCAAATTATATGACCATCCTCCACATTTTAAGAGAGGAATCTTCATCAACATATCAATTTGAAGAAAAGACCATTGAGCTCAAAGGCTTTCATCAAAAGAAAGAAATTTTTCTATCTCAATAGACAAATTTTTGTATCACACAGAGCCTTCTTGCGTCATATGCGTCTATATCTTCAAGGAAAATCCAACGAGTTTGATCAAGAGTCTTTGAACAACAGAGCTTTTACTCAATATAGAGCTTTGAGTTATCATAAAAACAAAGGAGACAAAATCAATCCTGCCTTCTTTCCAGACATCTGCATTACACATAACATAGCTCAGGAAGAACCACCAACCCCCGAGAGAGAAGAGGAAGAATTTGTCCCATACGTAATACAAAGTGTTTATTGAAGTTAACATTCCATCCATTCTCACATTCATACATCATCAATCCATTCCAACTCTCGAAACATAAAAAAGGTCTTGTCCTAAGATCTTTTTAGATATTGCTTGAATAAAACAACACATCACTCTTTAGAGTGTATCTACATCTAGGATAAACTCATCCTAAGAGGAATTTCTACGCAGGTTAAAATTAGTCTATGAGTGCATCCTCTCCTTACTAGGTAGCTTGGTCTGTAACACATCTCAGACCTTACTATATCTTATCATATCAATCATTGTTAAACACAACAAGCAATTCATAAGAGAACTTTGGTAACATCAAACCTTTAGTGTTAGAGATCCATATGTCAAACACTTCACCAAACTTTTATCTCTCATTTCATCATCAACTCATAATCATTTTCACCAAACTTCAACAACTACTTTCAAACAAAATGGCTCAAACCAGATCAAGGACTAGACAACTCGAGATTGAAGAGGAAGAGGAGGAAATTCTCAATGAATTCCAAGAAGCCCTCAGAGGAAATGCAAATGATGAAAATCCTAGTACTCCCACTCCTGAAGCAATAGAAAGGGCACAACACAATCCCCTCTTCAATCGACTTTTCGATGAAATCCTCAAAAACAATGCTGATGCTCATTTTTTGAGACTTGCTCAAGAGGGAGCCAAACTACCCTCTGATTTGATACCGCACAATTACGGCAAGCATCGGAACACCATAGTCGTAATGAGTGTGGAAGAGGTCGAGATAACTTTAGATATGACCTTAATCAAGGAAATCCCCCACCTCCTCCTCCTCCTAATGACATTGACATGTTGAGGCAACAAGTCGAGAATCTAGCCCAACAACTCCACAGTGGTGTGAAAACTACCCGGTTTTCACTTAATGATATTTGTCCCTATCCCTTTGATAGGAATCTACATATGCCACCTTTTCCGTGAGGGTTTGAAACACCTAAGTTCGAAAAGTATCGGGGAAAAGGAGACCCAAGAGATCAGGTCAGGGAATTTCACTCAGCTTGCCTAGAAGTGGCATATGAAGACACATATCTAATGCGCCTCTTTCCTCAGAGTTTGGGAGGGACAACCACGCAATGGTTTTCCCGACTAATAGGCGGCATTAGGACATTCGAGGAACTTATCCAAAAGTTCGTCGCACATTATTCACACAACATAGAATGCGATGTTACCATGGCAGATCTGTGTAATACCAAGCAAAAACCAGTGGAGCTATTTTCAGCTTTCTTGCAACGGTGGAGACAACTATCTAGTAGGCGTTCTCTTCATCTACCTGAACGAGAGCTAGGGGAAATATTTATTTCCAACTTGAACGATGAAATGGAATTCCACCTAGACATGAAGGGCACAAAATCCTTTGCTGACATGATCACCAGGGGTTAAAATGTGAACGGGCCCTCATTAAAAAGGGACTTATCAAGATATACAATGAACCAAAAGATGGCCCTTGCCTGGGCTTTAACAGTGATAAACCCAACTTCTGGAATAAAAACAAAAACATCGTCAATGACGGGGTTGTAGATGCAAGGACTATAAAGAGTGCACAAGCTGTGGTCCGATTTGCGGGGCAAAATCCCCCTCCTAAAACAACACGCTTGCTCCTCCACAAAATCAAGGACGCAATGCACCGCAAGAGGAACCGAGGCAACGACAGCAAAATTATAAACCAAAACGTCAATACACACCCTTAGGGGAACCTATTGAAACAATGTTACGTCAATTGGTCTCTTCAAATCTGGTGACCTTACCAAAGACATCTAATTACGAACCTCAGGTCAAACATCCATGGTGGAGAGATAACGAACATTGCGAATTCCATCAAGGGAAAGGGCATAAAACAAGTAACTGTCATAGATTGAAAGATCTTGTTCAGGATCTTATTGACCGAGGAGAGATTGAAATTGAAGGACACGACCCAAAGACCTCAAATAATGATCATCTCATGTTCAAGAATCCGCTTCCATCACAAGATCAAAGGGGCCTTTTCACTTCAAGGCGAAACACAGATACAGCTAATTATACGCGATCTGCCTATAATTACACTATGAATCACCTATATGATGCCAATGAACAAATTGCAACCATTACAATCAAAGATCCAAACCATACCTGCAATGTTGTTACGCTTCGTAGCAAGATCACCATTAAAGCAGCTGCACAAGGCACAACATCCATCCCAAAGCAGTATAACCTTGTGGAACAGTTAGATAAGACGCCCGCACTTATATCCATGTTAGAGCTGTTGCACCTATCCCCGTCTCATAAAACAATCTTGTATCAAGCTCTCCAAGAGGTGTCAGTCCCTGCCAATCTAAATACAGATCAATTTCAGGCTATGGTTGGTAATTTGAGGTCATCACCATGTCTCACTTTCTCTGAAAGCGACAATACATCCTTCCAACAACTTCATAACGCCTCACTCCATATTGAAGGATTTATCAACCAACACAGGATCAAGCAAGTCTTGATTGACAATGGAGCAGGCCTGAATATATGTACATTACAGTTGGTTACAACATTGGGATATGCAGTTGAATCAGTGGACCCCCGCAAAAAGATAACCATAAAGCCTATGATGATGCAGAGCGTGCTTCCAAAGGAGTAGTTGTGTTACCAATCTGAGTGGGCCCAGTGGTGAAGCACAACATATGTCAAGTTCTGGACCTTCCTCTGCCATATAATTTGTTGTTAGGAAGACCTTGGATACATGCGATGCAAGCCGTTCCATCCACCTATCACCAGTGTATCAAGTTCCCTCATAACGGTGTAGAAATTACAATCCTTGATGATGCAAATCCATTTGCATATTGTAACAATATCAACCATCAGCCAGAGATTACTGTTCCCAACAACAGAGAAGCTATCCCATCCACATCATATGTTAGTCAAGCCTCTCTTTCCAGTTCAAAAACCACTATACCCAAGCAAGAGAAGCTAAAAATGAAAATGGCAGAGGAAGGTCCTGGGGAGTACAATCTAAGCCAACTCTTTTGTGTTGGGCAACTACCCACTTCCCCTAGAACTCATGGTAAGCCTCAAAGGTTGCTTCAAGCAACACTGATCAAGTCAGCATGCACTTTGGTGCCTTTTATCCTTGGAAAGAGTCAGGAAGAGGAGACCAGAGATGAGGACTTAGCAGAATGGATCTATAAATACCCTATCAGCACGGAAATCCCAACTTCGATCCACTTTGTGAAGTATTCGATGGCGGTAATGATGAATTTGTGGTCGTTGGATGAAGATGGATGAATTTTACCCACAAGGTCAAGTCCCCATTGACAAAAGGGCCATGGTGTTGTGATTGGTTGCAATTCCTGTGCTGGTGCATGTATCAGGTCTCCATGAACTTGGCATTTCTTGCATTTTTTGACAAAATAGTAGGAGTCTTTTTCCATGGACGGCCAATAGTATCTAGCGCGCATGATCTTCTTTGCTAGTGAAGGACCACTTGAGTGAGTCCCACAAATGCCTTCATGTACCTCTTCCAAGGGCTTTGTTGTCTCATCCTGTTCCAAACATCGAAGGAGACTACCATCAAGATTGCGTCGGTATAGGGTTTCAGCAATGATGGTGTATCGAGCGGTTTGGCGAATGAAGGTTTTGCGTTCTTTATTCGATTGGTTAGGAGGAAGTGTGGGATTGCGAAGGTAGTTGTAGAACTCACCATACCATGGAGATTCAGAACCGACAAGGCGACATATTATCTCGGATTCGGGAATATCATAAGCAGGAATCCAAAGCTGTTCTACCAACACTACTCACCACTAAAAATACGTGCAAAACTCATAATCCAACTAGTCGCACCGATAATATTACCTACAACATTGATAATCCTACCTGTAGCACCAATCATACCACCAATCAAACCAACAACCCCATCAGCAACAAGAACCGCATCAACAACACCATTAGCAGTATCAAAACTCCTAGCAGCATCAACAACACTGATAATTCCATCAGAAACAATAGATTCAACAACACCGATACTCCCAATATCAGATTCACTGATACTAATAATCCTCCCCGCAGAACCAACCATTCCATCTCCAAAAGTACATCAGTCGATTACAACTGCAGTGTTCAACTCAAAAGATATCCCGGTTTGGTATAGTAATCGGATACTGGAAAGCGACTCAGAGACTGACTCACATGAGTGGGAATTTGATTCCATACACCTCAATACTTCAGATGAGAAAGAGGCATCTCCACCTCCACCTTGCAAAGAAATCCCTATTTACGGAGAAGCACAAATTAAAACCTCTTGGGTTCCTGAACTGGAAACACCTTCCACAGACCCTACGTCACATCCTACGCCTGATTCTGACAGGGAGAGTACCATCAACGACCTTCACCACAATATCTTAACCCTCACTGACACATCCCATGAACTTAACCTAATCGATGAGGCAATGCCCATTATCCATCCTGAACTCATCGAATGGAACCAATCTAATCCCCCATGCCTTGACCAATTCCAAAACGATGAGGCGATCATTGACTTTTTGGAACTACGGGATAACATACCAAGTGGGGATCACAAAGCTGGATTTGCCATCGAACTTAATAGTGCACCATACTTTGGGGCGGATACCAAACCTTTCAGCTGCACAAAAACATTACAATAAAACATGGATCTTCCAGTGAAAACCACACTGTGGCATTGTTTGATCCCAAAAAAGTAAAAAGAAAGAGCGTATCTTATGGTGAAAACCTCTCTGAGGTGCCTGAGGATGAAAGGTTTGACATCCTCCCCTCTAGTACAAATCAGGAACGATCAACGATCTTTATTGAGGAAACAAAAGAATTCAACGTGGCGACCCCTGAGACTCCTCACCACATACATCTGACATCTCTTTTAACTTCAGAGGAACAACCTAAGTTTGGAGAGTTCTTCCAAAAGCGTTAGATCAACTATGCATGGTCATATGCCGACATGCCTGGTCTCGATCCTGATTTGGTCATGCATCACCTCATCGTAGCAGAAGGAGCTAAGCCTGTCAAACTGAAGCTTCGCAAGATGCACCCCCAAATTGCGGTACTAGTCAAAGCAGAACTTAAGAAACTCCTGGATGTTGGTTTTATTAGACCAATTGATTATGCAGATTGGATCTCCAACATTGTACCTCTTGGCAAACCAAATGGGGGCATCCGTATTTGTACTGACTTCAGAGATCTAAACAAGGCATGTCCTAAAGATGACTTCCCCCTACCAAACATTGACATGATCGTGGACCTAACAGCAGGACATGCCATGCTTTCTCTCATGGATGGCTTTTCAGAGTACAGCCAGATAAAGATCGCTCCGGAGGATCAACATAAAACTGCTTTCCCATGTCCGTGGGGAACATACTGTTGGAATGTAATGCCTTTTGGTCTAAAGAATGTAGGGGGGACCTATCAAAGATCAATGACCACCATCTTTCATGATATGATGCATACCATAATGGAGGATTATGTCGATGACTTATTGGCAAAATCATTAACAAGAGAAGGTCATCTTGGAATATTAGATAATATCATTGGCAGACTAGAACAATATCATGTACGACTCAACCCAAAGAAATGTGTCTTTGGAGTAACCTTAGGGAAGCTTCTAGGATACATTGTCTCAAGCAAAGGCATTGAGGTCGACCCGACAAAGGTTAAAGCAATCATGGACATGCCACCTCCAAGGAACATCAGTCTTGGAAGTTACAAAAGTGTTTGATTCACGTCGGGTTCACCAAATGATGTCATGGAAATGGGGATAAGGCAACAACAAAGTTCAATGTTAATAAGTTAGTTTCAACTATAAAACCAAAACAAATAACTAAAAACCATTCCAAACATATCAAAAGAGATTTCATAAAGCATGAAAGAAGTTTAACAAAACAAAAGAAAGGAGAAGAGCCTCCCTAAAATGCTTCCATGATTTCTTTTGATGCTTCTCCCTTGTTTCTCCCCTCTCCAAGTCCCTAATGAGTGTAACTCTCAGCTTTTAGCACTAGCCATGGATGCCATATGGAGATTCAAGATGGTTGGATATGATAAACAAATGCTATACAAGTGTAGATAGTGATGCTATGAGAAAGCTCTATGCTAATACCAGTATAGTAACAATACTCTAATGCTTCCTCTTTTGCTTGAGGATAAGGGTTCTATTTATAGAAGAAATGGGGAAATGAAGGGTTAAGATTGAGCAATCTTAACAAAGGTTAGGATTGAAAGATATTCAATCCATGTGAGACTTTCAATCCAATCCCATGTTGACAAGTGTCACCATGAGGAGGCTTGAGAGGAGAGATAAGGACCATTAAATGCTTGAGGGGACAAGATGGTTACCCTGGGGGGTTGGGTTAGGGTTAGGTTAAAGGATATTCCTTTTATCCAAGGGATAAATGAATGTGCAAGGGTTAAATGGTTACCTTAGTCAAATAAATAAATGCTTTGAAGAGACCCATGAGTCAAAAGGATGGTTAAGTTAGAGGAAAGTCTCTAACCAAAGGTAAAAGGTGAGTTAACCATAAATGGTTATGTAAGATGGTTTGGAAGACTTTAGAGGTTAACCATTTGAAGACATAAAGCCTTTAATGGTTATTGAAGACTTTGAAGGTCTTTGAGAAGTGACTTCCTTTTATTAAGGAATGTGACAATGATTAGGATAGGATTAGGCTAATTAGAAGAGTTAGAAGAATCTAAAAAGGATTTAGGTATGCAAGTGGATTTTGTAGAAGAATGCAAGTGGGAGGAATTTTGAGGTTTTCAATTAAAATAAAATCATTTATTTCAATTAAATGGTGTAATTTGCATTTGGATAGATATTTAAATAAATATTAATTTATTTAAATGTGAATGTAAATTTTGGATTTTATTTAAATAAATCTTAATTTATTTACATGAGAAAGAGGAACATAAAGCATTAAATGCTTGAAGACTTTGAGGGAAACCTTTAAAGGTTTAAGAAGACTCTAGAAAGAAGCATTTAAGTTTGAAGACTTTAAGGGAAACCATTAAAGGCTTAAGAAGACTCTAGAAGGAAGGCATTGAGCTTGAAGACTTTAAGGGAAACCATTAAAGGCTTGAGAAGTCTCTAGAAGGAAGCCATTAAGTTTGAAGACTTTAAGGGAAGCTATTAAAGGTTTCAAGTGGGTGAAAATAAATAGGATTTTAAATAAATAATTTATTTATTTAAAATAGTTGTGCAACTTGCATTTGTAGGAAAATGCAAGTGGGTGGAGGATAAAGGTGATTTAAATAAATGTTAATTTATTTAAATGTGAGAGATGAGATTTTAGGAGATTTAAATAAATATTAATTTATTTAAATGTGACGGAAGATTTAATTAAACAAATGTGATTTATTTATTTAATTAATGGTCTGAATTTGGTTAAGTGAATTAAATCAAATAAATTGAATAATTTATTTAATTAATAGGAGAAGAGGGTTAAGATGAATTAGCTAAATATTAATTTAATTAATTATTGAGCGATGGTTAAATAATCAAATAAATACTAAATATTCATTTAATTAAGTGGACAGATTTATGTGTCTACATTTAGTTATTGAATAAGTCTTGGTGGTTGAGAGAATTTCTCCAGTTAGTTAGGATCCTCCCACCTTTTTCTCAAGACTCTTCTTCTATAAATACTTGAGGGGGTCTATTGTAATTTTTATCTTTTGCAAAGCAAGCAAAAACTCTGTCAAATTTGCAGCAAAGAAGACTTTGAGCTTTATGTGTAAATTGAAGAATTGAAGGGAATAGAAGAAAATTACTCAAGTATTGAGACATTGTGCTATATTCTTGAGTTTATGTTCAACATTACCTTTCTTGCAAGTGTTTCTTAAAGGGCTTAATCAAATTTGATTTGCAGACTTTGTGTTGCAAGTATTGGAGATTAATATAGTTAAAATAGAAGTTCTACTTAGAAAAGCTGTAAGACTTTGTGCTTACACTCGTTCTTGAGAGAGAGATTAGAAGTAGATTTTATAATAAGAAATAGCTGTGAAACTTTGAGCTCACACTAGGTCTTTCTGTCTTGTGCAGTAAGAAATAAGTTATTTCAGACTTTGTGCTGTCATAATTTGTTCTTGATATCATTAGGATAGAAAAGGGTAGATAGGGCTTCACATATTCAAGACTTTAAGCTTGATATTGCTGTCCCGTCTCGAAGGAAGTGAGGAAAGTTTTTGAACTTTCAGGAAACTTCATTTCCTTTCTCTCATTTCATTTCAAAAAGTTGTTATTACTGTTTTATGTTAAATTGCTATCACTTTTCAGTGAAGAGAAAAGGATATTGGCTTTCTTGAAAAAAGAAGAAAGACTGCTGTTTCGTCCTATTTTAGTTTTAGTATTAAATAGATAGGGGGAGCCTTCCCTTAATTAGGAGAGTTTTACTCACACACTGTGGTTGAAGCCACAATTTTGTATATTTCTCCAAGTGTACAAAATTTTCAACCAACAAGATCTTTGTCCTTCAACCTACTTCGAGCCGCAATCCTTTGCACTCAACCTGTGATTTTTGCAGTTTGCATTAATACTGACTTAGTCAGCAACTACCTCACCGACGCACCATTCATCAACCACTACACGTTTGCCACCTAGAGTCCATGTGTTATCACTGTCGGCATCCACCACAGTTCACTGTGTCGGTTCAGGCTCAGGCACCGACCAAACACACAACCGGTGTTCACCTTATACTACTAGTTCATCTTACCCTACCGGTTATACAATAACCGGTTAACGTTCATGCCAACTCTTATCTGTTCTGCTAGTTGGAACAAATCAGCCCGGTCACCAACCTTGCCAATCACAACATCTACCAAGAGTGAGTCATCATGCTCATCTGCATCTGACAAGAGCCCTTCACTTTGTCTCTTTGTTAGCTTACCGGTTGCCTTACCTACCTGCATACTGGACTGATGTTCATTCTTCTTCACAAAGTTCATATCAGTCAATTATTAGTGTGCTCTCCGGTTCACCAAACTTGATGTGGTTTCAATCACAGACACATGCCAATGTGGTGAACATATATTTTGAACCACAATACCTGGATCTTCTTCCAGTCATCCGTACCAGTTGTTTGATCACCGCTCTGTTCTTGTTTACCGGTTGGCAATGCTTCTGCCTGCATGCTGTTAACACCCATGAGAACACCATGCCAACAATCTTCAACTGTCACCAACTATAGTAACACCAATCTCCATCTGCATCCCAGTATAACTCCATGTCTGCAATGCAAAACCTTTTCTTCTTCTTCATTAGCCCGAACATCATCTCAACCGGTTTGCCAAAGAGGCAAACTCATCACCTATTATCCTTCCTCTTCTGTCCTTGTAGCTCATCTTGCCTTCTCTTGTTGATTCGGTTCATATCTTTGGTTTCATATACCGGAGGCTTTCTCATGATTCACTTTGGTCATCCGGTATAAGCCTTCAACCACCTACCTTTAACTTCTTTGACTGTCTTATCCCTGAGGGTTATGATGTATTCCATGCATGTTGTGTGATAAGCTAAGCATTGCCACCAATTTGTGGGAGTAGATGGACCGATGCACTTAATCTGCCAATCTTCCGGTGGTAGTGGATCCTTGTCACTTGCTAGCCAATAACTGGAGGGAACCGATTGTCATTACATTGTGCTCTTTGCTTCCGGTATTGTACCAATATGACTTCCCTGTTTGAGCAGACACAACTTCAATCAGACATATAACCTGGTTGAGCACACTCTTTGTCAGTCTTCTCTTCATCCCGTGACATCATCTTTATCCCGTGGGAGTCCTGCTGTATGACATCCAACTACATACCGGTTGCCTGCACATTCTTTATTGGATCTACCTTGCTTTCTTACTGGTCACATGCTTACCGGTCTGCATATGACCCGATGCCTTGTTCCTCTATGTTCTGCTTGTCCCTTGCAAGCTTACCGGTGGACATGTTTACCGGTTGATACAATAACACAATGCCAACACATTACTTACCGGTTGACATTCCATACCAGTCTCCAATACTTACTCACCGGTTAACCCCAACTTGTATATTGAGAAACATATCGGTTGACATCCCATACCAGTTTACATCAATGACAACACAATGCCAACAAGGGGGACCTAAATTGGGAGGACCAAGGCGCGCCACGCCCTGGTCCTACCCATTTTTGGGGCTAGGATAAGGGGCCAAGTTGATGTATGAGGTCAAAACGAGGTCATATTTGCATGCTGCGAGTAGAATCAGGTCCTAAGCAGGCTTAGGGACGCAAACGCTAAAGTAAGGACCCGAATGTGGTCAAAATTGTAAAGGGGTACAATTTGAGGACGCTACACTATTGATATTGTGGATGACACTTTCAATGATGTTATAAGTGTACTTTAGTTGTCAAACAATTTTCTTTCTATCTATCAAATTACCCGTGGTGGAGAAGAGAAAACTATAGAATTCATACCTGATTTAATTACCATTGGAGACCTGGAGAGTAGAGAGATTATTGCTACTAGGATGGTTGATCATGCATCTTGGTTATACAACTTTTAAGATTTTGCTCCTAATGATGGTTGTCCATCACACTTGTGCGGACTATGATTTTGAGGAGAATTTTGGCTACTTGAACTTGAGTATTCTCACACGTGATCTAGTTCTTGAGCCTTGAATTCTATCTCCTCCCTCTATTGTTACTTTTGATGATACTTATGTTAATACATTCATGGCTACTTGTGATTCAGTGTAGCAACACACACAACATCTACCAAATATGTCTACTTGGAATGAACACTTGACAAAAATTGTAAGTTTGTATTCTTGAGCCTTGTATTCCATCTACTCCATCTACTATTGCTTTTGATGATAATTGTTTGGCTACATTCATGGCTACTTGTGATTTAGTGTAGTGGGATATACATTGTCTTCTAAATATGGTTACTTGGGATGAATACTTGACAAACATTGTAGGTTTTTAGAGAATATTTCATATTTGGGAGACACCATTGATTGCATCTATCTTCTCTTTGATGGAGTTGAACACCTGACTTGGTAGTGGCAGCCTTAAGCATTGACATGGAGACACATGAGCAATTTGTAGAGACTTCATACGTATTGAGTTTTCTTCCACCTTATTCATTTTTGGAATGACAAGACATTTGACATTCACCTTTGGTTTTGTTTCCTCTTAATGCAAGGAATGTTGATCAATGATCGTGGACTAGCTTCTACATCCAGTTTGAGCATCAACCATTGGTACACATTCTACATTGATGGGGGTGTTGGGCTCCATGGTCTTTCTTCTTCTCTCTTATGGGTGGATATCTTTTCCTCACGTGGGTTTTTGTCCTCATCTTTTGGAGAGCATTTTTCTTGTCTTTTGTTTAGTTTGAGAAGTTTTGTGCCATCGGGTTTTCTCTTTTTCTCCGTTTGTAAGAGATTGCATTTGTACATGGGTACCTAACATAGTCTAGTAGTCATGACCCATCCTTGCATCATTTGCATTTGTTAATCATTCTCCCTAAGTTGCATTTCAAGATGGGTGTTAGTGTGAACAGTGGTATTTCCTATCTAGTTCCTCCTTTGTAGTGTGAACAAGGCACACAACCTAACTAGTTATTAGTTAGGTCCTATTCACACATGTTCACATGTTAAGTTTATTTAGGGAGTTAGGAATCTTTCTAGAAGTCTCTAGTAGACATGTGATCTTATCCCCTAGTTGTCACATAACATATGGTTAAGAGTCTAAGACACTTGTCATTATCCTCATCAGTCCTATCTCTCAACCTTGTTTATATAAGAAAGGCCTTGTATATACATATTCATTGATTATGCACATTCATTGATCATTTGAACTAATGTTATTTTGTATCAATTATTGACAAATTATGTTCTTGCTTTTCTCTCTTGTAAAAGGAGATTTAGGTTTTGCAGGTGATCTCGGGAGCTTGAGTCCATGAGTGACTAATAAATATCTCTAACTTTGTTGTAATCTTTATTATTGTATTGAATGCTCTGGATGATTTTGTTACTTTATTGAATTATTGAAACCATCTCTTCATTATCAAATTTCTGACCAATTGCTATCGAATGATATATTTTCAAAAATATTATATGACTGGAAACTCACTCCACTTATATTTATTAGCTCATTTGTCAGGTACATCACTCGGGTAAGTTTGGTGTCTCATACAATTTCTTCTACTTTGACACAATGTTTTTTAGTATTGTTGTCATTCTGCAAGCATAGAATAAGTTCCTCACATGCTGATAATTTGATAAGAAAGAAAAGAAAAAAAAGAAATAAATCGTATTACATCAGATTAGGATAGAAAGTAGGTCAATGGGACTTGAGAGTTCGTCTTATAATACAAAGTGATAGGAAGAGGATCCCATAACCAAAAACAAAAATATATTACGACTGAGGACCAGCAACACATGGTCAAGAAACCAATACAAGAACCCCAAATGGCATAAGCTGAGGAGTCCTGTTCATAACATATCCATTACTCTTGTCATGTGACTTTAGGGTCACAAAATCCTAAAATTCCTTGTTCATCAAAGTTATACTATTAAGTGGAAGATTTTTGAGTATTCGCTTTAATTGGAACTTCTGTTCAACTATAAAGACATACCGTGACAATATATGGAAGACTAGTGTTAATGTGATAGCTATGGTCGGATCCTTCTGGCCGACATAGTAAATGGGAAATGTGTGAATGGCCTATTGGCCTTACACATTTACAAAGTCCGATTCAATACTTATTCTTATCTACTTTGTAATTCGTATTTGCATTTATATCTAAACCTGCCACCCTTGGTCTATAAGACGTGTTAATTATAATGCAACTGATTCCTAACAAAAGATGTGTTAATCAAAATATAACTAATCTCTAATGAGGAGACATGATTGTTAAGAAGAAGCCGACCTTTGAAGAAGACGTGTTGTTTGGCATCTCCAAAGTATGGGTATATGGTTCGGTTCTTCTTCTCTTCCAAGGCATCGAATCAACTATCATCTCCTGCAGTTCGAATCATCCACACAGCAAGCAGATCGTGTATCTTCACAGACAGCAGATTATCGAACTCACACAGAAGTTCACACTATCAGCAGATAGAAGACTATCTACAGCAGTCTGTGAATCAACTAAGGAAGAACGATTTTCATAGAAGATCATATATTCTCTATTGTGGATTGTTGCCATTCATATATAGCTTCAAGTGGGAAGCAAATTCTTTGTAAAGTCACTTGACATAGTTGAAAGAATAAAAGATATACTTCATTGCTGGGTTTTTCACCTTCAAGAGGAAGGTTTTCCCAGGGTAAATTCTGTGCATGTGTGTTTAAATTATCTCCATCTAATCTGATCACTAAAGCTGAACAACTAGAACATTAAATATGACACGAGACCACTTATATTAGCAGTTGAAGACAAAAGAAACCCATAAAGAATGGCTTTTAAAGCAGATATGACACCCTTAACTTAAAAATTCTTTAAATGTAACCCATCAAAAAATCTTTCACAAGGATTATAAGTAAATGAAGGAGACCATAATTTCATCTGACAAAAATATTTGCTCAAGCCCAAACAGCTCAGTAGTGTTAAGCAACAGCTCGACCAAGAGACACATGTTAGTTTCATATTGCATTCACTTTATTGTTAATAAGATTTTCTGGAAGAAGATTCTTAACCTGCTTGGACAATATTTTGAACCTGATGTCTTTCTATCCTTCCATTTACTCATCCTTATCATGAGTTTCAGGCCTAGTAAGACTCAATACCATTTGGCTCAATATCTGATATAGAAGTTCTCATTGAACTTGTTATTTCTACTTTCTCGTAGTACTTATGTTAATTTCCACTGGTCAACTTTTTAAAATAAGAATTGTACATGTGGGTGAAGCTCTTCAACCACCACATAATTTCTGTAAGTTCTCCATCTGGTAAATTTTTGTTTTATTTTTTTTCATAAATTATTCCTTCCATTCACTTATGTTCACGTCTTTAATCATTTTTCTTGTTTTATTTTCATACCCAAAACCGAGTCAGCAACTAACTCCAAAATTCATGTCTTTCTAATTATATTCTAATTCATGTGCCCCCTTTTGCCCTCCTTGGCAGACTTCATGATGAATGTTTCCGTCTTTAAGTTAGAAGAAATGTCTGATCAGATCAGGATAGAAAGTAGGTCAATGGGACTTGAGAGTTCGTCTTATAATACAAAGTGATAGGAAGAGGATCCCAGAACCAAAAGCAAAAATAGGTTACTACTGAGGACCAGCAACACATGGTCAAGAAACCAATACAAGAACCCCAAATAGCATAAGCTGAGGAGTGCTGTTCATAACATATCCATTACTCTTGTCATGTGACTTTAGGGTCACAAAATCCTAAAATTCCTTGTTCATCAAAGTTATACTATTAAATAGGAAGATTTTTGAGTATTCGCTTTAATTGGAACTTATTTTCAACTATAAAGACATACCATGACAATATATGGAATACTAGAACATTAAATATGACACGAGACCACATATATTAGTAGTTGAAGACAAAAGAAACCCATAAAGAATGGCTTTTAAAGCAGATATGCCACCCTTAACTTAAAAATTCTTTACACAAATGTAACCCATCAAAAAATCTTTCACGAGGATTATAAGTAAATGATGGAGACCATAATTTCATCTGACAAAAATATTTGCTTAAGCCCAAACAGTTCAGTAGTGTTAAGCAACAGCTCAACCAAGAGACACATGTTAGTTTCATATTGCATTCACTTTATTCATTATTGTTAATAAGATTCTCTGGAAGAAGATTCTTAACCTGCTTGGACAATATTCTGAACCTGATGTCTTGGCATCCTTCCATTTACTCATCCTTATCATGAGTTTCAGGCCTAGTAAGACTCAATACCATTTGGTTCAATATCTGATATAGAAGTTCTCATTGAACTTGTTATTTCTACTTTCTCGTAGTACTTATGTTAATTTCCACTGGTCAACTTTTTAAAATCAAAATTGTACATGTGGGATAAGCTCTTCAACCACCACATAATTTAGCTCTCCATCTGGTAATTTTTTTTAGAATTTTTTTCATAAATTATTCCTTCCATTCTCTTATGTTCATGTCTTTAATCATTTTTCTTGTTTTATTTTCATACCCAAAACTGAGTCGGCAACTAACTCCAAAATTCATCTCTTTCTAATTATATTCTAATTCGTATGCCCCGTTTTCCCCTCCTTGGCAGACTTCATGATGAATGTTTCCGTCTTTAAGTTAAAAGAAATGTCTGAAGTGTTCTATGGTACGCTAAATTAGGTCCAAGTTTTGAAAATGTTGTTTTTGTATTTCTCACTGTCAGTAGATTCACCAAAATTAGATCTGTTAAGGGCTATATGCATGTTCACACATTAAAGACTCGTACTGCCAATTCTTGGATATATATTTTGTAAAGGAATATAACTAAATTACTGCAACTCCATTTGTGGATTTGACTCCACACTACTTGCCTGTAGTTATGAGGTATGAAGCCTAATATGATTAACTTTAAAATATTAGACTAAAATTATCATGCCTAAATTTTTTGATTTGTTGTTTTTCGTTTCTTCTTTTGTTAGGCTTCCCATTGTCTATTCTTCTTTTAAAAGTTCTTATTTGAATTATCCTTTTTTTTCTTCTGGTTTCCAAGTCTGTAACTCTTCTCTTCAATTTCTTCTTTATGATATTCACTTTCATTCAACTAGGATGATGTATCCTTAGTTATTATACAGATAGAAATTTTACCAAGATCTCTCCTATCATTTCTATCCGTAAACTAAATTATTCCTTTACCTTGTTGAATTTTTTATAACAATATTTGATTTTGTAGTTTTCTCTAATATGTGTTGCCGATTTCAGTTCATCTTTATAATATTTTATATTTGCTGTACTTTGGGGTACATATGTATTTTGTAGATATGTTCAAGACAAATACAAGAATTTATTTCTTGCAATGCACGTCTCCCCTTATTTTTTCAAGTACGTTTGTTTTATTCTATACTAGAGTTATAAATTATAGTTGCCTTTTTCTTGTTTGCAAGATTAGAATCTTTTCCAATAATTATCTGTTCTGATATGACAGATAAGTTTCTTAGCTTCTATAGTTTATCTCCATTGTTTGTAAACTGGAATTGCTGAGGTATTGGCCAACATTTTCTGGATTTTGGTTTTTGAGGCAGGTCAATCTTAGGACTTACCGGGGGCGCCCAGTAAGGAGATGTATTGGAGAGAAAAGTTTAACTGCTGTTTGGGAATGGTGGCAAGAAGAGAAAGGCCAATGGCATGAATATAGAAGTGAGCTGACTTCAAAGTTTGAAGCAGCATGGATGAGTTCCATTGCTAATCAGAAATTGGGAAGACATGATTGTCCAGCTGGTGTATTTTTCAATTTAAAAGGTCGAACATATTCTATTCTGTTTGAAGCTGAAGCAGTACAGTGCAATGTGAAAACGTCATTTCAGAGGAATGTTCGTAGACGTTCATGTTTGCAAAACCAAACATCATCTAATTGTGTTGCAAATTCACATTTAAATGTAAACTCAGACTTAGCCGGCAATTGTTCAACATTTGAAATTGGATGGCAGTGGCAAACTAATGATTTACGGTGGTGTCCTTACAACCATGCATCCAGTGCTGCAATTGAATCTGCCTATGCTAATGGCCAAGTGTCTGTTCAGATTAGTCTATTGCCAGGCTCCAGTCCAACTCACTGTGTTTACTTCAAGAATCAAGTGCTTAGCCAGGTAAATGGTTACTCATTGTTAGTATTGATTTACTATTAGAATATGAAGATTATGCACTTCTCATAATTCATTTCAGCACCTCGAAACTTTTGTAAAATACTTATTACTGGATATTCAAATAACAAATTGAATTGTAGATTCATTGAAATGGGTCTTAAATTTAAAATCAGTATTTTTTGTGATTGTGTGTGTTACTGTTGTTTACCTTTTCTTATTTGCAAGAAAAATAATTAATTGGGGATTTCATCAACATAGATGAAGCTCTTCTAGTTCCTTCTCGACACTATGTACATATACCCATGGCAATAGGTTTTTGGTGAGCCTCATAGCAACTTACAATTTAAAATTAAATGGAGGACAGAGGATACGCGCGCGCGCGCGCACATACACACACACACACACACACACACACACATATATATATATGTCTCATATATGTATGAATGCATGTCTGTTTGTTTGTATATGTATTATGTAAACATACATACATACATACATATATGTATATGCATATTGTTGGAATAATTAGGACATTTAACTAATTGTTTAGTAATTGGGTTCTTTAATTACTTTTTCACTTAAGCTAAACTAGGTGCTTTTTCCTTTTATTAAATTAGGCTAATAATTGCTTAAGTTGTCTCATTCATTATAATTGTGACACTTGGCACATGCTAATCAAATCTAGCCTTTAGGGTTTGCATCTAGGGTTTCATTCATGCTTTTATAAGGATTCATTCATTCATTGTAATTGTATCTCCAATATTCATGTGTGCAATAATACAAAATTCTCAGGTTGTTATGGAGCATATTATCTTTGTTTGATTTCTTTTGTGTGAAAGGTGTTTTGCTTGTAGATGATTCTTGGGTCCTGTGGTTGTATCATCAACTCCTATAGTATATATCAAAGAAACATTAATCATTTGGGGAATTAATCGGCAAAACAAAAGTATAAGATTTTTTGAAAAAATCGTGAAAAAATCGGGAAAAAATTGGATTTACAAAAAAACGTAAAAATTGCAGAAAAACAATCAAAAACTACTTTTTTTTAATATTTAAGGGCATTTCCATAGCATAGAGATATTGTAGGCAAATAAAATTGACACTTCAACATATGAATTGTAGAAAATAGATTTTCGTTGTTTATATTCATATCGCTAATTACATTGCAAAAAAACATACCACAACATAAATAATATCTAGATGGTGATAGATGTCAAAATGTCGATTACAATATAGTTTGTGACTTTGTACAAAGTCAACTTGTAAACTAAGTACAAAATTCCAAAAAATCAACTATACACAATGACATGCTAGAGGGCAGCAGGCTATGACGATGAAGCTCCCGGGTGAGAGTCTCTCTTAGCTCGATTGAACCATTCACGATCCCAATTGGCTTCCCTCATGATATCAAAATCTTCAGACTCAAGTGGAGTATCATGATGATGATGATCATCAACAACAATCAACTCACACTCTGGATCTATCTCATCAAGGTCAATTGGCGAGTCTTCCTCAATAGTTCCTAATTTTTGCCATGTAGAAATAAGTCTTTGCCTTACGAGTGAGAAACATATTGAATAGTGAATGCAATTTCAACTATTGCAACTATATATTAATATTCTCACCTTGAGCTTTTTTTTATCTTTAAGCGGAGGTTGTGGTGAACGAATACCAAGTCATTCATTCGTTGTTGTGATAGGCGGTTGCGTTTCTTGGAATGTATGTGTTAAAAAACACTCCAATTACGCTCATAAGCTGATGAGCTGCATGGTTGGCTCAAAATGCGCACCGCCATCCACCTTAAATTTGGTATTTCATCTCCAAAAGAAGCCCACCATTGAGCTGAAAAACACATTATATGGAGGTGATATTAGTCTTCTATCTTAAAATCTTAACAAACTTAATGAGCATGTTGGCAAAATAAAGAGATTCTCAAAAGTTTATAGAGTCTACCAGGTTGCATGGTCTTCTTGCTTTGCAGGGAAGCCCTACAAGAGAGAAAACCCTTAGCCTGTCTGTACACTTGCAACTCTGCCGTAGCCGCATCAAGTTTTTCCACAGTAGGAAACATTTTCTCCATGCACTTGAAGAAGCCTTGTTTGATCTCAACATCAATATCCATGTATGGAGTCTTATAGAATAGCAAAGGATTGAGAAAGTATCCCGCAGTATGGAGAGGAGTGTGCATATGTCCATCCCATCTCCTATCAATTATGTCCCACAACGGTATATACATATCCCTGTTATTTCCCACCTTACTCATTATCACCTCCTTGGCCCTATCCATGGCCTCATACAGATATCCCATGGGGGGTTTTTCCCCATCCACTAGTCTCAAAACTTTTACTAGAGGCTCTAAAAATTGAACAATTTGTTCAATCAATTCCCAAAAGCTGGTAGAATAGATGAACTCTGTCGCTACTATGCCATTTGCTTGATTTCTGAAGCTAGACTCCATCCACTCAACTGAAACAAACATTCGCCTCAAATTAACTTTTTGCTCACATAGTTTCTGCAATGCAAGGAAGTTTGTTGCAAATCTTGTCACCCCAGGTCGAACTAGCTCCTTGCCCCTAGTGAAAGAGCGCATCATAGACAAAACCTTTGTGTGATTATAAATAAATTTGGTGACCTTGTGAACCTTCTGAAATGCCTCCTTAACCCATTCATTTTTTCCAATGTCCTCTAGGGTTAGATCAAGGCAATGTGTTGCACATGGTGTAAAAAAAATAGAAGGGTATTTATCTGTCAGAAGTTTCCCAGCAGCAAGACATGCAGCAACATTATCAGTGATAAATTGAACCACATTTTGTGGCCCTATATCTGTAACTACCATTTCATACATCTCAAACAATGCAGTTGTGTTTTTTGAAATATTAGATGCATCCACAGATTTCAGAAAAACAGTGCCAATCTCACAAGAGACAAGGAAGTTAATGAGAGTCCGTTTCCTTCTATCTGTCCAACCATTTGACATAATGCTACAACCAGTAATAGCCCATTGTAATCGATGCTCTTTAACAACATCTTCAACATCCCGTACTGCATCTTGTAGCATTCCAACCCTCAAAGACTCAGAAGATGGGGCTTGAAAACCTGGACCTACAACTACAATAGCATCTACCATAGGTTGCCAATATGGATTTCTGGAAGCATGGAATGCCAAGTGAGAGGAGTACCAAAAATTACCGATTGCTTTCTTTGCTTGTTCTGTGACATTTTTCCTCCATCTTGTACTGTCCAAAGTGGTTTGCAATCCTGGTGTAGTACGAGGTTGGAAGAAAGTACTTATGTTTTCTCCACATGTGTTTGGTCCACGTGCTATAGAACTAGGTGTTGACCTAGATTCATTGAAACCCCCTTCTTCACCATCCTCCTCACTCAAACGGTTCCTCCTGGCATTTGCAGAACAAGAACCTAGTTCAACCCCTATTCTTGCCTTTTTGGCCTTGCTATCAACAATCCCTTCAAGAGCTTGCTTTGCCTAATACGAGACATCTGCAGGGCATATTTTGCATATCTCAGTGTTATTTCCTCGTTCTTTTGACAAATGCCATTTGAAACGATAAATTCCACCATTGATGTCCTCTAGACACCAATTGCACTTGACCTTCGTGCTACCAGGAATTGTTGTGCAATGTGTCCATGCTAAGTCTTTTAGACGTGGCATTGTGATGCATTGTGATGAAGAATCAATTTTGCAAAGACATTACACTCAGTCTTTAATTCTTTGGGATCTAGGGTTAGGTTTGTGTATATTAATTGCATTTGTATTTCATTGACATGTGAAATTGGAAATCTAAATGTAATTGAATTTCAAGATTCAAACAACTTAAGATATGGTAGAAAGTAGAAACACAAATCAAAAATTTCAACAATGGAGGGTAATCAAATGCCAAATTGAATTCAAAGAGATATACCCATATGAAAGAAAAAAATGTTAATATTGTTATATAGGAGTAACTCTTTTCTAACTTGTTGACCTCCAAAAATCCATAATCCATAATCCAAGACCTCCATAAATCCCTAACTAGCTTCAGAAAACAATACAATTAGATGTCCAATACAAAGCTAAACTAGTCTCTTAAGTGCAACAAACAAAGAGAAGACAAATAGTTGCAAGCATACACTTAGCGAATAGCCATTAAGGAAGATAGCACTGTTGCCAAAATGATATTTGGTTTTCACTTTAAGAATATGGATGCAGTAATCATATGATAGGAAATAGAGATATGTTTGATGAATAATGATGAACTACTAAGGTCCTAACCGGTACTGAGGGGGGGGGGTGAATCAGTACACAAAAAACTGCTTCAACACTTTGTCATATCAAAACACAGCTGACCTGTTGTCTTCACCACTGAACTTAACCATAGCTATACCGGTTAAACAAAAATACTTCAGACAACATTCAATAGATCTCAAACCTTGATAACTACTTCACTGATATAATCATGCATGAGTTGTACCAATAATACCACAACCATTTAACAATGCATGCATATCTAACTTAATCAAAACCACACAATCATTACATGAAAATCTCACAACCCATAACACAAATTTTTCACGTGGAAACCCAAATGGGAAAAACCACGGTGGGAATGAATACGCACAAGCTGTTTGTGAACTCTTTTGAAGTCCGCTCTGTTGGGAGCCTAGTTCGGTTAAAGACTTTACAATAAAGGTTGTGTTAGGAACCGATCCTGTTAGGGATCACCCGGTTAAGGGATGGCTATATACCCTGTTAGGAGTTACCTCGCTAGAGGATTTAAATAACTCAATAACCTTGAGCCACCTGGTTAGAGGATTTACAACAAAGCCTGTTAAAGCTACCCGGTCAAGGGATTTACCTTCTGTTGAAATGGTTAGAAGATAACAGGTAAAACACCGATCTGATAACAACACTTCTTGCTAAGGCAGATCCTTTTTAGTTCCTCTCTTCTGCAATCACACTCTGCAGATTCCTCACTATGGTTCGACAAGTATCAAATCTCCAACACGTGGACACAAATACAACTTTTGCCAACCACTGCAATAACAAAACTCATCGACCTTATAGACAACAACTAGGTCGGTAGCATAAACCCTAAACCCTAAATATTTCAAGTTTACACTTACAAGCGGTCCAATCCTGACCGTCTGTTGTGACCATTTCACACATCGCCCCATTAAAATGGGGACCCCCTCTTTTTGCTCGTTTTTGCTCGCCTTTCTCTCTGCTTTTTAGGATTTTGGTTTAGTATGCCAGTTGTCTGGACTAGGGTCAAGCCTTAGGGTTTCTGTTACTGTGTTTTCAGGCCAGAGTCCAGTCCAATTTTGAATTTTTGAGCTTCCTCTCGTAGGATGCAATTTTGAATAAAGTGAATTCGCCAGAGGCTAAGTGAATTTGTCTAAGTTCAGTCGGAATTTTGAGTGCAACTCCAAAGTTTGTCTAAGAGTGAATGATGGGATTTTGATATTTTGTCCGATTGAGTAATTTTGACAAAATTTTGAAAATTTTGATGATTGATCCCGGGCATTGGAAAAGACTTGTTTTTGCCCTGTGAAGTGATTAAACTCCCAAAATCTTGATATTTTGGCCTGTAGGAGCAAAATCGCTCTTGTCCCTCAGTGAAGGACCGGAGCTTGTTTCTCAAGATTTTACTGTCTCTGAAGGATCAAGACAAATTTTTGACTGGAAATGATAAAGGGAGGCATGATCTTTCCGTTGAATATAATTTGAAGAAGTTCACAAGCATGGAAATGTGCCAGGAGCAAAAATCGCTCCTGTCCCTCAGTGGAGGACCGGAGCTCAAAATCAAACATTGCCTTGTCCTTGCAGGATTTGAACAATTTGGCGATTTGAGAAGATCAAAGGAAATATGTTTCATCAGTTGAATATAGGTTGGAAGCGCAAACATGAGGAAAACATGACTTTGAAGCTAAATCGCTCCTGTCCCTCAGCCAGGGACCAGGGCGAAATTCAGTGGTAGCTCTCGTCCCTCTCCCAGGGACCAGAGCGAATTTCCTCATGAGGCATGTTTTGGGCAAAGATCAAGCAAGTTTTGAGTTTGAGGCAAACAAAGAAGGCGTAACGAACTTGTTGAAGACAAATTGAAGAGTGCAAGACACCAAAGTGAACTCCATATTGGCCTAGGCGCTCCCGTCCCTCAGTAAGGGACCAGAGCGATTTTTGCCTTAGGTCAATTTTTCACTAAGTTAGAACGAATTTCATGCCAAAAATAGGTGAAAGGGTCCACATCGAGTCCATTGAAGATAATTTTGGAAGTTAGCAAAGTGTGATTGAGCCTAGAACATCAAATTCGCTCCTGTCCCTCAGCCAGGGACCAGGGCGAAATGGTATTTATCTTGCCTTCCTCCCAAGTTTAAACCACTCTAAGTCAGGATACAAGCTGGCAAGGACATTTTGAGGTGTATCGACGAAGAACGAAGTTGCAAGGACCGCCAAAGATGAAGGAATTGCACTATATGCTTAAGTTCGCTCTTGTCCCTCAGTCAGGGACCAGAGCGAAATGTTCAGATGAGGCCAAATTTAAGTTGCCATTCACATTTTAAATGTTTGAAAGGGAGTGAAGAACGTCGTTTTGCACTTTGAAGACAATTACAAGTTAATATGATGAACGATTTGCACCAAATGCCCAAGTTCGCTCCTGTCCCTCAGTCAGGGACCAGAGCGAAATCTTCATGAAGGCTTAAGTTTTGAATGTTGATCACGTTTCAAGTGTTCAATAAGGATCAAAGGACCTCGTTTTACATTGTGAAGGCAATTGCAAGTTGATGAGAACAAAGGTGAGCCCAAAACACCAAAATTCGCTCCTGTCCCTCAGTCAGGGACCAGGGCGATATTCATTATATCGGCCAGTTCTTCCAAAAATCACGCTAAGTAAAGGACGTACAAGGTTGCACAGGGTCAAAGTGTCCTTAGGAAGATAATATGCGAGGAAGTTAAACATCAAAAGGTGATCAAATTGAGCCAAGAAGCTAAATCGCTCCTGTCCTTCAGGCAAGGACCAGGGCGATTTTCATTAAAACACTCATTTTCCTTCGAAGATCATGTCAAAGCAAGATTGTATTAGGTCGAAGATATCATTTGGAAGGCAATGAACATGAAGCAAAGGTTGAAAGACGGCAAATTTAGACTAGAGCACCAGGTTTGCTCCTGCCCCTCACCAAGGGACCAGGGCGAAAATCCTTCAAACTTCAAATGTGCCTCGTAAAAGCCAAGTGAAGCAAGCGTGGAGTGAAAGACTAACGTTGTTTCTTCCTCATGATGAAAATTGGTGATCGAAGAAGCTAAGGTCAAGGAGAAAACATAAGGTTCGCTCCTGTCCCTCACCAAGGGACCAGGGTGATATCAGCCTTAGGAGGCACTCATCCACAAAATCAAGTCGATCAAGCTTGAGGTTCCTAGCGAAAATGCCAGTTTCAACGTGGAGATGGTGATTTTGAACGTCGAAGGCGAGAATCCAGGTTAAAATGACAATTCGCTCCTGTCCCTCTCCCAGGGACCAGAGCGATATGGTTCGTATTTCTCAACTTCAAATTTTGGCGCTAAAACATTTTTTGGATTTTATTAAATGCTAAAAATCGATAAATTTAAAAAATTCAATTAAATAGCATTTAAAAATAGCGCATGACATTTATTAATTAATTTTTTGCCTATTAAAAAATCGAATTAATAAAAAACGAAGGCATTAATTAATTAATTATTAATTCAAATAAAAAATCAAATTAAGCGCTTGGATTTAAATTCTTACAAAGTCGGCCATTGGTTTTTTATTAAAATTGCTTTTAATTATCTTTTAATTACCAAGTCGGCCTAAGGTAATGCATGAGGTAAGCGCCTATAAAGGGGGGGTGTTTATTTCATTTTCAAATCATTATTCAAACATCCTTCACATGCGATTTGGAGAGGTGCGAATTGTGTTCAAAGTGGAGCGAATTTCCATTCCAAGCAAGGAGCGAATTTAGCAAAGGAAGTGGTGCAAGTTTGAGTTAAGCGAACTTGTCAAAGACTACTTCAAAGACTCCAAAGGTGGCGAAGTGCTAAGTGGACGTTCATTTGAAGAGAGATCACGTGGAAAAGCTTCAAACATTGATTTTTGCCTAGGCGATTCTCTTTATTTTGCATTTTTAGAGTTAGCTCTCAAATAAGGTATGGCGATGTGATTCCTTATTTTGAATTTTGATCGTCATTGCCTTAAATTTTGAATTTTGAAATTTTGAATTTCCTATAGCTCAATCGAATTTAGGAAATGATAACTCAAAGACTTATCATGAAGTTTCCTAAATTCAATCCTTAATCTAATCTATGTTTATACGTTGCAAAATCTATTACTTATTATGAAATCTTGTGTAGGTATCAAGATGGCGACTCCTAGGCTCGAAAGATCTACAAGTCGAAAGACTCTTCTCAAGGAAAATCAAGCCAGATCAAGGACGGTCTCATCAAGGACGATTAAGCAAAGATAAGGGCAACCTCCTCCAGGCTAGCATTGACAAGGACGACCTTCTTCGATCCAGCATCATCAAGATGAGGGCGACCTTTTCCAATCCAGCATTCCAAGGCGAAGTACATCGATCGTCCTGCAAATCAAGGACAGAAGGAGTTAGAACAAGAGTTAATTAAAGATAGCTTCTCAACGACATCAAATTGAATATCTACCAAGCTACAAGTGTCAGACGAGGTGGCATCCTAATCATCACTCCTCCAGTCGGATTGGTCCACCTCAACAATGTCCAGGTTCAATGTACCTAATTCATAGAAGGTGGCACAAACTCCGATGTACCTACCCTAGCTATCCATTGGTGGAAATTTCTAGAGAGGACATGTGTCCAAGCAATACAATTTAATCATTGGTCAAGCATTAAATGTTATGTAATGGTTGTAACAAACCCTAATTAGGGTTTAGGTGTCATGATCTTGACCGTTGATCTGCTTTTTGATCTGGACCGTTCATTGTAATTGAGGATGCTATTTATACCCTCATTTCATTTCATTTTAAACTAGAAAGAGAGAGAGTTAGAAATTATTGATGCATTAGAGATTAGAGTTTAGAAGCAATTTACTTTTGTAGCAAGATTGAGTTTTGAGAAAGGAATTCAAACAATTGTTGTACATGATGGCTTTGAGATCAATAAAATATTGAAGTTATGGTGTTTTGTTGCAATTCTCTTGGTTATCTTCATGGTTGTTCATTTTTCTTGAATCACTCTCAATCAAAGTAGTGTGTTAATTCGAAGGACAAAGTGTTGGACTTGATCTTTGGTAGGATTCGCTTTCCAAACCACTAGCTTCTTGCTGATTGTAGGAACGCCTTGCGTGGTCGACTGGAGATATTGGAATCACTCAAACCTTCAATCATTGTTGTATCTTGGATATGTACCTTCGTGGTAGTGTCTTTGATCTTTGATGTATTGAAAAATCATTTGTTACCTTAGAAGATCGCATCAATTTCAATTGAGTTGTTAATTTATGGCAAAATTGAAGTTGGTAGAATCTCACCAAGTCTTGTCCACATCAAGTCATTCTTAGGGTTAGACTAGATTAGACCTCTTGCCAACCCTATCCTTTTGTTATTTTTCGAAAAGCTTGTTTAGTTTAGCAAAATCTTCGGCAACGTAAGGCCCCTTGATGACACAGCAATCACAACGACCACTGGTGCTTATCCACACGTAGAGACCCTACTAAAAGAACATTGGAGTCATCCTAACTGATCCTTCTTGCGAAATCTTCAGCAGTTAGCGACTTTATTCAAGAGAGGATAAGATGCCTTTGGGTATTTTATTCTGTGTATGATTGTGTACAAAATACACGTCAACACCATCCAAACACATTACATAGAATGAAACGATCTAAAACAGATCTCAAGACATTCTGCATCGTCCAATCTTCACCGCATCTGAAAATCAATAACCCATCACGCGCTCTTCAGACACCGATAAGAAAAACGCTCATTCCCGAGGTAGGCATTCAATGCATTCAATCTTCACGCGCAAGAACCACAAAGAAATCCTTCACGTGCACACAGCTGACGTGGTATCTCGATCCTTATCCTTATTCCTTAATTAACTGGTCACAAAACATCATCGGTTGCACCGCACAAGCCAAACCAGTAACCCTAGAGCTGAACTGAGACTACCAACCGGTAGTCACACTTAGTGAACCCCGACACCGGTCCACTCCATCCCGGTTGACCATAACCACTTCCGATCTTCATACCAGTTCATACTGGTTCACCTGCTTGAGCACTTATTGACATCAATGACAACATGCATTATCACCGCTTCATCATATGCCAACAATATTTGCTCCTCTAGATAATTCTGAGTCGGAAGTTAAATTGGGAAATGATAATAAAGTGTTTGTAATGGGCAAGGGTGTCAGTAATCTTTTTAAAAAACATGTTGAAACAAGATTTATATAATATACTGTATTTTTCAATCAACATTAGAAATCAACTCTTGTTGGTTTTGGATGCCTACATTGGAAGCATTAGTTTTTACTTGTTATGCGAAGGAATTAGTGTTTTGCCATGGGCCATTTTCAAGTATAAGCTGGATACCATACTGCAGTTAGGGTGAAGAAGGAAGAATGTGGGCTTTCCTTACCAGCTTGGTGATCTTGTATGTGGGGTCTGCTTTGAGTACTTTTGTGTGGCAACAAGGATATAAGCAGTGACGACTTACTTTAAGGACAAGCATATTCAAGGGTTTGGGTGTCTCAAAGAATTATTCCAGCTGTGGTATTCTGCCTTTATTTCACACCTTCCCTTGCTCATTAATTCTGAAATGAAAGGGATTGCCCTGGTCTTTGGAGTCTATGAGCTGAACATATCTTGCAATGTGGATAGGCATTGAAGATTGGTAAGCTAAAGCAATAAGGAAAGGTCTGTTCGAATCTTTTGGAGGCATTTTTTCAGTCTGCAACATCATTATTCTGGTTGCTACAAAAATAGGGAAACTCACTAAAACCTCTGTAGATATGAATGACAAGGAGCACTTCCATGGTACTTAGTTTGGTCACTGATAATAGGCATACTGTTAATATTTAAAATCTGATGTAAATTTCTGTCATTCTAATGTTCAATCAGCAATCTGTTAATGGATAAATATCTTCAAAAATTTAATGTGTTTGAGTTTTCCTTTGTCTGAGCAAAGTGGCAAGTTTACAAGGGGTTTGTGTTTATAAGCTTAATTGCAAACGATACAACAGTAAAGTGGATAAAAATATTGAAAAACAAGCATCATCATCTTGAAAAACTCAGTCACTCACAAGAAGACAATGGATAAAAATCTTCCAAAATTGAATGTATTTGAGTTTTCCTTTGCCTGAGTAAAGTGGCAGTATTAAATTTAATACTGTATTTTTAATGCATACTGTGTAGCTACAGTATTTTTATGTCGTATTTTACAGTCTTTTTAAGATAATGAGCTACAGATTTTAATGTTAATAAAAATACTGTAAAATACACAGTATACATTAAGTTTATTTTTAATGTATACTGTGTATTTTACTTTATTTTTATTAACATTAAAATCTGTAGCTCATTCTCTTAAAGTATTATAGTATTATACTGTAAAATACGACTTTAAAATATTGTAAAATACATTAAAAATTCAAACACAGGGAACATAATATAAAGATTCAAAACTAGAGTACATTGTATGGAGTCTAGACAAGATACAAATAACAAAGCCAAAAAAACCTTCCATTTATTCTGCAACCAAAAGAATTTTACAGTATACAATAAAAATACTGTAAAATACATTAAAAATTAAAATACTGTGTTGCCCGGTAAATACCAAATAATTTATGAGCTACACAGCATAAAATTTTTGTGTACCAATACCATAGGGTGGCCCGGTGTATATATCTGGCTCCAAGAAAATGCGGCTCTGCTAACTCGCGTCGACCAAAGAAGCCCTGCGTCGACCAAAGAAGCTCTGTGTGGAATACACTTTCGCGTCAATTAACTTATAACATTTCCCGGCAGATTTGTGGGCCTTTTTCTGCGGCTTTAGGGTTTTTCGTGCGGGATTTTCTATCGTGGGGTTAGTCGCCGATTAGTCGCCGTTTTTTTGTCGATGAATCGTGGCAAAAAATCGTTGAAAATTGCGAATTTAGTCAACGATTTTACATCGCGATTTTTTGGAATAAATCGCCCAGACAGCCGATTCCCGATTAGTCGGATATAATCTGGTTTTTTTCCCAATTACTGTTTCTTTGGATGGATATATGTATGTATGTATTTTGTGCCAACTTTGTTATGTTTTCAATTGTCATCTTAGGTAGTGTATGTTACATGGTAGTTATGGACAGTTGAACCAGCATTTGTGCCTTAACTGAGAACCGTAGGTCCAAAAAATAACATTTTTTACTGTCAGGATAAGGGAGTGGACTTTTATGAAAGGACCTCTCATGCTGGCAAGCATTGTACTGGTAATGTGTTGCAGTATAGAAGAATAATTGTAATCACATATCATACAAATTTAAAATACATAGATAATATAGAGCATAATGCTTTTATTGCGTATGTAGTGTTCAATACAATGCTTGTTAGAACAGAGGGTCTGTCATAAAAACGAGTGTTCTTATCCTGCTAGTGGAAAAGCTTTTTGTAAGACTAATAGTTGTTGGTTAAAACAAACCATTAGTTCAGCTGTTCATAATTACCATGTGACATGTACTACCTAAGACAACAATTGAGAAAATAGTAAATTTGACACAAAACATTTATTAATGATATCACATAACTGTCTACAGGTTTAACCCATAATGTTTCTGTAAAGATTCAACTGCAAGGTATAAAGATAGATTTGGTGTATTCTTCAGAAATGTTTAAATGATGATCACATCATATGGAAAAAGGATGAAATTCATGAAAATTATTATCAGGAGTGTTGGGAAGCCTGATGGGCTAGAAAGCAGATAATTTGAAGGCTCTGGAGCTAAAAGAAAAGTTTTTTTTTCTCTTTTTTCTGAGATTAATTCAAGAAAAACCTTCTTTTGTAGTTAGAACTTCTAAGAGGTTGTACATGGCATTTGATGCTTCCATTGCGAGTATGTAATTCTATTTAGCATTTGGAATTGAATTATACATTTTAACAATTCCCAAAATATCATTTACTGAGTCTTTGTACTGAGCATGCCATTTCTATATTATTTAGGCATTCAAGCTTCTATTTGTTCAAATGAGTTTTCTGATTATGAAAATCACAAATCTACACGTTGCCACTAATATATTTAATTTTTTGCATTTTACACAGGTCAATCGCATAACTCATCGATTGCGCCCAGTACGGAGATGTGTAAATGGGAAAAGCTCTTTTGCCATTTGGGAATGGTGGGAAGAAGAGAGGAGTCAATGGCACACATACAATGATTATCTTACAAAAAAGTTTGAAGCAGCATGGAACAGCTGCATGGCTAGCCGTACAAGTCACTGTGTGAATTGTCCAGCTGGTGTTTTCTTTAAATTGAATGGTCGAAAGTATTCCATTCTATTTGAAGCAGATGCAATGCAATGTAATGCTAAAAATTCAAATTGTAGAAATGTTCGAAGATGTAATTATTTTTCAAATCAGTTGTCAAAAATCCAGCCTGTTAATGTAGATCATTATCAGGATTTAAATGGAACTTTACATGGACAAGTAATGAGAAATGAACAAGATCAGTCTAGCCAACATTACCTACATCCTGAATATGATTCTAGCTCCAACTCGGATGATGATGATGAGTGTTCTATTTGTCTTTGCAGCTTGCATGAAGGAAAAGTCATTGAACTGGTGAAATGTCACCATTTCTTTCACAGAAAATGTATTGAGCAATGGTTCAAAACATGTCCCACTTGCCCACAATGTTTGGCAGTTTATGATGTGATCTCAGGAAATCAGCCACCAGGGGACATGAGTGTTCGTTATATTTCGTTTAGTAGTAAAGAGGCGGAGAATGGAATTGAAGGATATCCAGGTGTTGATATCATTGAAATTACTTACATATTTTCCAATGGAATTCAGGTAATGGCCATGTATTTCTTCCAGTATAGGTTCTTTGCATGGTAAAAGATCTTATTGGTGCCCTTCTGTTTTCCTTAACTATCACACATGTTTGTGAAAGAGACAAAGATGATGCAACTCAAATAATCTAAATTGATCTTTATGAATAAATGTATAAATCATGCTATGGGGGTTTTCACCGCATATTGTTGGGTCAAGAAATTATAATGTAGCTATACTCCATTATTGCAAGCAGGATATGATTCTTTGCATTTATATAGTGCCTTTTCTTACACCAAAATACTATACTACATAATAACACTATTTGCTGAAGAAGAATCATATATCATTAATGCAAACGAAGATGATAGAGAGAATGATATCTTTATTCAACAAGGTAGTGCATACAACAATACAGTGCTTGGGTATAGGGAGATCTGTCACCTCATTCCCCCCTTAGCCCGAATTTTAACTTACTATTTATTGGTTGTTTGAGTAAGTGGTTGTTGCTTAAAACCTGTACATGACCACAAAGCAATTAATATAGTACCTAAACCATCAACAGAATGATTAATGAGACAAGCAAGTAGGCAACAAAAGATTTGTTTTAATCATAACATGAAATACAATATGTCAATAACAACATAGCTAACTACAGCCTTTTCCTATGTTTTGCTATTCATGGTTTTGAGACAAAGAAATGGTGGAGACCAGCAGCTGGAATGCATTTGTACTTTGATAAACAGTTTTTTGTCTTGATGATTTCAAGTTTGGGGACAATTATTAGCCGAATGTTGTTCTTTGCCTGCAGTTACTGCTACAATAATATATTGGTCTATTTGAAGCATGAATAAAGTTTAAGAAAATAAAACGATTCCTTATTTTGGATACACTTGTACAAGAATTCAACTCTTATCTGTTTGGGTCTGAAGGAAAGTCTTTACCTTGTGGAGGTTTTCTTCTATACTGTTGAAGAGACAACAACGAAACAAATCCTCTCCTGTACTGTTGTGTCTACATGAGAAAAATAGATTTTCTTCTTTATTGTCACAACTACATAAGAGGGATCAGATGCCTCTCCTAGACTGTTGCATCTGGAGATAGTAAGGCAGTATCGATGAACTCTGTTGGTTGTCGACATAATCTCATAGAATATCATTTTTGTATTGTGTATCTCATATTTTGGTCCCCTACATTCTCATATATGTATTTTAGGATTGAGGAATAAATTTGTTTAAGTTAGGTTTGAAGTATAGAGCCTACATATTAGAATAGTTACAAGAGGTCAATATGTGTTTTTAATGCACTTCGAACACAGAATAAAATACTAAGTATTCTATCCTCTTTTGAACAAGGAAACCTTATATGCTAAACAATGTGATGAAATTGAAGAGCACATGGCTATATTGAGGGAGGGGGAGGGGGAACGGGGGGTGAATCAGTATAACAACAAATTTTACCAATTTAAACTTTTTCAACTTCAATCACAAGTATATAACTTATCTCATTAACATATTCATTGCATACCAATATTCATATGTGATTTAACTAATATGAACACAAGTAGAACACAAGTAGAACACGTGGAAACCCTTATGGGAGAAAACCACGACAAATTAATGGTTTTAAATTTCTTCTTTTACAATGTTTGTAGGCACCAACCTACTAGAGGCACCAACCCCTAACACTATTTGTGAGCACCAACCCACTGGAAGCACCAATTCCCAAATCTGATTTCGTGAGCATCAACCCACTTCACATATACTGAAATTCCACCTGGACAATGCTCTATTCCTTTAACAACTGTACCTGCTCTCAGTCACAAATCTGCATATCTTTCCTTCCATAAATGCTCCTTAAGTCCTCTCATTCATTTCTGCAATAATCTTCTTCTATATCTTCCTTGGTGTATATCATATATATATATATTACATGCATACACTCCTCCACACACCTTTCTTACCTAATACTCCATGCTTGTTCAATTACTATTCATATATTTCTAAATCAAAGAGTCATACCCTTTGAATATTAAGAAGACGTAACTTCTTATTGTAACTCTTCACTTTAATTAATTCGACACTTTTTAACAACAAACACTAATCGTTGTCTTTAGGAATTTATTCCTCTTGCTTGATCGCTGCTAACAACCATCACATCCTTTGTATTGCTGGAACACATCATCGCACCCTTTGATCATCATAATGAATCACCACTTTTGTTGTTTGTTTATAATAAACAAAGCGCTGTCATTTTATCAGATAACTAACAAATATTTTAATGAGTTTGTTTAGACGTAGCTTTTTTCTTTTTTAATGATGAATCGACAATTCCTGAATTCATGCTTAATATATTTCTTCATAAGTGATCGATGAGTGTTATTTTGTCTTGCTTATCGAGGACTGAGTTTGACTAGTGCTCGTTCATAATTTCTAATGCTATGTTAAACCATTCTTCTATAATCGTTGATAGCACCATGAACCGCAACTAACAAACTGTTTGTGATTGCTTCTTTTGTTTAGACGCTGCCTTGGTGGGAATCACCATTTCTATTTATTCGACCATCACACTAACAAACTGCCGCCTTCAAGATCATTATCTTCAAACAGATTTGTCTTAACAATTAGGTCACATCATACTGAGAGGCTTCTATTCACTTTTGATTATCATATCATTCAACATTTGATTTTTGTCTTCATCGGTCAACATATGGATCGCTCCTTATCCCACGACTTAGAATATCCACGTCCAACTCACCCGATAGTAAGAATTGTCTTTTTCAAAAGACATCGAACCTTAGGGCCATCGCATTTATTCAAAACCACTTGTATTAGCTTCAGTAATTAATGTCATTTTCCAAGACTTCTCCTTCAATTAAATCGAGCCCAAATAATTTCCCGACTCCTTTTGATGTATATGGTCTTCAGATATAGTATACGACTATTATTGGCTTCGCTGGGTTCAATTCACGATTCAAGGAAATATCATTAGAAGATCGTGCACCAACTATTACCGTGACAGCAGAAATAAACCTTGCCCTTCAATACTTGGAGTCGATGATCAGAACAGCACAATCAGCTTGTGATGTATCAGTAATCACGTTATTAAAGAGATCTCTATAACTGCCTTATTCATCTTAATCATAATTTGATCGTTGTATAACGAACTTGGTTGCCACTTTATTGTTCTTTGCTTTTGATATGAATTGCTTTCTGTATCACTGTCATATTTTATCCCAGCCGCTCCATATTAATTTGTTGTTCTTTCTTTACAGGTTGTTTGACTTGAATAATGGAGGCGCTGCACTTAATATTGAATTCTTCTTATATTATTGCCGCCTTCATATGAGATTATTCTAAACTATTTTAGAGTAGTTCACAAATCATGTGGTCCTTAGTGTATTTGTTCCATTCTTTACACAGGCTCTTACATTCTCCTCCACGTGGTGCAACTCTCATTTGTCTCTGTTGGCTTTGACCAAGAGTATACTTCATATCGGTCTCTTTGAAGAAATCGCACCATGATATGAGTTATTTGCACATATTAACCTCTATTCTTTATTCGCTAGATGGTGAACCTTTGTCACAAACCTCCAATACTTGGCAGTTCTTCACAGTAATATTTGACAGTATCATTTGTTGCTTACTTCTTTTCACAGAAAATGCTAATATTATTTTATCCACCCTGTGACATATATAGAATCCTTGAGTGCAAAACTAAGTTCATTTTATATGATACACAATCAACTTATTATCTCTTTCTTTTCTCTAAGAGTTGATGTTCCCTCATTAACCATCCCTTGCCTCATTTTATCCAAAACTCAATACTCATTCATCAATAATTTACCCATAGCATCTCTTTCACAATTTCTTAAATATTTCCCATAACGCCTTTCACAACATTGCATGAATTCATCTTCATTGTCTTCAAGACATGAGATCAAATATATCTTATAAAATCTGCTATGAAGTGATCAAATTCTTCTTATGTATCTTTGACATCAATGACAATATCTAACAATCACACTTGAGTGCCCTTGACTTCAATGACAATATTTCAACACAAATAAGATAACCCCAAGCTTTCTTTAGTCGGGTCTTGACAATGCAATTTTGATAGACTCAGTGTAATGATGTGATCTTGTTGGTATCACGAAGGGACTTACACTTATGAATTGTGGTTGGAACTTTCAAACTAACTTCTCTCAAACAAAGAAATATCAGAAGGGAAAGGATTTTGAGAAACTAATTTAACACTTAAGGACAATGATGATAATGAATAATGCTTTGATAGACAAACTCCTTCAAACCAAGCTTTGCTTCGTCATGATAACAACAACTACAGAAAATTGATGCGATCTCCTAAGGTAGTGAACGATTTTTATTATTGCAATAATAAGGTTTAGGCTAACTTTGCATTGTAGCTTACAATCAACAAACCACAAAAATTATGAACCAAGGAATCTATCATATATCATTGCATGTATCTATCATAATCAATGAATTTAATTAACTTTGAGAAGTAACAAGAAACCATGCAACATGTTGAAACACAACACAAAGAACCACCATAACTTCAATGAAACTTATGTATTGATGTTAACATAGTCTTGGCAACAATTTCTTCTTTCCTCCTCCTCTACTTCTACTTTCTAAGGCTATCCACTATTGTCTATTTTCTATCGATCAACTATTCATTTTTACAAATGAGAAGGCTAGGCCTTTTAGAGCTCTTCCATTACAAATGAATGGCTCTGATTGATTCTCAAATCAACAGCCAAGATTTAACAATAAAACCCTAATTAGGGTTAGTTACAATTAACTCCTTCTTGACCAATGAGATCAATACAACAATTTGGATACATGTCCTACATTGAATGTGGACCAATGAGAAATGAGATTAGGTACATGGAACTTAGTGTCCTCCACATGTATAGTTGTCATCTTGGGATGACTCAGGTTTAATGCACTTGTATGAGTTGATGTGGCATAACTTGATTGGGTTGATGATGACTGGATGCCAATTGAGCATGCACAACTTATAGATCATCACAAAAAAGTCTTTGTGTTTTGGACAATATCTCTTGATACAACATTATCATGTGGCCTTTGACTGGTTGTGATGGTTCATTGCGTTATCTTCTAGCTTTGATTACCTCTTTTGAAACTATCTACTCAAAACACACCTCACTGTTTTCGTCGTTTGCACTTGTATTCCACCTTCATCCTTCTTGCCTTCATGATGTCAATGCTTGATCTTCATGTGTGGTCGTTTCAAGTGTAGCCTCCATTTGCATTTATTACTTGTGCATGATGTCTTTGACTGAGTTTACTTCCTTGCCATGATGACCTTGATCTTGGACTTCCGAAGGAAATTCAAGATTGTTGTAGCATCTCTTTCATCATCACTGTGATGGTTTTCTTCCTCATTCGTTATCCACTTACTTGAAATCCTCTATCTTAACGTTATCTTTTGCATTTCATCTTTGTTTTTTACTATCCTTCGCACTGTGGTGGATTGATCTTCTTGTACAAGTTGTAGAGCTCTTCTCAATCACCATCTCACATTTGTGAAACTTAACCTCTTCATTGCATTCTTAAGTTCTTCCATTTGGGCATCCTTTCTTCATCCTCTTGCATATGTCAATGTTGTTTTCTTCGATCTCGTTGAGATGTTATTTGATCTTGCTAACATTGTGAATCTCTCCCCTTCTCCATCACTTGCCATTACAATCATTCCTCGCATCAAAACCTGAAAAGAGAAAGAACACTTTAGATTATGAAAGAACGAGGAAACTATATGAACATTATCATCAGCAATTACCAAAATATGCTCCACAAAACGCAGTTTACAATTTTAAAATGCCTTGTCACTAGAAATTTTCAGGTTTTCAGGTCTGAAATGCATAAAGATTTGGATGTGAATGATTGATTTTCTATGTTGGAATTCACATCTTATTCACCGTCATTTTTAATGTAAAGATTGGACTGATGAAGAAATCATTCAGATCCAAGGGTGAATTATTAGCTTTTTTCCTTTCACAAACGACTTCTTGTCTTTTAGTCTGATTCATGGATCCCTATGTTGTGCTTCTCAAGAAGATGTGAGGGTTGGCCACTCTACTTCACATTTGTGATTATCGTGCCCAAGTTTCTTGCAATGGGAACACTTAATTTTTCCTTTCTTAGGTTTTCCTTCGTTTGAAGAAGTTTTAGTGTTGGTTTTGGAGGATTTAGATTTCTGATCTTGTTTGGCTCCCTTGACCTTTTGACTGTTTTGCTTCTCTGCTTTGTTGTTTGAAGCTTCCCAACAATGAGGGCTTGTGGTTTTCAAGACTTCATCGTGCTCATTTGTGCTAACTTATCCTCCTCCTTAGTCAAGTCTACAATGAAGTCATCGAGAGAAGACATCTTCTACTTGGTTCCATGTGATGTCCCCATATTTAACCTAAAAAGTTAACAAACAATAAACAATCATGTGATCAAGGGTGGCCGCCTTGACAGCATTTTCAATTAGCTAGAAGTTAGAAGATAACAAATTGTACATAGTACTAATAGCTTATAACATAGAAACATTGTGGAAAATCGTCTTATTCCATAAGACTTTATCAGGTCTCCAAGAGAAGCATAGTAGATCAAGATGTAATTAAGAAAAGATGAAGTCGATATGTGATCCATCCATCAAGGGAAGAAGGCTTCATGAGCATGCAACACACCAAGCTTACATGATGTCTAGCATGATCACCCTAACCCAATTAGATGTCATTGATGACAATTGAGAGAAGAAGGATGAAGATTATAATAGTGTCATCGATTACAATATGCAATGGAAACGTTATGATAAAATGACATTGATGAAGATGAGTGTCATTGATATGAATCGATCTACATATATAAATCAAGTTTGATATCCGAGACAAACATTGGGTGATATAACCAAAAGACAATACTTATATGCAAAGAAACGGGACTTGGACTCGGACTCGGACTCGGCAAGGCCGACTCGGACTCGGACTCGGGACTCGGTGTCAGACTCGGCTCCAGACTCGGCTGGACTCGGGATAGTGAAAAACTCAAGAAATTTAGAGATTTTTAAATATTTAAAACTTGTTTCAGACACCCTTTATTGAATACACCTTAAAGACACAATAACATCATCAAACTCGGCTCATTTGATTACATACACAAGTATACATCAATCACATAAGCATAAACGCAAATTGTAGCTGAAGAAAATAACAAACATAGATATATAAATATTGTCAAATGTATACAATATTACAAAACTCATGGAATAAAAAATCCATGTCATCATATCATCATCATCAAATGTTTCATACAAATACCAAAGGTAAATACAACTACAAGTCTATGGCTCAGAGGAGCTTGCACCCTCCGGCCCCGGCCCCCTGCGAAGGCGTCTAAGGTAGGTCCTGGATGATTCGACTGCCGTAGCCGCTCCCCGTGACACCATGCCATGCTCACCAACATCAGGAACATTCGCATCACTATCTGCCTCTGAATCTCCTGTCTGTGCTCGTGCTCTCCGCTCCTCCTCTGCCATGGCTACAGTCTCAACCTCTATATCTACCTGGTCGATCCAATCAGTGTCAGACTCGGAGGTTAAATTTTCTCTACTTCTATCGACGCAGTTTCCCCCCATATTTTTCGACGGGGGTTTGGGGGCAGTGCCCCCAAGGTGGGGTCAAGGGGCAGCGCCCCTTGCGTGCTCCATGTCGCGATACAGGGTGAGGTCGAGGGGCAGCACCCCGCGAGGCCAAAAAAACTTATTACAAGTCTGAATTAGGGTTTCTTTGAGAGTCTTCCTTAGGGCCTGGTTTTGCTCTTGTTGCTAATTGGGTCTTGCTTGGTGAGTGAGTATCATTCTTGAAGGTCCGAGCTAGGTCAAGTTGGTGAGTGATAAAGTCTGGAATGTCAACTTGATCTTCAAATGCCCTGAAATTTGGCTAAGTCTGGAATGTCCTGATCCTGAAATTTGACTAAGTCTAGAAAACTGAAGAATCCTCCAAAAACTAGATTGTGCAATATAACTCTTGGAGGCCCGAAACCACTCTCAAACATCCTGACAGTATATATGGAATATAACTTTAAGTATAAGTCACTTATACTTAAATGTTATATTCCATAAAATAATCCTGACGGAGAGACCAAAATGTCAAATTTCGCTCCTGACCCTTCCAAAAAAACTTATTACTTTTTAAAATGTTTTTTTTTTGTCATTTTATTAACCCAGCCAGTAGCCGAGTCTGGGGCTCAGGACTCGTCGAGTCTAGCGATTTTGAGCCAAACTCGCCAACTCGGCGAGTCTAGCGAGTTTACTCCCCAGACTCGGACGAGTCCGAGTTCGAGTCCCTAGGACTCGCCGAGCATGACTCGTACTCGGACTCCCCGAGTCTAGGCGAGTCCGGGCGAGTCCCGTTTCTCTGCTTATATGTAACAATACATGTGGACTGTGATTGGTTACGAATGACAAATCAGCATTATCGATATAGAAAGGAATTGCTAATTAATTAATTAGTCATACTCATCGATGGTAATAGCATGTTTGATTAAGGATAAAACAGCATGACACCTCTTAACTATATTGTCAACAGTAATATCAATTTAACTAACCGTTGGTTAGCAACAACACAAGGATAATCGATAATAGATATTATAAGAATTATGGACAGTGATTATGATAATCCATATCATTATCAATTGAGTTATGAAAAGGCACGAATTATGGTAACAAAGGCAGCGATTGCAAGAACTATTATTATGCCCTAAGATAGCAGCAAATATGATAAATCAATATTCCTTGATCAAGCAAACCGATGGTTATAAAGAAGTTAGATTATGAAGAGAGGTGTCTCATCGAATTCTAAAGTATACTATCCTTTCGGTTTGAGATGTATAAGAGCAACTTAAAACACATTCAATCAAGGATCATTGGAACCTTTTATTTCTTATTTATCCATTCTTGGATGCTCGATTGAGCATCTGCCATTTGGCGAATTAACCGGTTGCATACATACAAAGTAAGATCAGAGACAGCACCATTGTTGCAAGGATTAATCAGGCATATCATAAACAGCATCAGAACTTGTTGCAAGAGTACATATCCATATCTGAAACAGCAACATATCGCTACAGGCAATATTATCACCATATATATTGCATACATTTAAAGATTGTATCAGAAATAGCAATTAAATCGCTATAACTGATTAGGAGACATTATAGCATATCCTCCATTGCCAAATCAGAGAAGGCTACATCATATTGTATAACAAGATCATCTTTCATAATTATTGCAGTCATATCAGACATAGCAGAGATAATCTATCATTGTGAATTGCACTAAGTGCAAATATATAAGATCGATTCATCTAGCATATATCTAATTGTCCAAAAACATTATCATTATCTATATCTTATCAATTATATAAGTTTATAAGTGGTATCATATATTGTAGTTCATAGTAATATTTGAGACTTGAAGGAAAGAAGTCTCTTGCAAATGTCCCTATTTCATAAGTTATAAAATAAGGGGACATTACGAGTGGTATTAGAGAATTATATTTTGTGGTTATATTGCATTGCTCCTAAAATGGGACATTACATTCCAAGGGCCTTTTTGGTGGAGTAGAAGTAGCCACAAACACAAAATAGTCAAGACGTTAACTGGAGAATATAGAAAGAACAAGTTGATCTTCTTTTTCCTCTATTCCATATTCTTTCAATCATAACTTTAGTGATTTGAATTTGGTGAATAATTCCTCTAGGGTGTCAAAAGATTTGGGATTCAAACTTATGAGCTCATTCTCAAACTCATGAACTTTCCCATTTTCTAAAAAAGTCTCTATTGCAAGACAAACTTCATTGGGTATCTTCAAGGATTCTACATGAAAGAGGAGTTTTGGAGATACATAAAACATAGGAATCAAGAGGCTTGATTACATTTGTTAAAACACTCAATTTAGCTTCTTCACCAGAAGGTTCATTCCTAGTGCTTGTTGTTACTTATTACAACCATGATAGCTAAAGGGTGTTAAAGGTTTGATAATTTGATTTGAATCCCTGTTTAAGGTGAATTTATTTCATAAAGGAAATACAAAAATGAACTGTAGAAGGAAATATGGAAGTATAGAGGACACAACACATGACACCCCTTCCCCCGCTCCCTCCCCTTGATTCACTATTTGAGATTCCCTCCCCAAATTTTGGCTTTATATCTTTAGTGCATAGACATGTCCAATGGAACAAAAAGGGCACTTTATAATTTTAGTGAGATAACATTCTCAATGGATTTGGTAGTTCTCTGCCATTTTCCCTTGCTGATGTAATGTGAGTGGAATTGTTGATGTCATCGAAGTGCTGCCTCTTGTGAGTAGTAATTCAAATTTATGCTTTTATTTTGACGGCCATCACATGCAATAGAGGCTTGCATTAAAGCTAATGCCTTACAAAACATCTGCAAGCCTACAAAAAGAAAGCTTGTGGTGTATGGTCCTTCTTTGAAAATAATCGCGCCCTTAACCTGAGGCATCTTTGAAGGTGTTTCCATGCCTTCTTGATTTGCTTTAAATTTAATTTCACGCCTTGTTGATCTGGTTCGTTCACCCTATTTCACACCTTGCTAGTTTGGTTGTGCAGCCTCTCAAGAGCTAGCTGCAGCCTCCAACCCTTGCCCTTTTGTTGCTCATGGGTTTGCATGGCCTCTAGCAGGTTAAAGCAAGTTAAACCAAAAAAGATTGCACCTTTCACACACATAAAACATCTATCAGGCTTCTAAACACCTCTCGAGCTACTCAAAAACCTTTAACACACATAGATTGCACGTGCTGCTACTCACATAGAGATCATACATGCCATTGGTCACACATAGAGGTGATATAGCGCATGCAGAGGGAATATTGAGCGAAACATAGATCGCCTGTGCCCTCTACAGACCTCCAGAGATTCACTTAGCGCAATGCTTCCAACAATGCATAGAAAAACAACACAAAAAAACCAAATTGCATGCACCAAAGTTTTTTGTCTCAACATAAAATACCCATCCAGAAAACCAAACCTAGAATGGCTTTGATACCTGTGGGATTTGCCAAGACCTCTAGAAAAAATGCTAGAAAAAATGCTATTACCGATTAAGTCATAAATGTCATGCAATTGCATGCTCTTGCTTGTGAGATTAATAAAAAACACAAAATGGATAATGAATTAATTCACAATATGTAGTACATACTACATATAGAGTAACGACTATCTAAAAATATTGGTCTGTAAAAATAGGCATGTAACCACTCAATTTAGAACTGGCTGAAGAAAGCACATGGCATAACTCTTACTCTAGCAATCCTAAGCAAGCTTAAGTCTTACTCTTAACACTTTCTTGTGCTTGCGAATGAAATTGATGTCATTTTGAAGCGTAGAAACAGGACGTCGACTTGGCTCGGACTCAGCGAGGCCAATTCGACTCGGGACTTAGACTCGGCAAAGCGAAAAAATCAAGAAATTTAGAGATTTTTAAAGATTTAAAACTTGTTTCCTGCACCCTTTATTAAATACTCCTTAAAGACACAATAACATCATCAAATAGAAGCTAATTTGATTACATACACAAGTATACATCAATCACATAAGCATAAACGCAAATTTTAGTTGAAAGAAATAACAAACATGGATATATAAATATTGTCAAATGTATACAATATTACAAAACTCATGGAATAAAAAATCCATGTCATCATATGATCAAATGTTCCATACAAATATCAAAAGTAAAAACAACTACAAGCCTATGGCTCAGAGGAGCTTGCATCCCTCCTATGAAGGTGTCTAAGGTAGGTCCTGGATGATTCGGCAGCCATAGCCTCTACTTTTGACACTATGCCACCCTCACCAACATCAGGTATATGAATATCTGTGTTTTCCTCTAGCTCTGCTCGTGCTCTCTGCTCCTCCTTTGCCATGGCTACAACCTCAGCCTCTCTATCTACCTGGTTGATCCAATCAGTGTCGTCGTCACTAAAGACAGGTTCTGTAGCCTCAGTGGTCCACTCAGCTTCAGGATCAACCTCCTCTAGAATGATAGGGGAGATGTCATTCCATGCACTCTGTTTCGGTTTGAGGCGGAGGTTGTAGTGAACAAAGACAAGATCGTTCAACTTCTCCACAGATAATCTATTGCGCCTCTTGGAGTGTATGTGCCCAAACATATTCCAATTGTGTTCACAACTAGATGTGCTGCATGGTTGGCTCAAAATGTGAATGGCCAACTTCTGAATATTTGGTGTTTTTGGGCCAAAAAAGTTCCACCAATTATCTGAAATGAGAAAAATAAAAAAAATCAGTCTCTCTCTCAACTCTCATTTAACAACATATACTAATTTAAAATTATGCCGAGTCTGGGAGTCGGGACTCGCTAGAGTCCAGGCGAGTTTGGACCCCAGACTCGGTTGAGTCTGAGTCCGAGTCCGAGTCCGAGTCCGAGCCCCCCTGGACTCGCCGAGACTTGCCGAGTCCAGGCGATTTTGGGCGATTTTCATTTCTCTGTTTTGAAGTGTTAAATATCATTGTAAAGTATTTTCTTTTTTTAATTTTTCTACTTGATTGTTATGGCTGAGTTTTCTAGGTGAGACTTGGTGAGTTTGGCCTACTTCCTAAGTCTTTGGATCTTGTTTTGACTAGTTTACCTCAGGGATTGATGATTCTGAGTGAATCTTGTAACTATAATATAGACACAAGAAGCCTGAAAATGAATGCAGTGTAGAACACCAGATTTGTTAGGAATGAACAAAGGTTCTTTAGTTGTTGTTGGATGAATGGTAAAATAAAATCTTTTCCTTTATCTTCTGATTCTATATTTTTATAACTTTAAACACAGGCCTTCACATTCAACAACCTTTAATCTAAAATAACCCTTGATATCTATCAAGCAACCCCAAGTTACTCTTAGCATAATCTGGCATGCATATAACCTTGACCACTTGAGTCTCTTTGCAATCATTAGTGATGTATATATTAATGTTACAATACCTAAAAATGTGACAGACCACAACCTTAACATATTTGTGAAATCATCTCATAGCATGATATGTAACATTAGAGCTGGTTATATATAATTTGAGAATTTAGTGGCAGCTCAATTTATAAAAGATTGACATTTGACCAAGGAGGTTTTTCAATGGCCACTCTTTTTGAACATCAGGTCTTTAACTCTCATTTTGATTTCATGGGTGTTTAATGAGGATCTTCAATGGGACATCAAAACCTATGTATTGCTATGCTTAATATTGTCAGAAAATGAATATTATGTATGGCCATGCTTAATATTGTCAGAAAATGAATATAATCATTAGTTAATGCAATCAGATTTCCACAATCCATGCTATAATTCTTTTAATGCTTCTGGATTCGATTGTGAATATTTTTTTTTATCATCATAAAAAAAAGAAAAAAATCACACAATCGAATCCTGAAGCATTAAAAGAATTATATAATCATTAGTGTTTAATTATTTTCGTTGTAATTTGTAGGATGTATGCTGTGTATATGGACGTTACATGTTACCTAAATTATATTAAATTTTGGTCAAGTATTAACAAATTCTGTCAAAGAAAATCGATATATGGAGTTTGATTGTTTTTTCTTATGGAAAGTATTCAACTTGATTAGTCTGCAGAGCATCCAGCTCCTGGAACAGCATACGCTGGTGCTACATATGCTGCTTATCTACCAAAAAGCAAAGAAGGGGAAGAAATTCTTGAGCTTTTGGAAATAGCTTGGAGTCGCCGCCTCCTTTTTACAGTGGGACCATCTTTGGCAACTGGACAGAAAAGCATGGTCATGTAAGTGGTTACTCTTTAAATATTCTTTTACAACCTGCTATTTCAAAGCACATTGATAGTGGTCATTAGGAAAATTGCTATATGTATATTAAACAAATGTTAAAACAATTACATAATATTTCTTTTCCTATAAATGCTTATCCATGACTTTGTTACAACTGTTACAAACAGAAGCTTCTAAAAGTTATCTTAGATTTCAATTGAAGGACCTTTAGTTTCTGAAGACCAATCCTAATAATTTTTATTTTGTCTTTCAAATTATCATTTTATGATCAATCAGTTGGATGGGGGCGTCCTGGATGTTGCAGACCACCCCCTTCCAGATACTAGCAAACAATGTAAAGATGCTAAGACACTGACCAAATGTTACAGAAGAAACCACAGATGTTTAGTTGGAAGGAGGACATCACCAAATCACGTCCACAGATATGTGCCCATTGACATTCTTGACTCTTAAGGCTCGGTTAGTTGGGATTCCCAATCTCTAGAACTATCTTCAACAAAGGAAGTCGTTTCAATTATCAAATGAAAAGGCTTGTTCCAATAACACGACTCAATATAAAATGACTCACTAATAAATCTTGGCCTAATAAGTGGACATCCATTTAGTATTGTATAGTAATAAGTCTTTAACCAGGAACAGATCTTATTACAATAAAAAGACTACCTTCAATGTTGCCCATTGATAGAGCTTGGTTCATAAAAAGTGCTTGATTCAATAACAGGACTTCAATATAATATAGCTCAAAGACACAGCTTGGTGAAATAATTTGGCTATTTCCAATATTAAACTCATTTGATCTGCCTAATAACGGCCTTGACTGAATAAAAAAGTTGTAACTTCGAAAAATTTAACAATAATCAGAACAATCAATAACAAAATAAAAACATTGGGTATAGTTAAATCTACCATATCTGAAAGTCAGTTGCTTTTAATATGGTTAAAGAGGATTCATTATAGTCAGATATCATACTCAAATCTAAACAATATTTATTTGAGATATCAGAGCTTTCATTGCAGTTAGTAGAAGTCAAATGGTAATTATTACAGTCAAACCGTTTCTAGTACAGTAAATCATCCTTTCATACAGTATTGGAGAAAACAAGAATGAAAGGACATACATTAAATTGTTAGAAAGGTAACAAGGAATATGCAATTTCAAAAAAAAAATGCCATTGTGTTGAGTCCAGATTTGCTGCCAAAGTGCTCTTGACATGTTTATAACTCAAATAAAAATTGCATTGGTATTTTGGAAGCTTATTAAGGGTTTCTGACAATCCTATGTGGAAAAAAACAATCATACAAGAATCAAATCATAACATCAACAACATAAATGATGGAAAGGCATGATAGTTAAAAAGCGTCCAAAGAGTGGCTTTTGTCATTGGAAATTTGTGATGCTTTGGTTTTGGTGTTTGAACTTTTGTATTCTGTAGTGGCTTTTGTCATTGGAAATTTGTGATGCTTTGGTTTGGTGTTTGAACTTTTGTATTCTGTCCTTTGGAAAGCTGAGGCAGTGTCTTAGATTCTCTCTCTATGGTGAGAATGAACATGGGCAATCTTCTTGGTGGTAGTAGGACAACTTTTTAATGGGAAGATACTGGCTGTAGTTCATTTTCCCATATGTTCTTATCAATTTAGTCTATCCTATTGCTGTAGTACTGGTTGTTGCAGATGTAGGGAGCTAGTAGTTGCCTTGAATACTCTTGTATTAGCGCATGAGACATGTAATCACTTATAGCTGTCACATGGTGGCATGAGGAGTTTTACTTAAGTTCCTGGAGTTTCTGTCCATGTGAGGGTTTCTCTAGTAGTATGTTCTGTGTTGTAATGGTGTGCATTGCAATATGTTTATTCTATAATGATAAGTTCTCTATTTTGTGGTGTTGCATTTTCCTTGGCATGTTAAAATCATTGTAACTGTAAGAAAGGATGTTAAGGCTTTGTAAAGAAATCTGAGCATTGTTTATCAGTTTGTTGATCGCTGATGTGTGGCATAGTGTAAAATCCCCAACAATTTTTTTGATTTTTAACAGTTTTACGAACACACCAATCACCCGTTAGGGTTAGAATTAAGCAATCCAAATCAACTGAAAGGAACCCTACACCTTTTGATCACCGAGAGCCCAGACTGGGAGGGTGAGAGCATACGGTGACAGGGGATCGTTAGATGCAATATTTGAAAATGCTGATTACAATGTTGGGTGGCAAGCCAGCCCCTTCCACTTTCCAGCGGGTAAAACAAGGGAACTTGGCGGTAAACCAGCCAAGTAAACAAGAACACACTCAAGCACAAATCACACTACCACGATATTTCAGCGGGAGGACTTATTACTAAACAAACTCAACTCAACCGCTTATGCAACAGGAGGACAATTACAAATAGAAATCACTCAACCGCTTATGCAGCGGGAGGACTGAACTACAAACAAAATTACAAACACAAAAGGCGGCCAAGCCGACCTTTTCCACTTATGCAGTGGGAATTACAATGAGTACTTCAAATACAATAGAGGTTAGTACTACTAACCAACAATTACAATGATGAATATAATGAAGTACTAAAGATCACAACACTGAAATACAGAGAAATACAAGCTAAAACACAATTAACCAAATCTGATGTAAAATACCAGTAGACTCCAGCACGGGACCAACAACATTGAAAGACTCACAACTTCCCTGAAACAACTCCAAATTGCACACGAACACAGGCAAATGGAAGATATGACCAAGGCAACCAAGATAGGAGCAAAAAACCAACACCAGAAACACCAACAATGAGCAACACACAACCCGAGGTACCTCCAGGAAAGGTGCGACTAGCAAGGAAGTTTGTCTTGCTGCTAAAAATCAGAGTTAACACCAAAAACCACGCCCACACAGAAGAATAATCGCCCAACCAATATGCTTCCAATGAGCTACTACCCAGAATGATCGGTTGCACAGGCAGGGAGATATGAACAAATCTTCACTTCAGCCACACCAAACCAGCAACACAGGAAAACACTCCACACTTTGAAATTTTGAAACACACACTGAAAACTGGAAACACACTCACAAGACTTCTCCAATAAACACACTGATCAGCTAGGTATTGTATTTCAAGTACGAAATTGTGCAAGCTAGGAAGCCACAACTTCGAAGCTCAAACTCAATCACCATTTCGGCAGCATAATGTTATAATTTCTTCAAGAACCAAAATGGGGCGCCCAACCTTGTATTTATAGATTTCTGAATCTGAAATTCAAATGCAAATGGCGCCAAATTCCCTTGCAATTCATTTCATTTCATTTGATGATCCCTTCCATACTTGGCGTCTACCCGCCAGGCCTCCCAGTTGAACTTAGCCAAGGTAGACAAGTTCGAATCATGAAAACATTATAAAATATGAAATGACTTCATTTTTTATTTGGACACCTACCTGACTTAGGAAATAAAATATGACTTAGGATAAATGATATTATTTTTCCTTCCTAAGTCGTACCTCCAAAAATGATCTGTAAAATAATTAAATATCAAACTTAGGATAAAGTAATAATATTTAATTAATCAATTATAAATCAACCACTGATCGTTGCCAAATCAACCAAGTGAATTGAAGTGCAGAAAATACTAATCTGAACTGGATTGGAGCTTTGTTCAAGACTGCCAAAGATTACTGCTTGAACTAACACTTACTAAAAGTAATAACTTATGAAAACAACTCCGAAAAACATGCTCGTCGAACCTTGAGAAAGAGCTCAGAAAACCCAGAAAAACCTCAAAATCCAGTCAGTTGCCACCAACTTACTAAAAATAGTAAGTTCAGAAACCACTTCAGAACAAGATGCATCTTATACCTCTGTGAAGTTCTCAAAAAACCCAGAAGGAATCCACAATCAGAATCGAAGAATCCCTACCAGATCATCATCAAACTTCTCTCGCAGAACTCCACAAAAATAGGAAACCCTAATTCCTCATTCCTGTCAGCCTACGGGTTTCTGAGATAGGCTAATGGACCATTGGTTACTTCCTACTGAGAAGGGGACATTACACATAGCTGCTTCATTTTATGGATCAAAGGTTCTGCTGAAAATAAACAAAAAATTAAGATGTATTATAGTAGTAATTTGAAGAGCAGATCTAATTTGCAACATGGTATAATTGTAAGTTGAATATAATTTAATTCAATGTTATTCACAATTGTGAAATGGAGTAGTTCTAGAAGTTACAGATCCCAAACATATAACATTCCAGTTATCCATTGTCTGAATTAGAATATAAGAAGCCAATATTAATTAAAAAGTCATATCTTAGTTGAAAGAAAATCAACATTCATGGCATAAAAATCAAGGTTTCAATATGTGATGAAACCAAACTTTTCACAAATATATAAAAATCAATTGTATTGGCCACCTTGGCACACAAAATGTCTAATTAACAATCATTGCCAACAGTCCAAGTCGAAATTCTTGGTGAAGATCTATTTTTTGTCTTCTGAGCACAAGTGTGATATGCAAGTGTATTTGTTGTTTGACTTTGAATGCACATATAGATCACCTAAACCCACATGTGGGATAATAAATTGACACTCAAGATAAGTGAAATTTGAAGTGCCTAAGGACCAGTTAAGAGGTTAATTATCCTTTTGGGGAAATGTGAAAGCTGGTCGGGAAAGAGACTGCTTGTCTGCCATTAGTAGCCCATCAAGAATTGGTTGGTAGGCTGTCTGAGGCAACCCAAGGTCATCTCAAACACGTATCAAGCTCTAGAAGTTTTGGGCTATATGTATGTGAATGAATTGTTTGCCAAGGCAATAAAGCCCTCTAGGTCCAAGGCAAAAGTTATAGTCTCTTAGTGGTTTGTTTGGGTATTAATTTTTTTTTTACTAGTTCGTCTTGGCCCACCAATTCATCCTTTGTAAGGTTGAATACTCTGTTGGGGCATTGTATGAGAATAGTTACTGCAATCAAACCATCTTATGCAAGTTGCTAATACACTTGGAGATCCTAATTTTTTTGTTTAGAGTATTTAATTAGTTGTTGGGAGATGTGTTTTAGCCAAAGTTCCCAGACTCGGACTCGGCTCTGACTCGGCAAGGCTGACTCGACTCGTGACTCGGCTCGGACTCGGCAATGACTCGGCAACGACTCGGCAAAATAAGAAAACCCTTGAAATTTAGAGATTTTTAACGATTTAAAACTTGTTTCATACACCCATTATTGAATTAAGCTTAAAGACACTATAACATCATCAAATAGAAGCTAATTTGATCACATACATAAACATACATCCATCACATGCGTAGAAATGTAAATTGTAGCTAAAGGAATTAGAAAACATAGATATATAGAGTTATAAATGTTGTCCAATGTATAATATAAAATCCATGACTTCAAATGTTCCCAAACATATATCTAACTGTAAAGTGTAAAAAAAAACAAGTCTATGGCTCAGGCTCAGGCTCAGCCTCGTCTATCTGCCTCCTACAAAGGCGTCTAAGGTAGGTCCTGGATGACTGAGTAGCCATAGTCTCTGCCCGTGATGTGCCAGTCTGAGTAGCCATAGGTGCTGTGCCTGATCGTGCTCTATCCTCCTCCTCTGCCATAGCCACAGCCTCAGCCTCTCTGTCTGCCTGGTCAACCCACTCAAGGTCCTCATCAGTGAAGACTGGATCGGTGGACTCAGTGAGCCAATCGGACTCGGGGTCGACTTCCTCTAGAGTGATCGGAGAGGAGTCATTGTCCAAAATCTATCTTGGATTTTTGCACTCTAGGACCAAAAGTGTGACTAGGAGTAGGAATAGAAGTACTGGCACTAGCAGAAGCACTAGGATGAAAGGGAGGCATAGAAGAACCCTCTCCAATACAACCTATGGATGCAGCTGTGGATGTGGAGCCGGATGCAGATGTGGGTGGAGGGGAACCAATATGACATAACTCCTCTCTTTGTCTTTTTTTTGTTTGCTTATGCATTTCAAAGTTTTCTAATAGGACGTAACAAAAACGGATTACTTCGGGAGTTGCCTTGTCACAAGGCTCAGTATCATGACCACGTATGCAAGCAATATGATATTTTAATCTATTTATCCCCCCATGGTTAATTTCCTTACAAAACATGCACTTGGTTTGATTTCTTTGTCTACCAGGGAATTCTTCAGTGTATTTCCATGCCTCATCTTTTTGACCATGTTTCCTAGGTGGAGGATTAGGATGAGCCATTAGGAAAAAAAATTGTTTTCAAAACGTGAGGGCTGCTGCAATAAGACAATTTTACAAATCACCATTTGAGCATTGTGTTTGACAAAGTTTTAAATTTAAAATTTTAAACTAATTAAAAAAAATCAGCAAAGACTAATTTGTGCATTGTGTTTTTTCTTAAAAATTTTCAAATTTCAAAGAAAGAAATTAACAATTCAGAAAAATCAGCAAACCCTAGATTTTTTTTAGAAAAAATTATAAATACATGTATACAATTTTTTCAAAAAAAAAGTCTAGGGTTTTCTATGCTATTGTTCTATTTGTGTCATTGTGATTGAATCATTGAAGTATGCAAGCAACAATATAGATTTGGAAAGCTGAAGTTAAAAAAAAAAAATCCATAAATATAGAAAAAAAACCAACATAATCAATAAAAATTACCACTTACCTCTTTCAAATTTGTTGACAAGTGTTTGAAATGAGCTCCTTGATGCTCTGAATGCAACTGTAGTGCTGCCCCAATGTGATTTGTGCAAGCTTTTCACCTCTTCCTCTCAGCTGGTTGCAAAACTATGGCTCTCTTTTTTCCTCTCTTCCTCTCTTTTCTCCTCTCTTTCACTCATAAAACTGAATGGCAATCCCTTTTAGGGTTATAACAAAGGCAAATGGCACAAAACTTAATAGAAATGTGCTATATTTTTTTTGTTTTTGTGTCCACTTTTTGCAAGCTGCGTCGGCTGGGTCACGACCCTCGGACTCGGCGAGTCAGGGGGTGACTCGCTGACTCGGCGAGTCAGGCGAGTCACACCCTGTGACTCGTCTGGGCCCGGGTCAGGGTCGCCGTGACCCGGCGGAGGTCACCTGGCCCGCTGACTTGCGTGACTTGCCGCGAGTCACGGAACTCTGGTTTTAGCCATCACAAGGAATTCTATTTTACAATTTTGAGCTAAATAAAGTTAAACGATGGCTTTTTAACCTTGTATATGCTCGGGTTGTGTTCCAAAGTTTGACTAGGGCCTCCTTGGTGGTGATTTGAAGGAAATGAATTTGAGTGGTAAGATCTCAAGGAATTTGATTTGTACCTTCATTAATTAGATAGAGACATGCCATTGCGTGATGTTTGGCAAGCTGAGTATCCTCAACCTTTGTTGGTTATAAATTCAGTCTCAAGTGAGAATCATGTATTTTTAGTGAAAAAGGGAAAGTCTAGGACAAGCTATAGAGGAATGATGAGTATGCCAAAGGGATCTTCATTTTTATTGTAAGTGGGCTTTGTTGTGACGTATTCACACATCGCCCCATTGCAAATGGGGACTCCCATTTTTTTTTGCTTTCTAGGTTGGTTGTCTTAGCTTAGTTGTTGGTTGTTGTCGAGTCTTTGCTATTAACCTTTTGTTTGTAGTTGCTCAGGAGTTGATCAAGTCTCTCTCTTAAGGATGAAGTGAGGTTCAACACTTCCTTTGCCCAGCCAAGACCTAATCACTTCCAATTCTCCCAACACTGTCAGTGAGTGCCCAAACCCGACCACACCCATTTCCATTCCTCACCATTGCCATCGCCATTCCACTGCTCCATCATTCATCCCTTCCATTTTCCTTTACCTTTACCTCCCCTTCCACTTTCATCTCCCTTACCTTCCATCTCCTTCCACCTTCCTCTACCTTCACCTACCTTCACTTATACCTTCACCTACCTAACTCTCTTCCCATCCTAGCATACCCATCCACTACCCTTCACCTTCATTTACACCTACCTATACCTTCACCCTCATCTACACCTACATTTACTCTTACCTCTAACTTCCCATACATTCTTTGGACCTCCCTTTATTTCCTTACCTACTACACTTCCCTTAGCCTACACATCCACTATCTTATTCCCCTACCACCATACCCTTTTCCTTTACCTACCACCCTACCTAACTCTCATCCCATCTTAACCCAACCCTCATCCCATCTTAGTCTACCCCCCTTTACCCTTCCACTACCCCTTATACCCCCCATTCCACTTTACTCCCCATATATCCTAACTCCTTTACTACCCCTTTACCTCTCAACTTCCCTTCCCTTCACTGTAGCACTCTTTCCACACATCCATACCTCTTATGTCTCCCTTTCCTCCAACATCCCATTCCTCCTCTTTCCCCACGTAGCAGCTCCCCTTACCACTTCCCTCACATTCCTTCCACCTCACATTCCTCTCATACCTGCTGGGCCCCACGAAATCTGAAATGGAGATTTACAAGCTTGTTTTAAGGCATAGCATTTCCTTTGACTTCCTTTGCCACCGTAGCCTTGCTTGGGTCCCACTAATTAAATAATGGATGTAAATCAAAGTTTCCAAGGCATTTCAAGCACCGACATCAGCACTTCCTTTGACTGTCCTAATCAGCATTGCAAGAGGTGAATCATTTCCTTTGCTCCCATTTTGGAGCGATCTCCTCTTTAAGGTCATTTCCTTTGCTCTAAAATAAGAGCGATTTCTTCTCAAGCCACTTCCATTGCTCTAGATTTTGAGCGATCCTCTCTTGAGTGACTTCCTTTGCTCATGTTTTTGAGCGATTTTCCTTGAAGAGATTTCCATTGCTCTAAAATTTGAGCGATCCTCTTAGATTGTATTTCCATTGCCTTGAAATTGGAGCAAAGTCACTCCCAAAGGTATTCATGGAGGATGTTTTGATAGCTTTCATGCATGGAGGTCAAGAGACTTAAGGTATTAAGGGATGAAATCAAGATTGAGGATGATTTCCTTTGCTCACAAATTTGAGCGAACTGCATGGAAAGCACTTCCTTTGCCCTCAAATAAGAGCGATTTTCTCTCAAGCACTTCCATTGCCTCATAATTTGAGCGATGTCCTTTGCTCATGATTTTGAGCGATCTCCTTGTTGAATCACTTCCATTGCTCTAAATTTTGAGCGATGCCTTTGAGAGAGCATTTCCATTGCTCATTTTTTTGAGCGATGCTTTTTAGACCATTTCCATTGCCTCCCAATCTGAGCGATCTTTGCTGGATGAGACTTCCATTGCTCATTGAATTTGAGCGATCTTTGCTGGATGGTACTTCCATTGCTCTAAAATTTGAGCGATCTTCATGAGAAGTCACTTCCTTTGCATTGAAATTTGAGCGATCTCCTTTTAAGTGACTTCCATTGCTTTCAAATTGGAGCGATCTCCACCTAGAAGTGACTTCCTTTGCTCTTGATTTAGAGCGATCCCTTTGCTTGAGAAATGGAGCGATTTTCTTATGTAGCACTCACTTTGCTCCTCATTTTGAGCGAACATTCCTAAAGGCACTTCCTTTGCCTCCAAATTTGAGCGATCCTCTTAGATTGTACTTCCATTGCACTTGAATTAGAGCGAACTTCCTATCAAAGACAAAACAAAGCATATAAGAAGCGCCACCTAGGAGAAAAGAGGGCCCACTCAAAACAAAACTGATCCTACTTTGAACAAAGCATGAGAAGAAGAATCTAGTGCCAGCAAGGATCAAAGGGGCCCACCTAAAAACAAAACATGAAGATAAGTCTTAGCACCGCCTAAGAATAATATAGGGCCCCACACATTAAGCAATCATGCTTTAACTCCAAAACACCCGATGGATATTAAAGAAAATAGGTGCCAGCTAAGTGACTAAAGCTGACTTAGGCAAAGACAAGTCAATCTAAAATATAATCATATAAAATAAACACTTTTGAAAAGCAAGTCGGCTTAATTGGATTGATATGAAAAGATACATCACTCCATCCAATAGCACCTATATAGAGGGGTGTCTTAATTCATTCAAAACATTCTCTAATTCTGATCTGCACTTAAAGACACAGTGAATTTCATCGAAGACAGTAATTTTGTAATCATGATCATTGCATTTGATCAAAATAGACTTAAAGAGGGCGATTTTGACTTTGAAAGCAGATAAGGGCAGAATTGTGTCAGAATTCACATTACATCAGACCTGCAACACATAAAAAAATCAGAAATCATATCAAATTAAGAGGGTGTGAAAAGGTCATATATCATGTGTGTTCGACAACATATTTGTTTTGCTTTGCAGATGAGAGAGGATGACGATGCAAATTGCAAAGCAACACCTTGAAGAAATAAGAGAAGGAAAATTGCAAGACCCCGCCACCATGCAACTTCAAGCGGAAAACTTCATCGGCAAGCACAAGGGTATCAAGGAAGGTGATTACACAGGAAGGAATTCAAGGTATTCAAGAACTCTCACTGCATCATAATAACACGAAGAAGGCAAAACTCCAAATTATAAAGGAGAGATCATACAATCACCTCAAGGCAAGATAGGCAAGCAAGGGTAGAATGTCAAGCTTGATCATCATCACATCAAGCTTTGAGGCTTTGAGTATTAAGGGATATTGCTAAGAGTATCAACACTTGCTTGAGATGAGGTATGAGGTCTACAAGCGAATTGGGGTAGTATCCTGGTCACTACTCCACCAATCAGAGGAGGTCCCACATCAATATGTCCTGATTCAATGAACCAAGCTCACCCATGGGTGCACAAACTCCATTGTACCTAACTCCATTAATCTATTGGTCAAATATTCTAAAGAGGACATGTGTCCAAATGCTGTAATTATTTCATTGGCTAAGAAGAGTTTTTTGTAACAAACCCTAATTAGGGTTTTCATCTTGTAATCTCGGCCATTGATCTCAAATCGATCTGAGCCTTTGAATTGTAATGAGCTCTCTATATAAAGATCAAGCTCGTCATTTGTAAAGGTTAATAGTTAGTAATAGTGAATAGTGAATAGTAGATAGCAATTAGAGTAGAAGTTAGATTAGAAGGCAAAGATTGTTGCCAAAATCTTGTTGTAAAGAGCATATGATTTCATTGAAGTTATGGTGAATTAATGTGTTATTTCAACAAGTCGCATGGTCTCTACTTCTCAATTCATTTGCTTTCATGTTGATTAGTTGAATGGCAAAGCATTGTGCATGATTCATGGTGAAACTCCTAATCCATACCACTAGCAGTTTGCTAATTGCAAATTCGCCTTGTGTGGTCAATTGGAGTACTTGAATGAGCTTAAGTTCAGTTGTTATTCAATCATTGATATGCATTCAATTAATGGTGTCTATGCTTGATAATGATTTGAAAATCATCTAATTTCCTTAGAAGATCCCAATAAGCTTTGTGAAGTTGTTGCTTTGCATGTCAAAGCAAAGCTTAGTCAAGTTTCCCCGGAGATTGTTCATCGTTCCTACATTCTTAGTCTTCCTAAACCCCATGTCTTTTGCTCTTTTTTATTCTCCAAGCAAGTAGTTATAATCTTAGTTCCAACAATTCAAGTATTCAAATATTCAACGTAAGTCCCCTTGTGATTCCAGCATAATCACATCAAACCAATGAGCTTATCCACATGTCGTGACTTGACATTTAAGAACCTTGGAGTTATCTCAAGTGATCCTTATGCGAATCTTCAACATTTGAGAGACTTTGATCAAGAGAGGATAAGATACTTTTGGGTATTTTATTTTGTGTTTGCATGTGCATAAAAAACACATCAACAGGCTTCTTTCAAGTTTGGTGAACAAGGATATTGTTATTGAAAAGTGATCCACCCACAAGGAAGATACAAAAAAGCTTGTGACCATGATATTAAGCGATCAATGATAGAGATGGAGAGGTAAGTTAAAAATCTTCACAAGAAGATTCAATGGTTCTCACCATCAAGGGAAGTAGAGAGTTGGTGAATGATTCATAGGCACATATACTTGGCGAGCAATTGGTGAATGCAAAAGTGGACTTGTGAGTTCAATGGTATTATTTGACATCATAAACACGATTATTTTGCAACCCATCAATTTCCCATTTGTAAGGTTGGATACTTTGTCTGGGTCGCCTAAGAGAGAAATATTGTAGTTAGACCATCTAAACATGAGTTTCCAGTACATTTAAAAATGTTAAGAGGATGAGTTTGAACCACCATTTTGGAGTCTTGCTTTTACATTTTGGTCTTGGAAATGGTATCTCATTGTCATAAACACTTATTACACATCTTTTTAAGGGATGTCAACCTTGTAATTCAAGGGTTTGTTCTAGAGCTTTGCTTGATCTAAAAGGTGAGAATTGGAAGGTGAAGATTTGGAATGGTTGTATTACGGAAGGAAATGATTCAGCTTCCCACAAATCAAATGCATTTGGCCATTGAGTGATTCTTCTCAAATTGGGTATCCTTATCCTTTGCCTATTATAACTACACTCTTGAGAGAGGAATTTGCCTTTGAATAGTACATGGGCAAGTTTAGGCTCAAGATATAGAAGGCTGAGGATAAGCAAATAGCTACTAGAGTAGCCTCCACAAAATGCCAAGAAAAAGACTATTCTTATTGGCAGTGAGCCACCTATGAGAAAAGATTAGAGAAAGATACCCTACAAGGCCGACAAAATACAATGAGTATTAGGGGCTTCCCAAACATGTGAACGTCACAAAGGAGAACTTAAACTTTAGATGAAGTTAGGATCTGACATTTTGGATACATAATGGCAAATAAGTTTGGAAAATTAACTTTGTACAGCAAAGAAATAGTGTGTCTAGGACTTGATATGTCCCATATAGTTGATGAGTAAACGACTGATTTACTATTGTAGATAGTATCATACATGGTGCTTGAAGTTGATGATTGGTTCGAGTATCTTTTGACAAAACTCAAGTACTATCTAACAAGGTGTTAAAGGGGTTTTACATATTCTTATGTGCTTTGACTTCTTTGCATGGTGCAGCTGATTTCTTTAGGGTGAAGTTACCTCAAAAGGGAATGGGGATTTTGTTCCATTTCGTGCAAAATGAGCGTGAACCAACAGTATCTAGATGGTAGCATTTGAGGATGGATTATTAAGCCAGCCAAATGATTAAAGAAAAAGAAATCACTAATGAAGAGGATTGAGGTAATTATTGGCAAAGGATGGGATACATCTCCATAGAAAAAGTTGAAGTTGGTGTTGATTGAAGAAAAGGAACAGGAAGCCAAAATCTCCTTCAACTAGAGTATAGGATTAGGAGATTGAAGACAAGGAATCCAATGAATATGTTACTAATGAGACACTTGATGATTATTTATTGTGATTGAATGGACAAGGATCTTAGGGAGAAGGTTGGTGAGATATCATGATGAAGTGGTTGAGGAGGTGGTCAACTATTAGGCACCCTTGAGAAAATGTTTTTCTGAAGGACCATTTTTCCTTTGTTTTTGGTATTTCACATGTAACTGCAAACAAGCATGTTGACCTCCCCGCCTTTACCTTCTTTCCATTTTCCCAAGCATGTGTTGTTTGGACTTGCTACTAACAAATACTTAAAAGGTTCGAATGTGTGTGATAAATGGGTCCCTTTAACCTATATATATCAAAAACATACACGAGGAAACAAATTTCAAAATGTCATTAATGTAATGACTATTTTTGGAGGTCATCTTGAGATGAGCTAAAAATCTGAAAGCACACAAGGATCGAATCCCACAGAATCAAAAAATATAATCTTCAGAGTGTTGAGCTCATTTATCAGTGCTTTCCAGACTTCTGATTGGGTTGCATAATCTTGTGGAGCCAAGTTTTTGAGCACCCTCAGACCAATCCACATAGTATGAATGTGTCAGTAGAGAAGGGAGTTCAAACAAAAAAAAAATGATGTCAGGTTTTTATTTGAGGTAAGAAAAGGAAGTCATTTGATTGGGGGAGGCCTTAAACAGGAAGTTGTTGGAACTTCATTTGAGATTGGAATACGAGATATGTGATTTTGACATAGTAGAGTGTCAAAATTCATTTCTGGTAATTGCATGGCATAGTTGTCTATTTTTATAGGATTAGAAGTCAACTTTTAGCTCTCCACTTTATAGAGATAGAAAAAATTAAAATAGTATCCGTTCACATATATAAATGATGGTTGAGGATCTATATTTATGCAAAATATCATGGAGTTCTTTATCTAATTTACTGTTTCTTTTGTTCTTCTATAACTGGAAGTAGCAGAAATGGAAGTTAAATAAAGTAGTCTCATAAGCATGTCCTTAAACATGACTTCTGGTAAATCACAAAGCTATGATACAAAACATAACCGTCTATGATCATGGTGGCAGATATATGCATAGGTAGTTGATGAACGGTCACAACCATTGATGTAACAGTTGGTAACTTAGAAGGTCCGCATACAATTGTTTTATTAAGATTAATTAGATGGGCAGGTCTTTAGGGCTCCTTGCTCGAAAAGAATAATAGAATTACAAATCTCAAAAAAGATAACGATGTTGAGATGAACCCAAACAAAATGAAAAGAGATGCATACAAAGAAGACCATTGAAGCTGCTGACCATGACCATCACAACTAGAAATAACAGCTCCACCCAAGCCAAAAAATCTCTATGAAGCCCCCCAAACTAAAAAGTCCCATATTTAGGAATGCCAACTAAAAACCCTCCGAGTGAGCAAAGCCAACTAGCTTAAATAACCCCCCATTGCCCTAAAATAGACAACTTTGCATCACCTTGCTCAGCCGCTCCTCTACTCCAAGCACGTTTTTATCCACTAGTATTAATGACTGGTGTAATGTCCCTGTTGATGTGTTTTTAAGGCACAACCAAACACAGAATAAAATACCAAAGGCATTTTATCCTCTCTTGATCAAAATCTTCCCAAATGCTAAACTCTGTGATCAATTGGAAGACTCCAAGGTTTCTATTGTCGGGTCACAACTCATGGATAAGCATAGACGGTCGTTGTGATTGCTGTTTCTTCAAGGGGCCTTATGTTGTATATGAATGCTTGAATACTTAGACGTTGCTGGAAAGATCAAAAGGAAAAGGGGTTTAGGAAGACTAATCTAAACCTAAGAATGTAAGAAGTGAATGATTTAATGGAATCCTACTAGGCAAGGTCTCACCATCAATTCGAACAATTTGACACAAGCTTAGTGCAATCATCTAAGGTAAAGTTATAGATGTTCAAATCATTGCCATCAAACATTGAAAACATTGATACCATTCAAGGCAATGCATAACAATGGACGTATAACAATTTAAGTTAAGTTCGCATAGAATTCCAATTGACCATGCAAGGCGCATTTATAATCAGCAAGAGGCTATTGGTATGGATTAAATGGATTCCACACAAATGCATTCAACAAATTCCTTCATTCATTCTAAAATACTTGAAAGCAAATTGAGAAGTACAGACCATGCAACTTGTTGAAATAACACATCAAATTCACCATAGCTTCAATGAAATCATATGTTCTTTACAACAAAGTCTAGGTTACAATCTTGGCCTTCTCCTAATCTAACTTCTATTCTAATTGCTATCTATTGATCAACTGCTAACTATTAACCTTTTCAAATGAGAGATTTGAGCCTTATATAGATAGCTCTTTACAATGAATGGCTCAAATTGATTTGAGATCAATGGCCAAGATTTTACAATAAAACCCTAATTAGGGTTTTTACAACAAAATTCCTTCTAGCCAATAAGATCATTGCAATGAATTGGACACATGTCCATCTTGATTTCTAACCAATGAGAGAATAGGTTAGGTACATAAAATAGTATTTGATAAGGTGCCATGTGTCACTTGCTCCACCATGAGATGAATCAAATTCATTGAACTTGGACTTGCTGATGTGGAAGTAACTTGACTGGCTTGAATGCAAATAGGATGCCACATCAACCTCTTCTGAAACTATCTCCATTCCTTGATCATGTTGGTTGCCATGGGAGACGACATTTGCTCACGTGTGCCAAACATCCCCCTCTTGAACTTGGTTAAGTCGAACTGCTCCAGGTTGGTGTCTCCAATTTTCCTCCATCTTGAAGTGATCTGAGATTCTGGGTAAAAACCTTTGAGCAAGGCCTTCATTTGATCCTTCCTTGATCCTTATCCCAACATGTTCCTGCAAGAATATCAAAGTTAGTATGCTTCAAAACTGAATTCCTCCAATATTGTTAAGTTTTCATATTATTTTGATATATATTGTTTTAACTGTAACAAAATCAGAACTTAGAGAAAATTTTGTAAATTCTGGAAATGTTGAGATAGTCCATGCAATTTGTATTCCAAAATCTGAATGCTACCCTCCTTAAGATCTGAGTTTTACTCAGAAAATCTGAGTCATACCTCTTCTCTTTAATGATTAGCAAATTCTGAAGTTAATTTCTGAGATGACTGGATTTTGTTATGCTAAAAAATCTGACTTAATCTCCAGCCTTTTATCTCTTAAGACAAGTTCATTGAGTCTTCCTTCTTCCACGAGTTGGTGTCTGAAAACCTCTTTCCTTCCAGCTTATAATGGACGAATTTGTGATGCTAATCAAGGTGAACTTGTATGCCTAATGCCAGCGGACTCCCTACTTCAAGCAATGTCACTGATCTTGGGTGATTTTCTTCCTTGCATATGCTGAGCGAATTATTTCTGACTGAACCTGCTAGGCGAATTCATAATCTGTATATGAATTTATGTCATTGAAGGATATTCTTCCTTATACTTATATGATTTGAGGTTTAGAGTCACACCCTTTCATGTTCTGTGCCAACCGACTTGGTATTTTAAGGGGTTTAATTTGATGAAATTGCTTTCTTTTATCCTCCCATGCTGGCCGACTTAGCAAATAAAGGAATGAGCAATTTTTTTTTTGAAATTTAAATTGCCTCATGTGATTATCAACTCCCAGCCGCCTAGGTTCAAACTGACTTTATCATTGTCTTAAACCGCTTCTTTAGAGGTTCTATTTTAGCTTGATGACTTCTAACCCTTATCCTTGGAGGTTCAACTTTTATCTTTGATAGTTTCAAGCTTCATCGCTGGAGGTTCGATTTTCATAATAATCTCAACTTCCATCCTTAGAGGTTCGATTTTCATTTTAACGATTTTAACTTTCATCCTTAGAGGTTCAATTTTCATTTTAATGATTTTAACTTTCATCCTTAGAGGTTCGATTTTCATTTTAACCTTCATCCTTGGAGGTTCGATTTTTATTTTATTGATTTTAACTTCCATCCTTAGAGGTTAGATTTTGATTTTAACCCTCATCCTTGTAGGTTCTATTTTTATTTTAACCTTCATCCTTGGAGGTTTGATTTTTATTTTAATGATTTTAACTTCCATCCTTGTGACTTAGACGTCTCATCCTTTTCACCAACTTAAGTTGATAAGCATGTTTTATAATTTTGCCAACTTACATCTCTAGAGGTTCGATTTTGATATTCAACTATTTCCAACCTCCAGCTTTGTGACTTAGAAGAGCGAATTTCATCTCCATATGCATTTCAACTTCCAGCCGTCTAGGTTGAATTTGCTTTGTCATTTGTTTTAACTCTCATGTTTAGACGTTCGAATTTTGATTGAGCAACTTCAAACTTTCATCCTTGAGACTTAGAAGTATCACGTGTGTGAGGTGTCAATTTTATCTTCTCCTTTCTTCATCAAATTCACCCTTCATCTTCTTCAAGCGAACTTCGTCTCCCTTAATTTACATCTCTCTAACCCCTATCTGTCCAAGTTGGAATTTGTCTCATTCATTCATTCTTCAAGTGTATGCGTCCCCCCTTGGATATCCTTCATCTTTGGAAATTTGACCTTAATACTTGAGCATTTTAACTTATATCTTTTGGAGGTTCGAGTTTTGCAATGAATGATTTTAACCTCCAGCTGTTTAGGTTTTGAATTTGGCTTCAACTTGCTTGTCTAGAGATTCGGCTTTGACTTGATGATTTCCAGCCCTTACTGTTACAACCTAGAAGTTTTACTCCTTTGTTTTAGCATTTTTTTTTACCTCTCTTTCTTTTCCAGCGAACTTTAATTCATGCAAATTACATCTTTCAGCACCTTGGTTTCATCCTTCCAGCGAACTTGGGTTGATGCACAGCTCTCCTTTACTGAATAATTCATCAACTCATATCCTTGCGACTTGAGGGTTTCATCTTTTTTCCTTCCTTCCAGCGAGCTTCATCTTTTGCTTCATTCAACCTTCAAGTGTAGAAGTTTGCCAACCTATATCTTTAGAAGTTGATGCACAACTCTCATACTTAGACAATTTTGACAACTCAACTTGAATCAATCTGCAGGGTGCCCTCAAAAGACAATTGTTTAGACTGAATTTCATCATCTTAAAACTTTTGGAGCTTGCTAGAATCATACCATTTTTACCTGCCAAGACCATTTTAAGACTGAATTGCTGCCAGATCACAACCCTACACGAGTAAAGCAACTAGGCAAGCAAAGCAAAAAAGGGGGGTCCTCATTTGCAATGGGGTGATGTGTGAAGAAGTCACAACAGTCCCTTATCCTAAGTATGGGGATATTTGAGTCACTCTCCAGCCTTGAGCCAAGCTTAGGACTTTCTTATATCGTCATACCTTTCTTCCATTTCCCGCTTCTCTGGAAATATTTGATATCCCAAAACCTTGATCTTTGACCTCTTGTTCCCTTGTTTGTTGACCCATAGAATTTTGTTCCTTGTGCACTTGGTATTGTTGTGCCTTGATCCCCACTCCAACAATTGCATCCTTTAGGCACACGGATTCTCAAAATCCTAGTGTTAAACCTTGAGAGTATTCTTTGCTCAATTGCTAGCAAGTGTTTCCTTGGACCCTTGCCTTTTGGCATGCTTTTTCATGGAACCCATCGTTCAAATAAAGGAATTCATTGATCATTAGCGCTAATGGTGCTATCTAGATATGGGGATTTTATTAGACAACCAAAATCTAGCAGCTAACAATGAAAACTTCGAAACAATAAGAATTTAATTTGAATTTTATTTCATGTCTCAAATAATAACAATCTTTCTAGTAGTCACATAGAGTATAACTAGTCTTTGATTCAATTGAAATCATCTTTAGAACTTCCCCAAAAAACCTCAAACTTTTCCCCCCTTTCAAAAATCTCCCTCTATAGGAAACTCTGCATATCTAGTTCATCTACTGGATTTCATAGATATCTAGTTCAAGTTGGAAACTTCGGATATCCAGTTCTCTAATGGGATTTTGCAAATATCTTGTTCGAGTAGGAAACTTTGCATGTTTGGTTCTTTGATAGGAGTTTGCCAATATCTATTTTATAGAGGTTCGATGTCCATCCAAACAGGTTTGCTATACCTTGTTCAATAGTTAGGTTCACTTGAAAAAATCCGCAATCTATACCTTGGTGACTTCATCATCACATCATCATTGCCTTATTTTGGGAATTTCTTTGCTCATTTCATGGAAGCTTTAAACGATACAAGCATTTGGTTCAATTGGCTTTTTTTGTAGACCTTATGATGATGACATCATATCACCATGCTTATGTAATGTTGACATCATCATTTGCCAAGTGACCCTCACCCATGCTTATGTCATGCTTACATCATCTAGTCCTTTAGCTAACATCACCCTTGGAATTGTTCATTTGAACTAGATATCAAAACTTAAAGGCTTAGTTTACTTGACGTTTCTCGCAAATTCAGTTGAACCTGAAGTTCCCGCAAAACACTCACCGCTAGAATTGTTCATCCAAATTGGATATCAAAACATATAATTTCAATTCACCTGAACTTTCTCGCAAATCCAGTTGAACATGAAGTTCTCGTAAACCAATCAAATGCAAAAAAATGGCTCAAAATTGGTTGTGGAAATATAACCTGGAAGAGGTTGAATCGATATCTGGTTCCGAATACAAGTTCCACAAATTCGATTATTGACTGAAAGTCCACATTCTCATACTTCAGCCAAATTTAATCAATTCTTCACCAAATTGAAACTGCAATACCCATTAAGCCCTTCTTCAAGTTGATGTCCCTAACTTGACCAATTTGAATTTGAAAATTATCTTGAAGCAACAACCAAAAGCCAACCAAAGCACAACAAGCTTGAAGTGAAATTGAAAACAAAACCTAAAATGTTTTTGGTTGATACATGATTGCTCGTGGACCTGGATGCTTTTGCATCAACTAAATAGGGATGCCATTAATGGGTCCAAATTCGACTGTAAAATGGTGGGAAACTTTTAAATGGTTCAACTTTAGTGAGCTCGTGTTAGACCTCCAATCGCTATACAAGGTGGGCAATATCATCAATTTGGATCATCTTTGGACATCATATCAACAAACCCTAAATTGTAGAGTTGAGCACTCGTGATCACCTATTGGTTTGAAGATGAAAACCCTTAGGTTTTGAAGATCAGTGGATAAAGCTCATTGGTTTTCGAGAGTTTGGAGGATGAAACCCCTTTGAATACATAGAGGTTGTATCTGCATTTCAATCTTAGTGAATTTCAACTTTTGGACATTTCAGCATTCTAAATATTTGAAAAAAAAAGCTTGTGACCATTGTAATCTTTGTTATTAGCAAATAGTTGAAGCAATTTTTTTTTGTAATCATCAATGAACTATCTAAATGAAATACTCCATTCCAGCTAGTTTGTATAAGCAAATCTATATGAATGTGTGTTGTGGGTCTTTCAGATTCAATTATTTTGGTTAAAACTCAATACAATATTTAAGAGATAAGTGTTTTTACATAAATATTTAGTGAAGGGTCATTAAAGTGGTTTCAAAAGATTGGTCTTGCCAGTGTATAAGGTAAACCAAATTGTTGATGTTTCCCAATGAAAGAGAGATCAGATATCAAAGAAGGAACAAAAGAAGTTCCAAGCACAAGATCCATATAAAGAAGAAGATATGGCACAAGCGGAAAGAAGACGAGACAACTCTCCCCGTGAGGACATGACTAGATGGTATCAAGGTCAAGCAGGAGTGGTAGATTTATTGGTACAAGTGCTTCATGCTATAAAGGATTTGTAAAGCCCAAGGCCTACTAAAGCATCTCTAGGAGAAGGGAGTAGATCTTCAAACAGCAGATTTGTAGCTAATTGCATGCTAAAGCTATCAAAACCTATGTTTTTGTAGAAAGTGGTAGAGGAAAAACAAGTGCTTGAAGACTCTTCTATAGACAGGGTTTCCAAACATTCTGACAAGTACCAAGGCCTAATTGAAGCTTTCAAAAACACAATATCTTTTGATAATTACGTAGCCATTGTTGATAAGAGAAACTTGAGGAGAAGAACCCTAGTTAGGCCCTGGTTGTAGAAATTGTAAATTATTTTACTCTTAGTCCTATACAGGACAATGCCATTCAGTTTTCTATATTGCATTTAGAAGGTGTTTCTTATGATTGGTGGCTCTATGGTTCGGTGACACAAGGGCATGTAGCCTTGTGAAGCATTGGATGATTTAAGTCAAAAGATTTTGGACTGTTTTTAGCAATAGGATGAGGATGAGTATTTTTGAGGACTTGCAGGTATCAGACAACACTACTTACTGGAATTTTATGTTGTTTAATTTCAATGGGTTGCATTGATGATAGCTGACATTTTTGTAAGGAGAATCACTTTTCTATTCGTTGAACACTTGCTTTAACCCCTCAGAGGTCTTGTTAAGGACTTTGCACCCACTTCTTTACAAGAAGCAATCATAAGAGCTTAACACTTGATTTATCTGTGCTTAAGGGAAAATTTTTATCTTAATCCAAAGCACCCATCTTCATGTAGCATAGGAAATTTTTAGAAAGGGACATCTTACTCCCATCCACAAAAGATCATACCTCCATGACCTACAACCAAGAGGATAGATGACTACAATAAAAATGGACTCAAAAGGAAGAAACTATGTTTTTCTTGCAAGGAGCCCTGGGAACTAAGTTATAGATGTATTGGTAAAAGCCAAGCCCTTTATATTCAGGTAATATTTGATGGTGATTCAGATCTTAAAGAGCTTGAGCCACAATTGGTTGTAGAGGAATATGAACAAGAAAAGATGGGAGGAAAAAATTACAAATGGAGGTACACTTGTAGCTCTTTTAGGGGCACCTAGATATCATCCTTTCAGAGTTTGAGAATTGCTGTCTAGGCAGCAGATCACGATGTTCATTGATGGTGGGGCCACCCACAATTTGCTTGAGGAAGGCTTGGTGGTTAAAAGAGGCCTAGAAGCTGAAGAGTTTGAAGGATGCAATTTCATTTTTGTTGATGGATTCACAATTCCATGCATCAAAATAATCCAACTCAACATAGCCATGGGAGATCATAAGGGATTTGATGTTTTCTATGTTGTGGGGCTAGGAGAGATTGACATGGTTTTGTGTAGAATGGTTGTACTTCATGGGTTTTCATGTAACTATCAATCCATGGAGCTCAAATTTCAATCTGAAGGGAAAGATTTTGTGCTTATAGGAATTTTTGGTGGAGCACTATAGGTGGTAATAGCCAAAAGGATGGAAAAGACATTCCACAAAGGACGAGTTACTTGGGCAGCAAGCTGCTTGATCATGCCTACAAATTTAACCACGAGTAAGAAATGCACTTATCATGTTGCTATTCAAGATATTTTGAATAAGCATTGTATGTTTAGCGATTTGCCTCTAGGCCTATGACTAGACAAAAGATTTCAGCATATTATAGAGCTAGAACTAGGCTCTGAGCCTAACACCACCACTCCTTACCACCACCCGAGAAATAGAAGAGGTCATCAAAGAGCTCTTGGAGATGGGTCACATCAGATGCGGTAGAACAAGATGGTTCTATCCTTTGCTTCTTTTGAGCAGGTCCTTCATTTATAACCGTGTTGCCCTTTGTCCTTGAAGAGCTTCCAACTTTTTTCTTCTTTTTCCTAGAGTTAGTGCTTTCAATGGGTCGGGCATTTTGAGATGCCTCTGCATTTGAAGAATATGCTTCTATTTCACCCATCAGGTTACAAGTCAAGGTCATATTCTTTCGTCTTAGCCCATGAACTTGCTGATCGATCCACCACTTCAAATACTTGACCATTGGTCGCATTAAGGTGGCCAAATCTGTGAGTTCTGGTTTAGACCATTTCACAGGAGGAAGAGGCGCATTCTCATCAAAGCAAGGTTGAGTGTATTCTCCATCATCTTCCAATTGATCGGGCACATGGAAAAGTTCAGTTGTTCTGATCAATCTTGCTGGTAGTCTGGACCAGAGTCTTTTCCTGATGTCAAACTCATCAGCAACATTTGCCCAAAAATCTTCCAGGTCTACTCTATGTCTGTACCTTTCTCCATTTACTATCCCAATATTGTTGTGAGGGTCATAATCAGCTCTAGACCGATAGAATGTGAAAGGGTACCATTGCATCTCAAGCCTGGCACGGGCAAGACTCTAGCATATTTCCGATAAAGAATAGAAAGGGAATAACTATCTTTTGCTTTGCTCTTTGGAAGCCTTGATAAGTCTCCAACTGTCTAAGGACCTCAAGCATGACCATTCTGTTGGTAGGATAGATTGGAAGTCGGTAAGGACAACTAGTAAAACCTTGAACTCTTATGTATGTGAATTTTGGAAATTGGATAAACCAGGATCCATACTTTCTTATTAAACTCTTGGCTTCATGAGAAAGCCTCTAATGGGTTCCTCCTTGTGATATACATCAGGAATGCATCATTTACCCGCTTGAAGTGGGTTTTCTCACTAAGCTGCAGTTTGGGTAACAGTCATAGGACTTGAACTCATTCTCTTCATTGCTTACTACACCTTTGCAAATCAATCCTATGTATCTATAATTTCTGGCCAATAGGTAAACAATGTAGGAGCTCATGTAAAATGATTTTGTCCTTTCTAAGTTCTTCAGTTGTTCATCAAGATTATTACCGATTATTCATGACCAATTGAACACTTAACACTTGAGGTGATCTCATCAATGAAATAGTACATCCATGTTTCAAAAGGTGCACCCCAAGGGCTGCCCATTACTTTGTTAAGAAGTAAGCTGATGTCACCATATTCTTGTTTGAAGTCTGTGCGCAACAGCTTCTTTGGCACTTTCTTGAGGGAAGCCCTGGGCTTTTCTAACCATGACTTGTTGATATTTGTTGCATAGAGGTCAGGCTGGTCCTCATAAAGTCGTTGGGTGTCCTCTTTGGTTTTATATGAGGTTTTGTTTTAGTTCGGTATCCCAAAGGCTTCCTGAATGGCTAACTCTACAAGATGAGCTAAAACTCTTCCATTAGGTGCAACGATCTCTCTTTCTTGGGCATTGTAGTGTATGGCACATTCAACCATGAGTTTTTGCACATTCCATGGCCGGTGGAAATCCAACTGCCTGGACGATGCCATTTCTCATCATCCGGCAAGCAATAGGTGTTGGCAAGAAACCATCTAGCCCATACATCCTCTTTTTGAATTCTTTGAAATCAACGTGCCTGAGGTTGGTGTCTATTACATTCTTCCATTTTGAATTGATTTTGGATTCTGACTGCAACCCTTTACTGGCGAACTTCATCTGAGCTTTCCTGGAGGGTACTCCTTTGGTGGTCATTAACCTGCAATACACATGAAAATTCAATATTATTTTCGAGAAAATTTGAAGGTTCTAACTCCAATTTTGGAACTTTATTTCGAAAATCTCACTTTCAGCTTGTCAAAAGGTTGTTATTCTATGAAAAATCAGACTGAAAATGAAAGAGTTTGGCTAAGTACTTAGCAGATTTCGAGAAATAAAAAGGTTAAGACAGAAGAAATCAGTGAAAAGTATGATTTTTTTGAACCTCTGGAATTTTCTTTGACTGATTTTGATAAAAATGTCTTTAATTCTGAAAATTCTGTCTTAAACTCAGAAAAAACACTTTATTCCTTCTTTCAACACTATATAAATTTTACTTCTTCAAAATTCAATCTTCCAAAACTTCAAGAGTGAGAGAGAAAACTTCTTCCAAAATCAAACTCCAATCTCCAAACCTGATAATGAATTTTGAAAGGGACAAGTTGAGGTGATATAGAGTTGAGAAGTTCGATTTTTAGAAGCTTTAAGTGTTTTTTTGTTTTTTTTTCATTTTTTGGTTTTTCCTTAGGTTCATTGAACTTAGCCTTGTTTTATTTTCTCAAAATGGAAACTTTTATTCCTCACCCAAGGCGATTTGGCATAGAACCTTCAAGATGTTTCTCTCGAATTCCAAAAGTTTTTAAAAAATTTCTAAGTGTTTTATTTTCCCTTCGAAAATAATTCTAAGTGTTGGATAAATTTAAAAATATTTGAAGTGTTTGGACTTATTTTTCCAACCCATTCAGTCTCAATTGATCTTCCAATGGTGATCTCATATGCTTATGTGCTTTATGTTAAATTTGCTTATTTCTCTAGTCATTTTCCCTTCTTCGTCATAGCAAGTTGGTCATCTTCATGTCTAATTCCTATGCCATGGGCGAACTTTTCATCTTGTTTAGCAATCTTCTCTCTAGGGCGGAGTTCATAGTCTATTAGACATCTTTCACAAAGGGGGGCGGACTTTGAGATTTTCAAGCCATCTTCCAACCTAGTCAGACTTTGGAGATAACTAGACTTTCCAATCTAAGTGCGAAGGCGGACTTTATGGATCTTTGGCCAATTTGATTTTAGCCCTTGGATCTTAGGCAAACTTTGAACATTGCTAGGCTATGGCAGATTTTTGACATGGTTTTTCCATATTACTTCTTTGCCTTGTGCTAGATGTTGTGCTACTTGGGTAGGGTGGACTTTACCCCCCTTTGGACATGTTTTCATGTGCTTGGTCGGACTTTGAACTTCATTGGCATGGTTGTCTAGGAGGGCGGACTTTGTCTTCCTCATGCCATATTTCCCTACCTTCCTAGGGCGGACTTTGCCTTTGATTTGCCATCTTGATTTTGCTTTTGGCGAACCTTAGGCTTAGCAAGCCATCTAGCATGCTGGGTGGACTTTGACTCATGTTTGGACATGCTTTTCATAGGCAAGTCGTACTTCATGTATGCTTTGGACAGTCCTCTTTGTAGGCAGGACTTTGCTTCATTTTTGCCATCCTTCCTAACTGCAGGTCGGAGTTCATGCATACTTAGGCCATGCTCCTTCAAGGCTAGGAGAACTTCATGCTTCCTTTGCCATACTCATCCTTAGGCAGGTTGGACTTTGAGGCTGATTGGCCATACCTTTCACCATTCTGGTCGGAGATTGCAGCTGCTTAGACATATCTTTCACCTTGCCTAGGCGAACTTGGGCATCATTGGACATTGAATTACTTTTTTACCATGCTGCCATCCTTTCCTCTATTGCCATGTTCAAGTTTTGATCTTCTGGAACAAAACCCTAAGTCCTTGCTTTTTACACTTAGAGACATAATTTTTTGATTTTGAAGACATTGGCATTGATGCCATAACCTAAGGGACCAAACCCTAGGTCTACTTTCAAAAAAGCAGAAAAAAACAAAAAGCAAGCCAAAAAAGCTGCTTCTAGGATTGGTCCCAAAATGCCAAAAATAAAAAAAGCAAAAAAAGCAAAAAAGCAAAATTCCTAAAAAATAGGAAGGTGTTAGAATTGACTCAAAGCAATTGCGATCTTCGTCCTTTGTGCTTTGGTGATGTCTAGACACCGATCGGGGCATGATTTCTCCATTTAGCTCGGGGTCTCTTGGAAAAACTCATTAAACTCTCAAAAATAGAGACTTATGAAATTACAACGCTTAGACAAAACCCTAAAAAAGAAAACAACTGGGGTTCCCCATTGACAATGGGGCGATGTGTGAAATAGGTCACAACAGGTCCATTACAGTTCTGAACATTAGGGATAGCCTAAACTCTCTGCCATGAACAGTACACCAATAAATAATGGAAAATCGGAATTGTGGGTTCACTAGTGATCTTCAAGCACTGATATGACTGTGTGTAACTATTAAACCCAATATTACCTTGCTCACATCTGGGTAGTAGGCTTGTAAAACATGCACCACCCTGCTAAGTCATTCAACACATCTTTTGCAGCCCCTGCATTCATGGTAACTGTACAGCTGATGCCTGGATCCACATACCATTGTTATTACTGCTGGATGTCCCTTTTCTCTCCCACTTTGCTACTAAAAATTAAAATAGATAGGGTGACTGATTTTGGAGCTCTCCACATCTGAAGGGAATTCACATAGTAAGGATGCATTATTGATTTAAGTAACACAGTAAAATGTCAAACTCTCTTTAAGCTGTTCGGTTTTGTGACCATGGCACCTTTTCTTGATTTTGATTGTTGGGATTTATTTAATTCGTTATTTTCCAAGTTTCTTTTTTTTGGGTAACATTAAATTTAGTCGCATTGAGTGAAAAGGTTGATTATAAACTGTGTCCTAAAAATAAATCTTTTTGAGAGTTAAAGAAACATCTTAAATATTGATGAAAAGACACTGTCAAGATATAATATTTATGCTTGTATAGAATTTTGTCACAATATGCTCCATTTCTTCTTCTTTGTAAAACCAACTTTGGTTCTATAAAACTATCTTTTATCCTCAGACAATTGATCGTTCTGTTATGTTGCTATGATGCTATCTGTTAAATTGAGTTTCCTATTAAATCACAAAACCTGAAATATTCAAATAGGGACACCAAAATTGCACTTTAAGTTTAGACATAAATAGATCTGTTGAAAATCTAAACTGCATCTCAATGGATATTAGTTATGCAATATGTACTCGACTTTTGAAGACCATGGAGATGTTTGCCTCATGGTTGACCCGTTTGTTGGTCCTAAAAGAAGGATTCAAACAGTATTTTTGAGAAATTGACAGTATTTGCTGTAAACAAAATTTAGACAGTTGAATCCAAAAGCACTCAAATTCATCTTCGTGGACTGGAAAAATCATGCTTCCTATTAAGAGGATGTCTTTAGGAAACTTGGGAATCAACGTGGTTAATTGAATCAGGGGGTTTAAGAAGTACAATTTATATCTTTCCTTGGAAAATGGAGTGATTCAGACTTCAAAAACTGTGGAATAGGAAATTCATATGAATTTAGAAAAAAATATAAATAAATTTAAAATTAGCATTTCCTTTCTGCCTAGTTAGCATGGTGCTATACATGTTTTCTTTCCTTGTTTTAAGTTTTATTGTACACTGGAAGAAACCACATTAACCCAGACTTCTGTCTTTTAGATTAGTTTACAGTTTTGCTCTCAGTGAACTGTCGTATGATTTTAGAATCATATGAAATGAGATTTCCTTTACAATACAAACACTGAATCTTTCATTCTGCAAATTTGGCGACCCCATCAATTTGGCATTTACCACAACTGTGTGTCCTACTGTATCCTCCTAAGCTTTCTGCTGCATGATGTCCTCTAGGCCTAAGTCAAGTGAATAGGTTCAAACCTACGTTACCCCAAGTTTCCGGGATGGGGGACGGGGGGGACGAGTTTCCGGGACGGCAAATTTTTTTGCCAAATTTGGGGACAGGGGGGGACGGCTATATAAAATATAGGGAAAATTTAAAATATATAGGAAAATTCTAAATGTTCATATGAAAACATGGATAAAGCATGCATCTATACATTATATTCATATGAAAACATGGATATAGCATGTGTATGATACTATGAAAACATTTTAGAATGCAAACATCAAACATACAACATTATCAATAGACTCAATTCTCAATATGCACTCATAATTCAGAATTTCAATTCATTCACATTGTCAATATGCATATCATAATAGATATTAAAGAAATAACATACATATTGGAGCCTAATCAGAATCGGAGGTTAAATTTTCACTACTTCCATCAGCGCAGTTTCCCCCAATATTTTTCGACGGGGGTTTGGGGGCAGCGCCCCCAAGTTGGGGTCAAGGGGCAGCGCCCCTTGCGTGCTCCCTGTCGCGATACAGGGCGGGGTCGAGGGGCAGCGCCCTGCGAGGCCAAAAATACTTTTATTATTTTATTTAGGCGTCAGGGGTTATTTTTCTATTGACAAAAAAACCTTCATGAGATATTTCACTCCCTCAATTACGCAAAAAACATCATTAAAAAAAAATGAAAATACGACTTTTTTTATTTTAATATTTTTTCCTAGCCCTAGAAGTGGGGGACGTCTAGCCATCCCCGGGACGGCTGGGACGTCCCCAATCCATCCCCAGCCGTCCCCGGGACGTACGGACGTCCCCCACAGCTAGGGAAGCCGTCCCCCCGTTTCGGGGACGTCCCCTCAAAATTCTGGCAATTTGGGGACGGCGGGGGGACGTCCCCTGGCCGTCCCCAAGTCCCTGAAACGTCCCCGGGACTGGGACGGGGGTTTTCAGGTAGGGGACACGTCCCCGGGTTTCGTAGGTTCAAACTTCAAATAAGTCTTATGGAAAGAAATTCACCATATAATTGAGAACAGAACGATGAAACAAATTCAAGTGATTTCTTTTTTAATTTGTAGCAATCTAAAGTTTAGAAGATGGGTTTATTTGCTATTTACCCCAGTTTCTGAGATTATGAATGCATTATTGCTTGCTATTGACAACGTGTATTTTGTCGAATCTATTTTTTCCTAGTATTGTTATGCTTTCTAATTTTTATTGTTTTTTCCCTATGTTTTCTTCGAGAAATGGTTGTTTTCTGAATTGTTTTTGATCATTGTTTTTAATTTTTTAGCTGGGCTAGAATTCACCACAAGACCCAAAAGAATGGAGGGGAGAGTAATAATGGTTATGTAAGTAATTTTCTTCTTAGAATTAATCAACATTATGTTATTTGATAAATGGAATGCTTCTTATTATGTGTTAGGCTAGAATGAAATTCCAGTGGTTACATTTTGATAGAGGTCTGATAACAAATATAGCTTACTCACGCATTAACTTTGCATTTTGGCAGCCTGATCAGACTTATTTTGCTAGAGTCAAGAAACAGCTAGCAGACGTAAATATTATGTAATTGTAAATAATATGTTATTTATACTTTACTTGCTTATATCAGTCATCTAGAAGTTATCTACTTTGTAGACAATTTGTTATTTTTAATGCTTGTAAGCTTTTGTGTTTTCAGAATATCTCTATGACCACATTTGAGCTACCAATTAGGTTGTTGTAGGGCAAGAATGTTGTTAGATTGCTCTTATATTTCATTTTATCAATCTCAAGTTCAGATTTTGTTGAATTTCAATGGCTCGAACAGTATTGAATTTCAGTGCCTCTAACAATGTTGGAATGATGATTGCCATTTTGTTTCCATGTAAGTTGATGTATATTGAAGGATAGGATTAATAATATGTTCTCTATGCTTGCTATATAAATTCAATTCGACAATATTATAGTGAACTTTAAAGTTTTTCTTGTTGATGATATTGGATGGAATAACTACTTGTTCTTTTCAGTATTTTCAAGATCTGTTATGTTTTAAAACTTTGTTTTATTTCTAATAAATTATTGTTTGGACAAGCTTCACAACATGCTATGTATTCTTGCCAAATCAACCCAACTGAATGATATTTTGTATTAAAAAGGGAAAAGGAAGGATTTTGAAAGGGCTTCCACCCTTTTACAAGTTAACCGAACAGAAACAACAATAAAGCATCCAAGCAATAGCCAAACGGCAGCATAAATATAGCAACACCGAACATAAAAGAAACAACCTTAACAACAATCAAGAGGCTAACAAAAGACCACAACCAAAAAGTTGGACAAGACAAACAGCTCAGGAACCCACAAAAGTTTAGAGTTGATCGAGTGCCATAGCCACTTCCCAATCCTCTTGGAGGAACTCCACTTGTTTTTCTGCAAGCTTCCAACTTTGTAATATTATTCTCTCTACCCTTTCTGGTTCCTAGTTCTAGAGCTGGGGATAGCACTCCCTTGATTCAAGTGAGATCAATTTTTTTCTTGCAGCAATTTAGTACCTTTGGCATTGTTTTGAATAGTGGTTCGACTCAAATCAACCACCCTTTTAAATCAGCCTGGAGTTTGTTATACCCATACAAAAATTGTGTTAAGTTTATTGGCTGGAAATCTTCATTTATCTTCTTGTGACATATTTCAAAATCTTATCTTCTATGCATTTTCTTGTTCGTTCTTTATGCTAACCATGCAAGATCATACATTCAAGCACTTGGAGAAATCAATGCATTAGTGCAAAAAGGAATGAAAAATTATGTTCTTGAACAAAGAAAAAGGGCATGTAGTAGAGTTTCAAGAATGCGTCATTAAAAGTGATGTATGGGTATGTAAAGAAAATTGTAGGCGTGACACAACAAAGGAGCCAAAGACTTTCAATTTCATTAGTGTACTGGTGCATGACAAGAAGCATAGGCATGCCAATACAAAGGGTCAATATGATTCTCTATGAATAATGATGCATGCTTGGGAGTTGGAGCATGCCTATACTCAACAAGTCTCTCAAAATCTTAAAAAAGAGTTTGGCTTAAGGAAGAGGATGTGTTGACGTGAGGTGATAAAGGATGAGTGACAAAGTAAAAGGTAACATAAAGGTAGTGTAAAGATGCATGGAAGGGATCGTAGGCACAATCTTTTAAGAAAGACAAATTAAAAGATGTGATTGCCAATGTATCGATGCATGCCTGGCCAATACAAAGTAGCTTGGGTTCAGTCAAATTTCTTCTTGAATGTATAGGCATGTGCCAATATATAGGTGATGCTTTTTTGGAAATTTCAAGTCTACTAGGAGGAAATTTTGTTATCATTCTGCCTAGTGTTCAGCAATGTGTTTAAGCTTAGATGCATGTTAACACAACCCAATTTTTTCTAGCCCATATTCACGCATGCTTGATAGAAAAATGACGTGCCTATACAAAGAAAGGACAAATAAGTAGAATTTTAAGGTTTCTTAGAGGGGAGGTTGCAGAATCATCAAAGTCATCTAGAGTTTGAAATATCCCAGACCGATTTTTGAATTTGTCAATTACAAAAAGTAATGCAACACACATCCGTTAGGGTTAGCACTTAAACCAAAACGATGCGGAATACAACTCTAACCAAGAATGTACACCAGGATCCCGGGTTGGGCAAAGCGTGAGCATATGGTCAGAGGGTCTTAAAGCATTCTGAAAGTAACTCTAACCAAGAATGTGCCCAAAATGGACTAGCATATGGTCAGAGGATCTTAGTGCATCCTCAAAGCAACTCTAACCAAGAATGTGCCCAAGATGGACTAACATATGGTTAGAGGGTCTTTACAATTACAATTGTTGGAAGGAAAACTTGACACCAAGCATGTGCTTTCAAACCCAGGGTGGGAATGGAGCTACCATATGGCGAGGATGCTAAGAACTTAGAAATGGAATTAAATGTACATGACAAGCGTGAAATGAAAATGTGAAGAAATGCTGCTAGTACTATTGTTCAGCTTACAATATGATAGTGAATGCTTGCCAAGATCATAAGATTAAGACTATACAATGCTGCAACAATATAGAAGACTCTCCCGGGCTTAACAAGAATGATAAGTCCAAGAAATTCTACTCAAGGATCAATCTTAATATTCTGATTTACGATAGACCTGCACTTGAAATGCTTAATCAGCAACACATGGAATCACTAAAATGCTCATTACTCTCTCAATACTAGTCCGAATGACCCAAAACCAAAAGCAATGGCTTCCTATGAAGGAGGCGACCAAACCAATACCAAGAAATCAGACATTAACCCAACATATTATTTAACACAAACCCCAAGGCAATTCCCAGCAGTGATGCCAGGCAAGAATGGTGATTCTTCTCTATAAAATAAAACACTTCATAATAGAATCTGCAAATTTGCACAAAGGAGCGCCCAACCAAAACAAGAGGAAATATGCAATACCTAGAATGAATATGTTTTTATTTTGAAATATACGAGTGAAACTACAAATATGCCATGTTAACCGCGACTCCCGAAATGAAATGAAATGCAAATAACTGAACTTCCAGCACAACTCAAGCTACAATACAATCCTCACTACAAACTCTCACAACTACACTAAATCACCACTAGTTGCTATCTTTCAAGCAAGAAGCAATGCCAAGGCTAGGAGACATTCATTCCTCGAAGCAACCCCAATACCATTCCGACAGAGTAACATTATAATAGACATAACATCCCAAATGAAGGGAAGAGGCCTCCATTTATAAGCTTAACAAGAAATCTCTAGAGGCTTCTAAAAAGCGCGCCTTAATTTCACATTTGAATTTTCCTCCAAGAGATGGCGCCACTTTTAAAAGCTTAATTAACCTTTATTTTAATTCACTTCTCTTCATAAAGTTGGCACCCCCTTTTCATAAGCAAGATTTTAGACCTTGGGAAATATTAAATCCCTTCCATGACGCGTCCACCCTTGAAGACCACCTTTTAAAACAACTTGAAGTGATGACGCTAGGACAAGGGGTCAACTTTAAAATATAACATTAAAACATAACATTATTTAAATGAAATGAACTTATCTCTCCAAAAACATCCCAAGGCCAAAAATGACAGCCAACTGAACCAATTGAAGAAGAGAACCAACTGTGCCAAAATAATTAGGACCACTGCCAGAAATAGAATTTACTAAAAATAGTAAATTCCAAAAAGTGCTCGGAACGCAAAGCTGGACAAACCACTGTGAAGCCCTCTGAAAACCCAAAAAGAATCCGCGATCCAAACTCTAATTCACGAGCAATAACAACCTCCAAAGTTGGAAACCCTAATTTCCTTTCCAAATAGCCTACGAGTTTCTGGAATAGGCCAATGGACCACTGAATGCACATCACTGAGAAGGGGACATTACAATCCGCCCTTCCCAAAATTGCTTGTCCTCAAGCAATGCCACCACAACTCTAGAAGATTTTAAACTGATCCACACCCAAGCAAGTATGAGCCTGGGGTCCCATATTCGTCTCAAGTAGAACCCACCACATCGACACTGCGCCACTGTGATCACATCAGTGAAAACATCATGCCAAAACTGCACTAACCTCCCTTGTAACTCCAAAATGTTACCATCCATGATACTCAAACTGAAAATCCCTGAAGGACTAAAATCAATATCATGCAGCATCTCGTGGCCATAAGGCTCTAAGTAATCAACATCCATAGTGCCACTGTCTATCACAAGCTTGGGCAATAGAAAATAAGGTCTACTCACCTCAAGGTCAAACTCCACAACACATCTCCATATGGTATCTAACAGAGCCATGACTGTCAATGTGACATCTCCAAATCTTCTTGCAAAGAGGAAAGCATTCATTTGCAAGAGCTCAACAAACTCATACTCATATCTGCACATGAATCTACTATGTCTCAATTGAATTATCCTGATACAACCATGGAGATTTCTGAAAACTCTTACAGTTCCCACTCCAAGCACCTCAAAAAGGTGAACCAAAGAAAGAAAAGGTTCGCTGTCCCAACCATAAGAAGAAGAAAATGCATAAGGATAACCTGTAGTTAGAGCTTGAACACTTCCCATACACGGAAATTGATTGCCCCAACTCGCCATACCTCTCACTTGAGACCACAAAACCATCCTGCTAGGAGACTGTAAAGTCTGAAAAAGAGTATACCAGTAGTCCACCAAGTCTGAAATGATTGTCTTGAGGTCTGATTTTAGGAAAATCAGCATCCAAGAAGATGAACAACTGCTGCAACACAGGAAATAGTCGTCCAAAACAACATATCTACTCATGTCCAAGGCTGGAAAACACCTCCAAGCAACCTCCAATTGAAAACCATTACTTGCATGACCAAATAAATTGCACCAACTCCCCAGAATGAGAGCAAACCATAAAGTGAAGTGGTTAATCTGCAACCGATCAGCAAGCCCAAATCTGAAAATCTGATCCATTCCTTTCAAAAGAAGATGCCCAAGAGTATGCATTTGATCGATGCTCCAATTTTGAAACAATGTCTCAAGGTTGCAAATTGCACCTAGATCCCAGACTCTGCAACGTGATCCACCCTCATCACTGAAGTCAAAAGGAATTCCCACATCAAACTTGAAAAGTCAATTAACAAATTTCCAATCAGCATCTGTATCAAACAATGGACTATCAACCTTCTGATTACTATTAGAGTCATGTTCCACCCAAAGATTCTTTTGCTCCAAAATCACTTTTTTTGATCTTTGGGGACAAAGAGCAAGATCATACTCCTCCTGAATGCAATCAAGCTCCTCCATTACCTGATTGATCTCTTTCTCTTGATCTCTTAAATGTTTGAAATCAACAAACTGATCTTCTACCTCCATTACAACCAACTGAGTATTTTCTAACATGTCCTTTGTTGACTTAAGCTCAAGAGTAAGCTTTTCAAGTTTCCTCTCATTTCTTTGGAAAACACTAAGGATCTTCTTTGCAGATTCGATGGCATAACCACGATCTGTGATCAATTGTATGCACTTTGATTTCAATGTCTCCAAAGAGTCTTTGATGAGTTGCAGATTGGGGAGAGCAACTTCATCCTTAACTCCCTTTCGTCTCTATTCAATTTGAGCCTTCCAATAGAGTTCTTCTATCAAACTATGTGTATGGTCAAACCCAGATAGAACTCGCACCTCATTCTCAAAGGACCCCATGAATTTATCCTTCCACTCGTGAACATTTAAAGGTGTTGTACAGGTCATTGGCTGTAACTGAAAATCAGAACTTTGTTTCTTGTCTTCGTTGCTCGCAAAGCTTCTCCAAGACTCCTTTTCTTCACCACCCACTAGCAACAATTGCTCAATATCATGACGAGGATTAGATTCTACTAGATTTTCAAGTTTTTGCTTACCACTAACTTCATGAATAGGTAAATCAGATTTGTATTTCAAAACTTCTTTAAGTTTTCCTTCATCAAAAACTATATGGCCCTCTAACTCTACAACACAATCTGTTTTTTGAGCCTCATCAGGGTCAAAGGGAAATTCATCGCACACAGGTTCCTTGTCATTGCTAGTTGCCATCACACCCGGATCCCAAGTGCTAAATGGTTGATTACTTTGTTTAGTTAAAAAGTGCTCACCATAGCTCCATGTGTCATCCAACTTAGATCTTGATTCTTCTCTTGGTTTCCACACATTGTTATTTTCACCAAGTGCAAGGCTAGAACCAAGTGATGTACCATCTTCCCACTCAAAAAGTGGATTGTCATATGTTTTCACTACACCCATCTCAAACAATGGGTTATCAACAATCTGAAAAGTATTTCTTTTTTCCAACTTAGACCAACAATCCCGTTGTCCTAAATCTAAAAATTCCAATTTAGGACATTGCTCACAGACTTTCAGAATTTGATCAAGCTCATTCTTCAAACTACGAGTCTCAACACCATTGTTCTGAAATGCAATTTCTGATTGGTCCTCTAAATCTGCCCCTTGGATGTCATCATTTTGGCATATTTTAAACTCACAAAATAGGACAGCCTCTTGGTCATTAGGAACTTCATCATTAGCTACAATATTTTCAGCTTCATAACATGGATCTCATCCAACAATATGTTAACCTTTTCCTCTTGTTTAACATTTTCAATTTTCATCTTCTCTTCCTCTAGAAGCACATGAGTGCATTCGACACTGTCACTAGCTCCATAAGAAACATTAAGAGATTCATCATGCACAACCTCAAATGTTGTTTTTTCCTCTTCTTGAATCACAACCTCATCAATGGTAGGTGCATGCATGACATGGGAATCATCATCAACCTTCTCAAGCTCCTCACTTGAAGTTTTTCTTTCCTCCTCTTGAGCAAACAGAGTAAGAGCTATCATATGGTATTGTTTCTTTGCAAACTCAATCTTGTAGCATAATTTTGGATGGCGGTTCATGAAACAATTGAAAGGTAATTCTTCCTTAATGACTTGAGGAAGTGTATCATATTCCTCAAACATGCCAAGAATTTCTTCTCTAATCTTCTCCTCATATGAACCCATCACTAAACTCTGAATTTCTGCTAAAAGCACAGGATGGCAGGAATAGCCGACTTCTCTATCACTCATGGAAAATTTGATCAGCTAGGACATCATGTTCATCATAGTGTCGAACTTTTTCTCAACTCTCTCCACAGTCCCAATGGCAATCTTCTGATCTGATGTTCTCTCTGCCATTGAATCAACGACTGTTTCTCTGTCACTCAAGGAGAACTCTAATTAATCGGAACACACAGGGTGACAGGAAAACCAGTTCTGATACCACTGAAATATCCCAGACCAATTTTTCAATTTGTCAATTACAAAAAGTAATGCAACACATATCCATTAGGGTTAGCACTTAAACCAAAACGATGCGGAATACAACTCTAACCAAGAATGTACACTAGGATCCCGGGTTGGGCAAAGCGTGAGCATATGGTCAGAGGGTCTTAAAGCATTCTGAAAGTAACTCTAACCAAGAATGTGCCTAAAATGGACTAGCATATGGTCAGAGGATCTTAGTGCATGTTGAAAGCAACTCTAACCAAGAATGTGCCCAAGATGGACTAACATATGGTCAGAGGGTCTTTACAATTACAACTGCTGGAAGGAAAACTTGACACCAAGCATGTGCTTTCAAACCCAGGGTGGGAATGGAGCTACCATATGGCGGAGATGCGAAGAACTTAGAAATGGAATTAAATGTACATGACAAGCGTGAAATGAAAATGTGAAGAAATGCTGCCAGTACTACTGTTCAACTTACAATATGATAGTGAATGCTTGCCAAGATCATAAGATTAAGACTATACAATGCTGCAACAATATAGAAGACTCTCCCGGGCTTAACAAGAATGATAAGTCCAAGAAATTCTACTCAAGGATCAATCTTAATATTCTGATTTACAACAGACTTGCACTTGAAATGCTTAATCAGCAACACATGGAATCACTAAAATGCTCATTACTCTCTCGATACTAGTCCGAATGACCCAAAACCAAAAGCAATGGCTTCCTATGAAGGAGGCGACCAAACCAATACCAAGAAATCAGACATTAACCCAATAGATTATTTAACACGAACCCCAAGGCAATTCCCAGCAGTGACGCCAGGCAAGAATGGCGATTCTTCTCTATAAAATAAAACACTTCATAATAGAATCTGCAAATTTGCACAAAGGAGCGCCCAGCCAAAACAAGAGGAAATATGCAATACCCAGAATGAATATGTTTTTATTTTGAAATATATGAGTGAAACTACAAATCTACCCTGCTAACCGCGACTCCCGAAATGAAATGAAATGCAAATAACTGAACTTCCAGCACAACTCAAGCTACAATGCAATCCTCACTACAAACTCTCACAACTACACTAAATCACCACTAGTTGCTATCTTTCAAGCAAGAAGCAATGCCAAGGCTAGGATGCATTCATTTCTCGAAGCAACCCCAATACCATTCCGGCAAAGTAACATTATAATAGACATAACATCCCAAATGAAGGGAAGATGCCTCCATTTATAAGCTTAACAAGAAATCTCTAGAGGCTTCTAGAAAGTGTGCCCTAATTTCACATTTGAATTTTCCTCCAAGAGATGGCGCCACTTTTAAAAGCTTAATTAACCTTTATTTTAATTCACTTCTCTTCATAAAGTTGGCACCCCCTTTTCATAAGCAAGATTTTAGACCTTAGGAAATATTAAATCCCTTCCATGATGCGTCCACCCTTGAAGACCACCTTTTAAAACAACTTGAAGTGATGACGATAGGACAAGGGGTTAACTTTAAAATATAACATTAAAACATAACATTATTTAAATGAAATGAACTTATCTCTCAAAAAACATCCCAAGGCCAAAAGTGACGAAGCCAATTGAACCAATTGAAGAAGAGAACCAACTGTGCCAAAATAATCAAGACCACTGCCAGAAATAGAATTTACTAAAAATAGTAAATTCCAAAAAGTGCTCGGAACGCAAAGCTGGACAAACCACTGCGAAGCCCTCTGAAAACCAGGAAAGAATCCGCGATCCAAACTCTAATTCACGAGCAACAACAACCTCCAAAATTGGAAACCCTGATTTCCTTTCCAAATAGCCTATGGGTCTCTGGAATAGGCCAATGTACCACTTAATGCACATCACTGAGAAGGGGACATTACAGAGTCTTGTGACAAAATGTTTAGTTTTTAGTCATCACTATTTTCAAAGAGAATCGTATCTAGGAATGTACTATTTTAGCTAGATCTATTTATAGATTGTGCAATTTTTAAGAGTCTATTTTTCATGCAAGGAACCTATATTATTTTTGGTGTTTTCTATGTATAGCCTAGAGTGAATTATTTTTATATCTATCTCATTATGTGAGAGACGAGAGCTTTTAAGGGATGGTTATAATATTTTGATTGTCAACTCAATTAATAGTTGCATGATTGTAATTTTAGAATAAGTGGATGAAATAATTTGTAATAAAGCTTGAACATCATGCAAGGACTCATAGTTAGGGTAGAAGCAAAATTGTTTTAATTTATTTATTTCATGCAATTGTTTGTAAATAATATAAATAAGTGCCTTTTTTCACTTACTAGACAAGTCAATGAGTGGTAATGCATGTGCTTTCATATTGTTGAAATTGCTCTTAAGTGTTATTACCAATTTATAATTCCTTCTCATTTCAATAGAATTTATTAAGCTTGTCTTGCTTTTAATTACTATTGAATAATTTTTTCATGTGTTGAAGTGGATTAAATTGCATTTACCGAAAGCATTGTAGATTTATTTTGAGTTGAAAATCTTGGTTTGATATCGATTCTTTAAATTAATTTACTAAAGCATTTGTATCGTTATCTTTAAAATCTATTCAATCCTTGTGTTCTTAAATTGCACAATATCAATTTTTATTGAACAATGAAAGCATCTAATCATATTGTTCTTTTTAATGAAGAACGTAAAATTTTCTTTTTTTTGCTAGAGTTTCTTAGCCTTTTACCATAGGCTAAACCCAAAAAAAATGTATTTATTTTTTATTCAGCATAAATGTGAAACACTCCAAAAATCAATACAAAAATGTAAATTGCACGTATAATTTGTATAGTTTTAGGTTAGTTTTTATTTTACAAGGAACTTTCCCTTATAGATTGAAACATTTTTTTTTTGCACGTCTTTTTCATTTTGTTGTATTGAAAGGTGTGAATTAAAAAACTAGCATTTTTTGGTGACTATTGGAAAATGACATAAGGTTGGTGTCTTATCTATTAGGTTATTCAATTTGGTAGCTTTTAATGACTAATTAGGAGAGTAATTGCAACAACAATTTTCTATCTCTGTTGTTGTGGGATATCAAATCGGCCATTGATATTGATAGAAAATCATGAGCTTCCTAAAAGATGAATGAAGCATTTTCCAAAATTTTATGGTGACGGCAAGCAACATCTTGATGAGCATATTTCAGCCTTTCTAGTATAGCACATGAAAATTAGTAGTTCTTTTGTGGAAATATTACATGGTGCGAAAATCACCACCTTACTATCAGTTCAATCACGAGTCTAGAATCAATGAGTAAGAAATTTGTAGCATGCTCCAAATCGGCTAAAGAAACTCATATTTTATTTGCACAACTCTCAGAGGTCGATATAAACAAAAGTGAATTGGTGAGAATTTGTTGCTAGATTTAGTCCCTTGGTTACATGCATCGTTGACATTCTAAATCCATCTTAGGAGACACTACAAAATTGAGGGAAGCTTAGGAACATGATAGAGTTGGATGACCATAAGGTTACTTATAGAAAGATAGAAAAGGATTTAGTTAGATTCATTGGTTCCTTTGATTGTTCAACTAATACAACATGATCCACCTTGTTCAAGAAAAAGTGCTACTTTCATCAATTATATCAACAATAGCTTTCATCTCCCCATTTCACCAACAAAAGAAGTGGCAAATGTATCTTCACTTTCACACACATATTGCTTGTTCCATGCAATGAGTGAACATGTAGAGAAAGTTGTCTTCAAATCTATAGATTCATGTAAGAAAAAGTCTAAGATTTTAGATAGCCCTAAATGTCTCTTACACAAATCTAATGGTGGCCCTATTGGGATATACTCAATTCAAGTTGAAAGGGAAGAAATAATTTCATATTCATACGTTGAATGATGGCTTGTGTTCACATAATGAATAACTACAAAAGGAACAAGAGTATTCACCTTCTCTCAAGTCTTTGAGGTTGAAAGACTAGTAACAAAAGATGAAAATATGCAAGTATGCCACATCTTCTCTATAGAGGATGAAGTCAAGTTAGGATTAGAAGAGCAAAGTGATGTTCCAAATTGCAAGGAAAGGTTAGGGGAGAGGGCCCCATACATTCGTACCCTATGTTTGCAAGTCCATGTGGACCCAAAAAATAATAACATTTTTACGATCAAGTAGAATATCAATTTTTTATATGAAAAAATCCTTTTTTTCTTATTTCGGAATGGTATGCCACGTGTTCTACGGTGATTCAACCAAGGTGTCATTGAGTTGACAATTTCTTACGGTGATCGAAATGTGGTCAGGCCCATCCCCACAAGTTGTGTGGCACAACATCCAAAGTGGATAGTGTGGCCATGTGGCATGGCTTCACTATGCCAAAGTATACTTGCAACCCAACTTGTATTAATATCTTGCCGTCACCCTTCAGTTTGTCAGACTCAAGCATTAACTTTGCGTCCCTTCCCCTTACATCCACCTTCCTTCTGCAAATCTCGAGCAATTTGCATTCATTTCTTTTGCTTCATCTCCTTTCATTCTTGCCTCTTTTGGAGTGCTTGATACGTTTGTGACCCATGTTTGTTCGCTTTCGACCTCTACAACTATCACTCAGCTTCCAGAGCATGCTCACCACAGACACCACTTTAGTGATGACTTGGTTTGTGGACGCCATTGCTTTGTTTCCTCCAATACAGGTCAATCCCGATGCCTTTAATCAATATCAAAGCAATTACTTCCCTTTTCTTTAATTATCATTTGGAATTTCACTAGACCCATTTACTTCCCTTCTCGTTGATTATCATTTGGAATTTCAGTAGTAGCATTTACTTACCTTCTTGTTGGTTATGGTTTGGATTATGATGATACTGTTTGAAATGTTTGTAATGTAATGTGTCTGGTTTTTTACTGTGTATTTTTTTCTCCTCTTCTCTCAAATACATTGTAGGCATTGCCCTACATCTTCATTTGGCATCGCACATGTGCGGGTGGATGATTTAGTGGGTTTCCTTTCGACCCACATGAGGTGTCGAACCTCATTTAGGCCCACATTTCTCCTCTTCTCGTTCTCGACTTGCATTTTATGATTTTTGTGGTTTCTTCTAATCTGTTACTGTTAGACGTTTCCCTAAATTTGTGGGTGCTTGTATATTAGGGTTTCTTACTGGTTTTTGAAGTTTATTCTGAAGTTTATGAGATGGGTGTTTATGAACGCTACAAAATTTGTGTTCATAAACACATTACATTATCATGGGAATTTTGATCTTCTTATCAAGCATCACTATAAAAAATTACTTTCAAAATGCAAACAAATCTGCAAAGAAATCTACATTTTCAAGATTTAAGGGTTTCTTACCTTGTTATTCAATTTCAATTTACTAAAATCAGTCTCATGATTTTGTTTGTTGTTTGGTATATTCGGTCATATGATTTGTTTGTCAGCTCTTTGGTATATTCGGTCTCATAATTACCCAAATTATCTGCTTTAAGGTTTTCTAGTCTGCTTTAAGGTTTTCTAGTCATTGATAGTCATTGATAATTATGTTGAAGTTTTTTTTGTAGATTGCATCATTATATCACTTACAAGTCTTGCCATGTTTTTTTTTGATGTAATAATTATTAGAATTTGTCTTTTACTTGTATTATAATATATATGTATTCATTTGTGTGTGTGTATGTGTGTGTGTATTTGTTTGTAGACTATGTGGGTATTTTGCAAGTTAGTGTTGTGTTTCACTATGCCACAATTTACATGCAACATACTCTCATTAATCTCCTGCCATTACCGTACACTTTGTCACTATGCCTCAGTTACTGTTATGTGTAAACTATGTATGCCAATGCAATTTTGAGGTGTTTTACTTGCCCATTATGTTGTGTTTCCATCTCTCATGTTTTTCCATCACTATAAAAGTTGCAAATGTTTTGTTTGTGTATCATCCATGATGCTATGTGTTTTGTTCCGATTTTGTTGAGATATATTTGTAGATTCATTTTGTTTTTTGATACTATTATCATATTGTACCAATCTTTAATTAATTCAGTCATATTCCTTTGAAGTATGATGATGTCCTATTCCTTATTGTTTTAACTTCACTGTTTTCTATATATATATCCATTTTTCTGTGATCTATATGTTGTTCTTAAGATTCCCATCAAGTGATTGCTTTTTCAATCTTCATGCTTCTTTGTCACAGTGAACAATTTATCTCCATTGTTTTCTAAGTCACGTTTGCGTAGTTCCTTAAAGTAGTGATTAATTCTTGATTTTGTAGTGTTCATGAAGTAATAAACCCATTTCATAAATTAAGAATAAAGACTATAACGAAGTGCAAAAATTGTTGTACTTCATTACACATTTTGTAGTCTTCGTAAAGTTAAGTTGTCCCTAGTTTGTTGTGTGTGTTTATTGTGTATACCAATGCAATTTGCAAATGTTTTTATCATTTAGCTTTCATTTGTCCTTCATATACATTAATGTCTCTATATATGCTTGTATGCATCTATATATACAAGTATGTATCTATATTTATATATATATATATATTAGTGAAAACCCAGTGAGAAGGGAAGTAAATGCTACTACTCAAAATCCAAACGATAACCACCGAGAAGGGAAGTTAATGCAATGGGACTAATTAAATGCGTATGTATATGTTGGTGTTTAAATGCATGTATGTGTAATATGATGATTCGGCCAAGGTGTCAACAGTTTGCCAATTTGGATAAACCATTAAGACATAATTTGGGTAATTTTGAGACTAAATTTTAAGACATTTTTATATATCCTATCCTTTGATCTGAACCTATATCACATGTTATAAGGTTAATCAAGTTGAAATTGGGCATTCTAAAGAAAATTTGTTAGTTGCCAAATTGTCTTGGTCATAGGTGATTCAGGAATGGAATTAGCTATTCTCAGTCATGGAAGAAAATAATTTGAAACCATAAAAATGAATAACAATGCAAATTGAGGAATTAGAGTTTGCTTGCACATTGTACATGGTCTTAACATATAACTTTGTACATTATCATTGCTATTTCAGTTTGCAATCTGATTTTGTGTGTATTTTATTTTAATTTTCTGATTTTGTCCTATAATGTGTTTGTTTCATTCTTAGGTAACTTTGTAGGGGGTAGGGCGTTATACATGCACATCCTATGTTTGAAGGTTAACAATATGCAATAAGTGGACCTGCAATCTAAATGACATGCTATCACATATGAAATCTAGTTTGCAAACTAAAATAGGTCAATTATTTTAGTCTACTGAAAACATACTTAAAATTTGAATGAGCACCATGGCTGTTAAGGTTTGCCAAACTAGAAATTAACAAACCGTCACCATTATTAAGACTATAATGAAGTATGATTTTGTGTATGTATATCTATATGTCTATATGTAAGTGTATTTATTTGTGTGTATACGTATATGTATATACAAATGTATATATATGAACAAGACCATTTAAAGTATGATGATGTGTACATGTGTAGTTGATCTATATTGTCCTAGTCTTTAATTAATTTAGTCACGTTCCTTTAATTTAATATGTTATCTAATTCAATCTTCCAAATGTTGTTGGTATTTGCAAAATTTCCACAGAACCTTATCTCAGTTGGCTTCTCTTAGCATTTGAGACAACATTACTATAGAATCCTTTTTTGTGCACTTACAGTGGTGAATTACACACCCAATACATGACATGTTTAAATTGAAAGAACATAAATATTTCACCCAATCATTTAGCAGATAATAAATACACACATTTGAGTTAATATTTGATTTGAATATATATACATGTGCATATCAAAATGTATATAAAACTATTTGTACAACAAGTGGGACTAAAATCATTTTGCACCATATCCGAGCTCCTTCCTAACTTGTCATGTATTGTAAATTTCAAGCAAGACATAATCAACTCTCCTTTATCAATGTTAATATAATTCATATAACCATAATTTGAAGTCTTTCAGATCCTATTAGATGAACAAATGGTTGATATTAACATATGCTCCATAAAGTCCTTCGAATATCAAGTCTGAACATGCAAGTTTTGAAACCCTTTTAGTGTTTAATTTTGTTGCAGTCTACCATTCAAACTAAATGGTAGACCTCTGCATCATAATTTAATACTAAAAGTGCTTTCAAGTGGTTGTGTGTTGTAATGAATTTAGGGTGGAGGTGAACTGTTGAAGAACTAAGGTGTAGCCATCTCTGAATTGGAAGATAGATTTATGCCTGTGGTGAACATGATTTAGAAGATGAGAGATAGTTGCATAGACGAAGAGGAAACACATATGGGACCCTAACGTTTTGAGCACTCAAGAAGATGTGGGAATGAAAGGAAATGAAGTTAGATGTTTTGGTGAGGATGCAGGTGCATTGAATTCGAAAGATCTTGAGATTTGCTTGCAGTAAGGTGGAAGGAAGGGGAAGGGACACAAAGTTAATGTCTGAGCCTAGCAAAGTGTCTAGGGTGATGGTGAGATTAATGCGATCATGTTGCATGTATATTGTGGCATAGTGAAACCATGCCACAAGGCCAGACTGTCTACTTCGAACGTTGTGCCACAAAACTTGTGGGAGTGGGTTTGGCCATGTTTTGATTACTGCAGGAAATTAGCACGTATGTTGCAATTAGGAAATGCAGTTTTTTGATACCCTTTTAGTGTTGGATTTTGCTGCAATCTTCCATTCAAAGTGAGTGGTAGACCTCTGCAACACAATTTAACACTAAAAGGGCTTTCAAATGGTGTTGTGTCCTTGTTGTAGTGTACATATGAGTGACCACACAAAATTGGCAATTTATTGACACCTTGGCCAAATCATTGTAGAACACATGACATATAGGGGTCTAATTTAATAAAAGGTAACTTCCTAAATTGTAAACAACATGTACATCATTTAGACATGTCCATAACAATGACAAAGTGGATTTTCAATATATTTATAGTCCAAAACTAAACAAAAGAACATGGATCTCTCCATAGTTAGTCTGCTCATTCACATGGGCTACATTTAATATGCATGATCAATTGAGCATATACTTCAATTCTAGAATAAAAATAGAAACTATGCAAAAATTTGAATAAGTGTTCGATTTGCTCGAAGAGTAGATAAACTAGGTAGGAAAAGTAGTAGGAGGTGTTGTTGGGGAATTCAAGGTTGATGTAGTAATGATTCATGTTCTCAGCCCCTGCAAGTTCTTCTGGTTTGCTACTAACTTGACTTGGAGTAATGCCTCGCGAGGAACCCTAAAGGAAAACAACACAACTAGGCAACTAAAGGGTGAAATAATTAAAAAAAAAAAAGATTAAGTGCATTAATTATAACAATTGCACGTTTAATAACACAGCAGAAGACTAACACATGATTTCCTAAAGGTTACCAACGAAGATTAATCGTAGATTATATTAACACCATGGTTAATCCAATTGTCCACTTAATTAGGTAAATTAAATGCTTAAGTTAAAAACTACACATACATCTAAATTTCATAATGAAAGATTCAAGTATACCAATGCATTCAATTTTTCATAAATCATTTATACATAAGATCAAAGCAAATGAATTAACATATATTCCACTGACATAATATTACAATATCCATAAATACATGGCTTCCAATAATACCACAAATTACAAAGTTACAATATCAAGGTTACATAAAAGTTTGATACAATGACCACAAGGTCTCAATTGAACAATGATCACAGACATGAGCTGGTACATGAACCATGAACCAAGAAACACCAGCGAAGCCTTTCCCCTCTTGAAGATACAATCCAGAACATCCGATGGGAAGTGGCATTACCACCCGACAATGTGATCCCGAAATGGAACCACCCCACTGTGCTAGGAGATAGTAGAAAACCCTCAAGCAAACAAAATAAGACAAGTACAAAAGAACTACATGACTCCGCAAACATCCATGTGACTCAACTCACAAACACTAGTGACTCTAAGGAAAGAGTGTCATCACATAGCTTGATGGTTACCATGGTAGGCCTCCTAGGTCCCGACTCTCTGTCCTGGTAACCTCTCCCGGCTTCCGGCTCCAACTAAGTCTCATGCGGACCCTACCAATCCTTTCGTGAAGACAAGGTGGTAAGTTTGTCATTCCAAGCCTTCTCGTAACATTATGAGCCCTGCACAACACTACACCTATGCACGAGGTACATTATCTTATTTAATATTTATTTCACTCCCCCCCAATATATTATTAGGTTATCACTTTTTAACTGACTTTTGACGGGTTATCCTGTCATCCTCTTCGGGCACGGCCCCCGCTCGAAAGTCACTCTCTCTCATAACACACTAACAGGAAATGTCTCTCTACGAGAACTCTATGGCGAAATAGACAGGCATAAATTATCCTGACAAACCACGGGTGAAGGATACACAATCACTAACCCAAGATTGACCATTTGGACAAAACACACAATGGCTCACATCAATAAGGTTATACAACAACACTTGACCAAAGAGATATAATAACATAGGACATAATGACAACTCAACCAGAATTGCAACAAAATTAAGCTTGACTGCAAACACCATTTACAGAAGATCCTAATACATGCAATCTTTTCTTAAAACAACCAAAAACATAAATAACTTGCAATTAAAGATTTTCTAGACAATAAGAAAATACAACTATTTTAATACAAAGAAATCAATTTGTCATTTGTCCAATAAAGTTAAATAAAATCATATCAAAATTAACCCCCTAATTATATGTTCATGATTAATTTCACAAATAAACCCGATTAGATTATATCAATAATCTAAATTAAATTCCAAATTAAAAATTATATATAATAATATAATATAATTACACAAATATATATTCTTGAAAAATAGGTGCTTTATGGACTCTGCGTTTGGTAGAGATCTGGCATCCGACGTGGCGACCCTCGCTCAACAGTCACTCCTCCCAATGTTCCAGGTGTGTGCGTTCCTTACTGCATTTATAGTTAACTCATAATGTCCGCTCCGCCATTATTACCTCCGGCAAAAGCCGTGCCGCCCGCAGTGAAACCCATTAATGCATCTAACACTACCTCTGCGTTTAAACCTAACACTACCGAAACCAAAAAAAACAATGCTCAGTCAGTCACGAAAACCTTCTCCGAGGCGGTGGCGAATTCCTCTGTCGCTGCTGCCGCTAGGTTTAATGCTTCTCCTCAACATGAAGAGACCGAACCAGGTAAGAGATCTATGGGTGGTTTGAGGCCTTTTTCCATCTCCCCTAACCCTGAAATGTTAGATGAAATAGAGAAAGAAAAGGGTAGGTTAAAGAACTTTGCAATTTTTTTCGCTGTTGTTGATGTTGAACGAAGCCCTGCAAGAAATTTTTTGGATGATTGGTTTTATAACTATTGGAATTTGAGATTAGGGTATAGCATCTCTTTCTGTCGTCAATTGCAGAAGGGTCTATTTGTCATCTTTTTTAAATCTGCAGAAGCCCAGGAGGCTGTCCTCAAAAGGCAGTATTGGAATGTAGGTAATACATCCTTTCGAGCCTTAGCTTGGTCTCCAGAGGCTATACATGAAGAGGTGTTGGCCTTGTCTGCACCAAGGTGGATCATTGTTAAAAATCTGCCCCCATATCTTTGGCGATTCATTATACAGTTGTTGGAGCCACTCGGCAAGGTCATTAGGTTTGATGATTCCTCTCGATTGGTTCCACACATGGACGCTAGAGTGCTAGTGTCGATTAAGCCGGGCATTGAAATCCCTCTGGCTCTTGAAATAAACATTTCAGGGGATGTAATCTCTTGTCCTCTGGAGATTTTAGGGGGACTAAATGCTTGTTTTCTTTGTAAGAAGGAGGGACACCTTCGTCGCGACTGCCCCATCATCAAAAGGAAAAATGAGACTAACTCAAACCCTAAATCTGTTGATACTGGTAAATTGAACAACTCTGTTCCTACTAATAAAAACAATGAAATCTCTACAGTGTTGTCTGCCCAACCTGCAACTAACAATAAAAATCACGACAATACCATTGCGACCGAACCCCAACTAGATGTTAACATGACAGATGGTTTTCAAGTTGTTAAAAGGAAATCAGATAAAAAAAGAAGAAGGAAAACTGACATCTCTGATGCCCTTAGTGATAAAATTAATAAATCCAATACTCCACCGGTGACCTCTACACCTACTGCTCCTCTTACCTCAATAGATACCTCCCCCATTGCGGCCAAAATTAAGACTTTCAAAGAAATTGAGGAAGGGTACTATTTGGAAATTGTACCAGCAAATAATGGTAACTTGATATCTATCCCTCCCAAGCACACAGATGATCAATTTTACTCTACTCCTACGGTTGGACCTGGCAGAGGAAATGACCAATCTAAAATTCCTGATGCGGAAGCTGAAGATTTAGATTGGCAAAAAGATTTCCCCAAGTCTAAGCGTCGGGGTAGACCTCCTGGGTCCAAAAACAAAAGCCCTGTTGGGCCCATGAGTGAAGAAGGATCTGCACAATACAATACCACCAATACAGGTGGATCTATGGACCTTACTTGCGTCCCTACTGACAACAGATTAGAATGAATTTTATCTCATGGAATGTAAGGGGCCTTGAGTCCCCGGACAGGAAATACATTGCTAAGTGTTTTCTGGACACTATTAGCAACAAAGACTTTATTATGTTGCAAGAAATTAAAGCTGTTGATTTTATTTTAGATCTTAATCTTGAATTCATCTGGAAAGATTCAATTAAATTATGTTCTGCACACTCCAAAGGAAAGGGAGGCACTGCGCTACTTATTAATCCTAAATGGTCCAAACACATTGTTGATAAAGGTAGATCCCCATGCAATAGTGCTGTATGGGCATCTATTTGTATCAATAATGTTACATTTGGAGTCTGCTCCATTTACGCTCCCAATGAACCTTAGGAGAGAGCTGAACTTTGGTTATAGATATCATCCCTTCCAGACATCCCATGGATATTGGGAGGAGACTTTAACATGGTTGAGTCTCAAAAAGACAAATCTGGAGGCAGACCATTTAACTGGAAACCTGCTGAAGTTATGCCTTGGAATAATATGATCCAAGGAAAAAAACTGTTTGACCCTCTAAAAAACATTGACAATACCAATACTAATCTGAAGTATACCTGGTGTAACTTTCAACAGGCCTCCTCCCATATCTATGCCAGACTTGACAGATTCTATGCTCACTCGAACAGTTTCTCCTTCATACCTGACAAAAATGGCAATGTTGTATCTGTTCACCCTACGGCCCTATTAGACCACCATCCTATTTCTGCTTGTATCAAACTATCTTGTGTTCCACAAGCACCTCTGGTTGGCAAATCTAGATATATTCTTAATACCTCTTTGCTAAAAGATGAAGACATATTGATAGCCATTCAACTTATAAGCTCCTTTAATAAGACCAAAATCACAAAAAAGCTTAATAGCTGGTTCAACCGATTCCTGTCACTTGCTGGCAGACTTCAAGTCTGTCAAAAGATTTTATCTTCATACAACATATACTACGCTTCTGCTTGGATGTTCAACAACTATCAAATTTTAGAAATCCAGAAGGCTACAAGGAACTTCCTTTGGTCGGACGGTAAAGGAAATAAAAAGTGCCACATGGTTAAATGGGACTGGTGCTGCACTGATAAAAAATATGGAGGGCTTGGGCTAAAAGACCTTAGACTCCAAGGTATTGCACTTGCCACCAAGTGGATCTCTCACTATGTAGATGGAGAAGAGCCATGGAAAGTACTTGTTAGGAACAATATCTTGAGAGGTTACCCAAAAAAAGCTAAAACTTGGAAAAATCTCCCATTTGCTGATATCATCTTTGGTAAATTTCCTACTGCTGTGCATGGCTCTGCAGTATTCAAAACATTATGGAGAGCTTGGGAGTTGTCTAGACACTGCATTTCTGATAATGCATTCCATTCGGACGACTCTCTACATGGTGAGAGGTCTATTTGGTGGAATCTGTATCTCCAAGGGAAGCCGCTTGCCTTGACTCAAGGTTGTTCGGCCAAAGTTTGGAATAACTTGGAAATCTCCACATTCATGGACCTTTTTGAAAATGATTGCTTGATTAATTGGGATGAGTTAAGATATAAATATAATCTTCCTGCCGCTCATAAAAAAACATACTCCATGCTTACTAGAGCCTGCTCGAACATCCCTTCAAACTGCCTCGTTGACTCTCATAGATTCACTAACAACAAATGGACTGATGGTTCTCTTCTGACTAAACTTAAAGCCAAAAATGTTTACAACTCCCTGAATAATAATCTTAGTATTATTAAGCATGTTAATAATGTGTGGTATACTGACCTGGAGATGAAGGACTGGAATAAATTTTTTAAAAGAATCTGGAATTCCTCCATTGACCCCAAGATCAGATGTTTTAGATGGTTATTGTTAATTAATAGAATACCTATTAACAATTACCAGATGAATTATGATAGTTGTACCTTCTGCAATAAACCTGAAACTTGTAGACATATATTCTTTGAATGTAATTTTGCAAAGAAAGTATGGGAATTATGTGGAATTACGTACCCCAAGTACATTGATATCTTTGAAATTATTACAGGTTACATTCATGGACTTAAAAATGATTCTAATATTCTATGGTTCATTATTTCAGCTAACATTTTATGGTAGCTATGGAAATGCAGAAATGAGGAAAGGTTTCAAGGTGCACATAGATCTCTTACTGAGTTATACCTTAAACTCACCCTTATTAAAATCTCTTCGCAGGTTTGTATTACGATGATGATCGAGAGGGAGAAACTGATCAGATTCTTCAAGATGGGCACTCTACTATGTTCGTGTTTGAAATGAAAGACGGTTACGACTATCGTAACCACATGAACAATATGGTTTTTTTCAATAAAACGGTGAAAAAGCTGCACAAGGAAATTACCAAAAACAAGAATGCGACTGATGATCAGATAAAAATGATTGCTCAAATCCAAGCTAATAAAAGCATCGCTTGGATGGAAGGACCTCTCAGATGGACAGCTTGGGTTGATCAGTTTGAAGACCTCCTGCATTAATACCTTTTATGCTATTGTATAGCTGCTTCACTATGTAATTTACATTTCTGGCTGCTCTTGTGACTTACTCTCCGTGTGAGGCATGCCTCCGGAGCTGACTTAATTTTGGAACCTCCTCGTGCTGTAATTCTGTTGATAACACTATATTTAATATAAAAAATATATATATATTCTACGAATATAATATTATATAATTATATCACATTAAAATATATAATAAAAAGAAGATTTAATTTTGAAATATCTGCCATTTCCAAAATAACATAATTAAAACCACATAAAATACTATATATATATATATATATATAATTTTTTTATTATTATTAATTAATTTAATTTTTAATTTTTAATTTATTTTTTAAAATTTTATTTATTTATTTATTTATTAATTTAATTTAATTTTTTTTAACATACAATAACCTAAAAACCAGTAAATTCTATTTTCAACCAAAATTTATTTCCAATTAAATTTATTAAAAGAGAAATTAATTAATACATAATTTCTCCTAAATAATATAATAAAACAATTTCCCTTAACTTTTAATAACACAATAAATTTAATTAATGATTAAATTTATTTCTAAAATAACTAAATAATTCCACAGAGATACACAAATATTAAAAAGGACCACCATAGCCAAGTATCAAAACAAAAATCAAACAAGAGAGAATATTTTCTCTAGTAATCCCATTCCTCCCAAATCTTGCAATTTTCATGCACAATAAAAATCTTGGCAAAATTTGCCATAATAACTTTTCCCAAATCTTCTCAAATTTTTAATCTAAAAATAGCCAGAAAATAACTTCTTTCCATAAACCAAAAATTAACTTCAGGAATGGACTTTAGCCAAGAACAAGAAATAATCAGACATGATTTTAGATTTGACAAATATCTTAACACACACATCATTTAGAAAGAAGAAAGAAATAAAATATATATTTTTTTAAAACAAACAATCAAATGAAGCCACCCAACTTGGTATAGCTTTCCTGGAATAAATCTGTAGAAGAGAACCAATCTTTCAACAAGCTTCCAAATAAATTTCTCTTCACCTAAATCCCTGACCTGTTTCCTGTGTGTCCTAAAATAATGACCTATTCCCCTTTTTAAACTAAAATTCTAGGTTGAATATCTTTTTCCCTAAAAACCTAAATTTAGTAATAAAAACAATTTTATTTTATTTTCTAATTTTCTAACAAAAGATAAGTTAACATGCAATAATTAAAAATCATTATTCTTTCTTTTCTTTTCTCATGCGAATTAATTAATTTTCTAAATAAAGAAATTAAAGCAATTCTTTAATTCTAATTAATTCTTTATTCACTTATTTATTTATTTGTTCTTTTATTTATTTAAAATTCTAGGAAACAATTAATGCAATTAATCTAATTTATTTTTCCACTAAAATTTAAATAACATATATTTCTAACATCATGCAGCTTGCAACTTAATTTAATAATTTCTTTTTAATTAACTAAATTTATAATCTCAATGCATAAAATCCATAATTCAAAAATACCAACTATGAGATAACTCCATAAATTTAATTAATTAATTAAATACACTAAAACACACAAACTGAACAAACCTCAAGTAAATACTCATAAAAAGATCAAACAACAAAATACGAAAGTCGAACAAACTGATGGAACGACCAACTGATGACACTCACAAGAGTGTAACTGAGTAAAATAGGGTCAATTACTATCTCCTCCACTTCCATCGGAAAATATAAGGCACGCTCAGACCTGTGAAGCCAGGTGGAGACAATACCCCGTACCTACCCGGTACTTGTACCTACAATATCCTGCATCACTGAACCACACATAAATATATACAATATAGAAAACACAACATACACACTGATGAAGGAGAATCGCAACGTTCCCTGTCTCACCGAAATGAGTGAAGGAAAATTGTCCCCTTGCATCCAATACACTCACAGACACACAACATATAATTCCACATTGCATAGATAAAGTAAAGTGTCAGTACATAGCAATAATCCATAAAATGCCATAAATCACAAGTATTGAAATACTGCAAATAAATTATGCATCTCATATCTAGATAAAGCATGAAATAATGTCATAAAAGTCTGAATAACACATCATGGTAATGTATCCACTTAAAACAAACAATAATAAAATATGAGTCTAATGAGTTCACATGAGGAAGGGTACTACACTTGGACTTGGGCTCAAAAATTGAGTGCATGTAGCATGTGAGAGGACCTCTGCAACAATCATATTATGATTGACTGTAGTTGTATGACTTAGAAGTCGATTGCAACTTAAAGGGGATGTTGAACCATTTGATTAGTTTATTGCAATAGAAAATTTGGGGATTTTTTATGTAGAATAGATCCCTTAGTATTGGATGACTTTCAGACAAGGGATTGGTAGGACAACTTAACTAACTTTTTCGTGCCAATTCCCTCTTTGCATCCTCAATTACGTTTTCTTGTCTTGCTTGTTCATTTAGCAGCTTTTGTTGCTCCTTTTTGGCCTCTTTATCCTTACGTTGTTGTTCTTTGAGCTTGTCTTTTTTGGCCTGTGATTTGAATTCCCTTGCCATTGCACGTGTTGCCTTATTTTCCTCTGTTTATTGATTCTTTTGAACTTTGATCTCCTTAATTTCCTCTTTCCTCTGCTTTGGCTCCATTAACAGATTCATGTAATCATCAGTTGTTAAAAGTTGAGATTGCCGACTTAGCCGAATTTCATTATCACCTGCATTGCTCAGTTTTGTATTGATAGTGTGCATAATTAACTTTAGGAATTTATTGATTACTGGTTTTGTTTCAAAAGGCTAATCTGATTTACTTGAGATTGAATGTTCTCATCTTCTTCATCGCCAAATGCCTCTGACACTTGTGGGAGATCTACGTCATTACCAATTTATAAAATCACACAATCAATGTAGTAATGCACCAATTCGGGGTGAACAATGGTGGTTGGTGGTGATGGGAAAGAGAATGTCTCTCGTTCTTCTTGGGTATGCAAATCGATGCTTAGAATCATGACTCCTTCCACCAATCACTACGGTTGAGTAGGTTGTGAGGGAAGAGAAAGACTCCTTCATATCCTCAATCCAAGTTTGCACCATGTCATTTGGTTCGTGACCCAAGGTCACTTGTACTATACAATTTGCAAGACTATTTTTGAGGTGAATGCATTGTAAGCCCATCCACTTCTGATTCTATTGTTGATAACAATGTTTGTGTGACATCTTTTGTTGAAACAACAACACCAGATAAACTAAGTATGTTTTGAACCGTTGAAGCCTCCTCACCTACATAGAACTGGAAGGTGTTGTTGGGTTGCATGTTATTGATGAGCACATTGAGATTGAAGGGCCATTTCCTACTCCTAAAACCTGCTATGATATTTGAAATTATCAATGCTTTAATCAATGATTTGCTACCTAGCTATACAAGTTCTGCCCTCTTAATTTCTATGTTGGGAAACCTTGCTAGCCATGATACTCGTTCAAATTTGAAGTATGTTTTGAATGGTGAAAACACACTCACACCTAGTAGCTAAAGTTTATGTGAGCTGTGCATCAACAAAGTAAATCAATACCTAGCCGCCTTGCCTCTTGGATGGTGGTTAGTGCTACGTGGTTGTCATGACTGTTGAAGATCAATAAGTGCATGTTGGTGGCGGAAACCCCTCTTGGAACTGATCGTGCGAAGTGGTGCAACCAATTAATAAAAAGTTCCTTTGTCATCCACGCATGTTGTTGGGTTGCCATGCAAGCACCTAGTTTGTAGCAGGTAATGTAATTTTTAACTTCTTACCCTTGAACAAGTAAAAGCCTAGAATGCTTTTTCCTGCAACATTAACACAATAAAGAATGGTAATCAATTCTCGACTCTTAGGTATGATATAAGAGACACTCCTACTTCCCCTTCTATCTAGTACCTTCATTTCCTTATTTTTCCCCGCTTGGATACTAGTTTCATCGTAATTCCATATGCGACGAGGACCATAAGGATTTGCAATATATATTTTGGACAATGTCTCATAGAAAGCGAACACAATTGATGGTCTGAGGTTGAGTGCCCTGTCTTTGTCAAGGCCTTCAACTGTTCGCAAAGTGAGTTCTAGATGTCAGGCCTTAAAACCTATCCGCCAATACTTCCTAGACAACCCATTCCTTAAAGGGTTGGGTATGGTTTCACAAATTTGTGTGACCTTGGCCTTCAAGTTTACAATATCAAGTCCATGACCAAACGATGCCATCTCCTTGCAACATTGAGTAATCAAAGATTCCTAATTCATGGTGAGGACAATTGGAGGTCCTTTTTTAGAGGTGTTTGTCAGCCCACCCAACCATTTGGAGAGTGTGGCTATTGGGATTTTCCATTTTTTTATGCACCCCTCACTAACATGCCATTTTCCTTGACATCTTTGAGTGCCCTATCATGTTATCTTCCAACCAAAACTTTTGTTGCACTGTTATATTTTGTGGCCTTTCAGATGTACCAACATCCCCTACTTTTGCTATAGGCTTTGGATTGTTGCCAACTTGAACAGGGGTTTTGGGTTGTTGGGGGAATCTAACACCTCTTTTATGAGCAAACAACCTCATTCTTTCTCTTTTCTTTGCAACGTGGGTTGACATTCGATTTCTCTTCCTCATCTGCACACAATACGTATAATAAGAACTCTTATGAGTGAAAGCAACATAAAAATATTATCAAGACCATATGTAGATAGTAAATCTTAACCATTTCCATATTCAATGCCACTTAATTTTGTGGATATTGATAGTGATGCTTGAACAAAAGATAATTAAGTGATGCTTGAACATGAACTGATATCTAATGAAAATAAAATTTATGCTTGAACAAAAGTTAATTAAGAAAATATTAATACTACTTTCCTTTATAGTATGTTATTTTTTACAATGATGCTTGAACCATTGATAGGGTTTGGGTTTTTAATAGCAAACAAATGTGGACGATTTCAATGCAATGGTTTCATATGAAACAAATCTAGTAATAATAATCTATGACACATGAAATCACAACATAATCTATGACAGATAAAACAACAACATGATATTATGACTATAATGAAGAAAAAAAGGAAAATAGATGATAAATGGTAATATTAACACTTTAAATGTGATGGAAATATATTAGAGATGGAAACACAACCTAATGGGTACACAAAACACTTAGAAATTACACTAGCATACACAATTTACACATATACATGCACAAGGAACTGGAAAAATTAAACATAGATCACAACAAAATGGGAACATAACACATAACACATAACATCATGGATAATACAAACACAAAAATTTGCAAATTGCATTCATAGACACAGTATACACATATATTCGCACAACAACATGAGAACAACACTTGATAGTATCATTGATACACATATATTCACACAATAACATGGGATAAACACGCAACGATAATATGAACACTTTAAATGTGATGAAAATATATGAGAGATGGAAATTTAACATAATGGGTAAGTAAACCACTTTGAAATTGCATTGGCATACACAATTTACGCATATACACACATAGGAAAGTGGGAAACATAAACATAGATCGTAGCAAAATGAGGACAAAACACATAACGTCATGGATAATACACAAAACATTTGCAAATTGCATTGGCAAACACAACATACACATATAGTCGCACAACAACGTGGGAACAACACTTAACAATGTCTAAACAATAATAAAAACTTTTCAATGTCAAAAAAGAGGAGATAAAGACGAAGAAGATTAAAACCCGGAACAAGGTCATGTCTTCTTTTATCTATCTTATTTGATGTCTTCTTAGGTTACTCTGTCTTCTTCGGTGTCTTCTTATGCCATTGTGTCTTCTTGTTGTCTTCATGAGTCCAAATGAAAGGATTTCATGTCTATTTAAACTTGAAAAAGCTATGATTTGTTGGTTGTTTCTTTGGTATGACCTTTTTAATTTATGTCATGTTATTCTTTTCAAATTTGAATGTTCATTCAATTTGTAGGTCCAAACCATTTTTTTCATTAATTTACGACTTGAAAGGTTTGTTGGATGCTTTCATTTGTTTTCATTTAATTTTTCAGGAGAAATGGTGGCCTTATACACTATTTTTTGTGGATGTGAGTGGGCAAGTGGTTGAAATGACTAGTAGGTGTGCACTTGACCTTGACAAATGGGACTAAAGGGTGTCAATATGTGTTCATTTGGTCATGTTGTAGTGGGGAATTATGGTATACAGAGTTGAAGGGTTGATAGGCTTGACGTGACAAATGTGATACGATGGGATTTAACATGGCAGATTAATTTTGTTTTGTTGGCTTATTATTAGGGTGGTGAGCCTTATTTGAATACTATGCTTTGGAATATATATTTTGAACATGTATGGGTCATTTTTGGTAATGTTGCCCAGTAATGGGCAACATAGAATGTGTCAATGATCTGACAGGTGCTAAATGATTTCACATCCACTTATTTGAATGTTAACTTGGTACATACTTATATATGTGTGTGTGTGTGTGTGTGTGTGTGTGTGTGTGTGTGTGTGCATTTTATATTGGGTCAATGATTGGGTAAAATATGATCACTTTTTGAATTAAAATATGTCATGTATTGGGTATGCAAGTTATTAAGTGTGGGTCACAGAGAGCACTGGTCTTATCACACATTTAGGACCTTGAGCATGTATCGGGCCCTATCCCCTAGTTGTACTAAAGAGGATGATGGCGAATCCAATGGCTTTGTTTATCAATTCTTGTTGTTCGTACATTAGTCCAATCAAGGATATATATTCAGAGAAAACTCTTTCCACTAGTCCTATATATATATGTGTGTGTGTGTGTGTGTGTGTGTGTGTGTGTGCATTTTATATTGGGTCAATGATTGGGTAAAATATGATCACTTTTTGAATTAAAATATGTCATGTATCGGGTATGCAAGTTATTAAGTGTGGGTCACAGAGAGCACTGGTCTTATCACACATATAGGACCTTGAGCATGTATCGGGCCCTATCCCCTAGTTGTACTAAAGAGGATGATGGCGAATCCAATGGCTTTGTCTATCAATTCTTGTTGTTCGTACATTAGTCCAATCAAGGATATATATTCAGAGAAAACTCTTTCCACTAGTCCTCGCAAGGAGATCCATCTGGTATCAACATCCTTAAGAAGCTTGTTTCCATCGGTTATTTGTTGGACAAATTTTGATATTGTAAAAACCGTTTGAGACTTCAACATAAGAATGAGTAGAGCTTGCGAACTAGATTTTCAACTCTAACTATTGAATCAAAATTGCTCACAATTCTAAAAGCCAAATTTAGTTTGTGGGCCATGTAGTGAATGCCAATTACATATGGTGAAATAGAAGATTGTAGCTTTTCATAAAGACCATTCCTATAACCCTGAAACAATGTAGCTTCATTAGCTCCTACACATACCAACTTTTTGACTATTGATAAGTCATCCATGCTGCCAAATTGATTTAAATATTTCTTAATTATTTCAAATATATTTTGCATTATGAAATTCTCCTTCATTTTAACAACATAGGGTAAATGAGGTTGGCAAACATGTTTCCATATAGTATACACATGCATACACATCCAAATATTTTTATCTATTGTTGTAATTTCAACTAAAGATAATGCAATAAAGTTTGACTCTTTTAAGTTTGGCAATTTGGAGCTGATTGTGTTGCATTGATGTTTTGTCATTGATGGCAACACCTGTTGTTTTGGTTGTTTATCGGTTTCCGATTGGTTTCAATAGAGTGGTTGATTATGATATTGATTTGGGAGGATCCGGTATGCTTTGGTTTGTGGAATTTGTTTGGATCTTTCATTCATGCTATTCAAATGTGTATCACGATCAGTTGGTTTGGGATTTGATGACTCGAGAGCTATCATTTGTTCTAGTAAGCCTTTTGGTCATCGGTAAGGGTTTTACCGACAGAGCTTTGTTGAAGATCTTTTGATGCACGTGATAAGTGGTGTTGGTGTGGCTTCTAGATAGCTTTCAGGATGTTGTTGGTTATCTTGTTCATGTTCCAGTTCATCGGTGGTGTTAGATTTGGTTTATGGCGACCTATTTTGGCTCCGATGTTATCTAGGTTATGGACCGGTTTCTGTAACGTGTTGGAGGATGTTCCTGATGTGTTACCAGTGGGATTTAATGATTGGTTTACATTGTTTTTGGCCTAAGCCAGCTTGGTTGATCATTGGATTATGGGTTTATGTTATGAATTTATCGTATTATCTTTTAGGTGGCCGACCTAATTATTTAGGTCCCGGGTTGGTATAAATATGATGTAAGATCTCTTTGTAGATCATGGGTTGATGGGATGATCTATGTGTGAATAATGGTGTAATAATATGCAAAAGGTTTGGTCGATCATAGGTTATCGAATTAGGTTTGTAAGAGAGGTTTAAGGCCTTCGGTATTGAGCTTAACTGAAACTGTACTCAAGCATAGGAGATGCTATACTTGCAATTCACTCTTCCTTCCGGATTGTAGTCCGATGTTTTTGTAGTCAGTGAGGCTCCTTTTTGTGATGAGAAGTGCGCTCTAGGATGTTGGTCTTCTAGGCCCCTTATATTGAAATCACACACTTACTGTAGAAGTATTATCTAACTGTGGGTAGGATTCCCACCGTGGTTTTTCCCTTTACCGGGTTTTCCATGTACAAATCTTGGTGTCATGTGTTATGGATGGATGGTAATTGTTCTGTGATTTATGTTTATGTTTATGTTTAAATTCTTTATCAGTCATTTTGGTATTTGGTTTATGCATTCCGGTATTAAGTTTATGTGTTCCGATAATAAGGATTTAAATGTTTAAAGTTCCATAATCCGGTGACAACTGATTCACCCCTCCCCCCTCTCAATTGTCCTTTGGTTATGTGAGTTGTCTAACAATTGGTATTAGAGTTTGGTCCTCTCTATAGAAGATTAACCACTTGAGAAAGATCCTATGGCATCTAGCAGTTCAAGTTCATCTAGTTCATCTGTTGTTATTTTCCTGAGAGAAATTCCTAGGCTTGATGGAGCAAATTACAGGGTATGGAAGATTCAGATGGAGACTCATTTGAGATGTCTTGTAAATGAGATTTGGGAGATCACTGAGAATGGTGTTACATCATTTAATTCGGGATCTGGCAATCCTCCTCTGGCTGGTCTGGATAAAGAGCTTGAGAATGATTGTAGAGCTAGAGAAGCCCTTTTGTGTGCACTTTCTGATCAACAAATTATGGGACTAACTGACAAATCAACTACAAAGGCTATATGGGACAAATTGGAGACTCTGAATGAAGGTGACCCTACTGTTAAAATTTCTAAACTTGATAGTTACCAGGTAGGGTATAAAAATCTAAAGATGGAAGAAGATGAAAGGATTACGGATTTTATGGAGAGTTAATGAGATTGTTTTGGGAATTCAATGTTGTGGTGGATCTCTGAGCAAAGATGAAATAGTTTCTAAAGTACTGAGAGCTTTGCCACCAACTTATAAGATGAAGGCTACTACAATTAATGAGCTTAGAACTATGGCAAACACCTTTGTTAATAGGGATACCTTGGTTGGGAAATTATCTGCTTTTGAGCTTTAGGAATTTGGACCTTCTGGAGCTACTAAATTTGAACCTGCTTTTCATGCATCTACATCATCTACCAACAAAAGTGATTGAAAAACTTTATATGTAAAGGAACTAGAGGATATGAAGAAAGAAGATGAAGAGTTTGAGCAACTTGAAACCTTATTAGCTAAAAGAGTACCTAAAGGACTGATAGGAAGTAAGTATGAAGGAAAATCACCTCTTAAATGCTTTGCATGTAATAAGATAGGTCATTTTGCATCTAGATGTCCTGAAAGGAATTCAAGATTTGAAGAAAGAGCTAGAAGATATTTTAGGCCTAACCATGATTATCAGAACAAGCATAGGTACAGGAAAAAGAAAGACAAATCATGCTACTATGCAGACGAGGAAGGTGTGACTGATTCTGATGATGAACCGACATAAGATTCAGCTAGTGGATCCGACAATGGAAAGGAATGGGTATTTTTGGTCATCAAGGAAGATGATTTGGTACTTGAAGAGAAGGCCCTTGCTGCAAAAATTGAAAACAAGGATGAATGGGTAATTGACAGTGGATGTTCACATCATATGAATGGGTAATTGACAGTGGATGTTCACATCTATGCAAGAATTTGATGGTGGTTTGGTTATATTTGGAGATGACAAAGCATACATGATCAAGGGAAAAGGAACAATATCAGTGGACGGTAAGCATAACACTGATAATGTTTATTATGTTGAAGGTTTAAGGCATAATATTTTGAGTGTAGGACAATTAGTGGATAAGGGATTTCAGTTACAGTTCAAGGGTGGAAAATGCAAGATTATCAACAGATTTGGTTTGGAAATTGCAACTGATACACAGACTAAAGGTAATATCTTTCATTTGAACTTCGGTGAGAAGACATGTTTGATTGCACAAATTGATGAGAGTTGGCTATGCCATAAGAGGTTGTGTCATGTGAATTTTGATTGCATTGTGAAGATTAGTTCTACTAATTAGGCATTTAAAGATATACCTAAGATTGTAAATCCCTATTATCCGGTATGTAAGGAATGTCAAATGGGAAAGCATGTCAGGATTTCTTTTAAGAGTATACAAGACAAATATAATGATGTTTTGATCTTATTCATACTGATTTGTGTGGTCCTGCTAGAATCAAAAGTTTTCAGGGTGATAAATATTTCATGCTAATCATTGATAATTATTCTAGAATGTTGTGGGTTACTTTTCTAAGGGAGAAGTCTGAAGGATTTGCAAAGTTTAAAATATTTAAAGCTAAATTTGAGACAGAGACATGATTGAAGATTAAATGCTTAAGGTCATATCAGGGTGGAGAATTCACATCCGGTGAATTTAATAGTTATTGTGAGAAGAATGGGATAAGGAGATAGTTGTCTGCACCTCAGACACCTTAGCAGAATGGAGTGTTGGAAAGAAAGAACAAGACTATCTTGGATGTAGCAAGAACCATGATGATGGAAGCTAATCTGCCTCATATCTACTGGAGAGAAGCTGTAAGCACAACGATATACACATTCAACAAATTTCATATCAAAGGAGATACTGGTAAGACACCATATGAGTTATGGTTTGGTCATACACTGACAGTTAAGTATTTCAAAATCTTTGGTAGTAAACGCTATATCAAAAGAGATGATTCCATTGGAAAGTTTGATCCTGGATGTGATGAAGGAATATTTCTTGGTTATTTTAATGAAAGAAAAGCATATAGATGTTATAACAAAAGATTGCAGAGAATTGTGGAGAGCACAAATGTCAAAGTAGATGAGAAGAACAGAAGTCAAATCAAACCTTATGAGAGAGAACTGGCAGTAAAAATGATCATAACTAAACTGGTAGCATCTATACCGGAACAAAATTTTGAACTAGTTACTCCTGCAGTATCAAAAAATTCAACAGTAACTAAAGATCAGGACAGAGGAACAAAAAATCAGAAGACTCCTAGGTATGTAAGGTTGAATCATTCTGAAGATCAGATCATTGAAGACAAAAGAAAAGAAGTGATGAGAAGAAGAAGGTTGGTAGCTGATGAGGTATGTTTTATTTCTCAAGTTGAACCAACATTAGTAATTGAACCTTGTAAAGATGAATATTGGATGAAAGCTATGGAAGAAGAATTAGATAAGAATGACACATGGACTTTAGTTCCCCAACTTATAAATAAGAATGTTATTGGAACTAAATGGGTTTTCAAGAATAAATTGAATGAGGATGGACAAGTTGTGAGGAATAAAGCTAGATTGGTTTGTAAAGGATATTCTCAGAAGGAAGGAAATGATTATGATGAAACCTTTGCACCAGTAGCTAGGATTGAAGCTGTGAGATTATTTCTTGCTTATGTTGCCCATAAAAATTATAAGGTTTATCAGATGGATGTTAAGTGTGCATTTCTGAATGGAGACCTTGAAGAGGAAGTTTATATTGAGCAACCTGATGGATTTTCACTTTTAGATGACAAAAACATGGTTTGTAGGTTAAGGAAATCTTTATATGGATTGAAACAAGCCCATAGAGCTTGGTATGCAAGACTAGATAAATATCTTTTGAAGCTTGATTTCACTAAAGGTAATGCTGACATTAATTTATATTATAAGATCACTGATGATGATATATTGATTATTGAGGTCTTTGTTGATGATATCATTTTTGGAGGTGAAGATAAGTTGTATATGAAATTCTCTAACAATATGAAGAATGAATTTGAGATGTCTATGATTGGGGAGCTGAGATTTTTCTTAGGTTTGTAGATTACTAAAACTGATAAAGGAATTTTCATCTGTCAAACGAAGTATGCTAGAGAGTTGTTGAATAAATTTGGTATGGAAAATTGTAAACTGGTTAGTACTTCTATGGTTACAAGCAAGAAATTGACAAAGAAAGATGCATCTACATTGGTAAATCCTACTAGGTACAAATCTATGATTATTGGTTTGTTATATCTGACTCAGACTAGACTGGATATAATGAATGCAATTTGTATTGTATCAAGATATCAGAGTGATCCTAGAGAAAATCATGAGAGTGCGGTGAAAAGGATTTTCAAGTATTTGCAGGGGACAACTAAATATGGTTTGTGGTATCCTAAAAATGACAAATTTACATTATGTGCATATACAGATGTAGATTGGGCTAGAGATGTTGATGACTGGAAGAGCACATCTGGTGGAGCTTTCTTTCTTGCAAAAAAACTTGTTTCATGGATCAATAAGAAGTAGTCACACACTTCTTTATCTATTACTGAAGATGAGCATGTTGCTACTACTACTAACTGTACACAAGTTCTATGGATGAAGCAAATGTTGAAGGATATAAAGGTGGATTGTAATGAATTGGTAGTTACTCACTGTGATAACTCTGTTGCTATTAATATATCAAAGAATCGGGTATTTCATTCTAAGACAAAGCACATATCTATCAAGTATAACTTTTTGAAGGAGAAGGTGGAAGCAAATGAAGTCAAATTGGTTTATGTGAACACTAAAGAGCAAATTGCATACATTTTCACTAAAACTTTGCCTAAAGAATCATTTGAGTACTTCAGAGGCAGGTTGGGGGTTTCTGGCCCTCTGATAGAGACTTGAGTGATGTTGATTGGCACCAGTCTGGTATGGATTATCAAAGTTATTACTCATTTTGGATTGATGTGGTGGTGCTACTAATCAGGGGGAGTAGTCAGATGTATGTTTCAGAGGATTTATGATTTTTATTTAATGTTTTATGCCAAATCTTTGGCATTGAAGTCAAAGGGGGAGAGATATATGTGAAAAACAGAGCTTAACAAAATATTAGTCAAAAGGGAGTTTGGTTCAGAACTTCGTTTCTATATCATTTTGTGGGAGATTGTTGGTTGCCTTCCATTGGGGGAGACATGTTTGGCATTTCTTGGCACTTGGATTTTTTTCACATCTAGTGTTGCCATCAATGCCAAAGGGGGAGATTGTTGGCAATTTGGAATTGATTATGTGTTGCATTGATGTTTTGTCATTGATGGCAATACCAGTTGTTTTGGTTGTTTACCAGTTTTCGATTGGTTCTGGTAGAGTGGTTGATTATGATATTGATCCGGTAGGATCCGGTATGCTTTGGTTTGTGGAATTGGTTTGGATCTGTCATTCATGCTATTTAGATGTGTATCATGATCAGTTGGTTTGGGATTTGATGACTTAGGAGCTATCATTTGTTCTAGTAAGCCTTTTGGTCACTGGTAAGGGTTTTAACGGTAGAGCTTTGTTGAAGATCTTTTGATGCACGTGATAAGTGGTGTTGGTGCAACTTCTAGATGGCTTTCAGGATGATGTTGGTTATCTTGTTTGTGTTCTAGTTCATCGGTGGTGTTGGATTTGGTTTATGGCAACCTATTTTGGGTCTGTTGTTATCTAGGTTATGGACCGATTTCTGTAACGTGTTGGCAGATGTTCTTGATGTTTTACTGGTGGAATTTACTGTATTATCTTTTAGGTGGCGAACCTAATTGTTTAGGTCTCGGGTTGGTATAAATATGATGTAAGATCTCTTTGTAGATCATGGGTTGATGGGATGATCCATGTGTGAATAATGTTGTAATCATATGCAGAAGGTTTGGTCAATCATAGGTGATCGAATTGGGTTTGTAAGAGAGGTTTAAGACTTCAGATATTGAGCTTAACTGAAACTGTACTCAGGCATAGGAGATGCTATACTTGCAGTTCACTATTCTTTCCGGATTGTAGTCCAATGTTTATGTAGTCAGTGAGGCTCCTTTTTGTGATGAGCAGTGCACTCTAGGCTGTTGGCCTTCCTGCATGTGCAGTCCCCTCATATTGTAATCACATACTTACTGCAGAAGTATTATCTGACTATGGGTAGGCTTCCCACTGTGGCTTTTCCCTTTGTCGGGTTTTCCACATACAAATCTTGGTGTCATGTGTTATGGATGGATGGTAACTATTCTGTGATTTATATTTATGTTTAAATGCTTTATCAGTCATTCTAGTATTTTGTTTATGTATTCCTGTATTAAGTTTATGTGTTCCAGTAGTAAGGATTTAAATGCTTAAAGTTCTATAATATGACGACAACTGAATCACCCCTGCCCCCCCCCCCCCCCCCCCCCCCACCACCTTCTTTGTTGTCCTCTGGTTATCTGAGCTGTCTAACATACATATCCAAAAATTATTATCTTTGTTGTAATTTCATCTAAAGATAATGCAATAAAGTTTGACTATTTTAATTTTTTCTTTACATCTTCTTTTTCCACCTCAGCAAGACAGCTTGCCCATTCCCATCCACTAGTTATTGAATAGTGTGTATGATAAAATCTAGGAACATTTAATTTTTTTAATAAAGTAGAAAAGTTAGGGTAGTCTACCATAGGATGAGCTTTATTCAAAATTAAAAAAAAAACACTCAACTAAATAGTTTTGGACTTGCATGTTTCTGTCATGAGATGTTTAAATTGACCATCAATAGAACCTTAATGTTTAGCATTCTTCTCCTCTCTTCGCATATGGTCTTTATAGTCTTCTTCATACTTAACATGTTTATATTCTTCTTTTGTTTTCCAACTAATCACTGATCATTATTTTCTAGCTATGATTTGTTTTTCATACACTTTACTAATATCCTTTTCTATAGTGTCTGGTTTTAGTTGCAACTTCTTGTCCCTTTTTAGTTTCCAACTATAGAAAGTACACTTGCATTTTGTTGAAGGTTCATCTTTTTTGGATTTGAAACTTCTTCAATGAATGGGTATCTTGACACCCAATCCAACTGAAAATTCCTTGTCATTATCCACTTGCATCATGTTTTTTATTTTCCTTTTTTTTTCCCCTTTCATGTACTTCCAACAACATCATTTGCACTTTTATCAACAACATCATCTGCATCATTGTCATTAACAATGCCTATGACATTTTCATCAACCTCAATTGACTTATTCCGACTACTCTGGGTATCCAATTCTATTGGAATATTGTTTGTGGATTTGACATTTGACTCAATTAACTCATTTTAATCTTTCCTAGAGGCTTGTCCTTCTTCAATAATTTTTGGTGTTATTTATGTTGTACCTCCATCTGATGGATTGCTAACAATAACATTACCGTAGTATGACTTTATATTTTTAATTCTGCATTTTTTATGGCCTCCCTTCAACACTTTCAAGAGTTTTATTGCTCGATATCTCTCAAGAAATACAAACTGCAAGAAATAGAATCAAATTGATATAATTGAAGAATATAGACCCCTAAATATTGATTCTTTAGGCACTCAATATGTCCCTACTAAATAATTTCTAAAAACAAACTGAAATTCACAAAGTTTAAGGATAAATAACTTATAATACTATAAAATAAATTGTCACTCACCAATAGGTTTTGTCAAAGTCCGTTATACAACTATGTCTCTAGTAGCAAATTGTCTATGATTTGAATCGACTATCAAGAGCTCAAAATATAGGAAAATGTGTCAAAAAAGTACCGACTTTTGATTTTATTTATACCATTCTATGTGGCAAATTTTGAGAGGCATTTTAAAATTTATCTTAAATTTTTGCAAATTTAAATAGGATTTTAGCATCATAGAGTAAAAATGGGTGAATCTCCCCAACTATTAAAATGATATGTTTTAATTTCCAAGGGGGTCATGGACCTATGATTACTGTTAACTTACAACACAACTGGCAAAATGGGTCCTCCTACATGATTGTGGTATCAAACGTTTTAGTTGGTATTAGTGAATAAATGGGTGGACGTAAATTATAACCTTTTGAAGTTGTTGGTGAAAAATTAAATATGTATGACAGATCCCAAAAGTTGATGACGAATTAACTTGCATATGGCCCAAAACATGTAAAAATCAGGCAAATGAGAGATAGACCTCAATTCGTAATATTCCCCAATTTCAAAATCCCTGATCCCAGATATTTACCAATTGGCAAAAAATTTCCACTAAAAAGATGTTGAATATCAATACAAATGACGAGAAATGATGCCTAGGAATGCCCTTTTATAGGTGAGTTGGATTTTCCATCAAGGCACCTACCATAATAAATACAATGCAAGGTCAAACTTCACAAGTAAATTGGTTGGTGGAACATTGGGGTTGGGGATAGGACTTGCAATGTTCACTTGGTGCCAAGTGAACATTCTAACTTCGATGTCCAATCCCAAGAAAAGAAAAGACTATCAAGGTTGGGGATTGGGGGAAAGACTTATTTTTTCTTTGAAAAATGAAAGGGACAACTCCAATACCTAAATGTGATACCAAGAAGAAAAAAGACCTATTAGGGGTCGATGATTAGAGTTCCATTGTTTCTAAAGAAAAAAAAGAACAATGAAGGCCTAAAGCCCAAACTTTGAAAGGGTGCTAAAATAAAAGAAAATAGAGAGGGAACGTGAAAAACACTAGGGCGAAAAACCCCAAGGGAATGAAAGACAAAACAAAAAAGAAGTCTCCATTTTGTCAAGTGGAAAAAAGGTGTAGGAGTGCAAAGCACAACAATTTTGATAGAGCCCATTTGATGCAACATATTTATGTGGTACCTTTGTGGTGTGTAATTACTTTCTCTTATCTTGTTGTAGAACCTCCACTATCGCATTGTGTATACAAATCGCTAGTTAGAAACTTGAGAGTTAGCTATGAGAGAAGATGTTATTAATAGGTTCCAAAACATGGTTCACACCATGTTCTTCAACAACTTTTAGGAACATCTCCTCTAAGGTATATGCACTTATTGAGGGTCTTCTTAAGTGTGCATTTTGCATAGGTATTATTTTCTCTTAGGGGACATAATTGACATAATACAATATTAAAATATAGTTCTCATGCCACTGACATACAACTAACATATATAAAAACAAATAAATTTGTAAGGGTTATGTTAGTATTATCATCCCATCATAGACCTTGGGAATGGATTAATGAGTTTTCTTGGTTCAAATCTCATCATTGTTTGTGATAAAGTCACTAGAGGTAGGGGAAGGAGCCATATATTGATAGACTTAACTCATCCTAAGAAAGGGACTAAATAAAAAAAATATGAAGAAATTACTAGATTAAATTTTGTACAAATAGTATGAAAACATAGGAAGGGCTTAAGCAGAGAACCCTAAGCCATACTAAAACTGTAATGCCCTGCCAGGAACCCTAAAGGAAAACAACACAACTAGGCAACTAAAAGGTGAAATATATATATTTTTAAAAGATTAAGTGCTTTAATTATAACCATTGCACGCTTAATAACACAACGGAAGTCTAACACATGATTTCCTAAGGGTTACCAACGAAGATAAATTCACAGATTATATTAACATCAAGGTTAATCCAATTGTCCATTTAATTAGGTAAATTAAATGCTTAAGATTAAACTACACATACATCTAAATTCCACAATGAAAGAATCAAGTATTCCAATGCATTCAATTTTCTATAAATCATTTATACATAAGATCAAAGCAACTGAATTAACATACATTCCACTGACATAATATTACAATATCCATAAATACATGGCTTCCAAAAATACCACGGAATCCAAAGTTACAATATCAAGGTTACATAAAGTTTGATACAGTGACCACAAGGTCTCAACTGAACAAAGATCACGAACATGAGTTGGTACATGAACCATGAACCAAGAAACACTAGCGAAGCCTTTCCTCGCCTGAAGATATAATCCAGAACATCTGATGGAAAGTGGCACTACCACTCGACCATGTGATCCCGAAATGGAACCAACCCACCGTGCTAGGAGATAGTAGAAGACCCTCAAGCAAGCAAAATAAGACAAGTACGACAGAACTACATGACTCTGCAAACATCCATGTGACACAACTCACAAACACTAGTGACTCTAAGGAGAGAGTGTCATCGCATGGCTTATAGTGGTTACCCTGGTAGGCCTCCATAGGTCTCGGCCCCCATCCTGGGTTATCCTGGTAACCTCTCCCGAACCTCCGGCTCCATCTAAGTCTCATGCGGACCCTACCAATCCTTTCGTGAAGACAAGGTGGTAAGTTTGCCATTCCAGACCTTCTCACCACATCCCGAGCCTATACAAACACTCAACCATGTGCGAGGCACATTATCTTAATTAATATTATAAAATACCCACCCCCTAATCAATTATTAGGTTATCACTTTTTAATTGACTTTCGACGGGTTATCCTGCCATCCACTTCAGGCACGGCCCCTACTCGAAAGCCACTCTCTCTCATAGGACACTAACATGAAAGGTCTCTCTACGAGAACTTTATGGCAAAACAGACAGCCATAACTAATCCTGACAAACCATGGGTGAAGGATACACAATCACTAAACCAGGATTGACCATTTGGAACAAAACACACAATGGCTCACATCGACGGGGTTATACAACAACACCTAACCAAGGAGATATAATAACATATGACATAATGACAACTCAACTAGAATTGCAACGAAATTAAGCTTGACTGCAAATACCATTTATACAAGATCCTAATATAGGCAATCTTTTCTTTAAATAGCCAAAAGCATAAATAACTTGCAATTAAAGATTTTCCAGAAAATAAGAAAATACAACTATATTAATACAAAGAGATCAATGTTGTCATTTGTCCAATAAGGTTGAATAAAATCACATAAAAATTAACCCCCTAATTATATGTTCATGATTAATTTACAAATAATTTCGAATAGCTTATATCCATAATCTAAATTAAATTTCAAATTAAAAATATATATAATAAAATGAAGATTTAATTTTGCAATAACTTTCATTTCCAATAATTAGGAAATAACTTTATTCCTAAAATAACATAATTAAAAACTACAGAAAATACTATATATATATATATATATATATATTAAAAACCAAACTTCATAGCACTAGCACAAAACCCGAATGTACCAAACCTTGCACAAAATTTAACCCAACAAATCAAAATAACTTTTCCCCCTTGCTATCGTACGGTAGCAAGTACTATCGTAGGTAGTACATGCTAAAGCACGGTAGCAGGTACTACCGTAGGAAATTTAATTAATACATATTTTCTCCAAAAATAATATAGTAAAATAATTTTCCCTTACTTTTAATAACCCAATAAATTTAATTAATAATTAAATGTATTTCTATAATAACTAAATAATTTCACAAAGATACACAAATATTAAAAAGGATTGCCATAGCCAAATATAGAAACAAAAAATCAAACAAGAGGGATTGATTTCTCTGGTAAATCCCATTCCTCCCAAATCTTGCAATTTCCATGCACAATAAAAATCTTGGCAAAATTTGCCACATTAACTTTTCCCAATCTTCTCAAAATTTTAATCTATAAACACCCAGGAAATAACTTCTTTCCATAAACTAGAAATTAAATTCAGTAATGGACTTTAGCCAAGAATCAGACAAGGTTTTAGATTTGACAAACATCTTAACACACACATCATTCAGAAAGAAGAAAGAAATAAAATATTTTCTTTAAAACAAACAATCAAACGAAGCCACCCAACCTGGTATAGCTTTCTTGGAAGAAATTTGTAGAAGAGAACCAATCCTTCAACAAGCTTCCAAATAAATCTCTTCACCTAAATCCCGGACCTGTCTCATGTGTCCCCAAAATAAAAGACCTATTGCCCTTTTAAACTAAAATTCTAGGTTGCATATATTTTTCTCAAAACCCTAATATTTTATTTTAGTAATAAAAGCAATTTTATTTTATTTTCTTATTTTCTAACAAAGGATAAGTTAACATGCAATAATTAAAAATCATATTTCTTTCTTTTCTTTTCTCATGCAAATTAATTAACTTTCTAATAAAAAAATTAAATCAATACTATAATTCTAATTAATTCTTTTATTTATTCATTTATTTATTTATTCTTTTATTTATTTAAAATTCTAGGAAATAATAAATGAAATTAATCTAATTTATTTTTCATTAAAATTTAAATAAAATATATTTCTAATATCATGCAGCTTGCAACTTAATTTAATAACTTCTTTTAATTAACTAAATTTATAATCTTAATGCATAAAATACATAATTCCCAAGAATACCAACTATGAGATAAATCCATAAATTTAATTAATTAATTAAAACCACTAAACACACAACTGAACTAACCAAATACTCATAAAAAGATCAAACGATAAAATACGAAAGCCGAACAAACTGACAGGACGACCAACTTACGACACTCACACGAGTGTAATTGAGTAAAAATAGGGTCAACTACTACCTCCTCCACTTCCATCAGACAATATAAGGCATGCTCAGACCTATGAAGCCAGGTGGAGATGATACCCCGTACCTACCCGGTACTTGTACCTGCAAAATCCTGCATCACTGAACCACACATGCATATATACAATATAGAAAAAAACGGCATACACACCGATGAAGGAGAATCGCGACGTTCCCTGTCTCACCAGAGTGAGTGAAGGAAAATCGTCCCCTTGCATCCAATACACTTGCAGACACACAACATATAATTCCACATTGCATAGATAAAGTAAAGTGTCAGTACATAGCTATAATCCATAAAATGTCATAACTAACAAGTACTGAAATACTGCAAATAAATTATGCATCTCATATCCAGATAAAGCATGAAATAATGTCATATAAATCCGAATAACACATCATGGTAATGTATCCATTGAAAACAAACAATAATAAAATATGAGTCTAATGAGTTCAAACTAGGAGGGGTACTACAAAAACTTATCCATAATGTTACCCTAGAAATTTTCCTTATTCCACTTTAATTAGAGTATTTCACTTTCCTTTTTTATATTCTTTTTGGTCATAAATAACATGTGATTATTTTAAATTCTTGTTAGATGTGACTCATTGAATTTTTTTATTTTGTGTAACTTTCAAGATAGAGCACTTGTTACAAGGGAGCATGCATATAACAATTTCTATATCTATATCTATATCTATATCTATATCCTTTTTATGGGTGTTTGAATAAATTTACTATGATGTTGGCTACTTGGTTTTATTTTGACATGCATTCCCATAGGAGTTTGCATGTAACTCAAAGTGGGGGCAACATTTAATGGTAAAAATTGTATACCTTTTTAATCGGGCTCACTTTGACTTGATTTTTCATTATGCAATGAGAATTATAGCAAATAGCATTATTTTTTCTTAGAGATTGTACATAACAAGACACTTACTAGATCCTATTTGTACTTGTAGACACAAAAAATTGTTCTTTAATTAAATAAATATTTATTACTTATTTAAATCTCCTTCTTAAATTAAATATATATTTTATTTATTTAATTTATCTATCCCTCTCCTCTATTAATTAAATAAATACTTTTATTTATTTAATTAGTTTATTTACCTTTTTCATATTTAATCCTAGCCCTCCAACTTGTTCATATCGATCATATCTAAAATTGTAGGCATGTGATAAGTGGCAATTATCTCTTCATTCACTTTGTGATTTCTCCAAAGTCAACCCACCTCCTAACCTCTTGTCTTCATCTTTACCTATCCTATAATCCTATTGATTCTCTTTCATCTGTGTGATCCTGGACATTGATGATTTAACCTCTTAAGATAAACCCTCCATTTTTAGGATGATCTCTATAAAAGAGGCTTCCTCCTCTCATTCTACAACAACACATTGCTTTCATACTTACATAATGCTAAAATCATTGTAGAGCATACCTCACCACAAGTATAACCATACATTATCACAACTGTACTCCATTATTCCTTGAGCTCTTGTGCCAGTGCAACATAAATTTGAGAGCAATAGTATCGAATACAAGATCATGGGGGATAGGAAAATAATGGAGACAAGCATCTTATGCATGCGAAGGTATACTTTGTTTATTTAATATTGTTTACATGCATTTCTAGTTCTCTATTGAGTATTGTTGAATTAGTTTGTATATCTAGGGTTAGTGGTTCGCTTAGTTAGGGTTTACAAATAGGTTGCAATTCAACATAAAAAAATTACTCATTCCTAAGGATAGGCCTCAATCCTTAGTTTTTTCCTTTCCCTCTTAGATTCAAATATACGATTTATTGGAATGACCCTAGGTTAATTTCATTATTTATAAAAGTGAACCTCAAACAATTTTTAAGTGTCAATTTAAGTTTGTGGTTAACCTAACCCTTGCACCTAACCATTATGTGTCAACTCAAAGCATGAAACCTTTCACTTGCTGCCGTGGAAGTTGTATTTTAGGGGATATTTGTAGTTAATTTTCACATTTATTTAGTGCCTATAAATCCATTGCACATTTTAATAATCATTCAAATAATAAGGACATCATTATTTATCACCTCTTGCATTAACATCTAGGAAATTATTTGTATGACTAGTTTTCAATGATTTTCAAATTTTGTTGATTTAGTAATCTAGGAGTTTTACTAGGGGAGAATACCCCATGCTTGGATAAATCCTCAAATGTGTTCCTAAAAACCTCTAGTTAGGGAGAAAATATTCTAAATATCTAGATGAATTAAAAAGCACATATCAAACTTCAATAGAGATCAAATCTATGCACTGAAGTTTAGATCTATATACTTAGGTTATATTCTATGCTTTGTGCAAAATTCTTTGATAATCCCAATAGTGAACCATAATAGTAAATAATGAATTTGTAGGTTCGAAAAAATTCATCCAACTAATCCCAATTTTCTTAAATATTAATATATCACTTACATTCATCTTCACAACACGATTCCATTGATTTTTTAACTAAAATTCTTACATTTACTTCGACACTTCACTCAAAATAATTTTAACACCAAATAAATTTATATTTAATATATTTATAATATACTTATTTCACCCCAAAAGCCTAAATTTAAACCTAAGAAATGCACGTAAAAGAAATTTTCTTTTTCTTTTTAATGTTTAACTTTAAAAATGAACAAATTTTTATATATATTAAAACATGCTTTAATTTTCACCTGTTCCAAGATTTGTTTTAAATTTGAAACACTTAGAATTTTTTCACCCATAAAAGATAAATTTAAACCCTAAATAAATGCATGGAAAATAATTTCATTTTCTTTTTTAATGTTTGAACTTTAAAAAGAATAAATCTTTATATATTAAGATATGTTTTAAATTTTCTCTAGTTCAAAAAGACTTCTTTTGAATTTGAAATATTTCCAATCAATCATGATTTTGAACTATTATGCAAGCTACTTTATCGTCAATATTAGTGATCTATATTTTAACTGTAAAATAGTATATAATAAAATTATCCTTAAACTGTATTTTATGCATACTTTTTCAAATACCACAAACACTTAATACTTTTAATAGATAATGATATATTATATTGTTAGTTCTTTAAGTATTATGGATCTAAAGTATCATAAGAAGTGATCAAAATTTCACAAACATTTAATACTTTAATATATAATAATATAATATATTTTTAGTTCTCTAAAGTATTATGTATTTGAAGTATCATAGAAAGTAGCTCTATTTTTTTATCAAATCTTATTTTTTTGTTTTGTTGTCATCCTATATGAGATAGTGTGACTTGACTTTGTGGTAATGATCTAGCATAAGTGTTACCCTTGAAGTTCAAACCCTATAATTTTAACGTCTTATTTTCCTTATCATGGATTGGGGATTGGGGATCGTTGACTGTTTTGCACCAAATTTGATGAAGAGTAATAAGCACCCCCAAAGTTTGCCCCTTGACCTACTCAAGTTTTGCAATTTTATTAACCGGAATCGAGGTTTAGGGTTGGAGAGTTCGGTTTTCTACGAATTCTATCAAATTTCTAAAGAACCCTAACCATATATCCCATAGATTATGACTATGTTAATTTCTTTTTTGTTTAAGTCCCAAAATCCTAGTATAACATTTAAAAGGGGTCTGTTGTCCAAGTCCACTTTGGTGTTGAATGATTTTGAACCAAAACCTAAGGGGTAAATCTCCCACGGTATCGTGGTCATGGACAAAGTCGAACAAACAATTAGGAACAAACAAAAGGGTTCCAAATAATCACTATTCAAGATTGATGAATGACAAGGCTCTATCCTTGGTTTTCCAACAAAAGCAAAAGAAAAGAGAGCCCAAGTAGGCAAATAAATAAAAGAACATTGAAAAACCCTAGGACAAATCCTATCACAAATAAAAAATACCAAATAATCACAAGAGTGAAGGAAAGGAGACCAAAAACCTACTTGGAAATGTGGAAGATCAACTTTGAATGTCGATAGTAGTAATCTCGCAAGAATTTTCATGCTAGGGTACTAGAGATAGAGTTTGGAATGCAACTAGGAAACAAGGTTTGGTTGCTATGGATTGCTGATAACATATAGCACTTCAAATATCAATACAAACGATGAGAAATTATGCCTAAAAATGCCCTTTTATAGGCAAGTTGGATTCGTCATCAAGGCACATGTAATAAATGTAGTGTGGGGCTAGACTTTGCAAGTAGATTGATTGGTCAAACGTCAGGGTTGGGAATCAGACTTCCAATATTCGCTTGGTGTCAAGTGAATAAATTTCAACTTTGATGTCTAATCCCAAGAGAATATAATACTATTGGGGTCGAGGATCGGGGATAAGACTTCCTATTTCTTTGAAAGATGAAAGGGACAACCCCAATGCCTAACAAGAAACACCAAGAAAAAGCCAAGGAAGACCCAATGCAGGTTGGGGATTAGAGTTGCATTGTTCCTAAAGCAAAAAAATAACAATGAAGGCTTGAAGTTGGAACTTCAAAAGGGTACTAAAATGAAAGAAAATAGAGAGGGAACAAGGAAAACATAGGGGGTCAAAACCTTAAGGAAATGAAAGAGAAAACAAAAAGGGAGTCCCCATTTTGTCAAGTGAAAAAAAGAGGAGTGAGTACAAGGAACAACATTTTTGATAAAACCCATTTGATCTAACATATATATGTGGTGCCTCTATGGTGTTGAATTAGTTTCTCTTATTTTGTTGTAGAGCTTCCACAATCACATTATGTATGCAGATCACTAGTTAGAAACTTGAGAGTTAGCTATGAGAGAAGATGTTATTAATAGGTTCCAAACCATGATTCACACCATGTTCTTCAACAAATTTTAGTAACATCTCCTCTAAGGTATATGCACTTATTGGGGATCTTCTTAAGTGTACATTTTTCCTAGGTATTATTTTATCTTAGGGGAAATAATTGACATAATACACTATTAAAATATAGTTCTCATACCATTGACATACAACTAACATCTACCAAAAATAAATAAATCTATAAGAGTCATGTTTGTATTATCACCCTATCATAGACCTTGCAAATGATATAATGCGCTCTCTTGGTTCAAATCTTATCATTGTTTGTGATAAAAGTTACCAAAGACAGAGGAAAAAGCCATATATTAATAGACTTAACCCACCCAAGAAAGGGACCAAGCAAAAAAAATATGAAGAAACTACTAAATTAAATTTTGCATAAATAGTATGAAAAAATAGGAAGGGTTGAAGCAAAGAACTCTAAGCCAAACTAAAACTTATCCATAATGTTGCCCTAGGAATTGTCCTTATTCCACTTTAATTAGAGTCTCTCCCTATCTTTTTTTATTTTCTTTTTGGTCATAAATAGCACATGGTTATTTTAAATTCCTGTTATATGTGATTGATTGAATTTTTTATTTTTTAATGTTTTAAGAGAAAGCACTTGTGACAAGGGAGCATGTATTAAAGCAACTTCTATATCCCTATCTATCTCCTATTTATGAGTGTTTGAATAAATTTACTATGATGTTGGCTACTTGGTTTTTATTTTTTCATGCATTCTTATATGAGTTTGCATGGAACTCAAAGTGGAGGCAACATTTAATGGTGAAAATCGTATCTTTTTACATCCTGCCCACTTTGTTTTGTGATCACTTTGACTTGATTTTTTATTTTGCAATGAGAATTGTAGACACCTAAAATTGTCTTGTCTAATTAAATAAATATTTTTAGTTATTTAATTATTTTACCCTAAATCTTCTATTAATTAAATAAATTCTTATTTATTTAATTAATTCATCTATCTTCTTCTAAGACTTTTCTAATTTAAATAAAAACTTATTTATTTAAATTATTCTTTTCCTAAATTAAATAAATATTTTATTTATTTAAATTATTCTTTTCCTAAATTAAATAAATATTTTATTTATTTAATTATCTCCTTTCTTCTATTAATTATTATTAATTTTTTTAATTAATTCATTAGCCTTTTCTACCCATGACACATGTCATTCATCCCTTAATTTTCCTCTTACCTACCCCCTTTATCATTTGATTATTTCCTCTACCTACCCTTTAATCCTAGCCGACCATTTATCTTTACACCTTTTAATCTTATCCTTCCATTTTCTAAAGTGTCTTCTACATAAGAGGATACTCTCCTTCATTATAAACCATAATCACCTAATCAATGTGTCTAGTCAATCCAATTAGGTAATCAATGCGTCTAAACACTCATATGCAATCAAGCCTTCTTGTGGTCAAGCTATCAACCACAATCTATTCTTTGTTGAGCTCTTGTGCACACATAAAATTTGAGAGCAAATATATCAAACAAGATCAATGGAAATAGGAGACAACGGAGATTGAAACCCTGCTTGGCATGTGAATGGTAATATTGCTTTATTTTGTTGATTTGCATGATCTTAGGTATTTCTATTGGTATTGGTGAATGTTTCATTGTAGGACCTAGATTGTTTGTGGTTGGATCTTTATGGTTTTACAATAGTTTATCATCATCACTTTTCACCGTATACAAGAATTATAAGAAATAGCATGATTTTTTTAGAGATTGTACATAACCAAAAACTTACTTGATCATATTTGTATTCATTCCTAGGGATAGGTCTTAATCATTACTTTTTCCTTTTCCCTCTTAGATTTAGATACATAATCTATTGGAATGACCCTAGGTTAATTTCATGATTTATAAAAATAAGCTTCAAAATTTTTACGTTTCAATTCAAATTTGTGGTCAACCTAACCCTTGATGTTAGGAATTGCATGCAGAAAATATCAATTATATGCAAGTAAAGATTAAATAGAGGAATGAAAAACACATAAATAATAACAGAGAGGAGACAATTTTAATGTGGTTCACCCAAACTCGGGCTACGCCCACCAAATAGAGTCCAATATTATTATCCAGTAAATCGAACCGATTACAACCAACAATCCCTTGCAACTCAATACCGCTGCAAAATGCTACAAAAATTCTCTATTGAAAACCCTAACCCTTAGCCGTTTTAACAAGACTTGTGTCGGTTACAAAAATAGAGTTACAATATGTCAACCAATAGAAAAATAACTCCAAATGCCTTTATAAAATAATAAAATTCGTTTGAGCCTCACGGGGTGCTGCCCCTTGACCCCGCCCTGTACTATGATAGGGAGCACACTAGGGGCGCCCCTGAACCCCATCTTAGGGGCGTTGCCCCCAAACCCCTGTTGAATAATTTGGGGGGAAACTGTGCCAATAAAAGGGGAAAATATAACTTCCGAGTTTGATTAGGCTCCATATAACAGCACTTGCAACTAGCCATTATGTGTCAGTTCGAAGCATGAAATCTTTCACTTGCCACCTTTGAAGTTGCATTTTAGGGGTTATTTGTAGTTCATTTTCACATTTATCTAGCACATAGAAATCCATTGCACATTTGAATAATCATTCAAATGATAAGGACATTCATTATTTATTACCTTTTTGCATTAACATTTAGGACATTCTTTGTATGAATACTTATTGTTTTCAATCTTTTTCAAATTTTATTAATTTAGTATCCTAGGGGTTTTAGTAGAGGGGAGAATACCCCATTCTTGGCAAAATCCTCAAAGGTGTTCCTAAAAACCTCTACTTAGAGAGAAATTGTTCTAAATATCTAGATGAATTAAAAAGTACACACCAAAGTTGAGTAGAGATCAAATCTACGCACTAAATTTTAGATCTATATACTTAGGTTATAAATTCTACTTTGTGCAAAATACTTTGATAATCCAAAGTGACCCATAATGATAAATAATGAATTTATAGTTTCAAAAAAATTCATTGATCTAAATACAATTTTTCTAAATATTGATAAATCAATTACACTCATTTTCACAACATGATGACATAACTTTTAACTAAAACCCTTTTATTAATTTATTTAATTCTCACATTTACTTTAACACTTTACTTGAAACAATTTTAACATCAATTAAATTTACATTAAAAATAATAATTATTTACTTATTTCACCCCAAAAAGTTAAATTTAAACCCTAAAGAAATACAAGCAAAATAAATTCTTTTTCCTTTTTAATATTTAACTTTAAAAATGAATAAATCTTTATCTATTAAAATATGCTTTAAATTTTCTCTTAATCCAAGATTTCTTTTAAATTTAAAACATTTACAATTACTTCACCTTAAAAATCTAAATTTAAACCCTAAGAAATAAAGTAAAACTAATTTTATTTAACATTAAAAAGAATAAATCTTTATATATTAAGAAATGAATACATCTTTATATATTTAAATATGCTTTAAATCTTCTCTTGTTTCAAGATTTCTTTCAAATTTGAAACATTTATAATTATTTCACCTTAAAAATCTAAATTTAAACCCTAAAGAAATAAAGTAAAGCTAATTTTATTTTCCTTTTAATGTTTAACTTTAAAAAGAGTAAATCTTTTTATATTAAGATGTGCTTTAAATTTTCCCTTAAATTTGCAACATTTCCAATCAATGATAATTTTCAACTATTATACAAGCTGGTTTACCATCAATATTAGTGATCTATATTTTAGTTGTAAAATAGTATATAATAAAATTATACTTAAATTGTATGTTTATGGATACTTTTTCAAAATTTCACAAATACTTAATACTTTTAACATATAATAATATAATATATTGTTAGTTCTCTAAGCATTATGGATTTAAAGTATCGTAGGAAGTGGTCAAAATTACACAAACATTTAATACTTTTTAATAGATAATAATATAATATATTGTTTGTTCTCTCAAGTATTATGGATTTAAACTATTAAAGGAAGTGGTCTTGTTCTTCATGAAATCTTATCTGTTGTTTTGTTGTCCCCCTGCATGAGATATTGCGACTTGACTTTGTGGTACCACATGGGTTAATAACTAGACCTTGTGCCTTACCATAGGAAGCTCCCACAATCAACCTTGGTGTTCTGTGTTGTTCTAGATTCTTGTAAGGTGTCTTTTCGCTTCTTTATATAAACTTTTGACCCAAGCAAGGAACTGGCTGGTTACAAGGGACCCGACCTTGAATTCTTTTTCACCAACCCGGAAAGAGTTTGGGACAAAGACTTCCTTCTATGAACTACAGTCCAAGCAATGTTGTCATCCAAAACCTCATTGCAATGGGAAACAAGCGATGACCCATCAACTGAAGAATCAACAACAATAACAACTGAATGAGAAACCGAATGACTTGATATCCTTTGTTATTCTAAATTATTGTAGAATATACTATTTTGACTCTTCCTATCCATAACTCCCATAGAAAACATTTACCATAATTAAAAAAAACAATATAATATATCGTTACCTTGTACTACAAATCTATAGAAGAGACATGGTAGCCAGGACATGATGTTCCATTTCACACAAATGATGCCCTTTGGTAAAGGAAGGAACAGTATCAAACGTTTGCTTTTTCCTTTGGGAACATGGATCCCACTCTGTATTTCACTCTTCCCGCCTTCAATCCAGACAGGTGTAATGTTCTTCTTTCACACTTGTGTGACTAAAGCTGGTACTGGTCTTTGTAATTGTACTAAATCACTTCATTTGACTAGTAGCCACTAGAGCCAATATGGGCGGTGGGATCGATCATTGCTGCCACCTTTAATGAGCATCCAGTCAACAGAAAAATGATTACAAGAAGATGGCTTAAAAGTGTTTTCCAACACTTGTAGGGACGAGACAGAGAGAGAGAGAGAAGGGGTAAGAATTCAGTATCCCAAAACAATGCCTATGAACGCTAGGGCTACAGTTAAGTTGAGGCAACTTAGCAGAAGAGGAGATTCTTCAGGGAGTTCAGGGTGGAGTAAGAGGTGGAGTCACTGCAAAAAGCTCTCAGAGTTGGGAGATGGAGAGCGAGAGCTTTGCAGGAACAGAAAGAATGTAATGGTGGTTGTGGATGCTTCTCCAGAGGCAAAAATAGCCATGCTCTGGGCTCTGAGTAATCTTGTTAACAATCTGGATACCCTCATCTTACTGCATGTCATTCACACCACTCATTTGACTGCATCCAGGCGTGCTGATGGATCCTCATGTGCAAACTATCTCAGATCCCTCTGCAAGGCGGGTAGGCCGGAGGTGAAGTATTCTTTATCTCCTTACATTTCTTTGAATCCTTTTTTATTCTGATGATAGATTATGAAATGTGATCTAAAATATTGATGATAAAAAATTTCCCACACAATCAAATTTAAAAAAAAAATATTCATATGAACTGTAAAAATCTTTCATTATTCTGTTTTTCCTTTTTAAACTTGTAATGCTTAATCCATGTCCAGGGAAATCTTGTCTAAATGGTATCTTATGATTTTTTGTCCACCCCCAATATTTTGGATTTAGGTTTACAATTTTACATATGTATGTACAGTTGAGTCAGTTAAATTGCTTGGATTGAAATCAAGAATTTGCAGGGTCAAAATCTTTTGCTGTAGCCATGAATGATGTTCTGTGTCCTAATTGATAGGAATAGCTTTTTTCAAATGTATTTCAATGCAAACGCTTCTGAGTGTGGCCTCTCAAAGGGTATTGCCTAATGCTTCTCTTAATAAAAATTAGACTAAAGAAGAAACTTTTCCCAGGTTTTATTCAGTGTGTGTTTTTCTTGGTGGGTTTTAAAGATTGTTCTGCCTTAACCTTTACATAACAGTAAAAATATGTTAGAATAATTTGTTTTATGGAATTATTTAGTAATTGGGTATATTATGTCTTATGTATTGGTTGTTTAATTTTTTCAGTCAGTTTTTTGTGGTGGAGATCTGATTTTTATGTAAACAATTACTACATTGATTACAATAGGTAAGAAATTCTTTTAGTATAAACGATCAGCATGTTGAGGGCAACATATTGATTGTTTGTGTGAAGAATATTGATAGGATTTGAATAAACATCACATTGTGGTCAATATGTCAGTTGTTTATATCTTCATATAAACATCTGACGCATTGACAACAATGCACTTTAAACTCTTACAATATAAATAGAGCTTAAACAATTACCACTTTATAATCAACGCACTGACTATTTAGATAGAGAACTGCTCTCCACATGCACTACAAATATGTTGACCACAACATACTGACTATTTATATTCTTTTAAAGAAAACAAATTTTAATTTTGAAAAAATTCCCTCCAAATCTTCTTTAATCATAATTATAATTATAAGTTATAATAAATATTTCTTATAAAATACAACTAATACTTAATACGATTTAAACTAGTTTAACAATAACCCATAAATGTATACCATACAGAAGCAGATAGCAGAGCCTCTCAATAATTTAATAAATAAAAAGAATGAATTATATCTTACATTTTTTCTAATACAGAACTATATGAACTCAGTGGCTAAATGAACCTTCACATCAAATTCTAGAACACAATTATGAGATATTAAAATAAATTAAGTCATAAATAAAAATTTTAAGAACTGGTGTTATATGTTTTGGGTGGTGAATGAGAGGGAGAAAGTTTTTGTGAGATAAAAAATGTTTCTACATCTGTGTTAGAATTTTTTACATCAATATTTGAGATTCTGAAACAAAGTTCTAACATGCACATTATAGCATCTATATGAATAGATTGCCTTCCACTCATTAATCCAGAAATATTGAACTTACAACCACCATTCATATTTTTCATTAACTTGACCATCTAATCTACCTTCAAAATCACACTTGGAAACATTTTTGATGACCATTAGACTGAAAATATAATAAATCTATTTGTTTTGATTCATATCAATACTGCACTGTGATTTTGAAAGGTATTATCTTATTTGAGAGATTCAAAATCTTGTCTCTTTGGGTGGCTGCAGGCCCCATTGAAGGACACTGTAGGATGAAAATTTGATGGCTATGCTACTTTGGTTTTCTGTTCTGTCAGGTGGATGTGCAAGCAGTTGTAATACAAGCTGCTGAAAAGGCAGCTACCATTGTGAACCAGGCAAACAAACTGCACATTTCAGTGCTCATACTTGGACAAAGAAGGCCCTCCTTGTTACACAGGTTTTGTCTTATATAAGCATATGTTCATTTGTATGTACAGAGTAATTACAATTTTACATATTTTTGTATTTTCTAAATATTTTGATGATAGATTTAGAGTGTGATCTGAAATGTTGATGTTAAAAAAGTTACACAATATTTAAATAGATTGTAAAAATCTGATAACGTATTGATAATAATTTTACAGGTTTCTTCGTAAGAAAGATGAGTTGGTAGACTACTGCATTGATCATGCAGAGTGCTTGACTCTGGGTGTGAGTAAACAGAGCAGCAGCATTGGTGGTTACCTTATCAACAGCAAATGGCACAAAAACTTCTGGCTTTTGGCTTGATTATCTATATATCTATAACTGTAAATGCAACAGAGAAGGAAGGGATTTATGCCTCTTATTAACAGGCTAATCTTATTGTTAGCTAATTTTCATCTTTATTAACATGCTAAGAAAACCTATTAACATGGTAATTTTCACAAAGGTATGCATATGAATTTGATTACAGGTAGGAGACCGTGGCACCTTATAAGATGTAAATTATTTGCTAGTTGGTGATATATGATGATGTTAAATATGATTACCATGTATATTTGAAGATGAAGCCTTGGAGTTGTGCTATTTAGCACATATGGGTGATATATTTTGACAGTTGTAAAGTTGGTTGTAATGGGGAAAAAATATTTATTAGTAATATGATTATTTAATATTTATGTATGTGAGTAAATTAATTTTTTAGTTAAAGAAGTATGATTTTAACAAATCTTGTTATGAAAGAAATTTGTGGAAGTGTTTAAAGTTATAATACAATTATTTTTATAAAGGAAATTTGCTGTTGAAATATATACAAATAAATGAGATTTGGTATTTGATTAGAACAAAAATATTGGATGTTCAAAAGGATTGAAATCAATTATCCATGTATTTTGTTAGATCCTATAAAATTTGTTCAATGTAAATTGTCAACACATCATAGTCAATGTATATAGACCCACATGTTTCAGTTTCAAAGTTCTCCCTAGGACCATGCCAAACCCTTACCAACAAGTCATTATGTGTTGGCTCTTGTTCCAATTTTTTTTTCTTTCTAATTAAGTATAAAAGAATATCACCCCATGGGTCATTTATATCAATTCATCCTTTATCCATCTATCATCCAAACTTATAGAGGGATACCTTATCCAATTAAGTTTGTCAAAATTGATGATACACACTATCATAACAATGCATTACAACATATTTTGATTGTCATTTTCTCAAAAAAGTTTTGAAATCCTAGTTTCATGCTAGAGCTTTTCATCCCCCATTTACATTTTGTTCCAAGCTAGCCTGATGATTATTAAGATGTCTAATTCATTCATTGCATGTTGTATTCCTACCTTTTATGACAAATTATTGAATTGAATAAGGGACTTGCAATAAGGGGAAGATCATCATTTAGAAAGCTCCCAGTGATATTCATCAACATCATAGTTCTTTTATTACATGTCTAGATACCAAAATAAATATTTAGTTGAGGTACATAAGAATTATAGATCATATGTTCATTATTCCACCTCAAATTCAAATACACAAACATAGATTTGATATGAGATTCTAGATTGTTATATATAACTTGTAGAATTTAATCATCTCAAATTTGACATCAAATTCTAGGTATCAATCATTTGTGCCCAAATATTTGTATATATTTATCTTAAAATATTTATTTGAAATATTTTATTTTCTTACATAAATTGGTGAACTCATTCAATTGTACACTACCTAGGGTTTATATCTTCTATAAATATTGTGTCAAATGAAATATTTATAATCATTTATGTTTCACATTTCATATTTGATTTACATTAGGTATTGGATAAATTCTCATTTTTTCTTTTTGATATTTCCATGATCCTTAGTAACCCAACCTTTGATTGTGCTTTACTATTTGATTTTTCTTATCTCATTCTTAACTTGTGCATTCCTATGTAAAGAATCCTAATGATTTTTTTATGTTCATTGCATTTACCCATGACTGTAAAGGTTGATTCATGTTCTTTGCATGCATTAGTTCACAGTGTCTCTCATTTGTCATCTTTAATACACAATTTGTCAATTTCACTTCTATTTTAGATATATTTTTATTTATTTGACCACATGTATTATGATGTTTATATATAGGATGACGACTTAGTTGTACCTTTTTATGATACATACGTGAGAAAAATAACAAGTGTATAAAATTTTCAAAGAAGAACAATAACACATAACACATAGATTTACGTGGAAAACCCTGGTAAAAATATTCCAGTAAAAAACCATGGGCAAATTTTGTCTTTCGTATTGATTCTCAGGAATTATAGAGTTACAACAATCTCAAAACTGTACATCAAAACATGACTTCGAACAGCCTAAAACAATCGAGTTGCAGAGTCCTACTTGAAGACAACTTACTAAATATAGTAAGTATGACTCACACAACTGCTTGTAAAACACATGTCAAAATTACTATTTATAGAAAGTTTATTAACAAAACTTTCTATTTATATTAAGTCTCAAAAAAACATTTGTGCCTCTCGACAAGATGCCTAATGGTGAGCGCCTAGCGATGCACTAGTAGGTAATCCATGATGACGCAACCACTGCTAGCTAAGATAGCCATGACGACTCAACTACTGCTAGCTAAGAGTCCAATTTGGACTTCACATTCCAACATTCTACCACTTGAAGTCACATTTCAAACTCTGAATAATTCCTCTACTGAAAGACCATTGCCAATGCTGCCTATCATCACATAATTGCAGACCAAGAGAAGTTCTGCACCAAGTGAACTTCTCTCTACTAATAGGTTTCGTCATAATATCTGTAGGGTTTACATCAGTGTGAATCTTGGCTAAAGAGATATGTTCTCCTTCCACCACTTCATGAACAAAGTGATATTGAATATTGATATGCTTTGTTATGGAATGGTAAGCTGAGTTTCATGCTAAGTGTATAGCACTTTGACTGTCACAATGCAAGACCATGTTATTTTGCTTCACTTTCAATTCACCCAAAATTCTATGAAGCCAAATCACCTCCTTGCTAGCCTGTGTTGCTGCCATATATTCTGCCTCAGTAGTAGACAATGCCACCACTACCTGCAACTTCGACAGACAACTAACAACACCTCTACCTAAAAAGAAAACATAACCTGTTGTAGAATTTCTCTTATCTTTGTCTCCACCAAAATCTACATCCACATACCCATTAACTTGAAGACTACTCCCATTGTAACAGATAGCAACATCTGAAGTGCCTCTCATATATTTGAGAATCCACTTCACAGTTGTCCAATGATCAGTGCCAGGATTCGCCATGTAGCTATTGACAACTCCCACTACTTGTGCAATGTCTAGTCTAGTGCACACCATGACAAACATAAGACTTCCTACTGCTGATGAGTATGGTACATGAGACGTTTGTGTCTTCTCTGCTTCTGTGCTAGGGCACTGTTCAAAAGACAATTTAATATGAATAGGAAATGGAGTACTATCTGGTTGTGCTTTCTGCATAATGAAGCACTGAAGAACCTTCTCCACATAATTTTTCTGTGACAAACCATAATTTCATGTTGTTTCTGTCTCTATGTATCCTCATTCTGAGAATCTTATTTGCACCGCCTAAGTCCTTCATCTCAAACTCCCTAGCAAGCTGAGTTTTCAAATGGATGATTTTATACATGATGGGACCTGCTACCAACATATCATCAACATACAGTGGTAGAATAATAAAACTACCATCATCATACATTTGAAAATAGGCACAATGATCAACCTCACATCTACTAAAACCCAAACTCAACATGAAGGAATCAAACCGCTTGTACCAACACCTTGGCACTTGTTTCAAACCACACAACAATTTTCTCAGCCTACAAACAAGATTCTCTTTGCCTATTTCCTCAAAACCTTTTGGTTGTTGCATATAAATCTCCTCAGAGAGATCACCATGCAGCAGGGTTATTCTTACATCTAACTGTTCTAACTCTAAATCAAGACTAGCAACAAGAGCTAAAACAAATCTAACAGTACTTAACCATACAACAGGTGAAATTTTTTCATCAAAATCAATACCAGATTTCTGTGCATACCCCTTGGCCACCAACCGAGCTTTATATCTTTCCAAATTATAATTTAAATCCCTCTTTAACTTGAAGACCCACTTGTTCCTACTTGCTTTTCTCCCCTCAGGCAATGGTACAAGCTCCCATGTTTTGTTCTTATGTAGAGATTCCATCTCCTCTTCCATAACAATTCTCCATTTGCTTGCGCATTCAGCTTCATAAGCCTCCTGATATGAACTAGGTTCACCAATATCAGTAAGTAATGCATAACTAGAATTATAAGTAAGAGAATACCTTACAAGTGGTTTGATTACTCTATTGGATCTTCTTAAAATAGGTGATCATTCACCCTGTGGCTCAATAGGTTGTTGTTCTTCTGGTTGATCTTCATCTAGTTGCTTTGCATTTGGTTGTTCTTCATCAAGCACATCTAGATGATCATCACGTTTTTCCACCTCTACTGGAATAACTTCCATACCTTGTTCTTCTTTACCTCTTTGCATTGATTTTTTATTAAAATACACATCTCGACTAACAATAATCTTGTGGGTAGCAGTATCCCACAATCTGTACCCCTTTGTACCTTCTACATAGCCAAGAAAAATACATTTTGTGGACTTCTTGTCCAACTTATTTCTATTTTATTTAGGAATATGTGCATAAGCATTACAACCAAAAATACAGAGTAATGAGTAATCATCTGGTTTACCTTTCCATATTTCCTTTGGAATTATATTGTCAAGAGCAGTAGTGGGAGATATATTGATCGGGAAACAAGTTGTATTTATAGCCCCGCCCCAAAATTTCTGCTCCAAACCAACACTACTCAACATGCATCTGGCTCGCTCAATGATTGTACGGATCATGCATTCAACAACGCCATTTTATTGTGGTGTCCTAGCAACCATCAACTGCCTTGCAATTCCATGCTCACAACAAAACTAATTAAATTCTGTTGAACAAAACTCACCTCCGTTATCAATTCTAAGACATTTTATTGTCTTACCTTTCTGATTCTCTACCAGAGCTCTAGACCTCTTAAAACATGAAAACACTTCAGATTTATTCTTGAGAAGATAAATCCACATCTTACGGGAATAATCATCTATAAATGAGACAAAATATGATGAACCTCCAATAGATGTTACAGGAGCTTCCCAAGTATCCAAATGAATTAGATCTAATACATCTTTGCTTCTAGTAGTACTTCTAGAAAAACTCAGTCTATTTTATTTTCCAAACAAACAATGTTCATAAAAACTTAAATATTTAGATTTTGCATCTGGGAGATGATTTCTATCTAGCAGTACCTTGAGACCTCATTCACTCATATGGCCTAGCCTTTGATGCCATGTTGATAATGAGTCCATCTCTGCATTAGATACCACATCAACCTCTCCAATGTTAGTTTGTCCAACCAACCTATAAAGATTGTCAACCTTCTCTCCCTTTAACACAACCAAAACTCCCTTTGTTAACTTGAGACAACTATTTTCACCACTGAATCGATAACCTTATTCATCAAACACTCCAAGTAAAAGTAATTTTTTCTTTAAGCCAAGTACATGCCTAACATGTTGAATAGTTCTAACTACTCCATCAAACATCTTGATTCTTACCTCTCCTTCACCAACAACTTCACATGGGTTGTCATTTCCCATGTAGACCATACCACCATCACAAGACCGATAAGTAGAAAACTAGTCTCTATGTGGTGTGATATGAAAGGAAGCACCATAATCAAGAATCCAAACATGAAGTAAAGAACTTCTCAAATTAGTAGTTAATACCCCTCCATCTTCCAATGGTGTCTAAACTTCAGTAGTGTTTGCCTCAGATGCTGGTGTACTAGGATTTTCCTTGGTTGCTTTTGGCAACCTACAATCCTTCTTGAAATGCCCATTCTTGCCACAGTTCCATCATTTCACCCTTTTCCGCCCTTTGATTTGGACCTAGTTTGTCCATGCTCAGTATTTGCTCTTTCCCGAGTTCTGCCTCTTGCAACAAGGGCTTCATTAGAAGAAGATCCTTGAGATGTCTTCCGCCTTGAATCTTTAGAGATTAATGTAGCCACCACATCCTCAAAGACCAACTTCCCACTCGGTGCAAATTTACTAAGAGCCATAACCAACTGATCCCAACTATCTGGCAAGGAGCAAAGTAATATTGTTGCCTTATATTCTTCATCGATTTTCACACCCACTGAAGCTAGTTTGCTTGTCAGTGTGTTGAAATCATTCAGATGATCAGTGACAGATGAATTGTCACACATCCTCAAATTATACAACTATCTCCTTAGAAGAATTTTGTTTGCTAATGACTTCGTCTCATACAACTTTGCAAGATTATTCCACAAGTCACGAGCAGATTTCTCCTCTACAACATTGAACAAAACTGAATCTTCTAGAGATAACTAGATTGTTTCTCTAGCCATGCTATCCATGGTATTCCAATCTCCCATGCTCATATTTACAGGTTTTGATGATACTCCTTTAAGAGCTCTATCACATCCATCCTTCACCAACAAAGCTTGAATCTTAAGCTTCCATAGAGAAAAATTCGAACCATCAAACTTATGTACCTCAAATCTGCTAACACTATTTCTTGCCATTGCTCACTTCTAAAACCAAACAACTTCTACACAAATAACCTATGCTCTAATACCAATTGTGAGAAAAATAACAATTGTAGAAAATTTTCAAAGAAGAACAATAACACATAACATAGATTTACGTGGAAAAAATTGGTAAAAATATACCAGTAAAAAACCACGAGAAAATTTTGTCTTTTGTATTGATTCTCAGGAATTACAGAGTTACAACAATCTCAAAACTGTACATCAAAACATGACTTCGAGCATCCTAAAACAACTGAGGTGTAGAGTCCTACTTGAAGACAACTTACTAGATATAGTAAGTATGACTCACACAACTACATGTAAAACACATGTAGAAATTGCTATTTATAGAAATTTTATTAGCAAAAATTTCTATTTATAGTAAGTCTCAAAAAAAAATTGTGCCTCCCAATAGGACGCCTTCGATGTGTCGCCTAGTGATGAGCTTCTAGCGGCACACTAGTGGGTAATCCATGATGACACAACCATTGCTAGCTAAGATAGCCATGATGACTCAACCACTGCTAGCTAAGAGTCCATTTTGGACTTCACATTCCAACAACATATAGGGATTTTCTCATTTAATGTTATTGCACATAGTGAGCATGTTCTTTTTTCATCTCATGATCATTCTCCTCTTATATTTGTAGGTTCTTCTATATCTATCCCTTTTGCTATATCTTTCCTTGAGTAGCCTAGTGATTTATTTTTTATTTAGTATTAACTATATATTCATGTGATTAATGTAATGATGAGATTTATGATGATTGTATTTGTTGTACCATTAATGATGTGGTTACTTATGATAGTGATTGTTCTTTATCTTTACATTAGGAATAGTTGTGATATCTATGAAAATAATAAATTTTAAGAGTTGTAAGGAAACATCTATGATGTCGTATAATAAGTTCACTATTTTTTAAGACTTGGGTAGTTGCTATTTTATCCTCTAGTGAAGTTGAACAACCAAGTTCATAAGAAAGGTATTGGAACTTCTCAAAAGATGCTTGTAGCTCCTACACATGTCATGAGGTCTCTTTCCATGTTAACTACAAGTACCTCATGGTTTGAGTGAGACCACTTTGCAAAATATTACCAAGATTCCACCATAAAAAAGGAGTATACACTTGTTATTATTTTTCTTCATTATGATATGCAATATGGGTATGGATGTATGATTGTATGTGTGATATGCAATAGGTTTCCAAGATGTGGTATTGTATGTTGAGTTATAGGTTGGAGAACATGTGCTAAATATGGATGTTGATCTCTATATTGGCACAAAAAATTTTGTTATAATTTTTTATTTGTTGAATAATAAAAAGGTTTCATATTGTGTAGAGGGTGGTAATTTTTACCTAAAAGAAATTTCCCTGTGATCTACATCTTATGTTTCTTCTCCCTAGGTGATTAATCTCTCTTCTTATATTTTGACACAACCATGGTTCGAAGGGCCCTCAAAGAGAATAGTCTAGATCATGCAAAAAGAGTAACACAACGGAAGCACGAACACAAAACATAGAAAAGGCAATCTAAGACATCTACAACATCATATATTCATCATAAATCAACCGGTAACATCCAAAAATCAAAACAGTCTTGCAGGGCTAGTTACATCATACATTCCAGATTACAATCATCCAGATCTCTAAATTATAGATCATGAAACTAAATTATCACATCTCTTCTTATCTACCTCTATATCTTCTTCCTCCCTCCTAAAGATCAATTACATCAATATATATCATTCAAAACACATCTGGGTCAGCCACAAAACATCACATTCTCCAAAACTGGAAAAAGAAACATGTAAAATAGGTCAGCCCCAAAATGTGAATATCTCCTTCGCCAAGAATGCAAATGAAGTATGGACCACCAAGGAAGGTCGGCCAAGGGCTAAGGAACATCGAACATGGTATGAAACATATTTGCAAGCCAAGCAATCACTCCGCACAAGAAGAAATCTCCAACTAGCTGTTAAGCTCAAAATTGCTCCGAGAATCAAGAAACAAACAATCCGAAAGCGATCACTTGCCGGAAAATAATCCAAATGAACTAAAAGTCCCAGAAAAGGAACAAGAACCATCCTAGAAGTGAACAAACTGATCTGCAATGAAAAAGGAACAACTACCAAAAAATTCTGGAAGAAACACATAAACTACAACACCGAATAAGAACAAAATTGAAAGCAAATATTTTTGGTTGATGCAAGATTGCTCATTGACCGGGGATGCTCCTACATTAGACACCCCAGGTAGAAAAATACATTCCATGAGAGGCAACTCATGAACATCGAAAAAAATTTGAGATATAGACCCCATGCTCACTTCTAATCGAAATGTCTTCTTTTTCTGCAAACTTCTTCCCTCCTGCCATTTCCAGAACTTCAATTAGATCTTCCAACCTCTTATCCTCTTCTCCTCTCTTTGCTTGTTTCATATCCACACTTTGCCTCTTACCACTATTCCCTTTCTTTTGCAAATCCGATTGGTTCTTTCCACCAAAATCCATCTTACCTGCCACCATAATTCTAGCCTTGTTGTCATCTGGTACCACCTTGTTATCAGCTAGATCTTTCTTCAAATCTATGTCAACATCTGGTATAGCCTCTACAACTTATTTCTCAACACTGCAATGCTTCGCAAAACTCAATTTCCTCACCTCTTCCTCTTTCAAAGATGCCAAAGTAAACTTTTGCCCATCCTTTTCAATAGTGACTAGGTTCATCCTACAATCATAGATAGTTGCTCTATCAAACTGTTGGTGTAGGGGCACTCAAAGGTGTGCTAGAATCTCTCCAACATGTGTTTGAATGCAACATGATGTGTTTCCTTGAAGTTTTCTTGTGTAGGTCCTAAATGGATGTGGTAATGCTACCAATGCTATGTAATAAGCCCTAAGGCTCCAAGGTGTGTGCTTGGTCAAAAAGGCCTTGTATGGGCATTTTATTTATGTTTTTGGTGTCTAGGGGTCCTAGAGATTTTGTGTGTCCACTTTGTAACCTTTGGTATGAAGGCAAGTGTGTGATGTAATAATTTGTCAAAAGTTGCTATGTTGTCATAGGCAATTTTGCAAATATTTGAGTTGTGGTTGCCCAACGACTAGTGGGTTGCATTTGTATAATGGGAGGTGGTTGGAAGGACTCCTTGGCCTTATTTAATCCTGAGGAATGACTCCCAAAGGTTAGATTGAGATTTTGAATGAAATCTATGCTTCCTATAATTCTGAAATTGTCATTTTCTTGTGTTCTTGGCTTTGGTACGGATTAGTATGGACTTCTAGAAGGGATAATATCTTGAATAGGTTCTAGAAGAGAATCACCTTTCATTTGATGTAGGTTTGAGGTCTTGAAGCTCTTTGGTTGAGGAGTAATTGAATTTTCTTTCTCGTTGCCTGGTAGAAACCCCAAAAATCAGGGTTTGGATGCAAAAGGAGCCACCATTAAACTTCCTCAATGGGAATGGTCTGAAACCCTGGGGAATGTTGGATTACCTTGTATACTAGATGATTTGTTTGGTTTAGGAAGCAAAAGATCTCACATTGCACTTTTGGAGTGATGCCCTAGACTTTACATTACCCATGTGGCAAGTCTGTGCAACGAAGGATTGATGATATTCTTGGAGTAGTGGACAAAGCAGTGGTAAAAAATTGCATGGAGGGGACCCTTAGACATGTTTTGACCCTCTCCAAAATCCCTAACTTCATTCCCATTTGACTGGTGAAGATTTTGAGACCTAAAACCCCTATACTGGCTAACTAGGCTAAAAAAGGCACAATAGGGTTTGAACACTTGCACTCAACAAATAGATGCAGAAGTTTGAAATCATTTAGAGGGTCCAAAAGGGTATTTGAATATAAAAAAATTTCATGGGGTTGTTTAGAGAGTTTGGTAGATAAAGTGGAAAAAGTCCAAACGGAGGCCTAATTGCTTGTAGCCCTATTTCCTAGGTCACTAAGAACAAAAGGCACAAAAGGCTTGTGAACAGAGACCAAAGAGGTCTAAGTCAATGAAAATGCATTGTCAAACATGTTCAAACACCCACACATGACATATTCCACCATTTGAGTAAAAGGTCATGTTGGCAAGGGGCTTGGGGTTGTGAGGCGTCTTGGTTTAGGGGTTGAGTACATAGGAGTAGGAGACTCCTTGTGAAACCAAGTTGTCATGAGTGCATTTATCCTTGGGAAGGATCAAGGATGAGATTAAGAACCTTTGGAAGGTTGGAGGTATTGGACCATTGGATGGTACCAAGTGCTAACCCACAAAAGAAGCCAAGGATATTGCTCATCAACACCAAACCCTCTGCATCATAGTGATATCAGAGCTATAACAAGGGTGGAATAGTGTACGTCAGACTCATAATCTGGAGGAGAGGTTGATACAATGCCTCCTAAGGCAATGAAACTAGAGGCCATCAAGAAGATGGTAGAGGAGTTGCTTGAAGAGAAACTTAAAGAGACCGAACAGACCAAGGGAAGGGACAAAACTTGTGATGACGAATCAGAGGAGGAGAATGAAGAGAAGGAGGCAATCCCTCAGAATATGACACCTAATCAAAAGATGTTCTTGGATGATTTGAAATCAATAAATAGGGACAATGTGGAAAATTTACTTATTTATAGTGGTAGCTTGAATGGATAGAAGGCCTCAATAACCACTTTGAGTACAAAGAAGTTCCCGAGGATAAAATAGTGAGTTTGGCAAAGTCTAGACTCAAGGGGTCTGCCTTATTGTGGTGGACAGTGTTTCAAGAAGAAAGGATGAATATAGGGAAGAAGAAGATATCCTCCTGGGAGAGGATGAAGAGCAAAATCAAAGATCAATTCCTCCCAATAGACTATGAGGTTCAGATGTACAAGAAGCTACAAAATCTCAGACAAGGGGAGTTGGATGTGAATGCATATACTGAAGAATTTCACAAACTATGTCTTAGGTCAAAGAAGCATGAAGAAGAGGAGGAGAAGGTGGCTAGATACCTGAATGGGTTAAGGCAAAACATTCAAGATGAGATTAGCATCATCGCTCCAGACACTATGCACAAATGTTTCCAATTGGCGTTGAGTGGAAGATAAGATAAGGAGAGAGGAGAGCAAAACAATAGATGAAGGGGAGGTAGGAATTTTAGAGGTAGAGGTGGGTATGGAGGAAGAAATACTCCTTTTAAAAATGGTGACTCTAACCAGCAAGATTCCAATGGAGAGTTCAACAATAAGAATGGAGGCTTTAGAGGAGGAAGAAGACTTTTTGGTAGGGGTAGGCAAGGAAGTCAAGGCAAAGGTCCTGGTGTTTTCGCTGCCACGTGTTACAATTGCAACCAAGTGGGTCACACCATGAGTAGATGCCCAGAGAAAGCTTCTAGTTCACATGGACCAGAAAGAAGGAATCAACTTGTGCGAGAGGATGATGGACAAAGTGTCAATTCACCCTTGGGAAATGCATGTCCCACCTTGGATGGAGAAAGCCTCATGCTAAGGAGGAAGTTATTGAAGGTACCCCAATGCAAGGAGCCACCACAAAGAAAGTCACTCTTCAAGACTACTTGTAAGTCTCATGGTAAGGTTTGTAAGGTGATTGTAGATTCTGGATCCACTGATAATATTGTTGCTTTGGAAATGGTAGAGAAGTTAAAATTGAAAAGGTTACCACATGTGAGTCCTTATAGGTTGTCTCGGCTTAACAAATGGCAGCATGTAGTAGTAGATGAACAAACCTGGGTGGATTTTGAATTAGGAGACTATAAGGATAGGATCTTGTGTGATATCCTTCCTATGGATGCTTGTCACTTGTTATTAGGCTGCCCCTGGTAGTATGATGTCAAAGCCCAACATGATGGGGAAAAGAATGTGTATGTCATCTCCAAGAATGGTAAGCAGTTTAGGATGGAACCCATACCTGATCAAGGGAAAGAGAAGATTTTTAGTCCAAGTGTCATGATGATTAGTGGGAAAGAGTTTTCTGATGTCCTTAAGCAAGAGGAGACCCCAGGCTATGCTTTAGTATTATACCCAGAGGATAAACCTCAACAAGAGAATGGTACAAAGAGAGAGGTTCCTAGTGAAGTACAAGCCATGTTGGATAGATATAAAGGAGTTGTAGCCAAAGACATGCCTGATAACTTGCCTCCAATCAGAGAAATCAGTCATCAAATTGATTTGATCCCTGGTGTAGCCTTCCCCAACAAAGCTGCCTACAAGATGACTCCCAAACAAAATGAGGAGATATCAAGACAAGTGCAAGAACTATTGGCCAAGGGGTTGATTAGGAAGAGTTTAAGCCTATGTGTTGTACCTACTGTGTTGGCACCAAAAAAAGATAGAACATGGAGAATGTGCACTGATTCTAGAGCCATTAACAAGATCACAATTAGGTACTGGTTTCCTATGCCTAGGATTGAAGACCTAATGGACTATCTTGGGGTATCTTGCTACTTTTCAAAGATTGATTTGAAATCAGGTTACCATCAGATCAGAATCAGACTTGGTGATGAGTGGAAGTCTTCCTTTAAGACAAATGAGGGTTTATTTGAATGGTTGGTGATGCCCTTTGGGCTCACAAATGCACCTAGTACCTTTATGCACCTCATGAATGAGGTATTCGTTGACTTTATTGGAAAATTTGTTATTGTTTATCTTGATGACATCTTGGTGTTTATCAAGTCCAGGGAGGAGCATTTGAAGCATTTGGATCAGGTTTTGAGTAAGCTTCATGAGGAGAAATTGGAAATCAACCTTGAGAAGTGTGAATTCATGGAAAATGAGCCGGTGTATCTAGGCTTTGTGGTTTCTAAGGGATGTTTAAAAATGGATCCTTCAAAGGCTGAGGCTATTATCAATTGGCCTACACCTAGGACAATAGGGGCTGTTAGGAGTTTTCATGGATTGGCTTCTTTTTATAGAAAATTCATCAGGGGTTTTAGTCATATTTGTGCTCCAATTCTTAACACTATAAAAGGAGGAATCAAACGCAGGTTTGAATGGATAGAGAGGGCATCCCAAAGCTTTGGGATTTTGAAAAGGAAGGTTGCAGAACTTCCTACCTTGAGGATTCTTATTTTGATCAACTTTTTACAGTTGAATGTGATGCAAGCAAGAAGGCAATAAGTGCAATTCTTAGTCAAGAAGGGCATCTGGTGGCATTATTTTCAGAGAAGTTGAATGAGGCTAAGAAAAGGTACTCAACCTATGATTTGGAGCTCTATGCTATGGTACAAGCACTTAAAAAGTGGAGCCATTACCTTCTTCCAAAAGAGTTCATTGTTTACACTGATAACCATGCATTGAGTTTTCTTAATGGGCAAGAGAAGTTGAATCAAAGGCATATGAAGTGGGTTGAACAAATCCAACCTTACACTTTTACTATCAAGCATAAGAAGGGCATGTCTAATAAGGTTGTATATTCCTTGAGTAGGAGAGTACTCACTATCCAATAAATCCAATGTCAAAGTGTTGGTGTTGATTCTCTTAAAGTCATGTATAAGGAGGATAAATATTTTAAGGATGCTTATGATGTATGTACTAAGTTTTCTGATTCCTTTCATGCTGAGTTTCCTAATTTCATGTTGCAGGATGGATTTCTCTTTAAGGGGCATCAACTATGTATTCCTCAATGCTCTATGAGGGAGAATATCATTAGGGAAAAGCACAATGGCATCCTTGGCGGTCATTTTGGTTTGGGTAAAAATTTGGAGTAGGTATCAAGGTTTTACTTTTGGCCTAAGATGCGAGCAGAGGTAAGAAAATTTGTGGAGCACTATCCCATTTGTCAAAGGGCAAAATGAGTGTCTACTAATGTTGGGTTGTATAAAACTTTACCAGTTCCTACTAGGCCTTGGGAAAGCCTTAGTATGGATTTTGTACTTGGTTTGCCCAAAAATTCTAGGGGTTTTGATAGTGTCTTTGTAATTGTTGATAGGTTCAACAAGATGGCTCATTTTGTGCCATGTAAATGCACAAATGATACATCTCATATTGTAGGTCTCTTCTTCAAACAAGTTATAAGGATACATGGTCTACCTCTCAATATTGTCACTAATACAAACTCCAAGTTTGTGGGTCATTTTTGGAGGACTCTCCAAAAGAAATTGGGTACCAGTCTATCATTTTCTTCAACATACCATCCTCAAATTGATGGCCAAACTGAGGTGGTTAATAGATCTCTTGGCAATCTTCTTAGATGTCTTACCAAGCAACATGGACAAAGTTGGGATTTGGTGATTGGACAAGCTGAATATGCATATAATGATTCCGTTAATAGAAGTATGGGGAGAAGCCCATTTGAAGTTGTGTATGGCTTACATCCTAGAGGGATACTTGAACTTAGAGACCTCAGAGGTATGGAAAGAAGGAGTGCTCAAGGAGAGGACTTTACCATCACTATGAAGGAGATTCATGATCAAGTCAAGACTTCACTTCACAAAAGTGTAGAAAAATACAAACTCAGGGCAGATGTTAAGAGAAGGGATGTTCAGTTTCAGGTAGGAGATTTGGTAATGGCCTATTTAAGAAAGGAAAGGTTGCCCAAGGACCAACCCTCTAAGTTGCTCATGAAGAAGATGGGACCTCTCCGGGTGGTTCATAAATTTGGTAACAATTCTTATGGGGTTGAACTTCCACCAGATTTGGGGATATCTCCCATTTTTAATGTATGTGATTTGATAGCCTTCAAGGGTCCTTTACCTGATGCAGCACCTGGTTCATCTCTTGTGGAAGAGGATGTAGATTGGGTGAAGGATTTTCCATTGAGAAAACCATTGGAGTTGGAGAGTATCCTTGATTCCAAAGTGATCAAACACACTAGATGAGGGGTCTACAAGGACTACTTGGTCAAGTGGAAGGACCTCCCTGAGTCTGAAGCAACTTGGATGTCTGAAAGTCATATCATAAAGCATGGCACCTCAGTCACCCAGTTGGCAACTCAAGGGACTTGAGTTCTCTTATCTAGGGGAGTATGGTGTAGGGGCACTCAAAGGTATGCTAGAATCTCTCCAACATGTGTTTGAATGCAACATGATGTGTTGTCTTGAAGGTTTTTTGTGTAGGTCCTAAATGGATGTGGTAATGCTACCAATGCTATGTAATAATCCCTAAGGCTCCAAGGTGTGTACTTGGTAAAAAAGGCCTTGTATAGGCATTGTATTTATTTTTTTGGTGTCTAGGGGTCGTAGAGATGTTGTGTGTCCACTTTGTAACCTTTGGTATGAAGGCAAGTGTGTGATGTAATAATTTGTCAAAAGTTGCTATGTTGTCATAGGCAATTTTACAAATATTTGAGTTGTGGTTGCCCAACGGCTAGTTGGTTGCATTTGTATGCTAGGAGGTGGTTGGAAGGACTCTTTGGCCTTATTTAAGCTTGAGGAATGATTAACAAAGGTTAGATTGAGACTTTGAATGAAATTTATGCTTCCTACAATTTTGAAATTGTTATTTTTACTGCATTTTCTTGTGTTCTTGGCTTTGGTACGAATTTGTACAGACTTCTAGAAGGGATAATGCCTTGAATCGATTGTAGAAGAGAATCACCTTTCATGTTATGTAGGTTTGAGGTCTTTAATCTTTATGGTTGAGGAATAATTGAATTTTCTTTCTCGATGCTTGATAGAAACCCCAAAAATCAGGGTTTGGATGCAAAAGGAGCCACCATTCAACATTCCTCAATGGGAATGGTATGAAACCCTGGGGAATGTTGGATTAACTTGTATAATAGATGATTTTTTTGGTTTGGGAAGAAGAAGATCTCACATTGCACTTTTGGAGTGATGCCCTGGACTTTACATTACCCATGTGGCAAGTCTGTACAGTGAAGGATTGATGATATCCTTGGAGCAGTGGACAAAGCGGTGGTCAAAAAATGCATGGAGGGGACCCTTAGACATGTGCAGACGCTCTCCAAAATCCCTAACTTCATTCCCATTTGACTGGTGAAGGTTTTGAGACCTAAAACCCCTATACCAACTAACTAGGCTAAAATAGGCACAATAGGGTTTGAACACTTGCACTCAACACCCAGATGCCGAAGATTGAAATCCTTTAGAGGGTCCAAAAGGGTATTTGAATATAAATTTTTTTTAGGGGGTTGTTTAGAGAGTTTGGTAGATAAAGTGGAAAAAGTCCAAATGAAGGCCTAATTGCTTGTAGCCCTATTTCCTAGGTCACTAAGAACAAAAGGAACAAAAGGCTTGTAAACATAGACCAAGTGCTAACCCACAAAAGAAGCCAAGGAAATTGCTCATTAACACCAAACTCTTTGCATCAACTGCCAAGGTCTATCCAACAAAACATGACAAGAACTCATAGGCAAGATATCACACAAGACTTCATCTCTAAAAGGACCAATACTAAAGTTCGCCCAACACTACTCTTTCATCTCTACCGCATGATCATCTTGTTGGCATATGTGCAGAGTATGTTGACATGATGATATTATGTTGTCATTGATGCCAATATGCTAAAGAGTGAACCGGTAATATGTTGAAGAGTGAATCGGTTTATTGAAGTTAAGCAACTAGCAAAGTGAACTGGTATAATGTTGTGAACTAGTATATGTGCAAAAGGTGAAGAAATATGTTTGTCCAAGTGAACCGGTATATGGAATGTTTTTCTATCAAGGTTTAATATGGTATGACTACGGGTTGGTAGTGCCAGCCTCGAGGTTTCTGGTTGAAGTGTTTCAAGCCTGTGTGATTCAACCGATAGCATTGTGTGATGAGTTAGCATTGTAATAGAGATATGATCGTGTTGCCACGTCATCCTCATGCACATGAAGGATCTTGCATGAAGGGGATTGATCCTATCTACCTCGGGAATGTGCGAAGTCCCTGCAAACGGTAAAGAACCTGTGATGGGTTATCGTCTCCGAGAAGCAGTGAAGAACGAACGATGGAGAATGTCTTGAGATCTATTCAAGACCGTTGTATTCAAATGCAAAGTGTTCAATGGTCAGGATTGAACCGACCTTATTGCTCAACCTAAATGTTTAGGGTTTAGGGTTTATGCTATCGACCTATCTGTTTCCTATAAGGTCAATGTTGTGTTTCATGTTGAAGTTGTTGGCAAATGTTGTGTGTGTATTTAAGTGCAGAGATACGTGATTCTTGCCAAACCAAATAAGAGAATTGATACCTGCAAAGTGTGTGTGCAGAAGGAAGGAACTAAAACGGATCTGCATTGGCATTGAGTGCTATTACCAGATCATTGTAATACCTATTGATCTCTAATCACTTCAACAGTTGGAAAATCCCTTAATAGGGTAGCTTTAACCAGCTTGCTGTAAATCCTTTAACAGGGTGACTCAAAGTCATTGAGTTCATAAAATCCTCTATCAAGGTAACCTTTAACAGGGTTTAACCCTTAACCAGGTATTCTAGCCATCCCCTAACCGGGTGATCCCTAACAGTCTTTAACCATACTAGGCTCCTAACAGAGCGGACTTCTAAAGAGTTCAAAAACAACTTGTGGGTATTCATCCCCACCGTGGTTTTTCCTAGTTGGGTTTCCACGTGAAAAATATGTGCATCATGTGTGATGCCTCTTTCATGTGATGTTTTGTTTTTTCCTGTTTAGTGGTGAATCATGTTGTTCTAGCAAATTATTGTATCTTTGATGATAGATTATCTATTTATGCATAAGGATGAAGTGGAAATGAGGGAGTAGATTGTATGGAAAGCTAAGTGTTGTTGGTTTATGTCTTTCACAGTCACATTGTGTTTAACCGGTAGTAATCTGGTTTAGACCGGTATTAGTGTTTGTCTGTCAAGTGCACTGTTTGCAGTCAAACCGGTTTAGGAAAAGTTTTTGTGTCTGTACTGATTCACCCCCACTCCTCTTAGTACCGGTTTGGTACTCACTGTTCATCATTGAGTTATCGCATCTTTCAACCAGCCCATCTTGTAAGGACAAGGATGCTTAAGCCTCTTCAAACCAAGTTTCTTCACCATCTCTTCTGATACCAGATTATCAACACTTTCACTATCCATAATAGCCTTACAACACTTACCTCCTAATTTTCAAATAGTTCGAAAAAGATTCTTTCTTTGAGTAGGTCCGGTATCCTTATTTCTCTGCTCCATCAAGACTCTTATGAACATAATGGATTATCCTTGCTCTGAATCTATCAAGTTCTCACCTACAACTCTAGTTTCCGGATCTTCACATCCTTGCATTTCCCTTGTTACCTTGAGGACATTCGCAAGCTCTATGTCTAGTTTCCCCACACTTGAAACATGTACCCAAGAATTATGTGCTGCTACGACCACTTCCTTTTGTGTCTTTTGGTCCAATTCTTTACTCCATTTAGATTTTGGTTCTTCAATAGTCTGCCTCTCCATACTGCCATTCATTTTCCCTCTATCTGATGTATGCCTCTTTCTTCCCTTAGGGTTATTCTGTTATCTTCTCTTCACTTTATCTTCTATCTTCAACACATATTGATAAACCCCCTCAACTATAGAAATCTTCGGCATACTCATCTCATCTTTGATATTAAATCAGAGTCCATTTATGTATCTAGCCACCTTTTCCCTGTCCATCTCTCAATGACTGGATCTAATCATCACCTTGTAGAATTTTTTAGTATACTCCTTTACACTCATGTCCTTCTGCTTCAAGTTCTGCAACCTTTTGAGAAACTTCAACTCATAGTCTCCTAGAATGAATTTAGCATTAAATGTTGTGTCCATCTGCCTCCACCAAATGATTTTCATCTCACTGTTCTCCACTCTATCTCTATACAACTCTTTCCACCACAAAGTAGCATGCCCTTTCAACTTAGTTTGTGCTAACCAAACTCTCTATGGTTCCTTAACATCTTTAAACTCCAAGTAGTCCTCCAACTCTCTAATCTAGTCTATCAGGTCTTCTAGATTCAACGAACCCGAAAAGTTAGAAACATTAACTTTATGAATTTTACTCACTTGCTCCACTGCTCTAAGAAATCTTTCTTCTCCCTCATATACTGGTCCTTCAACTTCTTTAGCCTCAAGCTCTTCTCCCGCCTCTTCATATTCATCCTCTGATTTTGGATTCCTTCGCAAATCAGCCAACACATTTCAGATCTCATTCCTCATCTCATTCTTGAAATCCTCCATCATTTTCTCTACCCTCCTCGGTGACATCTCCTCCCTTTTCTTTGGTCCAACTTCCTCTACTCAACAATCTGACTACAAGGTTTCAATTGCACCACATACGATGTTCCTAGGTCCTTGGTGGTCCGCATTTTATTGTTGTCTTGGCAGAGGAGATCTTCACGTTTTGGGTCCGACCTATTTTACACATTTCATTTTCCTATTTTGGAGAATGTGATCTTTTGTGGTTGACCTAGATGTGTTGTAGATGATATATATATATATATATATATATATATATATATATATATATATATATATATATATATATATATATATATATATATATATATATATATATATATATATATATATATATATATATATATATATATATATATATATATATAATGTTTAGGAGGGGGGAAACAAATATAGAGGTAGATAAAAAGAAATATAATAATTAATGTAATTTGGAGATCCAAATGATTGTAATCGGGAATGTATGATGTAATTGGTCTTGCAAGAGTGTTTTAATTTATGGATGTTGCCAGTTGTTTTATGATGAATATATGATGTTGCAGATGTCTCTGATTGCATTTTCTATGTTTTGTGTTCGTGCTTCTATTGTGTTACTTTTGTTGCATGATTCTGACTGTTCTCTTTGAAGGCCCTCTAGACCATGGTTGTGTTAGATCTGATGCAAGAGCATCCCCGATCAATGAGCAATCTTGCATCAACCAAAAATATTTGCTTTCAGTTTTTGTTTTTCTTCTGAAATTTTTTGCTAGTTGTTCCTTTTTCATTGCGGATTATATTGTTGGCTTTTAGGTTGGTTCTTGTTCCTTGTCCAAGATTTTCAGTTCATTTGGATTCTTTTCTGGCCAGATATCACTTCTAGATTGTCTGTTTCTTGGTTCCCAGAGCAATTTTGAGCTTAACGGCTAGTTGAAGATTTCTTCTCACGTGAAGTGATTTCTTGGCTTGCAGATCTTTTTGGTACCATGTTTGATGTTCCTTGGCCCTTGGTCGACCATCCTTGGTGGTCCACACTTCATTTAAATTCTTTGCGGAGGAGATCTTCATGTTTTGGGGCCAACCTATTTTACACATTTCATTTTCCTATTTTGTAGAATGTGATCTTTTGTGGCCAACCCGGATGTGTTCTGGATGATATATATTGATGTAATTGATCTTTAAGAGGGGGGAGGTAGATATAGAGGTAAATAAGCAGAAATGTGATAATTTATTTTCATTATCTGTAATTTGGAGATCTAGATGATTGTAATTTGGAATGTATGATGTCACTAGTCTTGCAAGAATGTTTTTAATTTTGGATGTTGACGGTTGATTTATGATGAATATATGATGTTGTGGATGTCTTTGATTGCATTTTCTATGCTTTGTGTCCGTGCTTCTGTTGTGTTACTCTTACTAGATGATCCAAACCGTTCTCTTTGAGGGCCCTCTAGACCATGGTTGCATCGCATTTTCTTTTCTTTTTTTGTGTTTTTCTCTAAAATAAAGTTTTAAAAATCATTATGATCTAAATTTTTTAAAGATTTTTAATCTATTTTTTCTCTCTTAGGATTAATGGTGTAACTGAACTCTTTCTCCCAATATTTGTTATCAAAGTTGCAGGGTTTGTTACATGTGGGTTTTACTTAATGGGTAGCATTTTGAGTTATTTGTATTATTTATTTTGATTTATTATTCTTAATAATCTTGTGGGAATGCAGAATAAGGAATTTGTTGTTTTATCACATTTATGGACTAGAAGTTTGTTGTAGTTGATCTTATTTTTTCAAGAAATAGTACTGTACTTGTAAGATAGAGAATGAAAGAGTTTGAATAATATCTATCATCATACTTGGAAAATTTTTGAGATCTCTTATGGTGATAATTTTGATGTTATTATGTTTATTTGTAACATATGATCAATTTCCAGGTATGATGGTTGTGCTGTTGATGTGTGAAGTTTATTTTAGGTTGAAGATGTTTTCACTTTTGTTGCATTTGTATTTTAAGTTTGATATTTTGCTTGCAATTATTGGCTAGCTATTTATATGAAGAGGGAGGTACATTTATCATAATATATTTTTGTGGTTAGGATGGTAATAAGTGGGTTATTGGTGGAAATTGTATATATTACAAAATGATGGTAGTCCTTAGGAGTTGAAATATTATCTATTATTGTTGGTTCAAGAATTAAGTTCACAAATATTGAATGTTAATAGAAAAATATGTGTTTAGAGAAGTTTCTCTTGCACATAGATGGTTTATATTCATATGTATTATACTGATGGATTCTAATTGAACCTATGTTCATTATTGTCTTCAATATTTATATCGATAAATATATATTTTAAATTTTGTGGGTTTTAATCTTGATTGCTTGCTTGGTGTAGAAAAGTCATGTTTGTGCAACTTATACAAGAAAAATAGGGATATTCCTTGTTTATGATATTGATATTATATGGAGGTGATGCATATGGTTCAAATTAGTTCCAAAAGTATTGGTATTCACATTGAAGTTCATAATAAATAGTGTTTGTTGCTTGTTGAAATATGCATATGAATCAAAATTATTGTTGTATGGATTTGTGATAAATGGTGCTAACTTTTTAGGGTGTTGCTTCTTGTAGGAGTAGGTTTCTTGGAGTAAAACATGGTATCTTGGTGATAGTTTAGTGATGTTATTCTTATACTTGAATACTAAAGAAGAGATATATGTGACTATTTATTGCAGGGTTATTTGTAGTGCAAGAAATGTTTGGTTGTAGCTTTGTGTATATTGTAGATTTGTGGTGTTAGATCATTCAAAATATATATCTTGCTGGTAAAATTTTGTGAGCATTATGGATGTATTTTGCTAATGGGATCTAACTTGTATGATGAGCTAGGAATTCTTTGTTGAATGTATTTTTGCAAGAATTGTAATTTGCATAATGCTTATGATAGATATCACTTGAGGAGAGATCATCTAAGATCATATGAGATTTTTTCTATGTTTTCTTAACTTCCTACTTTTTGATTTTATAGATTTTTTTAAAAAATAGTTCTTTTTATATTTGTGGATTAAATTGTTGTGTATCTAGAAAATCATTGTGTGAGATACGAGTTTGGGAATGAGTTTTTTTGTGAGATAATGTGGTTTTATCTTGTTGATTTAGTGTTCCCACGATATCTTTGTGCTATTGGATTTGTAGATATCTTGATATATATTTGACATATATCCATTATATATAGAGTTGGTGCAATAAGTCATGCACTCAAATTATTTTAAGTGTTGAAGGTGGTAACTTAATGTCCTAAGTGGAGGCTTTACGTAATTATCAACCAGGGACATATGTTCAAAGATGATGATGGCATTATGTGTGCAACAAATGAGTTCTTGAATAAGCTTCCTATCATTGCATCAATGAAATTACTAACTAGCAAAAGCATGAACACTGCAAATTGAAATCTATATGATACAATATTTGTTGTGGGTTAAGTAGTGGCTATAGGTGACAATTAATGTTGTGATATAATAACAATTAAGTTGCAACTAGGATGCTAACTGCAAATAGTACTGACAAATCATGATAACAACTTTAACAACAATTAAAAAAACTAACAACAACCTATATACTGCATTGATAAATAAAATAAGTAACAAAGAAGAGAAAGGGGGATTATAAAACCTCAAACGACACTTGCTTGAGGAGTGCAATCTTCAAGAAATATCAACACGCTAATTCAGGAAAAAAACAATCATTGCATATTCTCATTCATGACTCGTATTCAAGATAACAAGATTACAAGTACACATAAGATATAGCAATAATCATATTTGCATTGTCTTTAGTTTTATCATTAACTAACAAGTAAATGGAAACAACTTAACTCACAAAAGAAGATATTAATTGAAACAACACTTTCCCTTTTCAAAGAAATCATAGAGAGTGGACATTTTACTTCTCCTAACTGAACCTAAATAGATGACATTCTTCCATAACACTAAGGAAACTTATTCAACAAAGAAAAATAGAAATAACAAAAACCCTACAGGAGTCCTATTCTGAAATAAACTCTTTTATTACATAGCAACACAAAATTAGGGACACGATCCAATACATTAAATCTAGATTAATGATGCATAACCTCATCATCTTCCATGATGCCATAAATCCTTTATGATCTCAGATGAGACAAAGTCAACAAGGACTCAATGTGACTGCAACTCTCCTTCTATTCATTGATTGCTTCCATGTGAATTGACAGGGTCAGTCTCCTTTGACTATGTGTGGATCATAGATCTCTTAATTGTGGTTGTCTTTAGACATCCATTAAGCTACATGTTAGTCCCTTGCAACAAATAATAATCCACATAATCATTTGTAACATTCAACAATATATCAGTCATTAAAACACATAATGCATTCTATATAAACATGTCATTCATATATTATAACTAGATGGTAATGTGGTCTTAAAAATAATTAAAACGTATAAAATCCAACAATATACTCATAAGAGTTTGATAAAGTAGCAGGAAACTAATGAAACTAAGGCAATCCCAAGACTCATCACACCCTCCAACTTTGCCTTTTGCTTGACCTCAAGCAAACCATTTCCTAAGATTAAATCCTAAAATATCTAATCTATAATCTATAGTTTGAGTTACTTGTAAGAGACGATTTAAGTAGAAGCCATTATCATCTATAATCCTTTCCTAGTGGTCCCTTTCTCTTGTTGCGCTAATCATCTGGTGTCCTATCTAGTGTGGCACCGGGTAGAGGAGTGGGGTATGAAATTTGAGTGGTATCCAATCTCTCCTTGCATCTTCTGAGGCTTTCATGTATCTCTTAGCTCCCAGTTCCAAGGCAATAAATTTGTATAGGGCGTGTGGCTCTCTCTTTTTGAGTTTTTGGGGTAATTCCATCCATTTCTATCAAGACAATGCACCAAAGTATGTTCTTTCCCCGTTTCATGCATAAAATTCCTAAATCTATGGTAAAATTATCCTTTGCACTCATGGAGCTTTAGTACAACCTCTAACATATTAATCATTTTGAACCACTCCACTATAATCTTATTCAATTCATCACACTAAAATTTGATCTTCAATGGTTGTGATTTATATAATTCCTAATAGAGGATATAATGTTGGAAGAATGTGTTGTTGTGGTTGTCATTGATGTCAATCTTGTTGTTCCAGAGAGGTGTTGGTCCAGAAAAACTGTGGTGTAGAGATATCTTGATGTGTTGATGATGCAGTTGTTCTATTGGTTGTTTCAGAAGTGTTTGGGTTCGAAAAGTGATGTTGATGATTGTTTGATAATGTTATCTTCTTTGGTTATGTTTTTGGTATCATGGATGTGATAGTTTTATGGTCCAAAAATATCTTTGTGTTCTCCGGATGTTGTGACATTGTTCATAGTTGGTTATGATATTCTATGTTAGATCTGTCTTTGGGTCTAGCTATTATTTGTGGAAGGTGATTAGATGTGCTATGGGTCTCATCACAATGTCTGGAGATCTGGATTAGAGTTATTTCTATTGAAGAATATGTTTTGATTGTTAATTTCTTATATGGATGCGTAGCATGTTGGTATGTTGTTAGTTATGTTCCAATGATTGTGAATGATTTGATCTTTGGAAGATGTGTTTTGTTCCTCTTTCTCCTGGAGTGGATCAACATGTGTGTTTTTGGTTTGAAAGGTATATTTTGTTTTAGGTCGACTTGGTTTAAGATTCGATGATCTATCGTGTATATAAGGAATGAATGTGATTGAGTTAAGTATGTGATGAGGTATTGAGTATAGAGAGAGTGGGAATAACAATGTTGAGAATGCAAAAGAAAGTGTGCGAATTTCAGTGAAGAGTAGAGAAGAAGATTTGTCTTTGAATGATATGCAAGTTGTTTTGAGACTGTGGTAGAGGTATGAGATAGAGTATTGATGGTTGAGGTCTGCATTGTGTGTGTTGATGTTGGTCGCATGATGCAGAGTTCAAGGACAACTTCATGATCAGGAGATCCTTATTTTCAAATCATTTTTGTACCTTGCCTTGTTGCAGTTAGCTTTAGGTTTTGCAAGTCCTCTTTTTTATCTTGCCTTGTTGCATTTAACCTTGGTTTGCAAGTCTGAAGCAATACACTCTTTTCATTGTAATTTGATATACATAGTGGATATATTTTGTGGGTAGGTGCTCGCTATAGTTTTTCCTTGTTTGGGTTTTCCACATGGAAAATCTTGGTGTTGATGAGTTGTGTTTGTGTTTGTGTTGATGATTAATTGTTTATGTGCTGATTTAATTTTTGTTCAAGATTGATTCACCCCTCCCCTCTCAATCCTGCCTTGGTTTTAACAAGTGGTGTCAGAGTCTGGGTCATAGGTTCAAACCCCCTCACTTGAACTGGGGGAATTGTTTCAAGGTGTATGCACTTGGTCTTTTTGTATTGTGTAGCGCAATGCTTGGGTTTCTGACATGTCTTGACCGCCTCTTGTGGATTTTGTAAGTCTAGTGGTTGTATCAGGCATTAATAGGTTGATCTTTTGGTGCAACGACAACCATACTTCTAACATAGAATTCACCTTGTTCCTACTCATTCCTAAGATAGGATGTGAGTGATTTCAACTATAAATGACCCACATAGAATAAGGGGTTCCATGTAGTGTTATAGGGAATCGTTAGAATGTGAAGATAAAACTCATACACCTAGTCTTCTGTGTTTGAAGTGGATTTAACATATACAATAAAAAATTACCTTAGTGATAAAATAAAAATGGGCAAGTTACTCAACAATTGGCTAATTTGAAAACATAAGAATTTTTCCTGTGAATAAAATGCACACACTCTGGTAGGAGGATGAGGACTTCTAAGATGACTGGCTAGGTCAACCATCTATTCTAGATTAATAGTCAACTTCTTGACCTTTATGCTCTTCTCCTCTAATGTTGCTTCATACCCCATCCTGGAGTGTCTGTCATTCCTTTTCCCACCAAGTCTCAAATGTCATTCAAATTTTAAATGTAATCTCCATAAGGAAAAGCCAAGAGTAACTATGGTCAATGGTGTTGATGCATCCTTGTCTTTGATAGTAGGGCATCCTTTCTTTTGCAACTATAATAGCCAAATTGGCTAGATTTTTTCAGTTCACCCCTTTCTTGATGCTATAAGGTCAATTACCATTTCTACACCTTACCTTTTAACCCTTTCTCTCTTTCTTTGTATTCGACAAGTTACTGCTCCAAAAATTTTATCTTTTCTAAAGCCACTTGCAACTCCTTTTTCTCATCTCTCCTTTCTAGAGTATTTTCAAGAATAATAAATTTTTTAGGACCTACTTCAGTTCAATTGTCACCACTATATTCTTCAATAGGAGGAATGATTCCTTGTTCTTATGGTCTAGATGGCTTAGTTGGTATCTTGCTTGGATCAAAGAGGTCTTCATACTTAGGTTCCCCTTGTACTTCTTCTCTAACAATTTTCATTTTATGTGCCCCTACATCCTTATCCTCAATCTCCTATTTTGTAAACAAATTTTCCCTCTTAGAATCAATTTCCTCCGCATATACAATCTCTTGTATATGACTCCCTTGTTTAGATGAAGTTTTTTTAATTTTTAGAGAGGTGAATGGACCATCTTTCCAAGCTTTGTTTCCCCTGAGACCTTTTCTCTTTTGGTTTCTTCTTCTTAGATTATTTAATAGTTTTTGGGGTCTTATATTTTTCTTTACACTTATTCTTTTTTGATCCTCACATGGGCACTCTCCTAGATTCTTATATAACCCTCTACCTCTTTGTCATAGGTTTTTCACTTGTAGAATCAATCCTTAACTTCTTATGTTCCAAGGTTGAGGATGAGACAAACTCTTTTCTTTTCTTTTTAGAAGACCTAAGGCTACATTTTGATGATGAGGATAAAAATCTCTTAGGGGTTGTAGGTGTTTGTAGTAATGATAAGAGTGAGGTTGTTGGCTCATTGTCACTAGTATTCTCACGTTCCTATGTATTTTCCTTGGATTTCCTAGGGTTTATAACATGTGAAGAAGGAGATGCTACATTTCCCTCATTAACCCCCGAGGCTTCCCCTATGAAGGTTTCAATATGTTCTTCTTTCTCTCTCAACCCTTCCATACCTTCTACTTTATCCTCTCTCTATTATGAAACATTTCTCAAAAGCCTATTGTAAATATTATCCCAATTCTTAAATTCTCTCCAATCAATATTTGGAAATTGTAAAGACAAACTTATTTTAACAAACAAAACAACTAGATAGTGGTCAGACAAGGAGGAGGGTTTCCTCTTCTTTCTATATTCAACAATGATGGTTAACATATGATGGAAATAAAATTGCATGTTAACCAATCTATTATGATGAAAGAATGCTCAACAATTTGAAATGGATAGTAAAAAGTATAGAATTCTAGTCATCATAGGTGAAATGCCTAATGAATTGTGATGCTACCATCTGCTAGAGTAGAGGAAGATATGTTTATTGAGTGCCCTCATAGGTCAAGTCAAAATTCTTGTTAGGATAGGAAAATTATGCCCTCACCAATGCTACATCAGGTGATGTTGGGAAATCTTATATTATTCTTGGAAGGTTGGTAGCTTCTAAACTAACAACTTCAAACGCATCCACCCTGAGCCCCTTAACAATTGCTTCATTATTCTTGAAGGTGGAAATAAATTCCTCTATCATTTCATCATTATATGTAGTTAATAGAAGAAAATGGTGCACTCACCCTTCTCTCTCAAAGAATGGAAAAGTATTTGCATCTACGAGCAACTGATTGTGGTCTAAAGGTTCTCTCCTAATGGGGTCACCACCCATTCTACCTCTTCTCTTACTTCCTCTTGTCCTACTTTTGTTGTAATTTGAGTTATAATTCCTTCCATTTGTTGCTTGAAAGTTTTCAATTCCACTCATTTTTCCCAATATGGATGTCAAATTCACTTACTTCCACTCAAACATTTATCGGACCAGGTTTCCTCAATAATTCTTTCCATTCTACATTATGTGGGTGAGCTATATATTATTGTGACACCATGATTTGTATTTATATTTTAGCCAAAATTTTAAACTTGTCGGATATTACCAGACTTTACAAAATAAATCTAAATTTTGATAGTCAACACAAACATAACCAGTCATATCAACTACCCATGTAAGAGAAATAATGACAACTATACCCTTTCAATAGGAATGTAATGATGATGATGTCCCCAACTTATTTGTCAAAAAATTTAAACGAGGGAGGTAGGGTACGAATTAAAGGAAATAATCATTCTAATAGTATATACATTATTGTCATGTTGATACAAAAAAACATAAGCAAAAGGTTGGTACTAGAGAGCTTTGATGGTTTTTTGCATTGTTGTTTCTTTGTATTGTGTGTCTCTGTAATATTTTACCAAGATCAAGAGCTCAATGAAAAGTACAAAATAGAGAGACAAAATATTGATAGGAATAACTGTATTCTATCAAGAACAAATGCTAATCAATTGGATCATCAAAATTTAGCATACAATGTAGACAAGCCTGCTTATAAAGGCAAGGCTAAGAGACAAGAGAGCACACAATGATGACATGTGGCTCAATGAGATGCAAGGGTAGGTAGGGGTTGGTAGGAGAAATAGTAAAATATTCCACATGAGGTGGATCGCCCACCGAAGGTAGAATTATCACTCCACAATAAGTGGATATGATAAAGTAACAACAAGATCACACCATTAAAGGTGGAAATTATCCTACATAAACACTCCCAATGTAGCACATCTCCCTAAGTGTCTCATATGAAAACTACTATGATATGCATGTACCTAAGTAAACTTAAGTAATGTGTAATTATATCCAATATGAATAAATAATTACACCAACACCCCCCCGTAAGTGCAACTTAGGGAAATGTAGTTAAGTTTACAATGCGACTAAGTAATGCAAGATGGGTCTCGACTACTAGGCCATGTTAGGTACCCATGCACAAATACAAATGCACGCAAAAAAATGCAATCTCTCATAAAGCGGGGAAAGAGAGAAAACCTCGATGGGAAAAAAGCATCCCCCAAAAGAGAGATGAAAACTATATACAAAGGAACTCTCAAAGAAGTATGAGAAGGAAAAAACCTAATGTGAGGAAAAATTCCCCCCAATATGAGAGAAGAAGAGAGACCAAGTAGCCCCCCCTCAATGTAGAATCTGCACCAATGGTAGAAGCTCGATGCCGAATGAAGGAACTGCTTCACGAACGTCGAACAACATTCATCCCCTTAGGAAGAAACAAAACCAAAGGTGTATCCATGAAGTCTCCCCAATCATGAAGGGAAGATGTAGGAAAAAAATGCACGATGAATGGAATCTTTGAAAATTGCTCAAGAGTCCCCATGTCGATGCTGAAGGTTACCCCATCCAAAGTTAGTGAACTACTCCACACTACTGAAAAAGGCACTCCAAGATCTAGTGGAGATGAATGTAGAACAATATCCAAAGACTCACATGTCTCCTCTAAAGATAAAGAGACCCCCTCCAACTGCTGTACAAAAGAATCCACAATCATGTCAACCTCAAAAGAAGAATCATGTAGAGACTGCACAAGAGGGTTAGAGTATTCCCTCACAACAATCAAAGAATGATCATCTTTATCAAAGAGAAGATGAATAACATCAATGATGTCTCCCAAATCTGCAATGTAGGACTCCACAAACAAATATGCAATGTCTGTCAAGTAGTCATCCCAATCAACTGAAGCTGGAAGACAAGGAATATCCTGCTACATTGAATCACAAGAAGGCAAAACTATCGCACTAGCTGCATCATCAAGTGCAATAGGTGATGTGATATCAAGAGGAGGATATGAAATGCAAGGCTTAAGAACAGGGTCACATGTGAGAATCCCCAAGTTCAAGTACCCAAAGTTCTCCTCAAAATTTGAATCATCAATATAGGAAGAATCATCCTCATCAATAGGACCAAAATATGAAAAGGAATACAACCGAGATGCATGATCAACCACCCTAGTCACAATGATAGCTCTAGTCTCCAAGTCTCTAATGATAACTGAATCAAGTCTGAACTCCACAGTTTTCCTAGTTGCCCCATGTGTGATTTGGTAGATGGAAAGAAGATTGTTTGTCAAGTGGGGTAGACACAGCACATCATTAAAGGAGTTATCCCCAATGGCAATAGATCCTTTCCCAATTACATCCATGTATGTATGCTTGCCCATCAAAATATGTGGCATGGTGCAAGGCTCAAATGAAGAGAACATAGATTGCAACAATACCATATGATGAGAAGCCCCTGAATCTAGAAGCCATCTCCCTAAATCATGACTTGTAGTAGCACAAAGAGCTTGTCCCTTTCCTTTATCTATCCAAAAAGAGTGATCCTTTCCTTTATCCTTTTCCTTGGAAGAAGAAGTCGAAGTAGACATTCTAGAAGGTAAACTGATTTTGTTCTTCTCAAGAAGATGTTTCAATTCATCAATATCCTTCTTGTAACAATGATGTTCATCATGTCATGACTTCTTGCAATATGTACAAAAAAGATTGTCCCTAGATTTCCTCTTAGGTGAGGATGTAGAATCATCTTGTTGTGGAGAGGAGGATTGTGCTCCATCTTGTTTAGGCTTATGTTGCTTTTGGTTCTTGACTTTTCCTCGATTGCATTGATTCACTTTAATAGCTACCAATGCTTGTGACTTTGAAGATTTGAGAATCCCCATCTTGGTCAACTTAAATTGCTCAAGTATCAACAGCTCCATGAATGCATCAAATGAGGGAGAAGTGTATGAGGAACTTTGAGCTAACCTATGGGCGTGAAATCTAGATACAAAGGCTGCATACTCTGATGGAAGCTTGTCCAAAAAATTGTAAACCAATTGAGCATCCTTTTTGTCAATGCCACAATCCTTTAGCTTTGCTCTTAGCTCATTTGCTTTTGTGATATGATCTTGGATTGTATCAAAATCCTTGGGATCCAATGTTGTGAGTTTACTATCAAGCTTGTAGCCCTTAATCTCATCAACTTGACCATATAAGTTTTCATAAATATCCCAAGCCTCTTTAATTGTTGTACACTTCTCAATGTGAAAAATGAGGTCATCTAATACATACTTTCTAAGAGTTCCAAGTGCCATAGAGTTTTTAGTGAGTCATTCAACTTGAGAATCAGGATCAACCTTAGGATCGGGTGGTGTTGTTATTGTTTCATTTACATAATGAATGAGTCATTTTTCCATTAGTTTACTCCATGCCTTAATCTTCCATGATGCATAATTATAAGGAGTTAAAAGTGGAAATTTAGGAGAACCCATAGCACCAAAATGAAAAAACACAAGATAGAGAGAGGCACAATCATACAAGAGACCCCCCAAATTACTCAATCAAGAACCCCCCCCCAAAAAAAAAAATAATGATTTGGCACTTTATACTTAGTGTGTGTACAATGGGCCACTTGCAAAACAAGGCAAGGTGGACTTCTAATTTCAATTTCACAACTACCTCAAATAGGCTATAAGAGACTCCAAAAAATGCTGCAAGTGATCTAAATTGAGATCCAAGAAAAATACAAGTACCAAATAGGCCAAGAATGGCCAAATACTGAAAGTACAATTTCTACTCAAAATCACTGCAAACTAATGGAAAATTATGAAAGTAGACAAAAAATTATGCACTTAAAAAAAATGACACCTGAAAAGGAGGTCGTATGACCCCAAACAAAGCCTCTAAAGTTGCAAAATTTAGAATTAAACAGGTACAGTCATCAAAAAAACCTAATTGTGAAAAATATGTCCATCAAAATTAGAAAATTCCTCCACCATTGCGAAGAGCACAAAAAATTAGCCCAAATAAAAAAAATTGCACCAAAAAAGGAGCCAAAATGAGCAAGTTATGGCCCTTCGAAGTTTGATTGCAAAACTTAAAAGGCCATTGGAGAGGGGGTAATTTTTTTTCAAAATAATGCTGATGTAGGATGATGTCATCAATTCATGAGCATAAATTTGACGCTAGTTTGATCATCATCAGACCATCGCACCCTTATCTCAGATCATACGGATGATGATGCCAGTAGGTGATGTGGTTGTTTGGACAGTTGATTGTGTTGGCTAGCGTGTCAAGGTGACGTGGTTGTACGGATATTGATATCATCATTGACGTGGCATGCCAACTGGGTGTATGACAGAATGATGTGTATTGCCTATGTGTGTGAGTGACTTGGCAATCTATACCATCATGTGGCCGGTGGCCTCTTGCCACATGGCAGACGCTGAAATGACAAGCGACTTTCGGTGGGTGGTTATCGGGCGGCGAAAGGGAGGTGCCGATAGGTCGCTGTAAGCCGGAGCAACCAAAATCGGTGGTCGAAGAAGCTGGGAGCCGACAGCCAGATGGAGGTCCAGTTGCGTGTTGGAGAGAAGTCGTTGATCACCGACGGGAGGAGCAGAACATGGGTGGTAGGTTGGAAATAGGCGAGTAGTGGTGACCAGAGTCGAGAAGCAGTCCAACCGGGGAACTTAACACACAAGTGTCGGGAGATCAGGTGGTGTGTAGGCCGGGGAAGGACTCGGGAGCCGGAGAATGTAGAAAGTCAGGTGGTGGCACTGACAAGAATATCCAGTGGGTGTGGAAATGTGGGTGGGGTCCCCACAATAAATAAAATTCTGCAAAAAAATTAAACCGTTGTGGTACGAGCCGGGAGGGGGGTCTACGAAGCCCCCCGTATTTATGTTTTGATTTTCAAATAAAAAATTTTCAAATAACAATATGCAAAAAATTATTCAGCATACAAAGGTGAAGAATTTTCTTTTTTGGAGAATAATTTTTTTTTTGAAAATCCGTACGACTAGAGCCAAATAGGCGAAAAACATTTCCTCACCAAAGTAGGTCGAGTTTATACTCAATTCTCATGGAAATGGCCTCCCAGACTCAACCGTGAGGTCCAAATCGTTGTAGGACGCCTCCAAAATGAGTAGCTCCCTAGATCCGAAAATTGAAGCCTCCAAAATGTCTCCAAAAGACTGATCAATGAAGCCCTTTAGCTCTGTAACCATGTGAAATTTTGCCAAGATCAAGAGCTCAATGAAAAGTTAAAAATAGAGAGACAAAATATTGATAGGAATAAATTGTATTCTATCAAGAACAAATACTGATCAACTGGATCATCAAAAGTTAGCATACAATGTAGATGATCCTACTTATAAAGGCAAGACTAAGAGACAAGAGAGCACACATTGATGACATGTGGCTCAATGAGATGCAAGGGTAGGTAGGAGAAATAGTAAAATATTCCACGAGGTGGATCACCCACCGAAGGTGGAATTATCACTCCACAATAAGTGGATATGATAAAGTAACAACAAGATCACACCATTAAAGGTGAAAATTCTCTTACATACACACTCCCAATGTAGCACATCTCCCTAAGTGTCTCATATGAAAACTACTATGATATGCATGTACCTAAGTAAACTTAAGTAATGTGTAATTATATCCAACATGAATAAATAATTATACCAGCAGTCTCATTGTGGTTTGCCCACTGTCATAGGACATTTATTGCAAGATTTTTTAGCCTTTTAATGGCCTCAACCAACCTCAGCCTAGCTATTGATGTTAGTGTTGGGTTTTTATCATTCGGTGATCATGGCACCCCCAAACAAATGGCTCATGAAATTTGTTTCCAATTTTTTTAATGAGGTATGCCTTCTAGTACCCTAGATGTTGTTTTGCCTATTTAGGACTTTGATAATGCTTATCAGTGGCTTGAAAATTTTACTTCAATAAGTTATTTTGTGGGGAGGGTTCCACTTGAAAGCATGCTTTGTGACTGGATTGCCAAGGCTTGGGCTCCTCACGGGGTCAGGGTTGACGACATCTAGAATGTCACCAAAGGCTTTTTTCAGTTTCTCTTTGTCGATTCTACCCATGTGCATGATATTCTACGTCATGGGTCTTGGTTTTTTTAGTCCACTTTGTTTGTTTTTTAGCCTTGGTCGTGAGACTTTTCTATCTTTGATGACAAGAAGCTCAAAGTCCTAGTTTGGATTGAGTTTTGTGGTCTCCCTTTTCTTTGTTGGCCTTATTTGTTGACCATCACCCAAATTATTGGCAAGATGGTTTTCATGGAACCCGATCGTTTTTCCATACCCATCCAAAAAATTATGTGTTGAAGTGGATTTGTCTTAGGGCCTCTAGGAGGCTATAGATATTCAGATAGAAGGTCTATGTTACACTTAATGAGTAATTTATCTGAACTTTCCCAATAATTTCTTTCGGTGCCAATATTTAGAACATAAGATTAAGGAATGGCCTTTGGCTACCTCAAGAGCTAGAATTCCTCCCAAGGAGGTTTCTCCTCCTCATTCTTCTGAAGCTCCAAAAAATGAGGAGGGTTGGACTACAATTGTTTGCAAAGGAAAGGGTTCTTTAATTGCTTCTGAAAAGCTATCAAGCTCTATTGTTGTTCAAACACAACCCCAAGTTTCTTTATAGCTGCAATTGCAGCTGTAGGTGCAACCACAACTATCACAATTGTAGTAGCTAGTTTGAAACCCTGTTTTACAAGGGAATGATCTTGTAGGTTCACGTGGTGCCCGCTCTTCTTGGGTTCACACCCCCTTTCCTACTTCTCTTATTTCAACTCATAAATACTATCTGTGTCACTCTCGTAACCCTTTTGGGCATGTTGGGGATGGTGATGGAGCTCTTAAAAAGCACTGAGTGGTTCTGCACTTAGGTTTCCAGTTGGAAGAGATTTTAAAAAATAGTATCTCCTCTCTTGAGGATGAGGATAACATGAATGATTTTCAATCATGAATTTCATGTCTTGGAATATTTGAGGTTTCACTGACCTTTCTAGTAAGTATTCCATTTGGGATAAACATCTAATATATCTTGGCATTGATGTTTTTTGTGTTCAAGGGATTAAAATTGTTGCTTTCATGATTAGTATTGCATGCCATGTTATTTGGCGAGATGGCATAGTTTTTGCTTCAGAATATGAAGTTGTTCAAGGAGGTGTCATCACCCTTCTCTCACTATGCTGGCAATCCTCTATTGTGAATCATGGAGTGGACCCCACTCAAAGATTGGTCTGGATCCTCATGTCAGTCAACAATCATTCCTTTGGGATCATTAATCTTTATGCTCCTAATGATGCTATGGAGAGATCTCACCTTTGGCAATGGATTGTGGATTCATTTCCACCCACTACTTTGGTTTTGTGTGGTGACTTTAATATGGTTGAGGTGGCCTCTGATGTGGAAGGTGTTTTGCCTTTTCGATAGATATCTAAGGAGAGAGAAGTCTAGTTCTACATGCATAATAAATTAGGTCTTTTCGATTCCAATACCAATCACCACCATCCCTAGGGTGCGTGACATACTTAGAGTAGTATTGGGATTGGTGACCTCCCGAGAGGGGCCAATGCTTCACCCTTGTAAGTATCACCTAGATAAAATGAGTGTTAAGTGTATCGTTCATTCTCGTGAGAGATGGGTTCTTGTGAACCACTACCCATGAATCATGGGTCAATGAGTTTGACTCAAAAACTACACAGTTGAATCCTAATAGCAATATCATAATTTGACTTGTTGTAGAAAATATCTCCTACTTATCACTTGATGAGATTAAGGGGCTCTATCATGGATGGTTCATAAGGAACAACACTTGTTGAAGGTTTTGCAAATGGAGTTGCAAGATGAGTGGGCTTAACCTTGGAGGAAACTCCACGGTTAAGCGTGCTCAAGTTGGAGTAGTACTGGGATGGGTGGCCTCTCATGAAGGACCAATGATTCACCCTTGTGAGCATCACCTAGATGCGACGAGTGTTAAGTGTATCATTCATTCTCATGAGAGATGGATTCTTGTGAACCACTACTCATGAATCATGGGTCAATGAGTTTGACTAAAAAACTATACAGTTGAATCTTGATAGCAATATCATAATTTGACTACTTGTGAAAAATATCTCCTATTGATATACGATGCTTTAAAATGCACCGAGTTATTTATAAAAGAAACTATTCTAAGTTTCTATTTAAAATAAATTGCATGCATAGTTATAATGGTAGCACATAGGCATAAGTTTGACTCTAAATATAGTTGAAAATAACTAGATTTATTAGAGGTCATATTCTTTGGTGTGCTAGCTTGAAGCTATTATGTGATTTTAAAATGCACTGGTGGTTGTCTTTGAATTTTCACCATCCTAAGTATTAATTTAGACAAAAATTGAAAGATGTAAATGACCATGACCCAATTTTAGATGGGAAATGACTCAAGAAAAGTGAATTTGGTATTGAAAAGGTAGACAATATCACATTACATCATTGATTCTATTTATGACACAAAATTGTATTTGTAATTTAAATAGGGTGGAAAAATAGATCAACTATAAGGTTGGCCTATCCACATGAGATTAATCACGTAGAAGGATGTGAAAAGAGGGGTATGATCATCATGTGGGCTGAAACAGTTTAAATTATGTATTATAGTAATAAAATTATTATTGACAACCAATACAAGTACAATATAATTGGAGAAAGTGAAAAATTATATTTTTGAATTTGCCTTTTGTTAGAATCCCCTCAATTTTTCATTAAAATTTCAAGCTTGCGGGTTGCCTTATGGTGTTTCTTTTCTTTTCGGTCTTTGTATTTCCTCACTTTGAACCTATGTCATTGAACCTTTAAGCAGTTCAAAAGGTTCGAGGTTCAAAGCACGTTTTGGGTAATGTCTTTAACGACCTTTATCTTCACTAAAGCAAGCGTGTTGCCATTATGTGTTTTGAACTTTGAACCTATGAACCTTTTCTTTTTTGGTTCAAGGTTCAAAAGGTCCTTTTGCGTGAGTCGCGACTATGTGATGTTATTTAATGAGCAAGTGTAAATGTGTTTAAGTCGGTATTGAACTTGAACCTTGAACCAATTGTCTTTTTGGTTCAACGGTTCAAGGTTCAAAGTCCTTTGCTTGTTAGTCATCGTTATTGCTCATTCCCGGTATTGTTTTGAGCCGCTAGTTCACTATTGTTCTAACTAAATGAACTTGAACCATTGAACTCCTCCTTACCGCTCTGCCTCCAGTGTTAGCACAATTCTTAGAATCATCTTAGAGTGAACTTTTTGAACCTTGAACCATCTCACAAGGAATATTCTCGGCATCTAACAGTTTAAAATTCTAAATTTGGAAAGTAATCATGAGGACATCACCTATGTGTGCGGAAGTGATGGGCAATTAAGAAAGTATCAGGTTTTCAGTCATATCATTGTTACTTGACACATTTGAATGAATCATTATGAAGTGTGTGTATTTTTTCTCGGTTTTTTCCCATCTGTTCAAAAAGGATATATGAATTCATCTCCATAATTTGTAAGGGTTGTAGCTGCTGTAATTGAGCAAATTGGAGACGCCGAAGGTAAATTCAGCTCTACTTTCCTGAGAGGGTTTCATAGATTCATGGTGGTAACAAGTGAGTTCAGACGATTCCCCTATGTTGTATTTATTTAGTTCTGAAGATTTATCAGTGTAGGAAGAAAATCTTTGGTTTATTGGAGTAGAATTCTACCCTATTTTAGAATTGCTTAATTAAAGTATAGGTAGGCATTATGAGGCCAATACTGTCGAAACTAGGTCAGACATCATGTCTAGTGAGCATATTGCCAGAGTTAGATGATACTTCTTTAGCTCATGCCGACCTAGGGGATATCTTAGAAAGAACCAAGAACCCTGAAGCTGGTTCAATAATGGAGAAAATAGTGAGAAGTGGTCTCGTTGAAGCCGTTGCATTTCTGCTTGACGCCCCATGCACATATTTGGTAATAGCATGCATGAATAGGTATGATTTCGCAAACAGATGTATAAGAACCAGTAGCGGAGAGTTGTTAGTTGGTATCAACAGGGAAATAGTAATGGTGACGATGGGAATCCTGCATAAGGAGTCATATGAGGATTGGTCAATTGGGACCTCATACGCTTTCTTCTTTGAGAAGAAAAGTAAATATAGAAGCATAATTGCAAGAAACTGGCTCCTCAAAGTTTAAGAGGGAGGGTCGCGGCTGTTGAAGCCCATTACCAGGGAGCACTTCATCACAAAAGTGTGAGACATTGTTATACTATTGAATAGGATAATTCACACTCATTTTATTGGGAGGACTGGATGCATTTTTATATCCAGGTGCTTCTATCAGGTGATAGATATCTTGACTGGGCGTAGGTAATTGCAAAGAGACTCCATGAAGGTTTAAGTAATTTTGTGGGCATGTCTAGTTTTTATATGTCCTCTTATCGTTTCTACATATTAGCTTGTACCAGAGATTGGCATGGCTTGCTCAATGAACCATGGGTGGATGGTATGAAAGTCTATGATTACTATCCTTTATTGCAGCAACAGAAATATGTGGAACATATTGTTAGATGGAATGGTGTCTTTGCAGGAAGACTTGCTTTTGAACAACAGGGTGATGTGAACAAGAGGATGTCGGTTGAAGCAATGAAGTTGATAAGTATATATGGCAGCTTCTTCATTCAATTTCCCAGGTTTACCTATCTTTGGGTAGGTGGTTTTGAAGGTGAACCATTCAGGCTACCTGGGTACGCCTTTGATAGCCTTGTACTCATTGAAGTGTCTAGGCAACTAGCTCATATTGATAAAAGGTTAGGGGTAAAAGGCGAATTTGGAGTTGTCTTTCCCATTGAACTTGGATACTACAGTTGTAAGTCTGTGTTTGATGCTTTAAATTTGGAATTGGAATTTAAGAAGTGTAAAGCGGAAAAATCGAACCCTAGTCGTTCTCCCCTCCCCAACTCCAAGGAGAGAGAAGGGAGAGTCACTAGGGTTGATGGTTTTCACTTAGGAGAGACTTTACATTCAAAAGAGGGGTTGAAACCCACAAGATCCAATCCCATGCAATGCAAGATTGGATTCTATATGAGTTTCAAGGGTTGTGATAGCAAGGATACCCTCTTTTGTAAAGAATGTAGATAGAATGATTAAGCTAGGAATGCATAGAAAGTGAGAAAGATTCGCTTATAAACTGAGTTAGGGATATAGGATGAAGCTGCGGACCTGGAATTAGCAGTAAAATGTCGAGACGACACTGTCCTACAAATTTGAGCAAAAGTTGACGGGACGATGGCGCCCGGCGTGCACACGGTCCTCCGAAAAATCCGCGAAACGAAGGGGGATCTGTTCGTCTCTGCACAAGGATTCCAGATCTTCAATTTCAGCCGCGTACCTGCAACCTACACACAGAAAAGTGAAGACGATTGGGGGGTTAGGGATTAGGGGTTTGTCCTTAGGTCAAACCCCGGTTTTGGAATTAACCAAGAAATGAGAAATGCTGTAAATGTAAATGACTGTAATGTAAAACAAGTACTAGTACCTTGTTGTAAGGATGTTTGTATCCTTATATGCGAAGGTATAGATGTTGTTGTTTGTTGTATGTTGTATGTTGTATGTTGTAGCATGTGATCTCCTCTTCAATGGTTGAATCCTTGTCTTGAATGCAACACCTAGCCTTGAATGGAGACTTAGAATGATCAATTGCTTGAAGGAATGTTTGAATGCTTGAATGCTTGAATGCTTGAATGTTTTGAGTATCGTTTCCACATCTTGTACACATATGTCCTCCTTCCCCAAATGGGAGAGGAAATGTAGTTTTTATACTTGCCAATTAGGGTTAAAAGACTGATTTTCCCGACCTTAGGCCGACCAAGAAATGTTATTTTCCAAATTGCAAACAAAAAAAGGCCCGAAGTCCCAAAGGAGACCGGGCCCAAAATAGGGCCAGCGACCAGGGCGGGACCAGGGCGCTGGGCGCTTTGGTCCCACCTCCCGGGACAGCAGGGTGCAAGGAGAATCAGACAGGGTGCTGGAAAAATGCAGTTTTTGATGTCATGAACAAGTTTCGGGGTCTCCATTCAGGTTCAATGTTGCGTCGCCATCGTGAAGACCCAAATGCAGTCGAAATTGCAAGTGTCACAATTTTAGGATGCTACATTTAGCCCCCACTTTAGCGGGAGTATAAGCGTAAGTTCATACTTCTGGTAAAGTACAAGGAAACAATATTGAAAGACTTTCACCACGTCAAGGAGGCAAGATACACCAAGCCCCCAGTGGACTAAGGATCTTATGACTTCGATTGACAAAGTAAAAGGGAAGATCACGAGGGAGAACCATGACTGTCAGTAGTAAGGTTCCCTCACTATGAGTCATGTAAGAAAGATATCAAAAATCTTCAAGGCAAAATTAAATTTGTCAAGAAATTTTCAAGTATCTTGAAAAGATATGGACGAGATGTATGCCCCCCTACGTTAAAGCGATCGCACACGCCTTACCGGGGGTGATTGCTTTAAGGTAGTGATACATATAAGAAATGAGAAAGGAAAGGAGCATGTTATCGCAAGGATTTAGCCCCCAAGTGTGAGATAAGCCCAAGGATAATAGACACAAAACACAAAGCACAAGGTGACTTCGCTTTCCTCGGGGTCAATATGCTGTATGATTATTCATGTATATCATATGTATGTATGCATAATTGTTCTTCATTCCCCAATCAAGGAAGGTCACCTAGAAGAAGGGAACACATGTGTCTTTTGAGTCAACATGAGAGAGACCAAAAGAGATCTCAATGCTTTGCATCGTCCTCAAGTAGACAACACTAAGGACAACAAATAGAAGAATGAGAGTAACATATAGAAGAAGTAACAAAAGAGAGGAGGAGAGAATCTGCTATGCTAATGAAACTAGTCTAGCACGTCATCTACCCCCCGATCTTGCTGATCAATGTTTCGGGAAGGCAGGGAACATGCTAGAGGAGGAACATTCAACACAGCAGATGGAGCTATCACAAGATCCAAACAAGGGCTATGTTCATGTTCCAAGCCACGTTGTTCTTGTCTAGGAGCTAGGATAAGTGCTTTAGAAAATTCATTAGATAAATGGTTATCAACATCAACAAGTTCGTATTCACTATCAGAAGCAAGAGAAGTAACATTTTCATCTATATCATCATCAAGATTTATAAAAATAGGGTCTTTAACTCGCACAGGATCAAGACCATCATGCATCTTATGTTTAGGAGATTTTGGCTCAATTTCCGGCTGAGGAGAAAATGGAATAATGCTTGTTGAAGGTGTTTTTGGGGATTGCAAAGTTTGAGCTCTAAGACGACGCTTTCGCCGGGGTTCACGTGCAGAACGATTTCGTCTAGTCTTAGTAGGAAGTTGAGAAGATTGAGGAGGAGGAATGTTCTCATCCTTATCACTTGGGTGTTTAGGTTGTGGTCTTTTAGGTTGAACAATAGGAGAAGAGGAAGGTCTCTTCTCTCCATAAGAGGAAGGAGGAGGAACTGCTCCATATAAGGGAGGAATATTTGGTTTTGGAAGGAGACCAAGTCCATCATGACGAGGAGGGATAGGTCTACTTTTGGGAAGTTTATTAGATATAGGCATAGTCACATCCATAGGAATGGGTGAGGAATCTTCTTGAGGAAAGACATTAGTTTTATCTTTCAAAGGAAGAACTTCCTTCTCAAGAATGATAGGAATATCAAGTTTGGGTGTTCTAGGTTCACTTAGAGAAAGGATCATATCTTTTTTCCACTTTTGATAAGATTTGAAAAGATGATCACTTCGCGGAGGAAGAGATTGGAATTGTTTAGGCCAAAAGTAATCAAGAGGAACACTAGAAGTTCTTTCAGCTGGTTTAAAGAGACTATGATTGACAGTAACAACTTCACCATTATGGGGAAATTTCAAACACTTATGAATAGGAGAAGCAATAGCTTTCATGGAAGATAGCCAAGGATAGCCAAGCTTCACACGAAATTGTTCAGATGATGGAATAATAGCAAAGTTCACATCAAGGGATTTGTTATGAACTTCAATAGGTAATGTAATAGAACCAATTGCAGGAGAAGAAAATGCATCAAATAATTTCACAACCACATCTGTTTCATCATAGATTACTTGATTCAATTGCAAAGTAAAAAGAAATTCTTAGGTAATGATATTAACCATACAAGAAGGATCAATAAGCACTCCACGGCAAGGTTTATTTTTGACTTTTGCAACTATATATAAAGGACCATCAGGTGCCCTGATAGTTTCACTAGAATCAAAGGTGATGGAAAGTTCTTTAGGGATTTTCTGCTGCTCTACAAAGTTAATCACATTCGGAGTCATGGACACAAGATCATCAGGTGAGACAAAGGAATCAGTAGTATCAATCGCATTAGAGGTATGAGAAGGCAATGGATCAGTGAAAATCTGAAGATTTTGGTTAGGAGGGGCTACAGATGTGTTGCCTTTATCATTCACTCCAGAAACAGAGATAGTATTATTATCAATCAAATCTTGAATTTTCCCCTTTAAAGCAAAACATTTTTCAGTATTATGCCTAGGTTGACGATGAAATTGACAAAAAGATTTGTTATCGAAATAAGGTGAATTTATCTTTGCAGGATCAATTTGCCTTATAGGAGGAAGAGTAAGCACATTTTGTTCCAATAACTTATTCATAATACTATGCAATGATTCATTCAAAGGAGTAAACTTTCTTTCTTTCTTGAAAAACTTAGAAATAGGAGACACACCTGATGTTGCATTCACATTGTTGTTGATGATGTTTTCATTGAATTTAATGGACTCTCTGTTCGGTTTAAACTTCCCAAATGGTTGTTGACTACTATCACCCTTATCACTCGGAGCCATAGGATGTGATTGTTCCATTTGACTCACAGTCAGTTGATAATTGTGAAGAGTTGCGCACAACTGTTGGAAAGAAGTAAACTCAGAAAACAGGAGTTTGTCTCGAATATCTTTTTGTAAATTAGAAATAAAGATTCTTTGAATATCATTGTCAGGCACTGGAAAAGAAATCTGAGCATACAAATGTTTATATCTACCAATGAAATCAGTCACTTTTTCTTTAACACCTTGTTTACAATGCATTAAATCAATCAAAGTAACTTTAGGACTTATATTGTTTTGAAATTGTTGAATGAAAGCATTTGCAAGTTGTTCAAAAGAAGTAATAGAATAGGAAGGCAACGAGCAATACCATTGTAGGGCTTTGTCTCTTAATGTTCTAGTAAACAGTTTTGCAAGCAACCTTTGGTCATAAGCAAAATCAGTACATATTGTTTGAAAGGTCTTAACATGTGTTAGAGGATCACCCTTACCATTATAAAGTTCCAAGTGCGGAATTTCAACATGTTTAGGGGGAATAGCTCGAACAATGTCAAGAGAAAGTGGGCTCACAACATCAAATGTGGGCACACTAAACTTAGATTGATTCATAGAGGCAATTTGTTGCTGTAAAGAAGAGACAGTTTGTGCAAGATTGTTAATGGTCGCTTCAGTCGAAGAGTTCATATTAGATGTGTTAGATTGTGATGGAGGTGTTATGTTATTGAAAGAAGGTAGAGAGTAAGGTGGTGGGACACTATGATAGTTAGTCATAGGAGATGATTGGACAGGAGGAACACTACAAGGAGGAATGGAATGGTTAAATGAATTGCCCCCTTGCGTCATGTTCATTTGTGGTGATATAATAGGAACACTCATTGAAGGAATGAATGAAGAAGTCGGATTGAATGAAGGAAGAGGGTTAATTGAAGAAGAGGGATTGCCCCCATGACTAGTTATCATAGGAGGAATGTCTTGTATTGAAGTAGTCATTATGTTTGATGTAAAAGTAGGTATACTAGCAATAGAAGTCATCAAAGGAATAGAATGATTGTCTTGAGTAGGAGGTTGTGTATAACCCAAAGTTTCAGCACAACTCTTCATAGGCATCACATTTGAATCCACAATGTGTGCAATACCACGCAAAATATCAATTCCATTCTTATCACTTTGAAGCATACGTTTTAGACCCTCAATTAAAGGAAGAGCTTGACTATCAGGGTATTCTTGAGACATCCATTGTCGAAAATCATCAAATTGGTTATCCAATTTTGAAAGTTGTTCTACAGAAACCTCATGGAGAGCTTCTTCATCATTAAGAGGATTAGAGGAATTACCCATGTCCTCATTAAAAAGGCCATTCAAATTAGGTTCCATCTCCTCAGTAATTAAACCTTGGAAAGACTTAATTCTAAGGCTTCGTCTAACGGGAATAGTGTAAGTAGGACTTATTGTTGTAAAACTCATGCACTAAAGAAAGAGAGAAGATTTTGAATTTTAGAGGTAGCAAATTTTAGTAAAACCAGCCAATCTTCTAGATTTAAGCTGTTAAATACAATCAGGACAATCTCCCAAAATTTCGGAAAAAATGTCCGAGACCGTGGCGCTCGGGGTGCACACGGTCCTCGCAACTTTTTTCGAAATTTGCAGGGATGAAAGTTATGATGATTTTACAGCTAACCTGAAAAAATTGAGTGATTTTACGATCTGTAGATAGGCCAAATTAAAGTTACAATCTCAAAATTGAACCCTACCAAGATTGTCGAAAAAATGCAAAATTTGAATTTTGAAAAAGAGAGGGAAATTGAAATTTTGAATTTTATGATTTTAGAGGGAATACCAAAAGCAATGCAAGTTTTGAAATTTGAAAGTTGACTCAATTTCACGCAAAATTCAATTTTGAAAGTGGAAATCAAAGTTGTTGTAATTAAGCACTTAATTTCAAAAGTCACAAATTGCAAAAATTTGAATAAATCACTGAAATTTCGAATGAATGATAACACACTTTTCAGATTTAGGACTATAAGAAACACAATTTTGACACAAATTTCAATTTCAACAATTTTTTGAATGATTAGAAGCCTCAATCCAAGCAATCGCTAGACCAACTTTGACCGTAATTTTGAAAGTGTTAAAATTGATAAAATCAGCCAAAATTCTGGATTTTAGCAGAAAAATACAGTAAGATCTAGCTCCCGAAATTTCGGAAAAAATGTCGGGGACGATGACGCTCGGAGTGCACACGATCCTCGCAACTTTTTTCCAAATTTTCAGGGATGAAAGATATTGTGATTTTATTGCGGAATCCAAAGTTACAGTCGATTTGGAGATGTTTTGATCAGTGAAATTGTCGGACAAAGGTTGAATCAAGAGGGTTTCAAAAATTAGGGTTTTGACACTTAACCACTTAATTTTCAAAATTAAAGCACAAATATGAATTGATAATTTGTAATAGAAGGGCAGATCTGAAACAAGCATTAACAATTAAACATTTCACAAGCTCAATTACTTAAAAAGAAAATTTAGGGTTTTTATGCAATTAACCTCTAAAATTTTGCAAAAGATCAAACATGGAAATGTAATCAAGGAATCCAATTTTTAGATCTAACTATGAATAATCAGAAATGATGTTCACGTCGGGTTCACCAAAATGTAAAGCGGAAAAATCGAACCCTAGTCGTTCTCCCCTCCCCAACTCCAAGGAGAGAGAAGGGAGAGTCACTAGGGTTGATGGTTTTCACTTAGGAGAGACTTTACATTCAAAAGAGGGGTTGAAACCCACAAGATCCAATCCCATGCAATGCAAGATTGGATTCTATATGAGTTTCAAGGGTTGTGATAGCAAGGATACCCTCTTTTGTAAAGAATGTAGATAGAATGATTAAGCTAGGAATGCATAGAAAGTGAGAAAGATTCGCTTATAAACTGAGTTAGGGATATAGGATGAAGCTGCGGACCTGGAATTAGCAGTAAAATGTCGAGACGGCACTGTCCTACAAATTTGAGCAAAAGTTGACGGGACGATGGCGCCCGGCGTGCACACGGTCCTCCGAAAAATCCGCGAAACGAAGGGGGATCTGTTCGTCTCTGCACAAGGATTCCAGATCTTCAATTTCAGCCGCGTACCTGCAACCTACACACAGAAAAGTGAAGACGATTGGGGGGTTAGGGATTAGGGGTTTGCCCTTAGGTCAAACCCCGGTTTTGGAATTAACCAAGAAATGAGAAATGCTGTAAATGTAAATGACTGTAATGTAAAACAAGTACTAGTACCTTGTTGTAAGGATGTTTGTATCCTTATATGCGAAGGTATAGATGTTGTTGTTTGTTGTATGTTGTATGTTGTAGCATGTGATCTCCTCTTCAATGGTTGAATCATTGTCTTGAATGCAACACCTAGCCTTGAATGGAGACTTAGAATGATCAATTGCTTGAAGGAATGCTTGAATGCTTGAATGCTTGAATGCTTGAATGCTTGAATGTTTTGAGTATCGTTTCCACATCTTGTACACATATGTCCTCCTTCCCCAAATGGGAGAGGAAATGTAGTTTTTATACTTGCCAATTAGGGTTAAAAGACTGATTTTCCCGACCTTAGGCCGACCAAGAAATGTTATTTTCCAAATTGCAAACAAAAAAAGGCCCGAAGTCCCATAGGAGACCGGGCCCAAAATAGGGCCAGGGACCAGGGCGCTGGGCGCCATGGTCCTGGGGGACCAGGGCGCTGGGCGCCCTAGTCCTGAAGGACCAGGGCGCTGGGCGCTTTGGTCCCACCTCCCGGGACAGCAGGGTGCAAGGAGAATCAGGCAGGGTGCTGGAAAAATGCAGTTTTTGATGTCATGAACAAGTTTCGGGGTCTCCATTCAGGTTCAGTGTTGCGTCGCCATCGTGAAGACCCAAATGCAGTCGAAATTGCAAGTGTCACAATTTTAGGACACTACAAGAAGATGAACCTGCAGCCCTATGTTGCTAGACGTAGGTTTGAGAGCAGAGGATATGCCATGGAAAACCTAAATGTAGATGATCACTTCTGTCATGAACCCCAGTAGGAAGATTACTGGGAGAATTGTAGTGATGAATATGAAGTAAGGAGGAGACTGTGGTCAAGATTTACTCTGCAACAGATAATCACCATGAAGCTTCCTATCAATATATCCAGAGTACAGGAGGAAACAAGGGAAGATGTTCTGGATCCTGAATTCAACAAGGAATTTCAAGGAAAGCCAATCCCTAAGATTGACTGGAACAAAAAGGAAGATGATAATATTCAAGATAGAACTTTTAATGTTGTAAGGAGAACTGAGAAGTGGTTGAGAGACAAGAAATTTAAGAAAGAATTGCTCATGTCCTCCCATGAACTAAGAGTTGATTCACATGTTGTGACTCAACTTCCTATTTCCTCCACTAATGAAATTGTTGATGTTGCAGGTGGTTCAAAGTCAATTGTTGAAAAAATCCAACCCAGAAGATCAAAAAGGTCACCGCTAGGTTCTACAATAGCCTGAGTAACTCGGTCAAGGAGCAAGAAAAAGAGCAAAGAGCCAACATTGAGCCAGATCGTTGTAGACCTGGATCCAAGTGAAGAATTTGGAGTAATAATGGATCAACATGATTTGAGTGAACCTGCAGTACAAGAGGTGGGCATAGGTAAAGAAATAGAGGGTGAATTGAATCCAATGAACACTCTTATTATTGTTAATTCACCAAGTACTCAAACAACTCCTCCATCCAAAGAACCTGCAAACACTCAGCGATGGTTAGAGGTTGTTGTTGGGAAGAAATGCAGTGTGGTACCAATTACAATCCCTATGGAAGATATGGTCAGCAAGTGTCTCGGAAAAGTGTCCAAGCCGAAAAGACTCAAAACACAGACAATGCTTGAGGTAGATGAGGCAACAGGTCAATGGACAGCTGAGATAGCTAAACCTATCCCAGACAGAGACTCGGACAAGGTCACTGAAGATGACTTCATCGTGGAGAAAGTTGATTTGGGGGTTGCTTCACGAGTGGTTGATGTCAAAAACTTGGAATCCTCCACAAAGAGGATGATTTCTAGTTAATGGAAGGACGAAAAAGATAAAAAAGAGTTGAAGTAAATCATCACTCAAATGGCTAAATATATAAATGCTATACACCATCCAAGTCGCCAACCCTTGTCACAAGTGGCAGTATCCTTCAACCCCAAGTCTCCAACGAACCAAAAGATGTTAGATCAAGTTCGGAGGAACAAAATGGTGGCGGAGATGTTCAATAAATGGCTTGATCTCATAATACAACAAGGCTCAAACTATATTGTCAGTTTGGTAAAAGTATACAAAGATGTTGTGACTGTAAGTAAAGAATTGGAATTAGAAGTTGTTGTCTGGGAGAAAGAAAGGACTAAGTGGGTGGCAGTACTTGTGCAAATGAATGATGTCCAAAAATTTGGTGTGATGAAGTTCTTGGCTAAGAAACCTGTGGATAGTTTGGATGGCAACGTACTATATGTGTTGAAGAAGAATGTAGAGTGACGAAATTCAATTATCAAACAGGGCCACGAGGAATCTACAAGATTGCTAAAAGGATTGACATATTTAATCGATACAATGCAAAAAGATCTTAAATGCATTGACATCCAACTTATGAAAGATGATTCTCAGACAATCGAAAGGATACAGTTCATCAGGAGGACAAATCCTTGACTACAGATGATTTTTCAAAGGTGGCCAAGATTGAGTCAATGCTCACGATTTGTTCTGATCATCTGGAAGCGCACAAGCAAAGGTGTGACAAGTAAATATGGACAAGGAGGTCTAGAAGCAATGAATTCAGCATATTGGACTCCCCTATTTCCAAGTCATCCTGAACTTCTCGGTGGCACATTTAGAGTGGCGTGGCATGCGTAGTTCTATGGCAAAATAGGATACACCAGCGGCTTGCTCTGCCACGGTGGAATCTTTATCAACTAGGGGATGAGCTGTCAACCTATCTATGGCTGTTGTTTTAGTTTCTTTTGTTTTAAGCAAACAATTTTTTTAACCTATGGAAAAAGTGAATTTTTAGTTATTATGTAACAAACTATGAGCCTGGAGGCTATTTAAGTTAGGAAGTAAGTTTATGTGAAGGTCTGAAAAATTGTGATTTTTGGAAGGAACAAACAAAAATATGTTTTCTGTGAATTTCTTAAAACTGGAATGACTGGTTTATCAATGAAATGTTATGGTGTGTAGTCTTTAAATCCGTGCGTTTGAGGAATTGGCAACCTCTGTTGAGAAATTTGCTAATGTGCATAATATCATTTTGTTATCAGTTATTTCTATGTTTTTTGAATCCATTGTTACCATTATTTACAAGTAAATTCATTGTGGATTGAGTTGTGCTGACCTCACTTGTTCTGTGAGACATGAGAGAGAATCGATCAATGTTCATACTACTATGCATTTTCTTTGCTTTGAATTTATGAAATGAACATTTGTGGAAATAGGGGTATGAGAGCTCTTATTAGGAATAGATCTTCAAAATATTCTCTCAATTTTGTTTTGAAAGCATTCCTTTGTGTTGATGAATGAATGTTGAAGCCTTTTCATGCTTTCTTGTTAAAAGTGTATTCATTTCAAAGTTTTTCTGCATTAAAAATTCATTGCAAACCTCACGAGGAGCTACCCTCTAATGTAGAGGATGGATTTGTAATCAGTTCATCCAACTGTTGGTTTATTTGTTTTCCTTCATAAAGGGGTGTATAAGAATTATATTATTCTTCAAAGAAAGCAAACATTGTAATTTAAAGAAAGGGGCAAATCTGTTAACCAACACCTTCCCACACCAAAAATTTAAACTAAGAGAGATATGAGGTTTTCATAACCTATAAGAACAACTAAAATATTTCTCAAAAGAAAACTTTCCTAATTTTTTCCTAATTTCTTTTACTCATCAAACAAGGGTATTTAAGGACACACTTAAAATCTATTTATTTTATAAATATAAAGATTCATTGGTAACTTTTCTTTAGTTTACTTTTGTTCAATTAGATAGTATTAGAAACTTTACATTGTTGTTGTTGACATACATTAAGTGGAGATAGCTCGTTCAAGTGCTAAAATAATGCTTGTTGACTCTTTCAAAAGCTCATCGATTTGTATGATGTTTGCTGCAATGACTTTAGAATATCTATTGAACAAAGCATCCACAACCCCTTCTCCAAAATGATATGAAATTAAATTCTCTAAAAGTGCTCTTGTTTGTTTAGAAATAATTATCCCTTTGTCCTTATCATCAAACTCCTCCAAATCATCATAATTGATGTTGACTTTAAGTCCCACAACATTGAAGGAGCCTTCTTTATCCACTTCACTTCTCAATTCATCTTCGAATGCATCATAATAAGGCATGTTGAAAGAATTTAATTTTTCCTCTTCTATAAGTCCCTACAAAAACGTTAAACTAGATTAAATCAAAATAAAGAATGAACCAATATGTTAAATTAAAAATAAACACATTTAATCTATGACTTGTGCATTGAAGTAAAATAAGGTATGTAGACTAAAAGAAAAAAACTAGTTCATATATATATATATATATATATATATACTTTTAACATATAATAAGCCTAATCAAATTTGATGGTAGATGGCTAATTTTAAAACCTCTCCTCTCAATATAACTACAAAATATATTAAACATAATAAATTGTTAGAAAAGTTGGCTCAACTTTACATGCTAATGTTAAAAGACAAAAAATATAAATGTTAGGTTATAGAACAAAAAAATATATAAATGTTAGGTTATAGAACAAAAAAAAATTCAATTTCTAGGCTATGGAGGTCATTTTCGGCCTTTAGAGTTTTTGATGAGTCATCACTAGCTTCTTAGTGATAATGAAATATATCTCTTCCAGATCTACAATTTAAAAGAATGGGCTCAATTTGCTTCCCCTATCAAAATGAATGTTGGGCCTCCCACATTATAAATATTAGAGCATCTATGACGTATAAGATGTCGACCATCTTATCACATCCGTGCACAATATCTTGGTGGTTTTACCTCATGATTTCTCAATTTTTATTTGATTTTTCATGTATTGCTTCTCCTATTTATTTAGTGTTTGAGATTGAGGTTATACATAGAGTTTTGTAGGTTCTCTTAGACTACCAAAATTATTCCAAATCACTTGTTGATGATACTCATGTAAGGGTATTTCACTATGTGATTCTAATTGTAACCTTTTTTGTTGATAATAAAATTGGTTCATGCTTTAGAATATGGTGTTTTTCTCCCAAAAGGGTTTTCCCTATGTAAACCCATGTTATAGTATAATTTTTATCGTGTGTTTTCCTTGTAACTAGAAATATTGAATTTATTTTGCAAATAACTCTCTTCAAAGATTAGACTAGGAATATTTAATACACTCTTGCTTCCTTTCATTTGGTATTAGAGTCTCATCACCCTAAATTCTAAGTGTTATGGATAGTATTTTAACATTAATCTTAGATTGAGTGGGAACTTGCATAGAATGTATTATTAAAGAAAAATGGAAAGCACACCAAGGATAGAAATGGAGAAGTCCTCAATAATAAAATTTGAGCTTTAGAAGCCCGAGATGGAGACCATATATTCATGTGTAGATATCTATAAGTTGCAATATCTAGATCTAAACTTGCTATTATGTCACAAAAAGAGTAATAAAAATGAGAAAAATGAAGGGAATCATTAGGTTATGTTTGTTAAACTCTATATTGTTGAATTTACATGAAAAAGCCACTATTGTAGCTCTATAGAAGAAGTTGGATTAGACTTATTTGGCTAAATCCTTGGTAATAATTTTTTTCCTAAGAAATAAGTTGTACTATGGTTCTATGGCTTCATATCTAAATGCTTTCAATATATATGGTTGTTATTTAGTTGTACTCCATTGGAGTTAAGATGGAGGTGGATCACCACATAACTTTGTTATGTTCTATACCATAATCATGGGACCACTTAGTAATGGAACTTAAGCATATTTCCCCTACGCTAAAAATTGATGAGGTAGTTACATCATTACTTTTAGATGATTTGCAAAGAAAATATTCTACATCAGTAAACGAGGTTGTTGGTAAGTTAGGAGCTAGAAACAAAATAAAAGTTATTGGAAGACTATTATGGTAGAAATCAGGAACATGTTATCCCTTTTGAAGGATGGGAAGACAAAAAAGACAAAAAGGATATGTTTTTACACTAAGAGAATGCTATAAGAGAATCCAAACTAACCACAATGAAATGAAAGAAAAATAAGACAGGAGAGAATGAAAAGATGAGACATATAGATACTACCAAAGTAAATGAGCTTGCAATAAATAATACATATTATATAAATATTTTATGAAAAATAAGTAGATATATTATGGTATCAATTAATGTCTAAGATTATTTGATCCATTATATTATGCATATGTTACCTATCACACTACTTTGGTTTCCTTCTTATTGAATCACACTACAATTAATTCTCTAACATAAATAGTGCAAACCTTGGGCCTATATTTTATTGTTTAACATTTGGATCTACTATCAAGATAATAGTTTTTAGTGTTGGGGAGGAATTGCATAAATAAAAATGTATATAGATTTTGTGTTGTACAAGATGTTACCAAAGGAGTATTGGTAATAGTAATGGTAGTAATTGAGAAGTTCAGTAACACACACTAGGACTTAACTTGCAAGAGTGACTAGACACCTAGAGATGATAAATTGAATATGTACGGATCTTGATGATATGCAAATGATAAAGGTGATTCTAAATTAAGCTATTAGGGACGCATAAAAGAATTAATGTAATTCTAAATTAAATCTACTTGTAGAAAAAGGGAAACAACAATAGGTTGATAATTTTTTTGAAGAGATTGTAAGAGCTTTTGAGATGCACATGAAAGAACAAATAATGTTTAAATAGACATAATAAATATATTAAATATATATTTTAGAAGGATAAAGATTGAGGTAGAAGCCTTACAAGAGCATTCTAGGAGGTTTGCTAGTGGAAGTGACAATAAATTACCAACAAAGGGACAAATAATTAATATGCCACACTATAACATAAAAAATGAGTAAATAACTATCCATATTAAAAGAGGAAAGGAAAAATTGAATATATTAGAAAATAAGATAAAAGTGTAGAGGAAATGGTGCTTCATAAATTAAAGTGTTGAGTCCAAAGCTAGGAGTAGTAGGACTTCACAAATTAAATTTATGGTTTTAAAGCATAGAAGAATTTGTGCTTAATGAAGGCAAGGACAATGGAAGCATATTGATATCTAGTTCATTAGAAATATACAAAACCTATAGATCCAAATCTAGAGGTCGATACGGTTTATTCAATCGATCCATAAGTTGATCTAGTAGCACCAGTAGTAAAAGAAATTGGGCTTTATAAATTAAATTTTTAACTTCAATATAGTAGTAAAGATGCTCTACAAATTAAAATTTTGAAATTAGGAATCCATATTTTGAATTAGATGTATCTAACTTTAAGGTCAAAATTAATGAAAATATTGAAGTTTTATTAACATCAATTTCCAGAAAAAGAAGAAGAGAGTTTTAAAGTTAAGTGAAGAAGATTCAAAAAATATACAAGTATATGTCCTAAAAAGGAAAAGAATGATGAAGGTTTTAAAAATTTCAAGAATGGAATGTGGAGAAAGAGGGTATAAAGGAAATGCGCAATAAGTTAGCCATGGATACAATTTTAAAAAATGAAGGATGGGATAACCCTAGATTATTTAATAATTTTTTATTCACTAAAGACAAATTACCAAAAGTTGTATCTCATTTCAAGAAAAGGCACCTTGAAAATATGAACTCCTCACACTATGTGGTATCCCTTGTGACAAATAAGTCAAGAAGGGTATTGAAAGAATAAATAAGCATTAAATCCTTGATAAGGCTACAATGAGTGAGAATGAGAAAAAATTGTGTAAAGAGATTTGAGGAGATAATATGTAGTGATTATTTTGATATTTGAGTACCTAGAGATAAAAGAAAAAGAGAAGTAATAGTGAAACAACAAGAAAGTAAAACAAGACAACAAAAAAAACGAAATAATAAAGAATGAGAGAACCAAGAAAAGAAGAAAATCTACAAGGAAAGACAATTTTAGAAATAAAAAGATAAATAAAAAACATCTTTAAATTAGAAAATTTTGGTCACAATGAAGACTAAGCTTCATGTGCTCGATAAGGATACTAAAGATGCAAGAGAGAATCTATTTCTTTTGGAATCCAATAGGAAAAATCATCATAGATGAGGACAAGAATTAATTGTATGAATTTTTAGAGATACTCAAAAATGAATACTTAAAGTGGTATTGTTGAATGCACCTTAAGATTGAAATTTTTTATTACTTAATTCATAAACTCTTTAACCTTATTCTTATTAGCAGCAATGAAAGGAACAACAATGAAATACCATGCATAAGAGAACACCAGATTCATGTGGAAATACAAACAAGTAAAAACCATGGTGAAAGTCAACTCAAAATATATGAAAAATTTACAATGTGGTTTTAGGCTCATTGCCAAGGAAGTACACTACTCTTTGAAGGACTTGTAGGGTAGAGGACACAACCCTAAGGAAAGATACAAAGATTTCAATCTAAAGATCATTTATCCAGAGCATGATATAATGAATATATGAATCAATAAGTAGGCCTTCAATAATAGTGCCTCTAGAAATCTCCAAACATGAAGTTGTCCTTGAATATCTATCTCAAGCAATCAACTCCACAACAATCACCATATACTGACTTTGTAAAACTAATTTTAGCAACTAATATAACCATGTAGGCACAACACACACTTTGATCGACACTCACATACTCACTCACACTTCAACATCAATTTGATCTTCTATATATACCATCTTCTTCATCACAAACATCAATTAGGTCAACCAATATAGAGGACAAGAATAGATGCTATCAAGTTAGCCACTAAAACATAATTGTGGTGAAAGCGATCCAATCGGGGAGAAGGAGAGGACCTACAACATCATATCACTTCATTCTAAGTATGTAGGAACAATTCACGTGCTATCATTTTTCCTCCTAAGGTTGGGAAAAAGGTAATGTGTAGGTACGCCAAGCAACATGCCACAACTTGACCCAGAACATATCTTCCATATGAACAAGTCCAATGCAGATCCCCACCTATCAAGGTAGGACCCAGAATGAATGTAACACAAATTTCTAAGCAAGTAGAGACATCCAAGGATTCATTGTAGGCCAAGGGACAACACTAGTCGACTGAACCAAAATAGTCACCTTGAAACATTAGTTCCAATAATAGTGCACTACCAAATAGACCATCTGACATCATACAAAGCATACCAAGATGTTCTGTGAATATTCAACAACATCCTCAAATCCTTCCTTCACTTCTTTGTACTTAAAGATCATACTAGCACACCATAACTGATACTAAACTCTCCGTTTTGGAATGCCAGTCAAATGGGGAACACAATATCATTAATTGCAAACTACACCACCATCTGATAATTGAATTAAGATAAATCATATACATTGTAAATACGTCCTCCAAGCTGCAATACCAAAAACATCATTGTGGAATAATACAAAGCATTTCCCAGACCACTTATGACAAAGAACCAGATTGTTAGGCAACAACAATTACTAAACATATTAGTTAGAACACCAAGGACCTAAAAAATGTTGGATATTTCTGTTGCTGGAATGTGATGTTGTCATTGATGTCAACATATTCCTGTAATCCTATGCTCTATTGTTGTAGAGAGTTGGTTTAGTTAGTATGTTGCAGATTTGCTGGCAAGGATTTGAGGTTTCAGATATTAGTATTTCTAGTTGATTCAGTATGAGTTTCATGATGCTATGTGGTGATCTGATCAAGTTATGAGGTCCGGTATGTGGATTGGTTTTTCAGTGTTTAGTGTTGCAGAGTTGTGGTATTTGATCCATATTGCTCCAGAATGATTATATTTTGACTTGCAGATTTGGGAGAGTGTTTGGGATGTTCTTGTGTGTCCTCAATTCAGATGGTTCGTGATTTGGTTCTTCCCAAGTTATCTTTCTAAGTTGTCGTTGAGTGTTCTTGAGTATCAGTGTGTTGATCAATGAAGATTTTGCTAAGTGGTATTGGTGCGATTATTGCAGATGGAATGCACTTATGGATGTTTCTTAATTGTGTTCTATTTGTGCTGTTGGTCCACATTGATCTTTGTGCACATTATTGAAGATTTTATTGGTTCGGTGGTGTTCTTCATGTTATGCGACATATTCGATGGTTTAACATGTTGCAGATGATCTTGGCGAATTATTTGGTGGTGTTGCGTGTTCGAGGATTTGATCTGGGTCCATGCTATGTCCTTGCCGACATTGTATTGGTCTGGTTATTGATTTATGTATCGTGTGATGTAACTTTGTTATTAGGTCTAATGTGTTGGGACGACCTTGAGGTCAAGATTGATGATTTGTATAAATGAGTGTGATATCCATGTAAGTTGGAAGTCTATTGTGTGTATGCGAGTATTGTATGAGCAAACAAGTGAATTGATCTTTCGGTAGAGTGAAGAGCAGAGAAGCGAAGTGTTGTAGGGCAGACAAATGTGCTTAACCGGAACTATAATCAAACATTTGGAGATGCTATTCTTTCAGTTCATGTAATCCGGATTGGTGTCTAATCTTTGTAAGGTGGTGGGCCTTCGTTGGGTTGTTGCTCTTCTTGTTGTTTTGAGTAGTGAGCTCTAGGTAGTGTGCTTGAATGTGTGTGCATTCTCCATTGCAATATTTTCACATACTATTGTAGAGTATCATCATATTGTGGGTAGGTTCTCACCGTGGTATTTCCCTTAATCAGGTTTTCCACTTCAAAATTTGTGTTGTGTTGTTGTTAATGTGCTCATCTTTATTCTTCTTCTTGTTGATCAGATTTGAAGTTGTGCATAATTTGTTTAATTTGGTGAAAACTGATTCACCCCCCCCCTCTCAATTTTCCTTAATTGTTGTTGCCAACAAATGATAGGATTGCAATGTCCCCAGAGCATAAACATTATTTCCAAGTCTTAGAGGAATGCAAAGCATTCTTCTGGAGATACATCAACACTTACTTCTTATACCAACTTGCTTTGTTAGGCTTCCATGGATCAAATTGTCCCATAAACATCACCTTCTCATTTAGAACATTATTTTCATTATATTGTCATGCATCTAATCGTCATTTTAATATCTTGACCCATTTGAACATATTATCACTACCATCAACATTATCAACATCATTAATACATCCAACTCGGTGTAGACATAGACACCAAGGAGGTGGACATCTAGAGACTTGGAACCAATATCAATCTCGTCATACTAGTTAAGAAAAATGTGACAATATCATACAAACAGTAGCCACAACAAACAATAACAAACACAATGTCATCATTATATCCTTAATGATCCACCCAACCAGCCATATAGTTACTCACGTCAATTACATCACTACTGCCAACAGACACTTCCTCAACAACAACAATAATCGTTGACTTCCAATACACTAATTAAGAATTAGTCATCTCTATACCATTGCATATTTGATAGGATAAAAAAAAAATGTCTTCATCAACACTCTCCATAGAACATCATCTAAATATCACTACTTTAAACCTTGTTACCAAAGTATGTTAGATATCAACACAAAGATGGTGGATATCAAACACAAAGAATCTTCTCAAAACAATCTGCAACAATCCTCTACAAAAGAACATATCAAATACCCTTTATACTATCCATAATCTTCTTCCAACAATTTCTTATTTAGTTTCACAAAGTGGCAACACTTAGTTAAGAGCATCAACAACAAGTAGGTAGGCAACTATCATAGAGAACCATCAACCAATCTCCATGTAGACACCATACAAATTCACCATTATTATAACAAGAAGGTAGCCACAATTACCATATCCACAATGATATTTTAACATTTGTCACCAGTTAGAAACCAAATCATCAATGAAACCTCAACATCTATCACCATCAAAGGACCACACATAAGACAACATATATTGTCAAACAGCAGGTTTTCATCAATGACAAAACATATTTCCAACAATATCCTCATTTCTCATTGATAAAAAAAAACACATATTGGTGTATACATAATTCAATGTTGTCTCCTCCCATATCAACATCTCTGATAGTATCTCTCCCCCTTTGACATCAAGTAAAAAGGGCGTATGTAATCACATAATTCAGGATTTAGATTTAGTAGCACAAGCTCTGATTTATATTCTTTGCTTCCAATAGCTACTAACCAATTATCGGCTCCCCCCGAGACAACAATCAACATCAATCCAGAAAAAAAGGATGTACCTTGAAGTTCTTCACTTGGCTTGAATTATTTTCTTCTCTATGCACAAACTTTGCATATACCCCTTGTAAATATTAATCTAATAAACTACTATCTCCCTTTGAGGGGAAAGGCATTGGTACTCCTATTCTCATCTATCAACATCTTCTGCTAAGATGATCAACAAATATTGCCATAGATATCTAACACACAACTAAAATTAGTCTTTTCCATGTTCTGAAACAACTTGCCTTCATTATCATGCTAAAAATATATAAACTAAAAAGCTTCCTAGATAGAAGCCAAAACACTTAAGCAGGGATAAGACTTATATAGTGAATACTTCCCCCTAATCCTTTGCTATCATTTTAGTTTTAGGAAGAACCATCTACACCATCCTGGGGTACAAATTCATTCTTTACCTTGGCATATTCCTTATCTTCTGTCTTCTTTAACCACACATTTTTCCATTTCTATCTTTATTTGATCAACCTCCCTTTGTAAATGAATTGTCCTGACATTGTTTCCTTTGTATAATCTAGCAACATGTCCTAAATTGCTACAATTATAGCAAGTGATATTTTGTTGTGAGATATACCTTCTTCCTACACTAGATCTACAATTTGTAGCCTTGTGACCAAACATGTTATACATGTAGCACTATCCACTGAAAGATCTAACATTGATCATATCTAAAATATCTTTCCTCATAGTTCTACTTCTACATGCACTTGCTCGATGACCATATTTGTTGCATGCATAGAACTGACCATTGAAGGATTGAAGCCTAAAAGCCTTAAATGAGCTTATGTTGATTCTATTTCTACATTTTGTAGCCTTAAGTCGAGACCTTTTGCAAGATAAATAATTTTAATTAAAAGATTGAAGATATGTGGTTAGAGTAATTTGGTTTGGATTAGGTCTTCTAAAATTCTTCCTTTGGCTTTGGAGTTGTCTAAATTCATTTCCATCTACATTAGTCTTCTTTAATTCATGTGTTTTTTATTCCTCACCCTTTCTAACCTTCATGTTTGACTTAGAGCATTCATAGTCATCTTTATCTCTATCAATTATATAGGTGGTTTTAGCTTCCTCCAATTATTTCTTCAAAGAAGCAAGTTCTTCCTCAAGCTTTGTGCACTTAGTGATTTTGTCACAAAACTTAGAGTTTAAACAATCAACAATCATCTTGTCTTCTTCAATCTGAATCTTTAGGTTGATAATTTCATCCCTTCAAAGTTTGTCCTCATATTCTCTATTTTGTCTAATTTCTCACTTTAGCTTGATAATTCCATCTTCTACCTTTTTCAGTTTTAACTTGTATTCTTTACATTCAATCTTTGTAGAAAAAGGTCATCAAGAGAAGACTATAGATTCTTTTCAAATTCTATTTCATAGTCATCAATGCCAACATTATCCCAATCATTAGTTTTACAATCATATTTTTGAGATTTCATCACTTTGGTTTCCATAGGGTTTTCTTAAGCTATTATTTTTAAGGAAAACAAACTTTTCCTCTTTTAGTTGATAGATGTTTCCATCAGTCCTTGTTCCTTCTGCAACCAATATTTCAGAGCTACATTTTTTGATTTCACATCCACTCTTGTGAAATCTTTGCTTGTATCCTTTGTTGCGCATCTAACATTGAGCAAGACATGTTTTAGACCTTCAACATAGAGAACATCCTCTGTTATGCACTTTTCATCTATTGTAATCGTGCCCTTTCCATATATTTGAGAAACTTCTTCTCCACCAAATGTGATTAATCCACCATCACATTCTATAAGATTAATGAACTTTCTTTAATCATTGGTCATGTGATTGAAGCAACTAGTATCAATCACCTAAGCATTTGGATCTTTTGCATGAAGAGTATTCCAGACAATCAAGGCTCTTTCATTGTTTTCATTAGCATGCAAAGTATTAAATTTCTTATATTATTCAACATTGTCAACTTTTACATCCATGAACAATACCTCGTTATTTGAATCTTCACAATCCTAATCCTCTGAAGAGTAACATTCTTTGGAGTAAAAACTTATTTTAGGCATGTCTCATCTATCCTATCTACTTCTCTTTTGTTTCTATCTTCTCCTCCCCTATTATTATTATCCTTAAAAGTACACTCAAAAGCATAGTGACCAATTCTTTAATAATTAATGCATTTGAAGGGTAACTTAACTTTATAATGGTTAGTTCCTTTCTTCCATCTTCTTACAAAGTTTGATTCTCTATCAAATTTTTCATCACGATCAACATTGTCTTTTACTTTTCTATTGGCTTTGAATGTTGCTTTCTTCTTGGAATTGTTCAACTCAAAATCTCTCATCTCAAAGGAAGTAATTGCTCTGTAGTTGATCCTTTGCATAAGTGTTCAAATCCTTACTTTCTTCAATAGCAAGTACCTTAGGAACAACAAATTTAGGCAAGGTTCTGAGTACCTTCTTTAATGCCTCACGTTCTTCCAAATTGCCACCAACTCCTTTAATCCCGCTAACCACTTTAGTTACTTGGTGCATGTAGCTCTTAATATTCTCATCTCCAAACATGCTTAGACTCTCAAACTTTCTTTTGAGGTTCTTCAACTTTACTCACTTTATCTTCTTATCTCCTTCATCTACTTTGTTGAGCTTCTCTCAAATTTCTTTGGCAAATTTACAATCCATCACTTTCAAGATTTTTGTATCAGACAATCCACTTATGATTTGCATTCGTTACCTTTCTCATATTCCCATACATTCTAATTTCATCTAGTGTGGTAGGCAATGTAGAGGGATGATTTTAACCATCTACAATAGAATTATAAATTACATATCCCATAGGGTTCAATTATGATTCCATACTCATCTTCAAGAACAAGTAGTTAATGTCATCAGACTTGTGAATCTTGTAGGATATATCTTGTGCCATCATAGATCTGCCTCAAGTTGTTAAGCTTCTTCAAGAGGAACTTGGCTATAATATCGATGGTTGAACACAACTTAGTACTGGGAGTGGGGGGGGGGGGGGGGGGTGGTGAATCAATTTGGACGTTATACTTAAACTTTATTACTTAATCTACAAATTCTTTAACCTTGTTCTTATTAGTAGCAATGAAAGACATAACAATGAACACCATGCATAGAAAAACACTAGATTTATGTGGAAATCCAAAAAAGGGAAAAACAACGATGAGAGTCAACTCACAATATATGAAATGATTACGATGTAGTTTTAGGCTCACTACCAATGAAGTGCATTGGTCCCTAAAGAATTTGTAGTCTAGAGCACACAACCGTAGGGCAAGATACAAAGCTTGCTATCAAGAAATCACTTCT